>NC_081425.1:49269422-49869422 GCF_949786415.1 Peromyscus eremicus | reverse complement strand
GCTGGTGTGAGGAGCTGACCACAATGCATCAGCCATCAGGAAGCAGAGAAATAAATGCTGGTACTCAGAGCACATTCTCCTTTTGATTCAGTCCTGGCCCACAGCCCACAGGATGGTACTGTCCACATTTGGAGTAAATATTTCCTCCTCAGTTACAACTCAGGAAACACTCTCAAAAACAAATCCAGAGCAGTTTCTCCAAAGTGGTTCCAAATCTAGTCAAGGTGACAATGAAGTTCTTTTTTTTTTTAATTTTTATTTTGCAATACAATTCAGTTCTACATATCAGCCACAGATTCCCTTGTTCTCCCCCCTCCCGCCCCCCTCACCTTCCCCTCAGCCCGCCCCCCATTCCCATCTCCTCCAGGGCAAAGCCTTCCCCGCAGACTGAGATCAACCTGGTAGACTCAGTCCAGGTAGGTCCAGTCCCCTCCTCCCAGGCTGAGCCAAGCGACCCTGCATAGGCCCCAGGTTTCAAACAGCCGACTCATGCAATGAGCACAGGACCCGGTCCCACTGCCTGGATGCCTCCCAAACAGATCAGGCCAATCAACTGTCTCACCCACTCAGAGGGCCTGATCCAGTTGGTGACCCCTCAGCCATTGGTTCATATTTCATGTATTTCCATTCGTTTGGCTATTTGTCCTTGTGCTTTATCCGACCTTGGTCTCAACAATTCTCGCTCATATAAACCCTCCTCATTCTCGCTAATTGGACTCCCAGAGATCCACCTGGGGCCTAGTCATGGATCTCTGCATCCAGATCCCTCAGTAGTTGGATGAGGTTTCTAGCACGACAATTAGGGTGTTTGGCCATGCCATCACCAGAGTAGGTCAGTTCGGGCTGTCTCTCGACCATTGCCAGCAGTCTGTTGTGGGGGTATCTTTGTGGATTTCTGTGGGCCTCTCTAGCACTTTGCTTCTTCCTATTCTCCACCAGTAGCACAGACACTGAGAGAAACAATCAATCAATGGGACCTCTTGAAACTGAGAAGCTTTTGTAGAGCAAAGGATACAGTCAACAAGGCAAAGAGACAGCCTACAGAATGGGAAAAGATCTTCACCAACCCCACATCTGACAGAGGACTGATATCCAGAATATATAAGGAACTCAAGAAATTAGACATCAAAATGCCCAACAGTCCAATTAAGAAATGGGCTATAGAACTAAACAGAGAATTCTCAACAGAGGAAACTCAAATGGCTGAAAGACATTTAAGGAATTGCTCAACATCCCTAATCATCAGGGAAATGCAAATCAAAACAACTCTGAGATACCACCTTACGCCTGTCAGAATGGCTAAGATCAAAAACACTGAAGACACCTTATGCTGGAGAGGATGTGGAGCTAGGGGAACTCTCCTCCACGACAATGAAGTTCTTTGATCCTCCATGCAGAGGAAGAGCAAGCCAAAGAAAGGCTAAAGTCTAAGCTATCAGAACCCATCTAGGAGACTCTAGCTCCTGGTCAAATCTATGAAATGACTTGTAGCCTTGGAAAGAAACAGCTAAAATCTGGCAAAAATCTCAGCAATCGGGAGGCAGAGGCAAGAGTTCAAATCCAGTTTCAGCTACATAGTAATTTTCAGACCATCCAAAGCTTTCTTGCAAGCCCCTGTCTTGAGAGAGAGAGAGAGAGAGAGAGGCCTGAGAAGGGAGGAGTCTCCCTGCTGAGCCTGTGAGCTAGTAAGCTAGACACATCCTGCATGCTAGAAGTATCCAGGCCTTATACTGCCAAGAAGACTGTGGGAGCTGCTCTAGAAGACAGAGGGAGCAGCAGGTTGGAATTCAGGCTGGAGGAGTTTATTGGGGAGCAAATAAATCCACAGCCTAGACAGTTCAGAGTGGCCCCATCCTGGCACCTAAGGCCAAGGGTCAGCTCTCTGTTGTCTGAATGACTGATTTAGACTAATGGGCTGTTTTGTCTTTCTTATTGACAGGTAATAACTTTATCTTTACAGAGTAGCATGGAATGTTCTGGTAGTGACACATTGTACTGATCAACTCAATATATTTATTACCCTTCATCTCAAAAACTTCCACGTCTTTATGATGAGAAATTGCAAAGCTTTCTCTTCTGACTGGTTTGAAAGTGTTAACTACAGCCATCCTGAGGTAGCACAGCTGCCATGCTTCCTCTTAGCTGATTGTGAGTGTGTCCCCTTTATCTACCCTCTCCCCAGCCTCCCATAGTGACTATTCCACTCTCCATTCCAGTGAACTCAGCTTTTCTAGATCTCACATAGGAGTGAGATCATGTAGCATTTGTCTTTCTGTGTGGCTTGTTTCACTGAACATATTGTCTTCCAGGTCTATCCATGTGGTTGGAAATGACAGGATTGCATTCCTTACCCTGGTTTTGAAACTAGTAAGCTTAAGATTATGTGAGAAGCTACTCTCTCCTTCAGGGTTTTGTTTGTTTGTTTGTTTGTTTGTTTGTTTGTTTGTTTGTTGGGGTGGTAATGGTGGTGGTGGTGGTGGTGGTGGTGGTGGTGGTGGTGGTGGTGGTGGTGGTGTGTGTGTGCCTAAGGAGGACATTCTGATTTACGAGCAGCCCAACATGGTTGTGGGGATATGAACTCTGGTCCTCATTATAGAGCAGAAAGTGTTCTTAACCAATGAGACATCTCTCCAGCTCGCCCACCCCATAGATAGATAGATAGATAGATAGATAGATAGATAGATAGATAGATAGATAGATAGATAGATGATAGATAGACAGATCAATCTGAGACAAGATCTTCCTATCCCAGGCTAGCTTTAACTCTCAATGTAGGGCAGATGACTTTGAACTTCTGATCCTCCTGCCTCCACTTCCTAAGTGCTGGGATTTTAGGACCACTCCCAGTTTTCTGCTGTGTTGGGGATGAAACCCAGGGCTTCAGGTTATCACCCTACCAATGAGCTTCATCTCTAGCCCAGGTGCACTTTCAATTGACTAACCTCAAACTATTTGTCAACCTATTACAAAAAGAATATGGCTGGTGCGATGGTTCCCAACTGTAATCCCAGCACTTGGGAGACAAAGGCAGGAGGATTGCTGCAAGCTAAATTCCAGCCAGTGTGTCATCATGAGTTCCAGGCCAACGTAGACTATAGAGTGGGAGTCTCACACATAAAATAATGAAGTAACTCAGAAAAATCATCTTCTGAGCATTCCTTGAGGTATAAAGCTTGAAGTTGAGAGGGCAAGAGATGGAGAGAGATGAGTATATACAGGAACAAGGAAAGCGCATCTCAAAGAAAGAAACAAACAAAATGCTTTGTACTCAACATCCTTCAGTGGTCCGTTTGTCCAGACCTGAAGTCCTCAGCCAGCATTTGAGATTCTTCCTTAGTTTGACTCCGTTTGGCTTCTCTACCTCTCTTCTTTCACGGGTCTTTTCTGCTCCTCTTGTCTGTCCTGCCTATCAGTCTCTGCACAAGCCCAACATATCTCACCTTTCCCATGCAGTGTGCTGAAAAGCAAACTCTATACTCAAGCACCTCCCACCTGCCTGGGTCTGCAGAGAAATCACCTGCTCTGAGTGCAGCACCCAGGGCCTCAGCACTCAAAGCCTCAGCACCCAGGGCCTCAGCCCCCAGGGGTCCACTCAATTCCCTCTTGATTATACATTACCTTCTTAGGGTGTGTAACTATATGCAACCAGACCACCAAACAGCACCACAGGCACAGGGGTTTAAGTGTATTTATATAGATGGATGTATGTATATTCAAGGGCATAGATGTTGGGCTGAAGAGGTGGTTAAAAGCACTTGTTGCTCTTCCAGGAACTTTGACTCAAAGTCCTGCCAGCACCCACAGGGCAGCTCACAACCATGTGTAACTCAGCTCAGGGGGATCCATTGCCCTCTTTGTCTTCCAAGGGCACTAGGCATGAATGAAGTATGCAGACATATGTGACAGCCAAACCCACATATATATGAAATAAAATAAAACAAAATTAAAAATTTGTAAAAGAATGTAGATCTTTCTGCCTAGCTATATCTATGTTTGTTGTTATTATTTGGTTGGTTTGGGTTTTAGCTTTGAGGTAGAGTCTCTCTATGTAGCTCCACCCAGCCTCAAATTCACAGAGACCTGCCTGCCTCTGCCTTCTGAGTGCTGGGATTATAGACATGCACCATGTCTATACAGATACCTGGCTGTATCTATGTTGACCTATGTCCATATCTATAGCAATGAGTGCAGGTAATGATAAAAAAACAGACCTACTGCTACATATAGATCTGCATATGCATATATAATATGTCTACCTGTTTATGAACATGCACACAAGAACAAAATTATTATTTTCCCCTTTTATTTTTTTCTCCTCTCTCTACTGAGAAATTAAGTCTAAGAGCTAGAGATATGGCACCCAAGTCAGGTGGCTCATAACTGCCTATAGCTCTATCTCCTAGGGATTCCATACCCCCTCTGGCTTTGGCAGGCATTGCATTCACATGCATAGACACATACAGAGACACATGCATATAAACTTATTTAAAAATGATAATAATAAAATATGAAAAGAAAAGTCTCGGCAAAATATCTAGATTTAAGAATATATGCACATATACATGGCCACATGAGAGCAGAGCTATTTGGGGGAAACAGGCCAGTAGAAGGGAGAGTAAAGATGAGGGAAAGTAATAGGGAGTAAATATGAGCAAAATGCAATGACATGCACGGAAATGTTATAAGGAAACTCATCATTTTATACACGGACTTAAAAGGCTTAATTAATAAATTCATTTCATTAAATAATTGATTAAATTAATTAATAAAATAAACAGAAAGGCATGGTGGCACACACCTTTAATCCCAGCACTGGGGAGGCAGAGGCAGGCAGATTTCTGAGTTCAAGGTTAGCCTGGTCTACAGAGGGAGTTCCAGAACAGCCAGAGCTACACAGAGAAACCCTGTTTTGGGGGAAAAAAAGATAGATAGATAGATAGATAGATAGATAGATAGATAGATAGATAGATAGGAAGGAAGAAAGAAAGAAGAAAGAAAGAAAGAAAGAAAGAAAGAAAGAAAGAAAGAAAGAAAGAAAGAAAGAAAGGAAGAAAGAAAGAAAGAAAGAAGAAAAGAAGAAAGGAAGGAAATTGAAAATACAGTCAGGGCCCAAGGGTAAGCTTCAGTGGCAAAGCACTTGTCTAGCATGTGTGGGGAACTAGGTTGGATTCCCCAGCATCCAAAAAACGAAAAAGAGGGGTTGTGGGAGTCCATATCCCTCTTCCTTGAGTCTCAGCTATCACTGCAGCTTGCTTTCACAACTCAGACATAGCAATGAAAATATGACAGAGGGGCCCGTTTTAGTTACTTTTCTATTGTGGTGAAGAGACACCATGACCAAGGCAACTTAAAAAAGAAAGCATTTAATTGGGGCCTTGCTTACAGTTTGGAAGGGCGAGTCCATGACCATCCCTGGAGTGAGGAGTGTGGCAGCTGGTAGGCAAGGAGCTGGATTAGTAGCTGAGAGCTTATGGCTTCTGAAACCTCAAAGCCCACCCCTGTGACACCTCCTCAAACAAGACCATGCATTCCAAAATAGTCCAACCCGCTAGGGACTAAGGACTCAAATATATGAGCCTATGGGGCCACTATCTTTCAAATCACCACAGGACCCTCCAGGGCTTCCTTATTCAGGCCTCATAAGACTGTCAGCTTCTGTTGCCTTCTTAGTTAAAATCATGACCCTGCCATGTAACGAGGAATGGCCCCACCTTCTTGTGGATGAGTAACCAACCATAAGAGGAGGCCTAGAAACCAGCGTAAACTGACCACCAGATGCAGCTCATCCCCAGCCCCAGCTCAGATGGCACATGACAACCGTACCATTGAGCTTGGAGACATCCACATTCCCAGTACCATCTCATGGTCTCTGCTTCTTGCTGAATCTTCTAGAGATGAGCCCATCCCAAACGGTTGACCATGAAGAGATAAAACAATCGCTGTTTTAATACACCACATGCTGGCAGGAATATGGATATTCTGAAGACAGTTTTATTCCTCACTTTGGTTATCAGACTATTGAAGCAATGGTTCCTGCCAAATCAGAACTTCCTCAGATATTTTATGCTGTGAGAGGAAAAGCCTGAAGCCTCAGGCCAGTCAGAGGAGGATCTTATCTTCTAGAAAGACATTTTGCACAGCACTGAGGACTTGTCATACCTCCTTGCAGAAGAGCCTGGATCAGAAAAGATCAGTGGTCAGTGACAGGCAGGACCACACTTTGATCCAGACTGCTTTGTTCTGCATGTTTATGATGCTTTGGTGAAATCTAAGCCTCACTGGACCTCTTTGTCTTTTTTTCTAAAAATGAATGGTCATACATACCTATAATCCCAGCACTCACAAGGTTGAAGCAGGAGTCTGAGGCTATATTGGGCTACATAGTGAGAACCTATCTAAAAAGAAAAAAACCCATAAAGTTAAATAGGACTGTCCTAGCCCTTTCCTTGGTCTCTTGGCTGATTCCTTTAAATACTGGTTTACAATTATCAGTGTGATAAGGATGATGAGTGCTTCTGGGGCAGAAGATACCACACCACCCTTATGCTAGCAAGCCAGAGACAGAATTCCAACATGACAGCTGTGTGCTGGAGGCTGGCTATCCTAGGCTACCCTGGGTCCATGGTGTGCCTTGTAGATCTAGCTAGCAAGGTAGAATTTGCAGAAAATGCTGTCTAGTGCATAGCCCTCAGAGATGGCTGTGGGAAGAGACAATGTGTCATCTTGATGTGCATCTGATTAGAACAAGCAAGGAACGGATGATGCCTGTTCTGTCTGTCTTCCATCTATTGTTATCCTCTTTATGATGGCAGCAATGGGCAGCTGTTTAGTGACTAACAGATACTGGTCATTTCCATAGGACATGTCAGACAAAGTCTTAACCTCTAGTCAACATAAATATTCACAGAACACTTAAGTGTTTAGTTTTCCAGGTTTGACTTACAGCATAACAAGAAAAAGAAAGATAAAAGATCCTTAAGGACTGGAAGGGAGATAGGAGATGAACCTAAGGAGTTTGAGCCTTGAAGTGTTTGGGCCAAAGAAGGGAGTTCCTTCCTAGCAGACTAAGTATCATGAGTTTTTTCTTAGTCACTGTTCTGTCGCTGTGATGGGACACCATGACCATGGCAATCCTTATAAAGGAAAGCATTTAATTGGGGCCTTGCTTACAGTTTCAGAGCCTTGGTCCGCTGTTATCCTAGCAAGGACCATGTCAGCAGACATGGCACTAGAAAAGTAGCTGAGAGTTCTACATCTTGATCCACAGGCAGCAGAAAAGAAAAAATACTGGGCTTGGTATGGCTTTTAAAACCTCAAAGCCCACCTCCTTCCTCCAAGGCCACTTTTAATCCTTTCAAACAGAGCCACGCCTTGGTGACTAAACATCAAATATATGAACCTATAGGGGCCATTCTTATTTAAACCTCCACAATAAGGAAGGTTTGAGCATGAAAAACAGTGAGTGTGTATGGAGGACTATGAACAGATAGACCCCTGGAAGCTAGGGCCTAGGTGGGAAGCACTGGGTGGACCTAGAGTGACTGAGAAGCCATCATCCAGGAAAAGGAGATATCCAGGACTATCCATCCTTCTTTCTACAACCTGAAGCTACATGTATTCACACTGCCATAACCAATAGGCAGACATATGCACAATCATACTTGCACAGATGTGTGTACATTGTGTTTGTCAGAAACCAGCCTGAGAGATTGCTATAGATTCCAGGGGAGGGTGGGGAGGGCCCCAAAGCAGATTGGTGAGGCTCTAATTACATAACTTGAGGTAGAAATTTAGTAAAACCACAGACTTGGAACAACATAAAAGTTTGCAAAACAGTTCTACCCATTCATTATGCAAAGAAATTGCTCATTTGTAGAGTTTGGATTACAGTAAAAAGCTTATAAAGTAAAAACATGGAGCTTTATGGTCTTTTATAAGCACTGGCATGTTCTCCATAGACAAACGCGGTGAGTCTTCTATCTGAGGAGGCATGCCCCTGCCCCAGTTCCACAGCACCTACCTCCAGGAGTGGTGAGGAAGGGTATGCATGAAGAAGCCTCCAGGGAGAGCCACTACCTACAGCCTTTCTGAAACCATAGGGAAAGGCTGCACCAAAGAACCACTGGCCAAGAGGGACAGTTGGGGTGGTGTTGGTGGCCACCAGACTAGGGAAAGGGAGATGGTACCTATGCACCGCCTTTAAGGAGAAAAAGAGACATCTGTGTATGATTCAAAGATTTCCCTGGGACCAGAATCTCTACTGGAAAACAATCATAACAATAAACCCACCTAGCTTTTGTTTATTTTAACTCTATATTTTATTGTCTACTTTCTTCTTCTTTACATTAGAATAGCATTGAGGATGATTAAGTCATAAACAAAACTGCCACTGTATATTATGGAACTCTATTTACAAGGAATAAAAGATTTGGTAGTCAAATGCATTGTGATTTTCAAATTAAATTCATTCACACACATACACACACACACACACACATCTTTGAAATTTCAAATGAATGTTACCATATGAAAAGTTTTGTCATTAACAAACAAATTCACTGGACTTTATGTAACCTCGTATATTTCTAAATTTTTCATCAATAAAGAAATTTGGAGCTGGATATGGTGGCATATGCCTTTAAACTCAGGCAGATCTCTGTGAGTTCCAGGCTATCCTGGTACATACAGTGAGTTCTGGGACAGCCAGAGTGACAAAATGAGACCTTGTCTCAAACAAATAGATAAATAAACTAAGAAATCGGGGCCTTTTTTCTTTTTCTTTCAGAATGTCTATCATTCTGAGGAACGAGTGTTTTATAAAACAAACTTAGGAAGTTGTATCCATTACTTTTGACCCACTGTGATCAAAATACTTGAGAACTGAAGTGTAATAACTCTATTTTTGCTCATGTTTCAGAGGCTTCTGTCCATCACAGCAGAGAGGGCATGGCAAAGCGCAGAAGCTCACATTGTGGCTATAAGCCCAGGGCAGGATAGTACAAGCCCAAGACACACAAGCCCTCCCCTCCCCTCCTTTCTCCAACTAGGCTCTACCTGGAGCCTCTAGGAAAGGACTGACCCTGGCCATCTCTAGTGTCTGCCTGATGGTGGTGTGGCTGAGAGTCTTTAGTACTCTCCCCAGTAGACACATCACTTCCATCTTTACCTCCATCATCACCTGTCATCATCCTTTGACTCTGTATCCATGTGTCCTTTCCTCTTCTTGTAAAGACACTAGTTCTTTATATAAGAGCTCACCCTCGTCCATGACCCCATCCTAACTTGTTAATGTCTGCAAGAACTCCCTTTCCAAAGAAGGCCCTATTCAGAGATTCTCAGTCTGGGGAAACTTTCTTAACCCACTGTGGTGTCCTCACATTCAATCCACCTGAGGGTGTATGCTCTAAAGACTAAAGTGGCTTGACCAAGCAACAGCAGAGCTAATGAGAGTTCAAGTTTACTCTTTCTCCCCCACATCTATCGTCATTTTCAAGATACCAACATACCTCCAAGGAGGGATATCTGATTCCAAGTTCAAGACAAAGAGAAGCAATGGCTCTGTCTTAGAAGCCTCCTGTGCTGAGTTAAGCTAACAATGATGTGTTGGGCTCTAGAAGCATGATCCCTAAGTTCAAGACTATAGCTACCCTCAGAGTGTAAGGTGAAGAGTTGTGATTCCTAGGGCTCAACAGCATGCTCACTGACGTCATCTTTCCCAGAGACCATATTCTTCCTCCAGCCCCAAGCTGCCTTCGATGAGAACTCATGGCGAAGATGGCATTTTGACAATCTCACCACCAAATGTCTTTGAGTCATTTAAAACTCAGTAGGACTTTGAAAATGTCTACTTAGAGCAGGAGTGGGGTAATCACACACACACACACACACACACACACACACACACACAAAAAAAAAAAAAAAAAAAAAAAAACAGTTGTTTATCCAAAAGCCAGCTGACAGTTAACTCACTGGGAGCTTCTCACAGCCCAGTCTTTAAACACATCTATAGTCTGAGACAAGGAATGGACAACCAAGACCACTTTAGCTCAGTGCTATGGTTTCTGGCCAGAAAGAACTGACTGGCGGGCTCCAGCAGACCCTGCAGGTCCGTGTGCAGATGTAGAACAAATGCCTTTGGCCTAAAGCAGCTCTGGGACTAGAAGAGGCAGCTCAGACCTCAGCATGAACATCTGTGATCTTTAAGACCTGCTGTTAGATCCTGTGGGGTAGTGCCTCACCTTCACTCCATGCTGGGGACTGTGGGCAATAATTAATGATTGCCCAATGGTATCAATTAAAGCCAAGGAGATGCTTGCTTGGGAAAAAGGATCTCAACTCTCTGAGAAGGAAGAGAGGAGGAGAAGGCCAATTCTCACTACACTGGGCACTGGGAGGCAGAAGATGCTTGGAGATACCTTCAGGAACTGGAAAGGAACTGGAATCTCCTGAGCCTCGGTCACTCCCTTTAAAATGACAGCTGGCCTTTTCAAGAAGGCACATGGAGTAGATTCAGAATCTGGAGTGAATTCCTTTGGAAGTCACGTCCTGGTCCAGGTTCTGTTTTAGAGGCATCTAAACATACTACAATAGTGAGCTGCTTTGCTCATTCAAAGGTTAAATGTGTCCTTTGGTTTGTAAAGACCCTAAGAAAGCAGCAGAGAACCCCCCAAACCCAGTCTCAAGATCTATGTCCCCACGATGGTTCCACCATGACCTTGCTTCATGACTTTGGATAAACTCCAGAGTCTTGCTCTCTGAGATTCCTCATTTTTCAAGTAAAGACAATTCATGTTCTCTCCTTCTCCCTTCATCATGAGACTAAAACAAGATAATGAACCCCCAGAATATTCTCATTATGATTTGAATGTGGAATTTTCCTCCTTCCCATGCAGGCTTGTATTTGAGTCTTTAGTCCCCAGTGGGTGGGGTTGTTTTGGAGGTTGCGAAACCTTTGGAGCATGGTACTAAGCTGGAGGGTATACGTTACTAGGGATGGGTCTTTGAGATTATACCCTGATCCATTTCTAATTCTTATTTCCACTTCCAGATTGGCTAATATGTGAACAAGCTACTCCCTACGCTTCTGCCATTACACCTTCTCTGTCCTGGTGTGCTTCAATCCCGATGTAAATCCTTTCTCCCTTAAGTGGCTTCTATCAGCTATTCTGTGGCATCAATGAGAAAAATGACTAATTCAATCCTGTACAATGGGAGGGATTAAAAGCACCAATGGCAACAAGCTGAGAGGAACTACCACTCACTCAGCCACCTACCCAGATACGGGAAACTGGAAAAGTCATCATAAAGCTGCAATACAGAATGGCAGTCTTAGAATATGAAGTTTGTTTTTTTTTTAAATCTCAATGCCTGTACTCCAAGCCCTATAAAAGAACTCACAGACGTAACGGCAGTTGCATTGTACAAGGCCTCCGAAGCTGCCCATTCATTCCCTCTGGGCCGTCTGTGGACCTCTGGCAAACTGATAAAGCCCAGATTACAGGTGCTGCCAGTAGAGAATGACAGCAGCAGCCAGGCCTCAGCTGTGATGTCCCTGCAAATGAAAAGCGAAGAAACAACATTTTGACTTATCACCGTGCTTATAAAAGCAATTCTATGCACAATACACATTTTCCCAGGAGTGTTAAGGGTGCTCACCCATGTACTCTGCAGCACTTTCCTGAACGTGTTCTATTTGTACTTGATTCTTCCCTAGTTTACCCTTCCATGTGCTCCCATCTACTTCCTGTCTTTCAGAAATCCACTGGAGTCTCTGGGCACACAGGTCCTCCCCTGATGCTCCTGTTGCAGAGCTGGACTACCTTCCTTTTTATATCTCTGCTGTTGTTTCAGTGTGATTCAGAAGGCAAGGGAGGCAGGCATGCTCCTTGAAAGGCTCTGGTTTCTTTCTGTTATGCAAACGACATACCTTCTCTAACCTGTGGGCCCAGGGAAGGCCTCACTTGGGTTCACTTCTGCTGTCCTTTCAGCAGCTCCTGAGGCCAGCATGTCCATATCACCACTCCAGCCGTGGTGCATAACCCGTGTAGGAGCAGAAGTGAGACAGAGTGGCCCAAATCTCAGTGAATATACCTGAGAAGAAATTTTGTTAACAGGGCAGGGGACCATGCTTGACGTTTGTGTGCCCCTTCTGTGGTACACAAAGCTATACTGCTTCTGTCCTTTACACAGATACAATCACTGATGCTTCTGTCTCAGGCAAGTCAGTTCTCCACTGTGAGTTTTCATTTCTTCACATGTGAAATAAGCCAAATAAATTATAGACTCATAATGAACAGAACCCTCCGACACACACACACACACACACACACACACACACACACACACACACACTCACATTGGGTTAGAGACCCTCATGATCTCATTTCAACTTAATTCTCCCTTTAACAGCCCTGAGTCTAAGCACATTCTAAGAACTGGGGTTTGTGGCTTCAGCATACATTTTAGGTATGCACAGTTCAGTGTCACTGGTCTCTAGTGTCCTTCCAGCACTCACGTCTACTTCCCTGAAGGTAAATGAGGAACTCTGGATGGGCTTTTCTCCGCTTAATAGTCAGCTACTAGTTGGCAAGAGCAAAATTGGAAACTACAGAGATGTACTCATGTCTGGGTTGAGTCTAGAGAAAAGGGCTGAGTGGTCCTTTTGATCTAGCCACAAAACACTCAACAAAAAAGAGTGAACTACAGATACCCACCACAGGGGTGAATCTGAAAGTCATCGTGTGTTCTCAGCTAGTAGTAATCATCCTCAGGAGTACCCTGTGTGTCGTCCACACTATTGTAGCAACTTCTCAGGAAACAAACAGCTGCATTGTTTGCCCTCTGTAGGAAACAAGAAATTGGTTTTCTAAAATGGAAACACTTGAATTATCAAAGTAACACAATGAACAAAAGAAACTTCCTGTACGATTCCTTTCACATGCATCCCAGAGTGACAGAAAACAGGTCTGGGGCTGCTGCCTAAAGAGAAGGCACAGAAGGAACAAGAGTCACAAAGCTGCCTAGGTGACGTGCATGCTCAATATCTTGATGGTGGTGAAGGTTTCACGGGTGCACTTGTCAAAAAGCATTGCATATCAAAACATCTTGCAGACAGACTTTAAATGTATGGTTTCTCACACGTCAGTTAGACCGTAAGAAATCTACTCAAAGCCAAGGAAAGAATGACAACTGATTTATCAGGGTCTTGCAGCTTAAGCCCTGCTGAGAAGAAGATCAGAAAGATGAGAGGCAATTTACAGATAGATCGCTGAGACTCGGGGCCGGGCAAGCAGGGAGAAGAGCAAGCAGAGAAGATGGAAGCCTGTGCTCAGAGCACCCGCTTTCCAAGGTCCCTCCCACTCCACCACAGTGCTATCTGCTCCTCAGAAGTTACCCTACAATGGACAAATGGTTCAGCCTAAGTCTCCAGGGATTACGCACAGGCCTCCTAGCTGAGCAAGATCCCTCTGTTGTCCACTGTCCTCTGTTCCCCTGTCAGCCAGCTTCCCAAGACCCAAAAGAGATAGCTCCCTCTTCCCCACCTCATTAGCTGAGGCCCCAGCCATGACCCAGAGAAAATCTCTCAAGCTGCGTGCTCTGGGTTCCCATGAAGCAGGAACAACCATATCTTCACTGCAGGACTTGGGTGACATTGCACCGCGAACATGCTTGGCACCCTGGAAGGACCTGCAGCTGCAGACATGTGGGTCTGAAGAGGTTCGTACAAAGAAGTTGCCTTTTACTCTCCTTCACCTGTCTTCCTGCCACAGGCTGTTCTCTTTGGGTATCTGGGTTTCTTGTGTTGGTCAGGATGCCCCTGGCTTTAGAGGTAGAATCTAGACTTCAGAACCCAACCCCACTGCTGATCTCCATAGAAACAGCTCCCCAGAGCATCGGCCACAGATCTGGGAACCTGACTTTGTCTTACTCTCTTCGCCTGGATCTCTGCCCAGCTCTGTATATTCCCCTAGCTTCCGCCCACAGCCACAGCTGTAACTCACAAAAGGTCTTTTCCAAGGCATGTCACCAGGACCCCTGAGGGGGGCAGCTGCTATGGAGGACACACACACACACACACACACACACACACACACACACATCAATTTTGTGACATCAGCATATCTACCACCTTAATGCATTTTGATCATTTCCATATCACACTCTTTATTTGGGGTTGTGTTATGCTTCCCTTCGCTTTGTATCAGTGGTGCTGTAAACTCAACCCAGAGCCTGTGCTTGCTAAATAAGTGCTCTAACACTGACCTACAGTCACGGCTTTTGTTTTGTTGAGACAGGAACTTGCTGTGTAGCTCAGGTTCCCCTTGAACTCTTGGTTCTCTTTTGCCTGACCTCCTGGGAGCTGAGATTACAGACATATATTTATTTGTCTAAGTTTATTATTTCAGTATTATCTGGAAGGTCTTAGGAGAGAACTATGAATTAGAAATTGGCTGTCAATGCACAGGTCTGGGTGTGTGCAGATGTTAGTGGAGTCTTCTAAGAGTGTATGAGATGGACAAAAGTCTTAGAGACTATTTGTCAGGAACCTATAAGTACCTCCCCTATGGGTAGCTGACATAGCCTGGGGCTGGGGAAGCAGAAAAAGCAGATGCATGGGGGTGACCCAGATGGGCCCCAAGCAAGCTTCACCTCATCCCTCTTCCCTTCTGAGCCTCCTTATGATTGCACAAGACTGTTTACGTGGGGAAGACTGTGGCAGGGAGTACACAGGAGCTGAAGGAGGGGGATGGGTAGATGCTGGCAGCATGTTGCCTGCTTTCAAATCCTGCTTCTTCTCCACAGCACTGACTGACCTGGTGAGGTATTTATTTCATTTCTCCAGCACCTCAGTTTCCCCATGTCTAACAATGTAGCACAGATGGTTCCTGCCACATAAAATGGCTATAGAGACTAGTGTAAGGATCCACACTCTTTTCTTTAAGCAGCTTTATCTATGCTTGGCTCTTTGATATTTGGAGGCTGGGGAACTGGAGCAGACTGAGAGAGGTGAAGGGCATCTGGGGGAGTGGAGTATGGATCCTTCCTTTTTTGAGTTTTAAGGGCGCTAAGCACACTCTGTTAAAATGCAAATACTTTCCCAGAAGTTTACTAGCAACTGAAACTTACAGACACAAATTGGTTTACAAACATCTTTGTATCTTTTCTAAATTAAGCTCGGGTTTAAAAGGATCAGAGAAGAAAGGCTTTGGGATTTGGGCAGTGTCTCTCACAGCAGATGGTTAGTGTGGGATGGCAAGGGTTGTAATGGTTGAGAGTCACATGTTCTAAGACAGGGCCACAAAATGAAAAGGTCAACCCCAAACATCCTAGCCTCACTATGTCTGAAACAGAGACTAGAAATCTGTCCATGACCTAGAACCAAGCCTGTGGTGGCCTCAGATGACCTCATGGACAAAAGGAGAAAAACTCTAGTCTACAGTTCTGAAGCATGAACCTAATTAGTCTTACCAATAAAAACCAGGAGTCAAATATTGAGATAATAACCTGAAAGATCAAAGAAGCAGAGAAGCAGCCACCAGTAACTTCTTTCCTCTCCAGATCCTCTGCCCCACCTTCTAACTTCCTGCCTCCACCTCCTGAGTGCTAGGATTAAAGGCATGAACCACTGCCCGAAGATTAAAGACCTGTGCCATCACCACCAAGCCTCTATGGTTAACTAGTGGCTAGCTCTGCCCTCTGATCTCCAGGCGAGCTTTATTTGTCAGAACACAAACAAAATATCACACAGTGCAGTTCTTAGCAGCGGTACAGGAAGGGAGATGAAGAGGACAAGAAGAGTCACACATTATCTTTGCAATCACTCACTAAACCTGCATTGTATTAGCCTAGTCTCCATTCCATCCAGGATCAGAGACAATGATGCTCAGATGACATTTGGGCCCTGGCAACATGGTGAGCTTCTGACAGCTGAAAAGATGGTTAATCTGGGCATTGAACTGCAATCAAAATGTAACAGAAAACCCACCACAGATCCTTAGTACCCTCCTTCTAGGAAGGAGAAGCAGCAGCTAAGCAATTTCACTCCCTCCCCATCCCTGCTTCCTGAGACCCACCTCCTCACCTAGGGAATAGTGGACTAGAGGGAAAATACAAGGACCCACATGCCAACCTTGTCTTATCCAGCTCAGTTTTGAGATCTTACAATGTGGCTGGAGCTGGGTGTTATAGTATGCACCTAGTGTGTGAGAAAGCCTGGATTCAAATGTAGAAAACCCCAAACTCAAGGTCTTACTGTGGCTTTAAAGGGGTGTTTCATCATGAACTCAGAAGGCTAAAGGACTAGGATATGTTTGTCACACAAAGACAGTTCAAAGCAGAACCAGAATTTGAAGCCAGCTTTGGGTGAGCCCAGAGCCCAGGTTCTTCCCAAGTGTCTCTCTGGCTTCCAACACCCACCCACCTTCTTCCTGCACTTGCCCCCTGCCCCCTCCACTCAGATACATCTTGTTGATGATGTAGTGTACACATAGCATCCTAGCACATGGGAAACTGACGCAGGAGGCCAGAACAACTCAAGGTTAGCCTAGGCTACATGGTGGTTTCCTGAATAGCCTGGGCATACAAATAAGGCCCTGTTTCGAACAAAGCAAAGTCAAGCCTGGCTGCACAGACTTGCAGTTCCAGCTAGTCAGAGGCTAAGGCAGAAGATCAGAGGCTGTGGAGAAAAGCTGTCTTAGTCAGGGTTTCTATCGATGTGATGAAACACCACGGCCAAAAGCAAGTTGAGGAGGAAAAGGTTTATTTGGCTTACACTTCCACATTGTTGTTCACCTCTGAAGGAAGTCAGGACAGGAACTCAAACAGAACAGGATCCTGGAGGCAAGAGCTGATGCAGAGGCCATGGAGGGGTGCTGCTTACTGGCTTGCTTCCCCTGGCTTGCTCAGCCTTCTTTTTTATAGAACCCAGGACCCCCAGCCCAGAGTGGCACTATCCACCATTGATCACTAAGTAAGAAAATACCTTACAGCTGGATCTCATGGAGGCATTTCCTCAACTGAGGATCCTTCTTGTCTGATGGCTCTAACTTGTGTCAAGTTGACACACAAACCAGCCAGTACAGAGTCTAAGGCCAACCTGGACGACTTAATGAAGCCCTGTCCCAAAATAAAGAGTATTAAAGGAGGGCTGGTGATACAGATCAGTCAGACAGCACTTGAAGAGCACGTTGTTATGAGTGACTGTGCTACCACCATCTTGGGGAATTCATCTGTGCCCCTTGCAAACCATCCTTCAGGTGGGTCTGGGTGATGGTTTACAGCCCTCATTAGAGACACGGAGTAGGACACAAGATTCTCACCTGAGTATCCAGCTGCTCTGTATCATCTGGCCTGGGGGAAGGGCTAGAATATATGGAGGCTGGGGAAGACTGGGGATGGGGACTCCATCTGTTGGGCTACTGGGGAAGGCCCCACCCCTGCTGAGTACAGCTTTTCAGATGTTGAGGTTGAGGGAGAATGCTCTCATCCCTATAAGCAAGACCTCACCTAGGCACTGTAAGGAAGCCCAATAAATTCATTGGTTCTCCAGAATCCTGCTTTGGGACCTTGGGGGCGACGGATGGATGTTGCTTTATGTCTCTCCAGGAACAGAATTCTAGCAACACATGCGCAAAGAGCTGGATTCAGTTCACAGCACCCCACACAAGAAACAAATAAAAGAACAAAACCAACTAACTGCATCACATCTTGTCTCCACAAATAACTCTCTCCATCCTGAATCCTTTACTGTGGTCCCTTCCCATCTTCACACCCAAGAGGCTGAGGGAGGTAAGGGATAAAAGCCTGCCCTGGGTCTAACTAACTCCCAACACCAAAATCAAATATAAACACAAAACCCAAGAAACCTCCCCACACCCAAAGCCACCTTGCATTCTGCTTTACATTCATTTTTCTTTAATGATCAAAACAGCATCTATGCACATTTGAAAATTTGTCTTGGAGAAACACTGTCTACCAAAAGGCTTCCTGTGCTTAAGACTAGAAGGAAAGAATTAGCCCTTGAAATGATTCACTTTGGAGTCCCCCAGGGGCCAAGGGCTAAGTGAGGACACTCTTGCCATAATCTCCATGCCTGCTGTGCCAGGGAGAGGTGGTACTTCAGCGTGTCTCTTGTTTTTCTGGGTTATTTCAGGCTGGAGTCCCAGCTGCAGGTCTGCCCAACACTGACCTGGCCACCTCAGCCTGCAGAACTCTGTGGAGAACAGAAGTTATTCAAACCAGGTCTGTTCCCCTTAATAACAAATCTGACAGTAAAAGATGAGTCATACAGAACAGAGGCCATTTTATCTCATGTATTCTCAGATAGACCCTCAAGGAGATGGGCATTTTTCCTGCTATTGCCTCCAAAAAATTGAGGCTGCATGAAGTTTGAGCAATTTGGCCTGAGGTAGATGGGGGTGGGGGGTGGGGGCTTCAAATCAAAGGCAGAGATGTGTTTTCTCCTCTCCCTATTATTAGGTCCAAAAGAAACTCAGGACAAATGACTAACTGTGGTGCCTATTCACATACCAAAGTGCATGCTGGTCTCCAAGTTCTCTCAACATTTGCGTGTATCTGTTACAGAGTCCATTCTGGGCATTCTGTCTCCTCTTAGCTCTTCTTATCCCACCCCTACCCTAAACTGCTCCAGCTCATGGACTTCCCCTCCCCAGGCTTCTCATTCCTATATAACCCCACCAGTTTGGCCATGTGCTTTCCTGGTTCTCTAGACTCTTGATCCTTTCTCTTTGGTTCCCTCTCCCATGGCCCTCTCTCTTGGTCCTTCTCTCTAGCTCCCTCTCTCCTCCTCCCCTGCATGGTCCAGTCCATTAGTCATGCTCAGTCTACTGCATTCTTTCCTTGCCCTGGACTCTTCCAGATGCTCTGGCTGTTATTCTTTCCCTCAGATCTACAATACAAAGCTTCTCCTCACCCATGCCTTGGAGCGGTCATGTCCTCATTTCATTCACTTAATGAGAAAGGGGTTTCTGGTTACCAATTCTGCAGTCCCTAGTGTAGACAGACAACCCAGCGAGCAGCATGTACTCACTTTACACATCTACCCCTGGGGCCTCCTCCTCCCTACTCCACTTCGCCTTGCTCTTGACTTTCCACAGTCCTGGCAATGGAATTTTCAGGATGCTCTGACAGGTCTTGTAGCACGTGGAGTACCTTCTCTCCCACTCACTTGGCATGTGAGGCTTTACAGCAGTCTGATGTAACAGCTCCTTGGGTGACTTGACTGTCTTGTGCTACTCTCAAAGATGTGAAGAGAAAGACCACCAACCCAGAACAGCATAGCCAAATTAATTAAAGCAAGCGATTAATTAAAGCAAGTTTTTATATTCATGCACATGGGCTGCCTTCCCCTAAGGTGGGGTTTATGAAGTCAGCATTGGATGTGAGGAAGACAAGGTTTTGATAGCTCAGGGATGGGAATTTCCAAATGGGGGATTTGTCGGGAAAAATAGGTGGAGTTAGAGAACAGAAGATGAGCATAACAAGTTAGTGCTGCCCGGGCTCCTGAAACAAAGACATGGTTGCCGGATGAGCACAACAAGGTAGTCGAAACAAGAGGTAGACACAACAAGGCAGTCATAGGCAGTCATCTAACCTTTTGAAACAAAGATAGGCTTGCAAGAGGGTTACGATCTGTGATGAGGGAGAGATGAAAGCAGAAGTGGGAGGAGCAGAAACCAGGGAACCGCCTCCTGACCACTCCCTGGACAGAAGGGATGTCAGCACATAGTGAGGTTGTGTTGTAGATATGCTGTAGTTGAGCTGGCACAAACATCATCAGACCTTAACATTTTAGAGTGTAATACAGTAGTACAAAATGTAGATCTTCCCATTAGTCACTTTTCTCACAGCCACGACAAAACATCTGACAGATGCAACTTGAAGAAAGACAGGTCTATCTTGGCACATGATTTAGAGGGTGGGTACCACCATGATGGGGAAAGTGCTGTGACTGTAACAGTCCAGTCTTGGGTGGCAGGAGCTTGCAGTATAGCTTGCAATGTCTTGGGAGATCAGGAAGCAGAGATCTCAAGGCGGTACTAGAAACCAATATAACTTAGTGTCCTATATCCAGCCACCCACTTCTGCCTGTGAGGTCACAATCCCAAAGGCTCTCAGCCTTCCAAAACATTGCTACCAGCTGGGAACCAAGTGTTCAAACACAGGAGGCTATGGAGGAAACTATGATGTCCTGTGGCTCCTTTGGTGGAGGCATGTCCCACCCACAGCCTGCAGGCCACATGAGGCTCAAGAGAGCTAGGAATGCAGCCCAACTCAGCGTTACAAATTTATATAAGGCTTATTTATATATATTATATATTATGTAAGTATATTATATATAGATTTATATATTATAAAAGGGTTCTGTGTGTGTGTGTGTGTGTGTGTGTGTGTGTGTGTGTGTGATTTGTTGTGGTAATTTGAATGCACTTGTAGTCATGCCTAGGTTTTTACATAGGTTACTGGGGGTTCAAATTCAGATCCTCCTGCTTGCAGAATACTTGAAACTACTAAGCTATCTCCCCAGATTCTGATGTAAATATTTTAAATTCTTGTCATAAAAAAGTATTTTCTAATAGTACTTGCTGTTTTCGTGGAGGACCCAAGTTTGGTCTTTTGCATTGACATGGTAGCTCACATCTGTCTACAATCCCAGTTCCAAGGGCTCAAAACCTCCTTTGGCCTCTTTGGGCTCCTATGCGCATGTAGTACCCATAGATGTAGTGGGTAGCCATTCCAGCTTTGATCTGGAAGTTCCGACCCCCATTGAGACTTCAACAACTGTCACGCCTACAAGGCGGGGCCAAGGGAGGCACCTGGAGACCCGAGATCTGGATCGACGAGCACTCTCACTGTTCCGGGACCCTGAACGGTGGAGGTGGGCCAAGCAGAGCTCCAGAGAACACCGCTGGACTGCGATACACCTTCCCCAGACCCCGCGACCTACCTATCCTTTAATTTGTAAGTTACAACATTAAATAAATCTCCTTTTAGCTACATGGAGTGGCCTTAATAATTTCACCAATACATAGACTCATACAAGCAGACACATACACACATATTAAAAATAAAGTGTTTATTTTTAAAAGAAAAAAGTGTTTCCCAGAATTATTATTCTTGTTATTTATTGTTGTTGCTGCTGGGTTTTTTGGTTTTTTGTTCTGTTTTAGGTAACTTCTTATATATCTTAGAATAGCCTCAAACTCACTACATTAACAAGTATGACCCAGGAAATGCAGCCACAGATGGTTGTGAGCAGCCATGTGGATGCTGGGAAGTAAACCTCAGTCCTCTGAAAGAACAAGTACCCTCCACTCCTGAGTCACCTCTCCAGCCCCGGTATTCATATCTTTAATGTTTTCTTTGCTCTGCCAAGTTTTTCTCAACAAACTCTATATTGCTTTTTCCCAGTAGCATAAATGATAAAACACAAAATTCTTAACATTATAAAACTCCGAGAATAGTAAAAGGACAATAAAGGCCTAAACTAACATCAAGCCAAACAACAAGCTCACTGTGTGTCAGAATTAAAAGTACTTATGTAGGACCTTCAGAACTTAGCCAGGCGGTGGTGGCGCACTCCTTTAATCCCAGCACTCGGGAGGCAGAGGCAGGCGGATCTCTGTGAGTTTGAGGCTAGCCTGGTCTACAAAGCGAGTTTCAGGAAAGGCGCAAAGCTACACCAAGAAATCCTGTCTTGAAAAAAAAAAAAAAAAAAAAGAATTCATCTGGCCCTGGTGGGTACCATGGCCTCTGCCTTCCTTTTTTCAGAGAAAGAAGTAGGTAAAACCTATGCAATTGGTTTCTAAAAATAAAAAGTAATGAAAGATAACATGAAATACATTCCTTGGGACATTTCTTATGACAAGAAGGCAGAGGAGCAAATATTTTGAACCCAGTGTTCTGAAGGATGTAACCAGACTGAGAGATAGAGGGCACACGTTGTGAGACAGGAGAGCTTGAAGTGGAGGATTGTTGTCTGGGCTGGTGACGTCTAAAAATTTCTATGTAATGAACAACAGGTGAGAAGAGAGGAGATATTATTATTATGGCCGCTCCAGAGCTGCCACTGGAGTCCCCAGGGACTCAGTGAATAATTAATTAAAACTGGTCAGAATTCAGATGTCTCCCAGACTATGAGTTCTGACCTCACATGTCTCCCAGACTATGAGTTATGACAACTCTCCAGTTCACTGTGCTTAGTTTCTGTCTTAGGGTTTTATTACTGTGAAGACACACCATGACCATTGCAATGCTTATAAAGGAAAAGATTTAATTAGGTTTGGCTTACAGTTCAGAGGTTTAGTCCATTATCACCGTGGCAAGAAACATGGTGGCTTGCAAACAGACATGGTGCTGGAGAGGTAGCTGAGAGTTCTACATCTTGATTTGCAGGCAGCAGAAGGAGACTGTGAGCCACACTGGGCATGGCTTGAACATATGGGACCTCAAAGCCCACTCCCACAGTGACACACTTCCTCCAACAGGGCCACACCTACTCCAATAAGGCCACACCTACTCTAATAAGGCCACACCTCCCAATAGCGCCACTCCCTATGGGCCAAGCACTCAAACAGGTGAATCTGCAGGGGACATTCCTTCTCAAACTACCCCAATTGTCCATTGCCTAGCCCAGTGGAGTTTTGTTCTGTGCTTACAAAGCTTAATGTTGCACAAGAGATTAAAGAGGTCTCCCATGCAATGTTCTTGACCCTTTTTTTGTGCAGTTTCCTCATTGTAGGCCATTGTTCAAAGACTTTTAGCCACCTCAGCTTTTAAGAATGCTACCTCATGTCCTACTCTGAAGGAATGGTGGGTTCTGATGAGGATATCTTCCGTGGTGATGTCTGAAAAAATCTCCAGAATCCATCAGAGCAATCTTAGTGCTTAGCTCACATGATTCCTACTTTTAGGACCACAGCCTGCTATCTGTTGCCTGACATACAAAGGCCTCATACATATATTTTTTAGTACTCTGAGTTTTCAATTTTTTTTTATTTTTAATTATGTATGTGTACATTCACAGAGGCCAGAGAAATCAGGTGCATCTGGAGCTGAAGTTATGGGCTATGGGAGCCACCAGGTATGGATGCTGGGAACTGAACTCATGCTATGTGCAAAAGCAGTATACACTCTTAACTACTGAGCCATCTCTCCAGACCCTACTTTTCTGGTTCTTTGCAGCTGGGAGGTGTACATATCTCAGCTTTTGCAATATGAAAAGAAATGTAAAAGTCAGACTGTTTTGTAAACTAAGCCACAGCCTCTCCTAGACCTAGACAGTAGAGAACTTTAGACATCTGTCATGTAAGAGGTATGAATAGAAGAAACCTCACCAAGAAGATAAAATGGAGCCAGGCATGGTGGTCCATGTCTTTTAATACCAGCACCCAGGAGGCAGAGGGATTTATAACTAGCCTGATCTATAAAGTTAGTTCCAGGACAGCTAGGGCTACATGATGAAGTCTATTGGAGGAGGAGGGAGACAATTCAGACCTGCTTTTGTTGCCATTCCCTTCCAGCTGAAAAGTTTTTCTTAGCTGAAATATCTTCAGAATTACCTTTAAAATATTTATTTTTGAAGCTCTGCCAAGAATCCTGGAATGATGTTACACACCTATATCCCAGAACACACAAGACTGAGGCAGATCTGACAAGATTTATTCTAAATAATCAAAAGCAAATAGAGGAAACAAGACTAGGCCTCATTCGGTGGAAGGAGATAAAACTAGTGCTAAGTTTGTGGGGTTTGTTGCTTTGTTTTTGCTTAACCCAAGTCCTTCTCCCCGAATCCTCACTTCAACTTAATGCAAACTGCCTATTGAAGACAAATCCTTTTAATTCCTTTCTCTGTCAAGAGTCTCCTGGGATGAAGGTGACATAATAAAATCAGTCTTAGCTATCACAGAGAATAGGCCTGTGTGTGGTCTGGCTGGCTGAGCGGATCAGGTAGATCCTCAAGGGTCCATGCCCCTGACTCTTACCCCATGCCCTCAGCACCTTACTCTTATACCATAGCTTCGCGTCATTCCCACCCCTGTTCACCCTGTTATCACATTTGCTAATGTTTCCTCTAAGCCAACTCTAATTCTTCCAGTCCCAAATTAGAAACTCTTTAGAATACCTAGTTGCTACAAAGGTCCTCATATTTCAACCACAGCATTCTCTTCCAGCTTTCTTTGTTCTTTTCCCACGTATGTACGTGCATTTGGTGTGAATGTCCGTGTGTGTATGCCTTTGGACAGATGTGCTAGCAAATGTACGTATGCCTGTGTGCACCAGTGTATGGAGGCTAGAGGTAGACATTGGTATCTTCCTCAGTCAGTCCTCACATTTTATTTATTGCCCATGGACTCTGAACTTGCTGCTTCTGCTAGATCATCTATCTAGTTCATGTTTTGGAAATCCTGTCTCTGCCTTTCAAGCACTGGGATCCCACCCTTTATGTCAAAGCTGGAGATCCAAACTTCGGTCTTCGATCTTGAGCAGAAGAGCTTCACCCACGGAGCCATTTCCCGAGCCCCTCAACTCATTATGCTGTGACTTTCTCCCACTTCATTCCAGCAAAGACTCATTTCTGATAGCACTCCTGAAGCATAATTTACCAGCTTCTCCCAGCCCCTGCCTCAGACTCTCATCTCATGCTTTTTCCTAAAAGCTTTATGAAATGCCTTTTTTTGTCTCAAATATTTTAGCACAAACACATTGCCCATCTTTAAAAGCTTCATGCTGAGACTATTACATTAACAGAACTGCTTATATTCTTTGTTGGAAGAAATCTCTCTCTTCTCTTACAACTCAGTTTGAACTTCATTTATTACATGCATCCTTGTGGATCTTCTATTACAATCATCACCATGAATCTCTGAAGCAGAGTCTGTATCTGTTGCTGCTCTGTGTCCACTAAGCATCTAGTGGATGAATCTGCATGTAAGAATGACAATGAGAGGGTGCCTGAATGAATGATTTGTTGAAAGAATGTTGGAATGAATGTGATAAATGAGTGAATGAATGTGATAAATGACCCATATTCTTTCTTTGTTGCTCCTATGAGTTCACATAAAATTCATTGTTCTAAACCACTTGAAACTGTTACAAGCAAAAATGTAAGCAATGGGAATTTCAGGTGGTTCAACACTACACATTTTCTTCCACGTTTTAATAAAAACTACCATTTTGTAAATTATATTCATTCTGAAACTCATGTGTTGTCCATATTCATCAAAAACAGGGACTTCCCATTCATGAAGTAAAAAATGTTATCAGTTACTTAGTGGTGAGAAAACTAACTATGAGACAGGCATATGTCTGTTAAAGAGCTTATATTTGTGAAAGACTAGACATTGACTTGGATGGATCTAGTATATATACGTACACACACACACATGCACACACACACATTTGCAGGTGTAGAAGAGGGGAGCTGGAAGGCTGCAAAAATATATATCATAAAGATATGGTGACTCATACTCCTCATCCTCATCTTCCCCCCTTTCACCTCCCCTTTCTCCTCTCCCTCCTCCCCCTCCTCCCCCTCCCCCTTCTCCTCCTCTGCAGGAGCCAGAACAGAGTCCAGGTATTTAACTTGGATTTTTACTCAGCCTCTGACTCTTCAACTTGGTGACTAGAACAGGAAAGTCTTAAGGGCAGAGCATCTTAACACTTTAGAAGGCGACTCAAGAAGGGGACAGAATCAGCAGTCAATGGTCAGGGTGGCCAAGGTTCCCTGTGACTGTTTGCTAGACTCTCTTGGAAGTTTGAGGGTCAAATGACTCTGCATTTGACTATCCCACGTTTTAGTTCACATAGAGTGCGGGGCTTTCTAGGTGACAACTTAACTCTGTAGTTTGAGTCCCAGAATCCTCAGTGTTGTGGATGTTGCTGCATGCAGCTCGGGGGTGACCTGACTGTGATCAGTCCGATTCTCATTTCTGCAACAGAACCTGAAAACGAATCCAGTAGACAAAAGAAAATACCTCATAAAGAACAAAAACAAACAAACAAACAAAAACAAAACAATAACAACAACAAACCAGTAAGTCCATTTAGTCAGAAAAGACACACACAGACACGTGGTGGCTACCTTCACTGATACACCAGAACTAGGCAGACAGGAGGAAGTCTCCTACTCTGTCCCTGGAGACTGCGTCTAAACTAAGATCATGTCCAGTCTCCCCAGATGTCCAGACTTCCAGAACAGAACAACTGTTTCAGATACTAGTTAGCCGACAATTCTTACTTTTTCTCTTTTTCACAAATTTGTAGTGGTCACAGTCTGGGGCTCCCAAGACCTCTAAGTCCACAATATGCTCACCTCCATCTAGGGCTTGTATGCCCCTGGACCTCTGAGTTGTGATACTTGTCCCAGGCTTGCCCCCTTCTAGAGTCTGTCTCTGACTAGTGACTCTTTAATATATCATAACCATGGACTTGTGCTCACCCAGGCCTCCAAGTTCACCTTGGACTTGTTCCCACTTAGGACCTATCCCAAGACCCACAGCCCTGAGTCTGGGGTCCCCCAGGGATCTCACTGTGGCCTCTGTAAATGTTATGGTTTTCAAGACCACTGGAAAGAGACCCACAGACGCAACTCAGGTTTGAATGAGTTAAATTTATTAAAGCTACTAGCAGGGCCGCAGTCTTAAAGTCAAACTAGAGACGTGCCATGCTGAAGAGGGATTGAGGAGAGGGTTTTTAAAGATGAAAACCGCAAGAGGACCTTAGGGATCTACACAAACAAGCCAAGATTAAGTAGTCAAGGCAACCTCAGAATAGTCCCTGAATGTCTGCATAAGCAAGTTACAGAAGCAAAAAAAAGCAGTTATATCATAACAATGGAGATGGTCACACCTGCACATTTCTAGGTGTGGGGGTCACTGAGTAGAGGTGAGGGGGGACTTATATTCCAGGGACTAGAGTCAAAAACAAACAGCTATTAGGTACCAAGATGGATGCCTCACACAAACGGGGTTTTTTTAGCCATCACAACCCCAAACTTTGGGGCATATTTCAAATTCAAACCTCAATCAGAAGGCCAAGGAAAGCTGAACAACACGTTCACTGAGACACAATTTCAGCATCTTAACAGCGGGTAGTAAAAATCAATCAGTAAATAAAATCAGAATGACTGGGAGGGTGTGTTCCAGCACTGAAGAAGGTCTCGGTCTAGTTTGGACTCTGAGATCAACACAAATAATCATGAAAGCTTAGCCACCAACAACTGTGTGTCCTCAGGGGCAAACACAAATGAACACGGTCATTTCACTTCATTATGGAATATTACATAGGCATGGACCAAATGATCACTTACTGTGTGCGATTATTCTCCATAGAAAACTGGCAATGACCAGATCCACAAAAACCTGCATTAGATCCACAAAGGCCTGCGTTTCTGAGCTGTTCGCCACATCTCGGGAATAGAGTTCACTGTGAAAGATGATTTAATCCATATTCCTTTGTGACTGCCCCACTCAATGCTGAACAATGAGTTGGGTCTGAAGTTTGAGCTCCCTTGTCCTCTCCCCCACAACCCAGCAGAGAGAGACCAGCACACATTCCATCTTCTTGACATACGGGGTTTGTAGAGCTGCTGTGAGGAGGAGGAAACAGCTCAGTGGGGTAAAAAGAGCCTAAACTGGGAACCAAAAAAAAAAAAAAAAAATTCTTGGTTTTGGTTTTTCCCAGGAACCATTGTGGGAAGCAAGGATTGTGTTGAGCAAGGTGTCTTACTTTCGGAGTGTCTATAAGACAAGATGGGCAGGGAGGGTTTAAACTGAGCTCTTGAAACACCCTGCTTCACCAAATGCCCGTGAGCAAAACTGGAGGACCAGCTTCCACTTATGTACCCCAGACAATAGGGTGACATTTGCTGCCTGTCCCCAGTCCCTTTATTTGGCTAGAGAAACACATGCCTTCCCCTGAAGCGGAAAGACTGCCTGAAAATGCTCTAAAGGAACATTTAGGAGACTCACTAAGGGCACCTTTACCCTGTCAAAAACCCTCCCTGTAAGGGACTTTCTAAGGAGTTGGTATGATACTGCAGTGCTCTCACAGGCCAGACTAGGTTTATGAAGTCCTCACATGACTGCAGGTCTGCTGCTAAAAGCTGTCGGTCTGTAGAGGCAGGAGAGATGGCTCAGTGGGTAGAGTCGTTTGCTGCCTGCCATGCCTGATCATCTGAGATTGACCCCAGGGCCCACAGGGTGGAGAGAACTGACTCCTACAAGTTGTTCTCTGACTTTCTGCACAGTGTGTGTGTGTGTGTGTGCGCGCGCGTGCGCGCAGCGCGCGTGCGCGCGCTTGTGTGCATGGAAAAGTAAACAAATGTAAAAAAAATGGTTGTGGTTTTGTTTGGACAGAACGTTACCCAGAGATTAGTCCTCTGCCTTTATTTACACTTACAGATCCCATGCCCAGTCTGATGACACAGAAGAGTCAAGCACGACTCAGAAGCAGCTGGTGGACTGCAAACCCAGAGATGTTTGCTCCATTTCCCTTTCCTTCTGTACTCAGCGGGGCTCTCAGAAAAGGAAAAGGAGGGAAGGAATCCCATGCTGACTATCCAGTCCAGACACTGGCCAAGCCCTGCCCAAGCCCTGAACGCAGGAGCAATCAGAGGAAATGCTAACTGCTCTTAACCGGGTCTCAGGTGCTTGCTGAGGACCTTCTGCTCTGGTTTCCTGAAACATCATCTGTTGGAGAGTGTGTGGGACAGGCATGGAAATTACCCAAAAGTACTCACAGCAGAGTGCCTCCATGCATTAAGGAAGGTGTTTTCTTTTATTTTAATAGTTTTTAGGGTTTTGGAGACAAGGTGTTAATTTGGAGCCCAGTCTAGCCTGGAGGTCACTATGTAGCCTATTTTGACCTCAGATTCATGGCTACTTTTCTGCCTCAGGCACCCAAGTGCTGAGATTACAGGTGTGAACCAACATGCCTAGTGGCATTTTAATGCATTTTAAAGTGATCCTAAAATGGACTGACCTCTTTCAGTTTTGAGTTATCAGTGTGGGATAGGGGGTGTCCAGTCCAAACCTAATTTCTCAGAAAGAAGCTGGGTGGAAGCAGAGTTGAGGCTGCAGCTGTGCAGCCCTGTCTGTTAGCGTTCAGACAGCTTAATCCTGGGGATAAACCTACCCTGAAGTGTCAGCCTCAGGAAGCTCCGGTTGCTACAGAACATGTTCTTGTAATGGAGTAAGCTGACTTTCCCTGTTATAATGCCCAGGGGAACCTTCCTTTGCTCTCCATGCAATTAAGGCTTGTTGGGTAGGAACTCAACCAAGGGTAATATCAGTGAGGTCCACTTATGGCTCATCTCTAGATACTCATCCCATAAGTTAGAAACGTGGTCTCTGACTTCAAGAAGCATACATGTTTTCATGTTGTTGTTCTTAAATTCTTTTTAGGTTTATTTTATTTTTATGTGTCTGAATGTTTTGCCCGCATATATCTGTGCACTATGTGTGTGCCTGGTGTTCAGGGAGGTCAGAAGCGGGTGTTGGATACCCTGGAACTGGAGGTATGGATAGTTGTGAGCCAGCATGTGGGTGCTAGGAACCACACTTGGGTCCTCAGCAAGAGCATCAAGTGTTCCTAACTGTTACACCATCATCTCTCCAGCACCAGACATGCAGTTTTTGTTCAGTTCATTTTTTTCTTCCCAGAGCTACATTGAGATATAATTCACATACTAAACAAATTATCCCAGTGAGGATGCAACATTCAGGCTTTTAAATACATTTACATAATTGTGAAGTCATCACTCCAATCAGTGTTAGGAAGTTTCACCACCACCACCCCCAAAAACAGAATAGGGCCAGCAAAATGGCTCAGGCAGGAAGGGCACTACCAACGCTGATGATCTGAATTCCATTCCTGGGACCCAAATGGTTGAAGAAGAGAACTGACTTCTCCAAGGTGTCCTTTGATCTCCACATGCACACTGTGGCACACAAGTGCCCACACACATGCATGAAATAAATAAATAAGTCAATACATAGACAGATAGGTAAAGAAGGAAGGAAGGAAGAGCAAAAAAGAAAGAAAGAAAGAAAGAAAGAAAGAAAGAAAGAAAGAAAGAAAGAAAAGACAAGAAAAGAAAACAAAAGAAAAGGAAAGAAAAAAAAAAGAAAAGAAAAGAAAGAGAAGGAGGAGTGGGTAATTTGTATGATTCAGTCAGTTTCCCTTCAAGCCACCCCTGCCCCCCACCCTGGGAAACCACTAATCCGTCTTCGTTTTCTACAGATTTGTCCATTTGGCAAGCTGGCTGCCTTCACTGGAAGAAGCTTCATGGCCTCGGGTAGCATCTCACCTTGAGTCTCCCAGCCTCAGTTTCCCGCAGAGACTGACTTTCCAGCTGAGAGAAAAGTGTGTATGAGGGGACACTGGGAAGTTGGCTCACTGAATAAAAGCACTTGCTGTATGAATATGAGGACCCGAGTTCGGATCCCCATCCCCACATAAAAAGTAGCTGTGCTGCCTGCCTGGTGCTACTTTACCTGGGCAGGAAGAAGAAACCACAGGCCCATCCATTGGGCACCATTATGGTGAGCAAGTATATGGTGGGCTACAGAAAAGAAGGGGAGGCAGAAGGGTTCATGTCCTATGGAGAGAGGTGGATCTGAAGAGGGGAAGGTGGTGAGGAATGGGTTTACCAATCCCAGTTCACTTAGGAACATTCGCAGTGCTGTTTTACTGCAGACAGCATTAGAGCTGTCCCTATAAACCAGTCTGCTTTGTTGTAAATGAACATGAGATTATGCTGCAGGAGTATGACTGTTTTTTGCAAATACACCCTTGTACTGTGTTTTAGTCATACATGGGTGTGTTTTCCAAAAAGGTTCTTATGTATGGCCTGAGTTATAGATGAGCCTGTGGTTCTCTCCTGTTCATTTCATGTTCATTGAGTGTCCAGGTGCATTGCTGTAATAAAAATCCCATGTGCTCTGCTTTCCAGGATACCTATTACCTCTTTGGTTACAGTGCAGCTGTGTGCCTTTTTTGTTATGACAAAGCTCTTGCCATAGGAATAGTACTGCCTCTTGCACTATCCCTGTAATCTCAGGAGCCTGCATGCTGCTGTTCTAACGCAGGCAACTTCAGGGCTGTATGAGTATATCTGTCTGCTGTGTTATTAACACTCTTTAGATTACGCTACATTATTATTAGTAGTAGTACACCATTTTTGCAAATACCCCATTATACAGTGTTTTAGACACACAGGCATATTTTTGGCAAGGAGCCCATTATGTAGTGTGTGAGTTATAGATGGCTATGCTGTGTCCCTCTGTCCCTTTCACGTTTAATCGATGTCCAGGTTGATGGATATAATAAACCTCTCATGTGCTGTGCTTTCCGGTGAATCTCTCACCACTTCTGTTACAGCACAACTGTGTGTGCTGCATTGGCATTACAAAGCTCTTGCTGCTGTAGTCTTAGAACCGTTTGCACTGTGTGCTAATCAATCCCATTGCACTTAGGAACGTGTGCATTGCAGGCAACGTCAGAGATATACAAGTAAAACGGTCTGCTTTGCTGCAAATGCAGATTAGATTACACTACATTAGTACTACATCGGTTTTTACAAATGAACCATTGGGCAGTGTTTTAGGCATAAGTACTTGTGTATTCCAAAGAGGTCACACACGCATGAGTTATAGATATGTTAGCAGTGCTTTCTTTTTTTCTTTTTCTTTTTCTTTTTCTTTTTTTTTTTTTTGGTTTTTCGAGACAAGGTTTCTCTGTGTAGCTTTGCGCCTTTTCCTGGAACTCACTTGGTAGCCCAGGCTGGCCTCGAACTCACAGAGATCTGCCTGGCTCTGCCTCCCGAGTGCTGGGATTAAAGGCGTGCGCCACCACTGCCCAGCGCAGTGCTTTCTTGTTCCTTGTGTGTTCAGTGGGTTTTCAGGTGCACTGCTATAATAAAAATCTCATGTGCTTAGCTTTCCAGTAAATCTGTCACCACTTCTGTTGCCCTACAATTGTGTGTCATGCATTGGCATTACAAAGTCCTTATCATTATAGTCATACTTCCTTTTGCACTGTGTGCTTATCAATCCTGGTTCACTTAGGAACATTTGTGCTGCCGTGTTACTTCAAGTAATTTCAGAAGTGTACAAGTAATCCTGTCTGTTTCTTTGAAAATTAGTAGTAATACAGTGTTTTTTTTTTTTCAAATACACCACTGTACAGTGTTTTAGGCATAAATGTGTGTGTGTGTGTGCGCGCACACACATTTTCCAAAGAGGCCATTGTATGAACTAAGTTATAGGTGTATTTGGAGTGCTTGCCTGGTCATTTCATGTTCAGTGAGTGTGCCCTGCTATAATAAAAATCTCCTGTGCTGTGCTTTCCAGTAAGTAAATCTACCAGTAAATCTTTTTGTTATAGTACATCTGTGTGCCTTGCTATGGGTATAACAAAGTTCTTGATGTAGTGATAGCACTACCATTTCCAGTGTGTTAATCACTTCCAGTACTCTTGGGAATCTGTGTTCTGCAGTTCTGATGCAGCACACTTCAGAGCTGTATGAGTAAACCTGTCTATTTTAATTGCACATTAGAGTATGCTACAGTAAAAGTACACTGGTTTGTGCAACTATATCATTGTACAGTGTTTTTTACATACAGGCTTGTGTTTTCCAGGGAGCCCAATGTGCAGTGCGTGAGTTACAAAGGCTTATGCCATGCTCTCCCATTCCTTTCATGTTCAGGGTCCAGATTCATTGACATAATAAAAATCATATGTGATCTACTTTCCAGTAGATCTCTCACCGCTTCTGTTACAGTACATCCGTTATGTTGCATTGCTATGATAAAGTTATTGCCATTGTGATCTTACTATTGTTTGTACCGTGTGCTAATCTATCTATTAGCATCGTGTGCTAATCTATCCCGGGCCCCTGAGGAGTGTTTGTGCTCCCGTTCTAACGCAGTCAATGTCAGAGCTATACGAGTCAATCTGTCTGCTTTGTTATAAAAGCACGCCAGAACACACTACTTTGGTACTACACTGGTTTTTGCAAATGCACCGTTGAGCATTGTTTTAGGATTTTGTTTTTAGAATTGTTGCCTTTTTTGCACAAAAAAAGGCAAAGAGGTCATTTTTGAATGGCTTGAGTTATAGATGCATCTGTGGTTCTCTTCTGTTCTTTTCATGTTCAATGAGTGTCCAGGTGCACTGCTATAATAAAAATCTCATGTTCTTGGCTTTCCAGTGAATCTATCACCACCTCAGTTACAGTAAAACTGTGTGCCTTGCATTGATATTACAAAGTTCTTGCCATTTTAATTGTACTACAATTTGCACTGTGTGCTTATAATTCCCAGGTCACTTAAAGACATTTGCACTGCTGTTTTACTGCAGGCAACCTCAGAGCTGCATGAGTAAACCTGTCTGCTTTGTGGCAAATGAACATTAGATTACTCTAGTGGTGGTGCATTGGTTTCTGCAAATACACCATTGTACAGCGCTTTAGGCCTGCGTGAATGTGTATTCCAAGGAGACCATTGTGTATGGCCTGAGTTATAGATGAGTAAGTGGTACTCTCATGTTCTAAGAGTTTCCAGGTGCACTGATATAATAAAACTCTCATGCACTCGGCTTTCCAGTAAACCTGTCACCACTTCTGCTGCAGTACACCTGTGTGCCTTGCTCAAGTAGTACGGAGTTCTTGCTGTAGTAATAATACTGCTATTTTCACAGTGTGCCTATCAATCCCAGTACTCTTAGGAACATTTGTGCTGCTGTTTTGATGCAGGCAAATTCAGAGCTGTTGGAATAAACCTGTATGCTTTGTTGTTGATACACTTTAGATTATGCTACAGTCGTGGACATTGGATTTCTCAAACACACCACTGTGTAGAGTTTTATGCATGCAAGTGTGTGTTTAACAAAGAGGCCATTGTGTAGTGTGTGAGTTACAGTGCTTTCCTGTTCCTTTCATGTTCATAAATGTCCAGGTGCCGCGCTATAATAAAAATCTCATGTGCTCTGCTTACCAGTGAATCTACAGCCGATTTTGTTACAGTGCATCTGTGTGCCTTGCTTTGGTACTACAAAGTTCTTGGGGTAGGAGTAGTACTGCCATTTGCACCATGTGCTAATCAACCCTGGTGCTCTTAGGAACATATGTGCCAGTGTTCTAATGCAGGTAACTTCAGCTCTGTACTGGTAAACCTGTCTATTTTGTTGTAAATGAACATTAGATTATGCTACAGTAGCAGTACCTTGGTTTTTGCAAACACACCATTGTATAGTGTTTTATGCATACCAGCGTGTGTTTTCCAAAAGTCCACTGTGTACTACATGAGTTATAGATGTGTATATGGTGTTTTCATGTTCCTTTTATGTCCAGTGTCCAGGTTCATTGATACAATGAAAATCTCATGTGCCCTGCTTTCCAGTAGACCTACTACCACACTGTTACAGTACGTCTGCTACATTGCATTGGTGTTACAGTTATTGCCATTGTTATCTTACTACCATTGCACAGTGTTAATCTATCCTGGTACTCTTAGGAATGTTTGTGCTGTTGCTCTAATGCCAGCAACATCAGACCTGTAGAAGTAAACCCTTCCACTTTCTTTTTTTTTGGGGGGGGGGGCGTTGAGACAGGGTTTCTCTGTGTAGCTTTGTGCCTTTCCTGGAACTCACTCTGTAGTCCAGGCTGGCCTCAAACTCACAGAGATCTGCCTGGCTCTGTCTCCCAAGTGCCGGAATTAAAGGTATGCACCACCACTGCCCGGCCTCTTCCACTTTCTTATGAATGAACATCATAAGACAATGCTGTTGTACTACGTTGCTTTGCAAATATGCTGTTGAGCATTGTTTTAAGCCTAAATGCTTGTGTATTCCAAAAAGGTCATTATATACGTCTTGAGTTATAGATGCATAAGTGATGCTCTCTAGTTACTTTTGTGTTCAATGCCTATCCAGATGCACTATCATAATAAAATTTCCACTGTGCTCTGCTTACCAGTGAATATAGCACCAGTTCTGTTACAGTACAACTGTGTGCCTTGCATAGGTATTGCAAAGCTCTTGCTATTGTAATCTTACTTCTATTTGTACTGTGTGACTATCAGTCTCAACGCACATAGGAGCTGTTGCAACATTGTTTCAATGCAGGTAGTTTCAGAACTGTACAAGTAAATGCGCCTGCTTTGTTGTTGATGTACATTAGATTATGCAACAATAGTAATAAATTGGTTTTTGCAAATATACCATTGTACAGTGAGTTAGGCATTCATGCATGTGTTTTACAAAGATGCCATTTTGTAGTGCATGAGCTATAGACACATTCATAGTGTTGACCTATTCCTGTCATGTTCAAACAGTGTCCATGTCTACTGCTGTAATAAAAATCTGCCTTCCAGTGAATCTATCATCACTTCTGTTACAAGACAACTCTGGGAGATGTGTTGGTATTTCAAAGCTCTTGCCCTTGTAATCCTACTGTCATTTAAACTGTGTGTTAATCAATCCCTGTGGTACCCTTATGAATGTTTGTGCTACTGTTGTGATGCAGGCAACTTCAGAGTTGAACAGTAAACCCGGCTTCTTTGTTATAAATGCACATCACAACACACTACATTTCTACTACATTGGTTTTTGTAAATATGCCATTGTGCATTGCTTTAGGCACACATATGTGTGAGTCAGAGAAGCCACAGTAAGTGGCTTGTTATAGATGCATCTGTAGTTCTCTTCTGTCCCTTCATGTCCAGTGAATGTCCAGGTGCACTGATATAATAAAAATCTCATGTTCTTGGCTTTCCAGCAAATCCATCACCGCTTTGGTGACAGTACAACCATGTGTGTTGCTTTGGTATTGCCAAGTCCCGCCATTACCATCATACTACCATATGCACCGTGTGCTTCTCAATCCATGCAAGTTTGGGAACATTCGTGCTGCTGTTTTGCTGACACTTCAGAGCTGTGCAAGTAAATTTGTCTGCTTCTTTGTAAGTGATTAGTAATAGTGTATTAGCTTTTGCACATATACCATTGTGCAGTGTTTTAGGCATATCTTCATGTGTTTTGGAAAGAGGCCATTGTGTAGTGCTTGAATGACAGATGTGTATGCTGTCCTCTCCTATTCCATTCAAGTTCAACCAGGGTCCAGGTGCACCGCTATACTGACAATTACATGTGTTCCCCTGTCCAATAGATCAATCACCTCTTCTATTGCAGTAGAGAATCATATTGATACAATGGGATTGCAATGTTCTTCCTCTTTTAAATACTACAGCCATTTTTCCTATGTTCTTCACCATCCTGAGGGACATAGAAATGCACAAGCTGTGATTTTGGTATAAGCAACTTCAGAATTATACGAGCAAAACTGCCTGCTTCCTTGTGAGCAGAATTTAGATCTCCTGCAGTAGAAGTGCGTTCATTTTTACAAATATGCTATCATGCACTGTTTTGGTCACATGTGGGCATGTTTTCCAGAGATGCCACCGTGTAGTGCTTCAATTTTAGGTATGCATGCTTTGCTCTCTGTTCCATTCTTGTTCAACCAGTGTGCTGGTGCCATGCTGCAGTGAGACTCTCACATGCTCTGCTTTTCTGTAAACCAGCCACCACTTCTGTTGACAGTACGTCTCTGTGAGGTACGCTGGTATTACTAAGTTCTTGCTGTTGTAGAAGTACTACTGCTTTCATTATGTTCTTACCAATCCCGGGACACTTAGGGACAAATTTGCTGCTGTTTTCATGCAAGCAACTGCAGAAAATATGCCACTGCCCACTTTTTCATCACACTTGGGCATGGTTTCCAAAGGTGACACTGTGTAGAGTTTCGGTTGTAGATGTGTATCCCGTGCTGCTCTCCTACTCCATTCACGTTCAACCAGCGTCTTGGCGCAATGCTACACAAGTCGCCTCATGTTCTCCTCTTTCCAGCAAGCCAACCATGTCTTCTGGTGAAACTGCTGCACTACACTATTCTACTCATACACTCTGTGTGAGAAACATGTCTGCTTCCTTGTAAACGGGAGTTAGGCTGTGCAGCGTTTTAGTCACATGTGCATGTGTTTTCCAAAGGTGTAACGGTATGCTGCTTCAGTTATAGGTTCATATGTTGTGCTCTCCTATTCCACTCCTGTTCAGTCAGTGTCCAGGTGCAGTGTTACAAAAATAATCTCATGCGTCCTGCTTTCTTGTAAATCAGCCACCATCTGTGTACAGTACATCTCTGTGAGTTGCATCAATACGACAAAGTTCTTGCTGTTGTAAACATGCTACCATTTTCGTTGTTTTCTTAACCATCCTGGTCTACATGGGAGCCTGGTACTGCTGTTCTGATGCAAGCAACTTCAGTGTTCGATGGGTAAACCTGTCACCTTTATTGTAAGCAGAAGTTAGATTTCATGGTAGTAGAAGTACGTTAGTTTTTGCAAATACATCATCTGCAGTGTTTAAGTCACATGTAAGTGTCTTTTCAGAGGTGCTGCTGTGTAGTGCTTTTCAGTTATAGATTCAAATGTTATGCTCTCCTACTCCATTCAAGTTCAAACGGGGTCCAGGTGCACTGCTGTAATGGTAATCTCATGAGCTCTCATTTCCAGTAAGTCAACTGAGTCTTCTGCACAATACAGAATTATAATGGTGCACTAGTATTATAAAGTACTTATTGTTGTAAAAGTCTCCAAAGCGAGTTCCAGGAAAGGCGCAAAACTACACAGAAAAACCCTGTCTTGAAAAACCAAAAAAAAAAAAAAAAAAAAAAAAAAAAAAAGTAATGTTTTCACTGTTTTCTTAGCAATCTTGGTGCACATAGGAACATACATACATGCCGCTGTTCTGATACAAGCAACTTCAATGTTCTATGAGTAAATCCATCAGTTTCATGGTAAATTAAATTTAGATGTTGTTGCAGCAGAAGTACATTGGGAATGGAAGAGGAGAGCACTGTGTACGCATCTATAACTTAAGCACCAATCAATGATGACATCTTTGCAAACCACAGGCACGTGTGACTTAAATACCACACAATGGCATATTTGCAAAAGCAATGTACTATTACTGCAGCAAATTTAAATTCCATTCGCAAAAAAAAAAAAAAAGAGTACAAGTTTACTGGTAGAACTCTAAAGTTTCTTGCATGAGAATAGCAATAAATGCGTTCCTATGTGGACCAGGATTGTTAAGAACATAGCAAAAAGGGTAGCACTTTTAGAATAGCAAGAACTTTGTTATACCAATGCACCTCACAGAGATGCACTGTACTGGTAATTGATTTACAAAGAGCAGAGCACATGAGATTATTATTTCAGCAATACAACAAGATGCTGATTGAAGACCAGCAGAATAGAAGAGTGTGGCATGTACCTCCATAACTGAAGCACTACACAGTGACATCTTTGGAAAACACACAGAAATGTGACTAAAACAGCACACAATGGCATATTTGAAAAAAAAAACATGATAGTAATACTGCAGTGAATTCCAAATTTTCTTCACAACAGACCATAGAAGTCAGCATGTGCAGTTCTGAAGTTGTTTGCATCAGAACAGCAGTAAGTGCATTCCTAAGTGGACCACAATTGTTAAGAACACAGGGGGAAAGGCAGTATGTTTACAGCCTGAAGAACTTTGTTATACAAATGCACCGCAAAGAGCTGTACTGGAGCAGAAGTGGTAATAGATATACAAGAAAGCAGGGTCCGTACGGTTATTGTTTTAGCACTGTGCCAGGTCACTGATTAAATGAGAATGGAATAGAGGAGCTCAGCATAAGTGTGTATAAGTGAAGAAGTATATAGTAGAATCTTCGGAAAAAACATATCACACAATAACATATTTGCAAAAAACATTGTAATTCTACAGCAATGAGGTCTAATCCCAGTTTCCAAGGAAGCAGACTGGGAAGTTTGCTTGCTTCAGAACAACACTGAAGTTTCTTGCTTCAGAACAGGAACACTTACGTTTCCAAGTGGACTTGGATTGATAAGAAGAGTTGAAATGGATGCACTTTTACCACAGCCAGCATTTTGTTATATAAATGCACTGAAGCACCATGCGCCCAGCATGCACAGTTCTGCACCAGGTCCTATACACTCACATTATGTCTGCCAGGTTAGTGTTTTTATAGGATTCCTGAGTATGTGAATGAGTGGATCTCCGGTGCTTGTGCTTTCTTTTGCATTTTTTATCTTCTGTTAGTTTGTCTAGTCCAACTTTGATGTGATTTATCTTAATATATATAAATGAATGAATGAATGAAAACCTAGCCACTAGGGTAATGGTTAACAACTGAGCTGTCATTTATACCTGCTGGGAGAGGAAAAATCAGCTTTCTCCAATGGAGTGACACTGGGTATATCAACCGTTCTAGTGCAGGCCTCCTGTTCAAGAGTAGTTAACCAACATATAGTGGACTCCACAGTGGTTTTGTGTGCTTTTATTTGGGTATAATTTGGTGAGTTTTTTTGTTTTGTTTCATCTTCTTTTCTTGATTGGGGTATTGTTGTCATGGTTCGGTTTTTTTTCTTTTGAAAAAGAAAAAGTTGGGTGGGTATGGGGGGATCTGGAAACACTTGAGGGAAGGGAAGAACATGATCAAAATATATTTGAGTTTAAAAATTGTCTTAAATAATAAAAATATAATAATAAAGGGGTTTTTAAAAGAACAGTGAAATGGTAGTATTTCACAACAGCAAAAACTTCGTCATACCAATGCACCTCACAGAGCTGTACTGTAACTGAAGTGGTAATTGATTTAAAAGAAAGCAGAGCACATGAGATTAGTATTGTAGTGCCGCACCAGGACACTAATTGAACAAGAATGGGGTAGGAGGGCACAGCATGAGCATCTGTAACTGAAGCACTGCACAGTGGAATCTTTGGAACACACAGGCACAAGTGACTAAAACAGCGTATAATAACATATTTGTAAAAAAACAATGTACTTCGGCTGCAGCAAATCAAAATCCCTTTTACAACAAGCAGACAGTTTCACTGCTACAACTCAGAAGTGGCTTGATCAGAACAGCAGCGTATACATTCCTGAGTAAAGCCAGTTTGTTAAGAACACAGTGGAAATGGCAGTACTTTTATGGCAGCAAGAATTTTGTTATACCAACGCACCTCACAGAGGTGGACTGAAACAGATGTAGTGATTGATTTATGAGACTATTGTTATCACTAACCAAGACACAGTGGCATCTTTGGAAAACCCAAGCGCTTGTGACTAAAACATCCCACAATGGCATATTTTTGCAAAAACCAATGTACTTGAACTGCAGCAACATCTAAATCCTGTTTACAATGAGGTATACTGGCTTACCCATATATCTCTAAAGTTGCTTACATCAGAACAGCAGCACCTTTGTTCCTAGGTAAAATAGATTTGTTAAGAACACAGCGAACATGGTGAGACATTTACAGCAGCAGGAACCTTGTCATACCAATGCACCTCACAGGGATGCATTGGAACACAAGTGATGAGTGACGTACAAGACAGCAGAGCACGTGTGACAGTATTACTATAGCACTGCACCAGAACAGTGATTGAGAAAGAATGGAATAGGAAAACTCAGCAAAAGCATCAAGAACTGTAGCATTACAGTAGCATCTGTGGAAAACACACGCACACGTGTCTAAAACAGCACAGTGTTGTATTTACAAAGACCAACGTGCTTCTACTGCAGTGAAATGTAAACCCTGTTTTCAATGAAGGGGGCGGGCAAGTGAATGAGCAAGGCAAATGAATGCTCCTAGATAAAGAGGGTTTGTTAAGAACAAAGTGAACACTCCTGCCAGAGAAGCAGGTAGGCTAACTGCAGATCTTTATCTCTCCCTCTGCTCCTAAAAGCCCAAATCTCCTGTCATCCCCAGCTCTGCAGCAGAACAATGGCTGCTTCCTCCCTACCCCTCCTGCATCCATCTCAGGTGGGTCACACACTTCTTCCCTTCTGAAATGCCTTCTACACACTCATTGCTTTGTCCCAGCCCCCAACTCCAGCAGGGGCTCCCTGGGAACCCACAGGCCACTCTGACCATCGAAGCAAGTAGGCTAACTGTAGACCTTCCACTCACCCTCCACCCCTCCAAGTGCAGTTCCCCAGTCTCATCCCCAGCTCTTTAGCAAACCTTCTGCTGTGGCCTCTCCTCACACTCTTGATCTCTAGCTCAGGGGCCTAACTAAGCAGATCCTGGTGGAACACCCAGCTTTCCTTTCTCTTGTGAAGGCAGTCCTTCCCCATTTCTAAATCTCAAGTCCCAATATCCTGAAATAAATTTTAATTGGAACTCCCAGTACCCACATCTATCAGGACCTAGGAAAATTTTTCCTTCAGGCAACACACAGCCCCCACACTCTCCTAAAAATCAGAGAGGAAACAAAAACCAAGGAACAAAACACCCACCCAACAAAGACAATACCAGACATCAGCTCCTAGAATTACAATCATCCCAAACCCAGATGCATAGATGCCAGACTATAAACGCAATCAATAACAGCCAGGAATATGTTTCCACTAGAGCCTTGAAATTGTACCACAACAGGCCCTGAGTATTCCAACATAGCTGAAGCACAAGCAAAAGACCTCAAAACTGCCTTTCTGAATATCATAGAGGTCCTTAAAGAGGGAATAAATAACCCGTTAAAGAAATCTATGAAAACACAAACAGTGGAAGGAAATGAATCAAACTGTTCAAGCCTTGAACATGGAAATAGAATCAATAAAGTTGTACTATAAAACTATAGTAATAAAACAGCATGATATTGGAATAAAAAACAGACATATCGATCAGTGGAACTGAACTGAAGACCCAGATATAAATGTACACCTATATACTTTTTTTTTTAATGAGGCCAGAAATAAATACGCACTGGAAAAAAGACAGCATCTTCAACAAATGATGCTGGTCAAACTGAATGTCTGCATGTAGAAGAATGCAAATGCATCCATACTTACCACCCTGCACAAAACTCAAGTCCAAGTGGATCAAAGACCTCAACATAAAACCAGACACACTGAATCTGATAGAAGAGAAAGTGGGGAATAGCCTTGAACGCACTGGCACAGGAGACAACTTCCTGGACAAAACACTGATAGCCCAGGCACTAAGATCAACATTAATAAATGAAACTGAGAAACTTCTATGCTGGCAAAAGATGCTCTCATTTTGATAAAGTGGCAGCCTACAGAATGGGAAAAGATTTTTACCAACTACACATCTGATCGAGGGCTAATAATCCAAAACATATACAGATCTTAAGAATCTAGATATTAAGAAAACAAATAACCCACTTAAAATGGGGTACAGATCTAAACAGAGAATTCTCAATAGAGGAAACTCAGATGGCTGAGAAACACTAAAAGAAGTGTTCAGCATCCTTGGCTATCAGGGAAATGCAACTCAATACTTTGAGATTTCATCTAACACCTGTCAGAAGGGCTAAGATAAAAAAAAAAGTGATAGCTCATGCTGTTGAGGATGTGGAATAAGAGCAACAACTCATCCATTGCTGGAGGCTGTACAAACTCATAGGCCACTATGGGAATCAATGTGGCCATTCCTCAGGAAGATGGGAATCAACCCACCTCAAGAGCTTTACTACCCTTGGACATGTACCTGAAGGATGCTTCATCCTCATCCTATGACAGAGACAATTGCTCAATCATGTTCATTGCTACTCTAATAATAGCCAGAAATTGAAAACAACCTACATGTCCTACAGCAGAAGAATGAATAAAGAAAATGTGGTAGATTTACACAATGGAGTATTACTCAGTCATTAAAAAAATACATGAAATTTGTAGGCAAATGGATAGAACTAGAAAAACTTATCCTGGGTAAGGTATCCCAGACCCAGAAAGACAAACATAGTATGTATTTGCTTATATGTAGATGTTAGCTGTGAAGTCAATGACAACCAAGCTACAATTGATAGAATCACAGACAGTAGAAACAGAGTAAAGGAATAGAGGTCACAGATAGATCTTTTTAGGAAAAGAAAATAGAATCGTTATGGAAGGATGAGGGAGTGGCTGGAATGGGAGGATCAAGTCAGAAGGAGGAATTGGGAGGGAGTTGTGAGAGGGAATACTGGGAGAGATAACTAAATTGAAGGGGTGTGTGAGGGGTTAGGATTGAAGCCTAATACAGCAGAACTTTCTAAAATAAACACATGTATGAAGGTGATCTAAATTAAATCAAGTAATGGGGAAAACAAAGTTTCCGCTAGCTATCTCTTGTCACCTAATGAAGCGTCCAGTACTAGGGTTGTGTTATACTTAATTGAGTTGTTGGCCAAAGAGGCCCCATGAAAATCCCCAAACAACACAGGCTGCTGCTGAAGACAACACCTGCATTGAACATGGAGATGTTGAGCTGGTGCCTACATAGAATCTTCACCTTACATCCCACCATCTTTGTTACAGGAAGGTATTCTACATGTTATCAAAAGAGAAAAATAAACACCAAGCCAGCCACAAACCCTTTGATCTACCATGGTGTCCTGCCTACAAGATATGCTAGGGCAAGGGTGGCACAAAGCTTATATGAGAATAACCAACCAACAACTGATTTGACTGAAGGCCCACTCCATGAGATGCAACCAATATCTGACGCTGCTTGGGTGACCAAGAACCTGAGACTAGATAGCCCAGGGACCCAGGGTAAAACGAAATAATACTGGTCTCTAAAAAAAAAATAATAATGATAAAATGACTCCTAATGACATTCTGCTATACTCATAGATCAACGCCTTGCTCAGTCATCATCAGAGAAGCTTCCTCCTGCAGCAGATGGGAACAAATATAGAGACTCACACCAGACATTATGCAAAGAGTGAGAGACTTTGGAACATACACATTTTTATAGGGCTCAATCCTGAAACTCTCCACTTTACAGCCTATCTCATATCCAACCTCTTCCTTTGTTCTTTCTTTCTTCATACGGTGAAATTTTAGATTTTTGGCATTTTCCACGGACTACCTGTGGGTGTCTCTGAGCCATCACATTCTAGGCTCCTCCCTGCACAGGGATCCTATGCTACGTGTTATTGGCTTCATTCAACATGGCTCCCTATGACCTTCACCCTCTCATTATCCTCATGCCCAAATGCTCACACCATTAACTACACCAAGCCATCATTCCTGAGATGTGTTCCACTTTGGGGGCCCTGGGCTCTGGATCACATTGTTCCTTCTGCTTGGAAACTTTTGTCTTGGATTTGGGGATTAAACTAAATCCAGTTTGACTATCAACTTGTTCAACAAAGGTTTTCCAGATGCCTGTTGGATTCTGCCCTTCTCTATGATTCCACTTATCTGGCATCTTATCTTGCACTTAAAAAATGATATTCACCTGGACCTGGTGGCTCATAACTTAAAATCTAAACACTTGGGTAGCTGAGGCAAGAGGATCTAGAGTTTGAGGTTAGTTGAATCACACAGTGACACTCACCACAATCCACTTACGTGTCAGCTTGTCGTCTTGCAGAGGGCAGGCCTGGTACTAGAATAGTGTCTTATAGATAGTAGTAAAAATACTCCTTGAATGGGTTTTTAATACAAACCAAATAAAATAGTAACATCTTATATTTACTTGAATGATCCTTATGCTGACTTTGCATTCCCCTCAAAGCCCTCTCCACCAGCCTGTGAGGTGGCCTCTGCCACTGTGTACTTTTAGAGGTGAGAAAATGAAGGCGTAGGAGGTTAATGAATTTGACTGAGGTCATGAACCAGTTAAGAGCTGGAGCTGGATTTGAACCTCTGCCCCCTGTTCCTGGAATGCAAAGACAAATGCTTGAGCCTTGCTATGGTTTAATATGGTTTGAGTGTTCACCTTAAGGTTCATGTGCTAGAATCTGGGTCCTGAGTGTGTGGGAGTTGAGAAGCAGAGCCTTCAAGAGAAATGGAAGTTGATTAGATCAAAGAATTGTCTCCTTCTTGGGGGGGTGGTAGTGGTAATGTTGTTCTCAAGGATTTTAGTCAGTCCTTACAAGTGCACATTGGTATAAAAAGTACAAATCTAGGCTCTGACTCTCACTGGCTTCCTATTTCATGATGCAATCTCTTCACACATCTTCCAGCCATTCCTTGAGATCACTCCCCTCCTGGTGTGGGTGCCTAGTCCTACAGCCCTGGTGCATGTCCCTGGTACATGTTCCCTGTGTTTCTGGACTGCTGAGCAGGAGATTCACTTGGGTTCAGTGTCCAGCCACTACCACACTGGCCCCCTCTGTGAAAGGGTGCAGACCTCTGGCTTTGCTGGGTGACAATTAGCCTGGTGGTTAACTGAGACCCACCAGAGGTGGTCTTGGACTGAGGTCTGGATGGATGCACTGTTACTTCAGTAAGTGGGCTCTTCTCAGAATGAGTCCTATTTTTTTCCCCAGATAGTTCCATTCCATAGTCCTGACTGTGTTGGGCGTGTATGTGACTGTCCTATCCTGCCCATGAATTTGCTTCTTCTAAGGGAACAAACTCATTTCTGCAGAGAGCAGTTATGACATTTCTGAGAAAGGGCTATCAGTCAGGAAAGCAGAGAGGTGCTATGCTCAGCCAAATCCCCCGCTCTCCAAGGAGGACTTGATAGTCTGTCACTTCCTTGGTGACCTGTGCTCTGTCCTGGTCACTATGCAGCAATGTAATAAGATACCAGATGCAACCTACCAGGAGACATAGTTTATTTTGGCTCATGGTTGGGTCTCTTGACTCTGTGTTTCTGAGCCTGTGTTTAGGTAGAACATCATGGCAGAAAGGTGTGGCAGAGCAGGTCACTTCTTGGCACTCAGAAAGGAGAGAGACAGAAAGAAGAGGAAGGAAGAAGAGAAGGAAGAGGACAACTCCTTTCTCTACCACTATTACTATATTATCTGTTCTAGCTCTACCCACAGCACCTATTGCTGTCTCTCTATATCGGTATGTCTCCAAGAACAAGAGCCACTCTTCAAAGACATGCCTCCAATAACACATTTTCCCAACTATTCTTCGCCTCTTAAGAGCCCATTGAGCTGTTAACTCTCCATGGATTAACCTGTTGATGGAGTTACCGCCTTCATGAGCCAATCAGCTCCCAGTAGTGCCAGAGACCAGGAATTACTGAAATTAGCCTTCAATATGTGAGCCTTTGGGACCTTTTAATATCCAACCCATAACAATTTCATAGGAGAAAAGGTCTATGGAACCCAAAGCCCAAGCAGGGCCATATCACAGAGACAGGTGTCTCCTAGGGACCCCAAAGTCTTGGGATAGAACCGCAGCAACAGGGGAAGCTTCAGGGTGAGCGTCCATGCACGTCCTTCTGTGGAATCCTCTTCCTAAGGCAGCCCAGGTGACCCTCCTCCTAGACAATATCATGGTGTGACTGTTACTCTTTTTCCAGATGTATCACTAGCATGAAAAGCCCCTTCCTTCCTGTATCTAGCCAAGACCCTTCCTTCCACAGCCAAAGCCGGGCTCAGCCTAGCTTCTCCTTGACCCTGTTGCTAAGGGCTGTGGCCAAAGCCTCATGTACTTCAACTTTAAGCCTCTCTTTATGTTCAGGTTTACCCACAGTGTTGGTGTTGGGTCTACACTTTTTCTCTTCATTTTAAGCAGAATCAGGTTATCCTTGAATTTGCTATGTAAACAAAGCTGGCTTCAAATTCATAATCCTCCTGCCTCAGCCTGAGTGCTAGAATTATAAGGAATATGCCACTGTGGCAGGCTTTGTACTGTCCCTATATAGCAGTGTGGCTTTCTGGTGTGATTTAGTGATCCAATCTGCCTAGAGGTGGTACCCTACATCAACTGCATTCACACAGGTTCTGTGGGTCACTTGAGTGTAAGTTTCTGTGTGACCATGTGAGTTCTTGAATATGTTTGTTTGTCTCTATGTTCCTACAGGAGACTGTATGTAGTTGTATATGAACGTGTGTGTGTGTGTGTGTGTGTGTGTGTGTAGCTCCCCAAAGAGGGAAGACACACTCTGCTTTGAGGAGCTCATCCAGAAGGAGGATCTACATGACATAGATAACTAATGTGGGAACCACATACAGGTGGAGACAGAGGAGGGAATGGATGGTGGTCTACGCCCTTGGTGTAAGTCTAAGGTGATACGGCTCTACACAGGACAGGACAGTGGAGGAGGCCCTGCCCATGAAGGGATGTCTCAAAAAAACATAGAAGGTACCAACAATGGATTTTCAGGATGCAGAGAGCTGATAATGGCAGTGTGGCAGTCATTCAGTCTGTCCTTAGGAGTCTCTGGCATTGGAGGTCTTTGTATGGCTCAGGAGACCCAGCCTTTGGATCCCATCTGCTCTCTGACATTCAGGAGGCCACTGTAGCCAGAGTGGCAGCTTGGGCCTCCAGGAAGTACATTAGAGCATTAGAAACTTAGTAGAAATGTAAGAAGGAAGGTGGGATGTAGATAGACCTTTCTGTACTTACATTCAGGGCTCTACCCATAGCACTTCTTACCCTGGGCCCAGTGCCCCAAGCAACCTTTAGACAGCATGAACTCAGACCTTAGGACACAGTGAACATTGCTTTAGAGACAGGATTCTGGGAGCATTCACTGATTTCTTCGTCCTCAATAACTTTATTGTCTCTCACCCCAAAGGACCAAGGCAGAACTTAGCACATGCTGACATCAGCTTCTGACAGAAACCTTGGTGTCCCCAAAAAAAGCACCCCTAAGCCAGCATAGACCCCCCCCCAGCCTCATATACCCACTCCTTCCTAACACAGGGATGTAGTTGTGTCCTTGGTGTAGAAGGTACATCCTACAGGTGGCCATCTTTGCATCCACGGTGACTCGGGAACTTGCTGGCTAGCACTGTGGCTAGATTGGCTCCCTTCTGCTCTTGAGCTGCTATTGGAAGTCTGGAGAAGCAGGGACAGCTCCCACTCCAGGTCCTCAATCCTCTGAGCCAGGTGGATCCTTTGTACCTCCAGCATCAGTGCCTGTGTGCCCTTTAGGATGGGACAGATGTAAAACAAAGAGAAGTGACCTTCAAAAGCTCTCACTTCTGTTACATTGTGTCCTGCTGATGCTCTGCGGATGCCAGCATCCCTTCACTCTCAAGAATGTATCTGGAGATGCTTCTAGGGCCCATCATCAATTCATGGAAACAGCATCGCCAGTTTTTTGCCATACAAGAGTAAGACAATAGTCAATTAAGTCACTATGTAATTGGTGTAATCATTGGGAATAATTACTGGACAGTTAAACCTCACCCATGCTATAGCCCTTCGCCTCAACCTGTTTGTTCCTTCCTCACAGCTAGATATATTTTAGTGGCTATTTCATAAGAATGATGTTCCCCTGTCCCTTTGTCCTCACAAAGTCATCTTTGGTCATTCCCTGTAGCTGAGGATGAGGGCAGCACCTTGAACCTGGTACTCCACAGGTGGAACGAGCTTCACAGCTGCCCACTGAGGCAGAGGAAGGGAGCTCAGAGAGGAGCCAGACCCAAGCTCTGCAGGAAGCCCACAGTCCAGGACAACCCAGAAGATACAGATCATGGAGAGCCCCTGGGACCAGAAACAGGCTCTGTCGGCTAGGCAACATCTAAAAACAATCTTTTGAAGCAGAGTACCAGGCTGGCCTGGTACTTGCTATGTAGCCAAGGCTGGCCTCTGTGTGTGTGTGTGTGTGTGTGTGTGTGTGTGTGTGTATGTGTGTGTGTGCGCACGTGTCTTATTATTGTATGTGATGGAGATCAGAGGACAACTTGTAGGAGTCAGTTCTTTCTTTCTTTCTACCATCTGGGTTCCAGGAATCACGTTCACTCAAGCCACCGGTTTCCACAACCAGTGCCTTTACATATTGACCTGTGCCAGCTTTCTGCCTCCACTGATCCTGGTAGGACAGCTATCTCTATTATCTTTCTTGTACTTCCACAACAGTCTTTCTAGCTATGAATATCCTTAGAGAGCGACACCCCAACTTCATGGTGTAGGTTCCCTGTCTGTAGCCTCAACCCTTGGTCTTCCTCACTCAACCTTTCATGTGCCAGACAAAAGGCAGCATATAGCCATAGCTACTAGATATGCTGGTCATAATTCATCTCTGTGTAAGGGGCTCTGGTCCCACAAGATCCCCATGGAGACACTGGAGGAGCTGAGGTGTTCAGCAGCTTAGCTTACCACTGAGGTGTTGTCTTCCCCTAGGCTGAGTCGGTCCAGCTTGTCATCCTCCTTCTGGAGCTCCAAGATTCGAGCACTAAGCCAAAAGAACTCCTCATTCAGCTCATCCAGAGCTTCTTCCACCTGCCATGTCTTTTTCTAGAATGCAGGAAAATTATTTGTTTTCTTTCTTTCATTTAGGGCTCAGCCTTGTTATGTTTCCAAGACTGGCTTTGAACTTTTCGGTTCAACAGATCCTTCGGTACCCCAGTAGACTGGGCAGTAGATGTGTGCCACTGAGAGCAGCAGGTGACTGCATTTGGTGCTGAAGAACTAAGTCTAGGCTCTTTAGGAAAGCGTTTGATCACTGAGCCTCATCTCCAGGCATCTCAGAACCTGATGAATCAACCCAGATTTACAGGAAAGACTATGGTAAACAAATGTGCTATGCTGCAGGAGCAAAAAAGACATCTAGCCTGAAAGTGAAGTCAGGGAGAGGAAATTTAACTGAATATTTAAAAATGGACAGGAGATACCTGGGTTGGGAGTGGGAAAAAGATAGCATAAGCAAAAGAGAACAGCATTTTACAAAAGCCAGAGACATGGGAGAGCATAGAGAGTGTTTATCCAGCTATCTGTCCATTCATCCATCCATCCATCCATCCATCCATCCATCCATCCATCCATCAATCCATCTATTCATCCATCCACCCACCCACCCTACTTGCCTATTCACTCAATTCACCATCAATTCACCCACTGTTCGTCTATTTATCCCTTTACATATCCATCTACCATCCAGCCATCTGTCTATTTACCCATCCTTTCACCTTCTCAAACTTCACTCTGTGTTTCTATCTACCCACCTATATATCTACTCCCACTCTACCTACCCATCTATATATCATTCTTCATTCATTCACTCACTGATAAATACATACTTAGTGAGGGTCTGGAGAGATTGGCTCAGCAGTTAAGAGCACTTGCTGCTCTTTCAGAGGACCTAGGTTTAGTTCTCAGAACTCATGTGGTGGCTTACAACTGTCCATAGGCCAGTTACAAGTCATCCGATGCCCTCTTCTGAATTCCATGGACACAGGTATGCACATGATACACAGACAAACATGTGAGCAAAATACTCCTATTCATGAAATTTTTAAAAAAAATTAATTCTGAGAAGAGACCCTTGCTGAACACCTATAGTGTATTAAGGCAGTGTTCAGTTTTGGGACTCCATTAGTGAACATCTGTGAGTTTGTAGTCTATCAGGAAAGACAGACACACAAGGTAAGAAGTTATCTGTGACAAAAGGTGTCTAAACAGATGTTGGGTTTGCTGTGGGAAGTAGCTTAAGTTTGGCATCATCATGGAATTTGTTTGGGAAAGTGGAAGAAGATGCTAGAGAAAGGGATAATTAGGGGCCAGGGATAGCAGGTCACCCAGGGCCTGTGTGTTCTTCCCAGCATTGCCTCACCAAGGGCTGCAACTGCAGGGTCTGCCTGGCTAATAGAACCCACATGGTGGAGGTGTGGCAGTATACCCACCTGGAAAAGAAATGTTTCAGGCTCCCTGACAGAGCGGATCATGCTACTTAATTTTGGCTAAAGTTGTTGTGAAGTGGATACTAGACAAGAAGCTAGGCCAGGTAGAATGGTTTATGCCTGTAATCCCAGCACTCAGGATCCTGAAGCAAGAGTACTGCCGTGCATTCAAGGCCAGCCTGGCTACAAAATGAGAAGCTGCTTCAAAACAGACAAATGAGTTCAATTCCCAGCATCCACTTGGTGGCTCATAACCTTCTGTAACTAAAGTCTTCTGGCTTCCACTTGTGTTCTGAGGTACCTGTGCACCTGCAGTCACACACAAGAATACACACACACACACACACACACACACACACAGGAAACAAAACCAAATGTAAATATAAAGAAATCTCATTCATATATCTATCTATTAATCAAATACCTAGAGATAAATTTAACAAAGTGTATGAATGATCTTTATAATGAAAATTGAAAAGCATCAATGAAAACAATAGAAGAGAATGGACACATACACACATACACAGAGAGAGAGAGAGACAGAGAGAGAGAGAGAGACAGAGAGAGAGAGAGACAGAGAGAGAGAGAGACAGAGAGAGAGAGACAGAGAGAGACTATGTTCACGAATTAGAAAAATTAACATTGACAAAGTGTTCATACTTTCCAAAGCAAAGTACTAATTCAGTGTATGATTTTTTTTTGTCAAAATACCAATGAGATTATCCACATAAATATACACTTATGTGAATATATTTACAGAAATATACACATAAAAATATCACCCATAAAACTTGAATAGAGTCAAAAAAGACCCTGAACAGTCAAAGTAACCCAGAGATTGAAGAAGGAGGAGAGGGGGGAGGAGGAAGAGGAGAAGAAGAGGAGAAAGAGGAATAGGAGGAGGAGGAGAAGAGGAGAAGGAGAAAGAGGAGGAGGAGGAGAAGAGGAGAAGGAGGAAGAGGAGAAGGAGGAAGAGGAGGAGGGAGAAGCAGCAGCAGCAGCATTACAGTACCTTACTTTAAAACAAACAACACAGGACTGGAGAATTAGTTTAGTAGTTAAGAGCATTTGTTACTCTTGCAGAGGACCCGGGTTCAATTTCTAGAACACACATGGCAGCTCACTACCACCTGTAATTCTAATTTCAGGCTGCCAAACACCACCTGACCTCTGCAGATACCAGGCATGTATGTGGTACACATACAATATGCAAGCAAAACACCCATACATGTAAAATAATAATTAAAAATAACAAAACATACTACAATCTGGCATGGTGGTACACATCTATAACCCCTGAACTTAGGAGGCAGATGCAGGAGAATCAGGGTTCATGGGTATCATTGGCTACTCAACAAGTTTGAGGCTATCTGGGTTACATGGAACCTTGTCTCAACCCCTGTTGAGATATAACCTCCCTCAAATATACAAAGTGATAACCAAATCATAATCACTAAAAACTATCTGTAGACATTTGTCTGTGTAGATAAGTATAGACTTCACCTCTCATTAAAAAAAAAAACAAATTTCTCTTTGCAACAGAGACTACCACAGAAAGCCACAACCAATCAAAATGCAGAGTTGTAGAGCCCAGCTGGAAATTGAAGAGATGGTCCTCTCAAGGAAATAGCACATCAATTGATTGTCCAGTGAAAACATACATACAAGTAATATTATATGGACTGAATAGGTTGTATTTAGGAATGTGTGTGTGTGTGTGTGTGTGTGTGCAGTAACAATTTGAAGGAGAATAGGGAGGGGTATGTGGGAGAGTTTGGAGTGAGAAAAGGGAAGGGTCAAATGTTAACTATTATCATCTCAAAACAAAATAATAATAATTTTAAAACCAGACATAACCATGAACATACCAAAGAAACAAAATGAAAAATCTAGAAATAACTCAAGTACCTAAAGCCAATTGCTTTTTGACAGAGGCAGAAAGAATAAATATCAGAGAAAAGAAAATGGCATATCCACATACAAAAGAAACACACTGGGCTCCTTGTCCTTAATGTAAAAAAGAAATTCAAAATAGAGCAGAAACTTAAATGTAGCCTGAAACCATAAAAGCAGTAGAGGAAAACATGGCGGCGGCGGGGGATGCTTTAGCACATAGACTGGGTCAAGTGTTTTGTATATGCTCCCGGAAGCATGGGCAATGAACACAACTCAACAAAGCCCCAGACATGCTTCTTTATAGCAGAGGAGCCATCAACAGAGTGAGGACGCAACCTCCAGCACAATGGGGAGAATCGGAAAATCGTTGGTCTGACAAAGACTTCGTTTCTCGAATACATGAGGAAGTCAATACAACATCAAGCAAACACAACCCCAAACTCTGTAGTTCATTCAAATGGGAAGTGCGAGAAATGGACAGGTTCACCATCATCAGGGAAGTACAACGAGGAGACAGTTCACCCTGGGGAGAATGGCTGCCGTAAAGTGACAAAAATTACATTGCGGGGAAGGACTCAGAGAAAAGGCACATCTTATACACAGTTGGTGGCAATGACAGTGAATTCATCCATTGTGGGAAACACTCTGGAGGATCCACAAAAAATAAAACAACAACAGGAAAAAAAGCCCACTCCACTCCCAACTGGATCCACCATATGATCCAGCAATCCCACTTTTGGGAATATATCCTAAGGTACCAAAACCAGTCTCTTGAAAAACACCTACACCAGATATAAATCCACACACTTATGGACACCTGATTTTTTATAAAGAAGCCAGAAGTACACAATGGGAAAAAAGAAAGCATCTTCAACAAATGGTGCTCATTTAACTGGGTATCTGCATGTAGAAGAATGCAAATACATCCATATCTATCGTCCTGCACAAAACTCAAGCCCAAGTGAAGTCCAAGACTTCAGGATAACCCGATACACTGAACCTGATAGAAGAGAAAGTGGGGAATAGCCTTGAACTCATTGGCACAGGAGACGACTTCCTGAACAGAACACCAATAGCACAAGCACTAAGAACAACAATCAATAAATGGGACCTTGTGAAACTGAAAAGCTTCTGTCAGGTAAAGGATACCATCAATAGGACAAAATGGCAGACCACAGAATGGGAAAAGATTTTCACCAACTCCACATTTAACAGAGGACTAATTTACAAAATAAAGAACTCAAGGAACTAGACATCAATAAACCAAATAATCCAATTAAAAATGGGGTACAGATCTAAACAGAGAATTCTCAACAGAGCAATCTCAAATTGCTGAGAAACACTTAAAGAGATGTTCAATATCCTTAGACATCAGGGAAATGCAAATCAAAACTACTTTGAGATTCCATCTTATATCTGTTAGAATGGCTAAGATTGATAAGTGATAGCTCATGCTGGCAAAGATGTGGAACAAAGGGAATATTCCTCCATTGCTAGTAAGAATACAAACTTGTACAGCCACTATGGAAATCAGTATGACGGTTCCTCAGAAAACTGGGAATTGATTTACCTCAAGACCCAGCTATACCACTCTTGAGCATATACCCAAAGGACAATTCATCCTACCACAAAGAGATTTACTCACTTATGTTCATAACAGCTTTATTAATAATAATCAAAAATGGGAAACAACCTAGATGTCCTCAACTAAAAAATTGATAAGGAAGATGGATCCATTTACACAATAGAGTATTACTTAGTTGTTAAAAAACAATGACATCATGAAATTTGCAGGCAAATTAATGGAGCTAGAAAAAAAAGTCATACTGAGTGAGGTAATCCAGACCCAGAAAGACAAACATGATATGTACTCATTTATAAGTAGACATTAGCTGTTAAGAAAAGGATAATCATGCTAAAGTCCACAGACATGGAGAGGCTAAGTAACAAAAAGGGCTCAAAGTGAGACACATGAATCTCCCTGGAAAGGGGAAATAGAAGAGATTTTGCAGGTGGACTGGGGGTGGGTGGGGATGGGAACAGGAGGGATAGGTGGTGGGTATGGAGAGAGAGAGTACTGGGAAAGACAACTGGAATTAGGGGGCATTTGGGATTGATGTATAAACCAGTGCAGTGGAAATTCCCTGTAACTATAAGAGTGACACTGGTGAAGTCTTTTAGTAATGGGGGATACGGATCCTGAACTGGCCATCTTCTATAGCCAGGCAAGGCTCCTAGCAGTATGACTGCGACATCAACCCAGCCACAAAACCTTCAACCAACAATCTGTCCTGCCTGAAAGATGTGCTAGGGTAATGGCGGCACAGAGCTTGTGAGAATGGCCAACCAATGACTATTCCAACTGAGGCCCATGCCACAAGAGGGAGCCCATGCCTGACACTGCCTGGATGACCAGGAACCAGAAGATGGACAGCCAGAGACCCAGGACAGAACCAAACACAACTGTCAACAAAAAAAAAGGGGGGGTGTCAATGAATTGATTCCTAATGATATTCTGCTATACTCATCGATAGGTGCCCAACTCAGTTATCAGAGAGGCATCACCCAGCAGCGGATGGGAGCAGATACAGAGACCCACAGCCAAACACTAGAGAGAGCAGGGGAATCTTGCAAAAGATGAGGAGGATATCACGAGAACATGGTCCACAGAATCAGCTGAGCAGGGCTTGCAGGGCCTTACAGAGACTGAAGTGACAATCACAGACCCTGTATGTGTCTAAGCCAGGATTTCTGCATGTATGTTATGGTTGTATAGCTTGGTGTTCTTATGGGACTCCTAACAGTAGGAGAGGAAGGTATCACCAATGCTTGCCTGTGCTTGGGAGGGACCCTTTTCCTCCTACTTGGTTGCCTCACCCAGCCTTGATATGAGGCCTACTGTAATTTGTTATGCCATGTTTGGTTGACATCCCTGGGAAGCCTGCTGTTTTTGTTGAAGGGAAATAGAGGAGGAGTGGATTGGGGGGAAGGGGAGGTCAGGGAGACTGGGAGGAGTGGAGGGAGGCAGGAAACTGAAGTTGAGATGTAATGTATGAGAGAAAAAGAAAATTTAAAAAAAAAAAAAAGAAAAACACATTTACACTGTTGCGTTTGTTGAATATTATTTATGGTATTAAGAGAAAAAAATCCACCTAGGCATCCACTGATAGATCAATAAATACAATGTTATATATGAATATTACCAGCCACAAAATGTTTCCATCATATGACTGCAACTGGAAGACATTGTGTGAAGTGCAATACATCAGACACAAAAGGGCAAATGATCTAACTTGTGTGTGGAAGCTGAAATGTTTATCTCATTGCCTGAAATTCTTTTATGTCCCATAGGCTTCCATTTCCTGTCCTTGACAATACTGTAGCCAGTTACTAAATACATGTTGGTTAAATAGATGATGCTCCTGACTAGTGTTCTCTGATCATAAACTGTCTCCTCTTGACACTTTTTCTCCAAAGTTGTGCTTGATTTCTGTCTTCCAGACTTGCAAAGTGACGAGGTAATGAGCAGGTTTGAGAGGAAAGACAGAAGGACACACAGAATCCTGGGTGGGTGCAAGGTGGGTGGAGAACTTGGGCTGAGTTCCAGGGCTGTACCTACCTGCAACTCAATATCAGGTCTATGTCTGAGTCCAGCCCCAAGGATCCCCTTCTCAGGACTGAAGGTCTGAGCATCCCTTTCTTTAACATCCTGCTTGGGGATCTGGAGAGGTTCTGGGGCCTCCTGGGGCCTGTGGATGAGGGAAAGAAAGGTCCCATTGAAGTTCCACATGCAGTAGACCAGTCCACCTCAGTGTGCACTACATGAAGTTAGAGCCATTGCTCACTACTGCCCAGGGGCTGGCTGAGGTGGTTCTGCTCTGAGAATCCTTCCAGGCTTGGGAGGGGAACTGTGGCCCTGTGATCACACTGACACATGGTCACACACCCTACCGTGTCTTTATGTGTCCTCCCTCCTCCTGTATTGGTCTCAAGCTTCTAGCAATAATATGCTCTCCATAGATTCCAGATCTCCTTCTGGGCATTGCGATGAGAGGGATGGGGGCTAGCTACAAAATCGTGGTCCTTTCGGAAGGTCACCCATGAGCCACACCTCAGCCTTCTCATCTGATGTCTTTGTCAAGGAACACCTTCCACCCATTGAGGCAATTTAAGACCTCACCTTTATTTAAATGCCCATCTCAAATGATCCCATCGGCATTGGCCTTTTGCTGAACCTTGCAGGTGTCTTTAAACTAGAGCTCTCTCTTTTATACATACATTCCCTGACTTATCATTTTCACACTGTCAGACCAGTTCTTTCTGTCTTCATCTTTAGGAATTTTTTTTCTTATTTTAAGATTAAGGTGTTCCTATACAGCTCAGGCTGGCCTCATACTCAGTATGATCTCCTCCTTTATCTGCCTCCAAAATGCTGGGATTACAGACGCATGTCACCACACCTCATAGCATCCTGCATCAACGATAAGGATATGTGCTTGTGCACAAGATTATCCTGCTGGTCTCTAAGACAACTGGCTGGAGAAAGCTTTTGCTCAGGGTGCACAACAGTTGAGGCACAGTCCAGCCAGGAGTCTGAATCTCCAGAGTCTTAGCTTTTCTTCCATTTATGTGTCCTTTATTACTTAAGGACTAGGTCCCATGATATTAGGGTGGTGGTTCTCAACCTTACTAACGCTGTGACCTTTTAATATAGTTCCCCATGTTGTGGGTGACCCGCAACCATAAAATTATTTCCATTGCTATTTCATAACTGTAATTTTGCTACAGGTTATGAATCATAATGTAAATATCTATGTTTTCTGATGGTCTTTGGTGACCCCTATGAAAGGGTCATTTGACCCCCAAAGGGGTTGCAACCCACAGGTTGAGAACCACTGTATTAGAAGGAGAATCTGGACTCTTTCCCCTCTGCCTGTAGGAGATGTTACCTATTTGTTCACTTTCTAGGCCTCTTCACTGAGGAAATTCAATAGTGGGTGCTTCTTAAAGGGAGGCTGACCATGGCTTCCATGAAAGGCTAGGGGGAGACTGGTGCCAACCTTCAGTATGTTTGGGTCTTGAGACTCATGTACTCAAAATCCATGATACTTAACCTCTGTGAGACTCAGTGTCCTCACCTTTAAAATAAAGGTAGTGGTAGTATCTACTCCTTATGGTTGTTGTGAGAATTAAATTGGATAGCTTATAAAGCATTAATTTATCACCATGTACATGTCAGCAGTCAACAATCCTTACCACTCATGGTCATTAAAAGCAGGTGAAGGGAAATACAGATCACATAGATAAATTGGACCAGTGAGATGGTTCATTGGGTAAGGGTACTTACTACCAAGTCCAACAATTTGACTTCAGTCCCTGAAATCCTCATGGTAGAAACAGAGAACTGTCTCCCACAAGTTGTTCCCTGACCTCTGTGCACACACCATGGCACACATGCAACACACCCTCTCTCATACATATAATAAACAAACAGATAGAGAAATCCAGTCTACGTAAGCAAATGAGCTCATCACAGCCCCTGGGTGGGACTAGGGGGAGGGTAGTGAGAGATCCCCATGGAGAAATTCAGTAGCTATGATAGTGAAAAGAAGAATTAGTAGGCTGAAACAAGAAGTCTGGGCTCCTTCAGAGCCAAGTGGGCTCAGTTTCAAAGGTCAGTCAGTGAACATCCATAACAAACACGGATGACCTCGGTGGGCATAAAGAACCTCCAAACCTTGTATTTGGATTTGAATGTCTTAAAGCTTCAAATCAAGTTGTGTTGTGAAATATAAGATGGTCATAGTCAACGTAAGATCTAAGGGTTGTCCCTAGAGGTGCCTCTACATAGACCGTCAGGCCAGTCCTACCCCACCTTGTGCTCTGGGGTTCCCGGTTATTGAATGGAGGCTGTCCCATCACAGGTGAGGCCCTCTGACTGGTGAAGGAAGACTGCTCATCATGTTTACTAGAGGCCTAGGAAGAACAGAGTGTTGTAGTCGACAAGCACAAATGGAGCCCTGGGATTTCTGACTAGAGTTTACGGCCAGATGGGAGAACAAGGTCCCAGGGAGTGTGTAAGTATTCATATGTAAGTGGTTATTGGTATATATTGTTTATGCATGCATGATACACGTATAGGTCCCACTTACCTCTAAAGGCAGTCTGTTTTGCTCACACACAGGTACATGTATGCATCGTACATTCATGGGTCCCACTTAGCTCCAAAGGCAGTCTGTTTTGCTCACATACAGGTATATGCATGCACCATAGGTTCATGGGTCCCATTTAACTCCAAAGGCAGTCTGTTTTGCTCACACACAGGTACATGCACACATCATAGGCTCTTAAGTCCCACTTAGCCCCAAAGGTAGTCTATTTTGCTCACACACAGGAACATGCATGCATCATAGGCTCTTGAGTCCCACTTAGCACCACAAGGCGAGGGTGACCAGCAAGCTGTCCTGCTCATACAAGTGCATTCAGTTGCTTCTAGTGACCTCTCACCTTTCTGCTGGCCCCAACAGGTGGCTCTCGTGCCCGAGAAAGTGCTGATGCCAGGGCAGTGATGGCTCTGTTAAGCTCTGGCTGGAAGCCCAAGGGAGAGATGCTTGGAGTACAGCCTAGGGAAGAAGACAGGGCAGCAGAACATCAGCAGTCATCTCAGCCCAGCACAGGGAACCACCTGATACCCACTTTCCCTGTTCTTCAGTTTCTAGCCACATGCGGGGCTAAGCATGCCACTCCTCTTCCCAATGTCTTTTCCCTTTCATGACACAAAATCCCTCTCTTGCTGAGATGGTCACCTTACTGTGCTCAATGCTGTGGACAGAGCCTTGATCACATGTGGAGATGCTTTGTTCATGAATGTACATATAATCTCTTCCCTCTGAGTATCAAACTATTTCTTACTTGTGTTTAATAATAAACTATTCACAGGTCTGCTGATCCTTTATATACATCTCTCTATGGTTCCTTCCCCTTATTTCACTTTCTCCTCTCTCCAGCCCTGCTCCCCATGCATCCCTACAGACACAGCTCCCTCTGTCCCCACACTCAATGGCACTATATCCTGTGTAGCCTCCTGGGGCTTGACAGGGAGAACATGACATTCCACCCAGGAGGTTTTCCTGGGCTATAGAGCAAACTTCCTCTGAAGGTAGATTAATTGCTTTCTTTCTTGTTTGATGGAACTTCATATCCCATTGTTTGGCATGGGGCATGGTCCCTTGTCAAGGAAAATCCCGAATCCTCCACTTTGCAGTATGTGTTGACCCTGGATGGCAATTAGCTTCATCTAGCCTCCTAATGCACCCTGTCAGTAAGCATCCAGGGTGGGTGGGGCCATCTGGACACAGCTTTACAGCTTGTCTCAGGAAGCTTTCAGGGCAAATAGGCTTTCTTGGTCCTCCTCTCGATCATTGGCCAGAGATGACAAGATACTAACCAGAAGCCCAAGAAGAAAGAACTGGTGTAGAGAGAAGCCCACAGAAGCCTCAAATCCTCATGAGGGGGTCAGACAGGAATGAGAAGGGTTTTTGATGAATGTCTGACCAAATTTCCCACTCCCTCCCCAAGACCAGTCCTCCAGCATCAGGGCCTGCGGTCCTCATGACATTCACAGTACATAATAGTGATGTCCCTGCCATCTGGATCACTCGGTAAATCACATCCTCAGACGATGAGGGGCCTGGTACTGTCTCCTGAGACTGAGCTGAGCACCACACGAGATGACTAAGTGGAGCTGCACACTCAGGCAGTGAGTATTCATGCTGTGACTCTACTGCTGGTCCTCCGCAACCACACCCGCCTCTCACCCGGAGCAAGCTGCCAGGAGTCTGTCCGAGATGAGGCAGTGTGACTGGCTCTTGCTTCCTGTGGTTCCTCGCTCTCTCCAGTGACTGTTTCCATATGGGTTTTGACCCCTGGCTCAGGGCGTTTGTCCCTGACCAGAGATGGAAGTTCTGTCAGGCTGGTGCCCTGCAGAAAATCCTAGAAGAATCAGAGCTGTGTTACCTCTTTGTAGTGGGGTCCCTGTGGGCTCAGGCTGTCAGTAGGTTAGTGGTTGCTTTCTGGGTGGCTGCCCAGGGAGAAGAGGGGCTGACCTGGAGTTCCTGTAGCTGCTGGCTTGCCGCCCTGTAGAAGGCCAATGCATCCTCCCTGTGCCTACTCAGCTGGGCTGCTACGTGCAGACTCTGGTCCTCCAGCTTGTCATAGAGTGTGCGCACACTGAAGTCCTCCAGCGTCAGGGCCTGGGGTGGCTCCCCTGTCAGGGGAGATCTTGGAGTGAAATTTGTGGATGAGCAGAGAACCGGGTGGGGAGGAGGGGGAAAGGAGCAAGCCAGCTGCTTCCCACCCCAGTCAGAATTGAGGAAGAAGGAGAGTGAGGCCTTATGGGAGGGGAACTGAGAGCTTTGTGTGTAGTAAGAGGTAGGGGGAGAACCTATTCTGTGTGGCTGTGATCTAAAGGGCTTTGATTGCACCATAGCTGGCCCAGCCTTCCTGGGGGAGCCGTGTGGTGTCCTCCGAAGCCTTGCCTGATGCCTTATGCCCTGCTCTGCCCTCGGCTTGCACGCCCACTACCATCTGTGTTCTCACGCCTACGGTGATTTGTGCTCACCCCTTCTGACACCATGGCTCTTATGACTCGTGACTAGCTGGACTTCGCCAGCACCCTCACCATGAGTGCCCCCACAGCACCAAGTACTAAGTTCATTGAGTACTTATTTGGCAAGGAATGTGACCCAGGCCAACTTCGGGAAGGGAAGAATCCGGGTGGCTCCATCAAGGTTGCTGCCTCCCCAGCCTTTGGCTCCTGTGGACACTCACAAGTCCCATGGTGGCTCTCCGTGGCCCCAGACCTCTCCCACACACACACACACACACCTATTCGGCTCTGAAAGAAGGAATATGGGATGACAAAGGCCCCTTTCCACTGCCGTGCACAAAGTACTGAAGAAAGACTAGGACACTGCATCCAGAAGCACTAGTCTTCAAAAGTGAGGGAGCAATGATGGAATTCCCAGAGAATCAAAAGCAGGGGGTGTTTGTCACTATGGGACCTGCTATATAGAAATACTCACAGGACCCTTGAGGGGGACATGAAAGGATGCTGGATAGTAGCTTGAAGCTAGAGAGTAGCTTGAAAATAAAGAGAAAAAAAAATGAAGACTTTAATGATTAGCAAGGAGTCGGTTGGAGAAGCTGGTATTTATTGTAACAACTGTTTGTGACTCCATATTTAAAACCCCAGGGTGTATGAACTAGAGAGTCTCCAGAGTGTGGGAAAATCTCTCCAGTTAACTTTGAGTCTCATTTAAGAGACCAATACATTAAAAATTATTTGGCTAAAAGTTTATGCTATTGTAACTTTGATTTGTACTTATTCTCTTCTTTCTATATAATTTAAGAGGTACTTAGAGACCTCCAGGGTAAGATGGAAGATTAGAGACTGCCTTCTGGTGACATGGTGAGTGAAAAGAGTCAGGAGAGCCAAGAATGGTGTCGATTCCCAAGAAAGAAATGTTGGAAAGAACATTGAAAATCACATGGTGTCACGGGACAGCCACAACGTGCAGGAAAACAGAAGGACGGTGCAGAGAAAAAGAGCAAACTGCACCCGGCTCCATCTTCATGCTTCCAGGTGGAGGAGCGGAAACAGACACCTCCTCCAGAAGGTAGTCCTGGTGGCTCCAGTGAGAAGAGATGGACAGTCCCACCCATGGGACAAACCCACAGTTCTCTCTAAGCCTCGAATCCAGTGGGGGTTCTGGTGAGACAGAAACTCCTCCAGTGTGGTGGGTGGGTCGTGAGCAGTGAGGAACTCCATAGTGTTTTGCCATTCTCCATGCATGAGACAACTATGATTAGGAGGCATCTTGAGACAGAATCTAATGTTTAAGAATGGAGAGTCAATGGGAGACACACTGCTGCGTTGCCTCCCTCGGTGACATGGCATCAGGTTCAATAAAACACTTTTTTTTTTTGTCCAAATAGCCTTTCATCGCCCACTTTCAGTGGTGTAGGCTGAGGAAGTGTAAAGAAAGACTTAGCTACCTTGAGAGCTTGTCAACAAGGAACAATCGATCACACAAATCAGAGAGCCTGAGGCCAACCTGCCATAACCCTGGAGTTGTAGACAACCAAGGGAGGCAGTGGTAGAAGGAGAGGTCTGTGGGGGACAAACCAAAAATTGTAGGCAACAGAGGGGGTGGCTCAGGTGTGGAGAGCAGAGACATTTGAAACGAAGACTAGAAAGGCAATAGATGAAGTCAATTAGAAGTTCATTCACTGAAAAGAGCAACACTGTGTGTGTGTGTGTGTGTGTGTGTGTGTGTGTGTGTGCGTGTGCGTGCGTGCGTGTGTGTGTGTGTGTGTGTGTGTGTTTAAAGAATAAATGAATACACAGATTCCTAAAATCGGAAGCAAAAATGGAGACATTATCATTAATTCTTCAGAAAAACAAAAGGATTCTAAGAGTACAATGAGCCAGAAAGGCGGGTGACTAAGGTGCAATGGAGCATCTGCTTGAAGCCGGAAACCTACCAAGACTGACTCAGGAAGAAACAGGAAGGCCAGACAGACTCATAACCAGCAATGAGACCAGGAGTCCGGAAGGAAATCTTTGCATCTTTGGTCATATGATTTCAGCAAAGTTCCAAGAACACTCAGAGGGAATGGACAGGTTTGTTTGTTTTTTTTAAATAAATGGTTCTAGAAAAACTGGATATGCACGTGTCAAGGAATCATTCTGAGTCCCTACCTAACACCACTTCCAGAAGTAAAGCAAAATGGACCAAAAACCTGGATGTAGAACCTAAATAAAACCCTCAGGGGAAAAAAAAACCCAGCACAAATCTTTCATAATATTGGATTTGTCCTTGATCCAATATCAAAATTAGAGGCAGTAATAAGGAAAAATACAGTATGGACATCATATAACCTAAAATAATTATATCTCAAAGATGCTGGTGGCTGGGAGCTCAGGTCAGTGAGAGAACAGTCTGTGTCTCAGCCATCTTTGTATGTCTCTCCTAGTACCCACCAGTGTCTCTTCAGTGAAGAAAAGGCACTATAAACAGATTAAAAGGGCAACCTAGAGATTTCCAGAAAATGTTTTCAAATCACGTAAGTGATTATGGATTAATATCTAGAACACATAGAGAAGTCCTAAACCTCGGTGACCAATAACCTGATTCAAATTAAGCAAGGGATTCAACTAGACTTTCTGTAGTGGGTAGCCATTCCAGCTTTGTTCTGGAAGTTCCAACCCCCATTGAGACTTCGGCAACTGTCACGCCTACAAGGCGGGGCCAAGGGAGGCGCCTGGGGACCCGAGATCCGGATCGGCGAACGCTCTCGTGGTTCCAGGACGCTGGATGGTGGAGGTAGACAGAGGAGAGCTCCAGAGAACACCGCTGGACTGTGATACACCTTCCCCAGACCCCGCGACCTACCTATCCCTTAATTTGTAAGTTACGCCATTAAATAAATCTCCTTTTAACTACGTGGAGTGGCCTAAATAATTTCACCAATAACTTTCATTCAAGGAGATCAAGCAAAGAGCTAAGAAGTGTGTAAAGCAAATGGAAATCACCACGAGAAAACACCTCAAGCCCATAAGGATGGCTTTGCCAAATACATGGAGGAAGTGGAATGCTAAGCAGAAGAAAGGTCTCCTTCCAGAAGTTTCTTTGCCATGCCCTCCTGCTAACAATACCTGCTCACAGTTGCTGCTAAGGGTTGTGATGGAGGAAAATGGACGACCACGATGGGAAGTCCTGAACTCTAAGAGAAACTGATGGTCATGTTCCCCATAGAATGACAGCACTTCTCCTTCCTGCCCCTGAGCTGAGCCAGGGGCAGTTAGAGAACTGTCTTTGACTGTAGAAGAACTGACTAACATAGTAACAATTGGAGAGTCTTGCCTCAAACCCAGGGCCACTGTCTCGGTACATCATACTGGCTGTGGACCTCCGAAGACTCATATTTCTTACACTCATTCTTTCTACTTGTAAAGTAGAGACAACACCTGGAAGCAATCCCTTGTTAGTACCAGTGGGAGGCTCAGATGGATGAATGAAGTATCTTATGGCCCGTTGGTGCTGTAGACACATGACGCACCATACCCAGAGGGTATACCTGGTGAAGGTATTGAAATGTGGGCAGAGAGAAAGGAACTTGCTGCAAGCCAACAAGGTACCTGCACCCCGAGTCATGTCCTTCTCCCTAGAATCAGCTTCTTCCCCTGAGCTCCAAGAACCAAGGTCTTTGTGGGACAGGAGGCTGGAAGAAAGATCTGGCTTCAGCATGTAGACACACATGTGTTGAATCCCTCTGGAGGGGCCCTCATAGGTCACTGGAAGGTACTCCGTCCAGAGTCCACAGGACCAGGGCAAAGCTCAGCAGTGCCTGCCTCTTAGGAGGGACAAGTGATGCTTACAACAGCCCCTAGGTGGGGCTGGTCTAATGCAGATGCATCGTGGAAGAACTTACTTGTCCCTGGGGGACACATGCACAGCAGGAGTAGGAGGCTGCCCCACGCTTCTCCACTGGGATCCCCAAGACTTTGTGGGGCAGGCCTGGGGCACAGTAGGTTTCAGAAGTAGGCCAAGGCCAGTGAGAAGAGCTGTTGCCAAGCCAGCAGCCAGTAGCACCCCTGAGAGTTGGAATAGGAAGGGCTTTGTGTTGGGTCCTCAGACATCATTCCCTGAACAACCTCAGCAGTGACAGGGCAGTCTCCTCTAGTAATGGGCAGGGCTAGGTTTCTCCTGGTCTCAAGACCCCACCCAGAGAGCTCAGATTGTGACTGATGGAGACAAGCAGGAATGGGAGTGAGAAGGCCACAGTCAAAACTCTGTGGGACCTCTTCTATCCTGACTCCAATCATGGTCCTGCTGAGACCAACGGACTCAGGGATGCAGGAAGGGAACAGAAAGTCCACTCCAAATGGGGGAAAATTGGATGTCATTATGTACAACTGACACCCTCACTCAAGGCCAAGAGTCATCTGTGGGGCTGTATCCAGAATCACAGAGGGGCTGGCTCACACCACGGCCTTGCCATCAGGCCCCGTTTCAGACCTTCCGTCCTGGCCATCATGTCTGAATTGGTACCTGTGATCACTGCCCAGTCTGGGCCTAGGGTCAGCATGCTGTGCCTGAGGACCCCAAGCCTGCCAAGCTGATATGGAGAAGAGGGTTGCACGGGGGACAGGCCAGCACCACAAGCTGCCCCCTCCTCCTTCACCAGCACCACTGCGATATTCTCGGGCTTTCCGTTGTCTTGAAACACATAGGTGCCTGGATCTAGGAACTGATGGGCAAACCTGGGGAGCAGAGAGACAGCATGTGGGAGCTGGTCTTGATGGGCCACTCAAGCCAGGGTGGTATCTTTGGATTATGGCAGGGACTCTTGGTTCATTAAAACAGTCTGGTCCAGCTAAACTACCCACAATGCTTCACCCTGTGAAAAGGCTCTTCCTATCTGAGTACCACTTAATCCTGCCTATCTCCAGATGGACCCCTCCACCCCCAGTCCAGGCTCTCTCTGTCCTAACTTCCCATCAGGAAGGTCAGCAACAACCCCTCATGCCCACTTCCCAGACAGCCCCTCTGTGTTACCCTGAGAGGCTGAGATTTGTCTCTCGTACTAGATGGCCTAGTCTCCTGAAGGCTCCAGAGTCCCAGTGGGAGTTGCTGTTGAGCAGATGCTGCCTCTGGTACATGGGGTAGTGACTGGCCGACCTGTCTGAGGAATGTTAAGTGAGTCTGGGCTGAGGTTCAGATACTATCCTAAGCCCAGGCCTGGGCAGCCCAGATGCAGAGCTCATTACCCAGGTCTAAGGTAAGAGGGTAGAACTGAGATGTGTTTAATGAAATGCCACATTTCATCATAGCCCCCTTGGGATGATTCACTTATTAGTCTTGGGGTCAAGCAATCCCTTCTAATCCTCTGCCTACAGAGAGTCCTACAGAGTCAAATGGTCTGGACATGGCAACAAGGCCCTTGTCATATTTGTAATGAGCCCAGCTGATTCTCTGGCCCAGGAGATGTACGATGCCCATCATGGCATACAGCAGGTCCTCACTAGGTGATGTAGAATAGCTGGCTAACAAGGCAACTAAGGGATAAACCAGGCCCCTGGCACAGGTTGCTCTACTTGATATAGGTCTTTCCAGTGTGATGGAGAGGGCACGTGACAAGATTTTCCACTCAGATATCAACAACAAGATGTACAAAGGGTGGGGTTCCCCAGGTCCCAGTGGGTTCTGGGAAACCAGTGCACCCAATCAAACATGGAGCTTATTTTTCCAGGCTCATGTTCTTCTCTGATCCATATCACCTTGCATTTCTGAAGCTTCAGCTTCTTGCCCTGCTTCTCTGTGCCTTAAGTATTATAGTCCCCATGAGCCTGTCCTTGCTTCAGACAGCCCTGAGGCCACAGCTGGGACAATAAGCTACATCACCGTGTGGGAACAGAGGTATGTGGAGTAAGGCACATCAGCCCACTCCACAACAGAGCCCCAGGGAAGGACCCCCTTTGCTGAGGTATACTGAGGGATCTCGACTAATGTTCAGTGAATAGAATGCAGATGGGTGAAGTGGTTGAGATCAGAACTGGGAGGGACCCAGACTTTCTCCTCCATCAGCAGAAGGCTGCTTGTTCACGAGGGGCCAGGCCTACTCTGTCAGGCACCCAGCGGTGGGGGTTTCTGGGGAGAATGAAAGCTTTCATCATTTTGAAGAAGGCATCCATCATTGACTAATAAGCCAGTAGGAGGGGTACATGGCTCTTGGGAGCAGCTCTGCAGAACGCCAGGCCTGGCAAGATGACTGTGTCACAGCTTTGGAAATGGTCGGTGAGCTGGGACTCCAAGGTAGGGTGTGGTACAGCCTCCCTCAGTGACTTCCCTCTATCCCACAAGGCCTAAAAATCTTGTAGGCCCATGGGTTTCAGGGAGTCAAGGAAGGTTGAGATGGGGATCCAGGCTCCATTTAGGCCTTAAAAATGAGGAAACTGAGGCTCAGGAATGCAATGAGCAAGTTGTTGTGAGCTGTGCACAGCAGACAGCTGTGGCTTTCCCACTGCAGAGATGTAGGCTCTCTGTGAGATCACCTGTGTGGGCACGATAGGGTGGAGAACCAGGACTTGGAGGGAGAGTGGGTCCCAGCTCTCCAGGTGGCACTTACTGTGGGCAAGAAGATGGAGCTGGAAGAGAATCACATCTCCAGCTGTTAGGCAGATCACTGGGTTCGGAATCTGGGGGTCAGTGTTGGGGTGCTTCCGGCCTGTTGTCCTGTGATGCCTCTGCAGCCAGGGCCTGGATGCAGCTGTTCCTGGAATAATTGGGGTAGGCACAGCAGAGAGCTGGGCCTGACTGGGAGGCACATGCTGACCCATCAGTCCCATCTTGGAGGAGCAGGCTCAGCCCTGGGAACCTCTTTTTATGAAAGTCTCTCCTCTGGGCCTTAAGGGGGTCTCTCTCACACTCTCATCCCCCAAATTCTAAACACACTGAGGAGTTTATGAGGGGCTACAATGGGCCATGCAAGGGCCCTGCCTTATCTTTCTTGGGGGAGCAAAGCCGCATCCCTTCCTCAACTTACCTTGGAGTAAGGAGATAAGCATGTCCACTCTGGAGATGATGAAACCGAAGGTACCATGGGGCCCAAACTGGACCAGGTGGACCCTGGCACTCCCTGGGAATTGCAGGTCAGGACCTAGAGTTTCCAAGAGCTCCTGAAAACATGCAATATCAGATGCTGGGGCAGGGCAGGGTGGCAGAGAAGGACAAGAAGAGTTCATATTGAGTTCTGTGGATCCTCAGGGCTTGGTGATCCGGCCTCACTTCTCTCCAGTCATCTCCTTCCTCACCAACAGCTGCCCAGGTCGCTTCCTAAGTCCTGGTCCCTCATTCTCTTTAGAGAGCACCCGGATTCCAGTTGGGCCCTCTACTTGAGTCACCCAAGATTCCACCTCGCCCTTCTTCCCCTCTTCTTGGAAGTCAGTGGGAAAACCTCTCACCATAGATCTGGCTAGCCCCAAACCAGAGGACCACTGTGACTCATCAAAGAGAAGACAAGAGCTGTCTAGCAGACAATCTTAGGTCAACCCTGCCAGGACAAGGCTTTGGCTCCCTTTCTTTCTACCTCCCATCATGAGAAGACATCAAGGTTGAAGACAGCCATGGCAACAGCATAGTGGCTATAGCCTACCCCTGCCCTGAGCTCAGATGTTTGGTCCTGGAAGGCCTGACACCATTTGTGTAACTATAATGAGTGGGCTCTGGTCCTAGACCGCACCTCACAAGCTCTAATATCTTCATATGACGTTGATATTTTCCAGTGTCCCTTCAGACATTTAGACTGCATGGTGGGCATTGACATAGGAATATAATGTGACCCCCCTCCTTCCTGCCTTCCCTCAGCCTACAGAATGGAAAAGCCCACAGACAGCAAACCCAGGCAGGGAAGACCATTATCAAATGGGCTTTCCCCTCCATCAAATCATTCCTTTCCAACTGGTACTTGACTTCTCTGGAGCCATGAGTGCTGTGTGGCCTCATCTCTCTGCCCCCAGTGGTCAGATGTCTGCTGTCCCAAGTCAGTCTTCCCTGAATAGGCTCACCTTCTGGATGCTGTCCCCAGTCCCACTCTTCACACTGAGGATCAGCTCCTTGCCAGGGTCCCAGGACAAGGAGAGCCGGGGAGCATTGGCCAGACACCTAATGTCACAGAGTTCTTCTGCAGAGACGTATCCCAAGCACTGACAGCTGTAGGAGAGGCACGGGTCCTCTGAGAATGAGAGATGGATTCTCAGCCCCTCCCCAAGGCAAGTAAGCTGTCTGCTTCCTCAGAGGCCACTGCGCTGGGAACGGAGGTCAGTGATAATAATGTCTATGGTGTAGGCCCCTGCTTTGTCCTGTTAAACCACATATAGCAAGCAGGACTTCTCCCACCCCACAATGGGGGCAATGTAGAAGGTAAGGAACAGGCATATTACTTCAGGTACCAGAATCATTGCTTCAGGCATATTACTGAGGCAAGCATGGGAAGAGACCCATGCATCCTGGAACACTTCTCCTCGATCAGAGAATAGCCCCCTCCCCACCAAGCTCACAGGTCAGCAGGAGGATGAGGGCTCAGGACAGAAGTATAGATTTCAGATTAGCCTGTGGCCAGAGCAAGCATCTGTATTTGGACCAGGGCCTGGGGTGTGACCCCATGGAGTCACCTTCTCTCTACCCCTGCACTACAGACCCAAGCTAGCATTGGCCAGGGCTGCCTTGGGGAGTGTGGACTCAGGGAAGCTTCTGAAAGGAGCTGTCACTGGGCTCGGTGTCCCGTGGGGATGGGCTCTGCTCCACCCTTCAGGATGGGCCCTCGGGTTTGCCAAGACAAGTGTGGAGAAGCTTTTGGAAGCTGTGCTCACTCACATTCCCAGAGCGGTGCTGAGTGTCCCACCTCCTGGGCCACAGAAGGAACTACAGTCGTACTGCTGGGGAGACACACACTCCCGGGTGGCAGCCAGGCGGACATCGCCAGGTGGACAGTGCGGGGTGACCTGCAGGAGTTGGCAAAAAAAAAAGTCTAGGCCTTGGTGACCCTATAGGTCTGGTGGACGTATTCTCAGCTTGGAAGAACATTCCAGAGACGTGGGCAAGGTGGCTGACTTGGAGGTGACTGGAGCGAGTGGTGGGATGTGGTAAAGATGAGACTGGCCAATCCATCAGATATTAAGGGGAGCACCAAGGAGAGAGTTAGATTGGGGTGTGATAGAACAGTCCATTGGGCTGAACTGACACAGAGGGTCGTTTGCAGGAGGAAGTGACATTCCGTGAGGACATCCTTGTGAATCCTGTGTGGCCTCATGAATCTGGGGGAGAGGGAGGAAGCTAGGGAGCTGTGGTCCTTTCCTTGGAAGACACATGCCCATTTGGACGGCCCAGCTCTCAAGCCCTGTACTAGCCAGACATGATCACGCCTCTTCCGAACAAAAACATTATAATTATTAAAAATGTTATTTTAATGCGTACTATATATAAAATATGTATGATATATAAACGAACAGCTAGTGAGGAAAGAAGCACATTTGTACAGTTGTCATATTTATAGCCGGTCCTGAGACACGGTGAGGAGGCCTCTAGCCTCACCAGATCTCTGACCAGGGGTAGCAGGCATGCTTAGGAAGCCAGCCTCCCACAGATGAACAGCTGTGAAGGGGCAGGAGAACTCTGCAGTCCAGGTTAGGCTACAGGGGCACGGGGTATGCAGGGAAAAGAAACTCTGGTTTGGGGATGTTGTCCTAGCTAGGGGCTCTCTCTGAGGACTTCTGCAGTAGGTAGAGCCAGCTAGGAGACCACACAGCTCTGAGAGTAGGTGGGATGGTAGAGAATGAGGAGACACCAGGGTTTGGGTGTTCTTGGCTGCAGTAAAGACGGTGGGAGAGATGGAGGGTGGCCTGGCCTTGACCTGAGAAAGAACACAGGGAGACATGGCTGGTTAATAACATGACGGATAGAGGCTCAGGTTGCTGCATGGTTTTCAGATGTTCTTGGAGGGATGGTGAAAGTGTGTGTGTGCGAGTGCCAGCCTTGGAGCCCCTGACTCAGTGGCCTGAGTCAGATGCAGAGTTTATTCACAACCAGTATCCCCATACTGGTGCTGTCACTGTCGTTTCAAAAACTCCTCTAAGAGGGGAACAGAGTCACCTGTTCTCACAGGCAGACCCCAGACAGGAAGCGACTGATGGCCCTAGGGGGCAGACGGGACAGGGTCCTGAGGGTACTGGTCTCTAGCCAAGGCTGCCTGAAGTCCAGGGCCACAGGCAGGTTGGCGAGTCTGCCCTCTAGTGGAGATAAGATGGCATGACTCACCTTACTGGCTTTTCTCAAGGCAGCAGGGCTGAGAAGTGAGGCAGGAAGAATCTTGATAGTCCTTAGCTAGAGGACAGGGTTTCCATCTGACATAGAAGTGGGAGGCTATAGGATCCCTGACTCAAAAATGTTCTTCTCTTTGGCTCTAGGTATAGGCTTGGAGCTGTCTGTCACATGTAGACTAGGGTTCCAAGCTGAAATGTATATATAGGTAGGGCCTATCCAGAGTGCAGTCTGCCGCAGGTGGGTGAATGTGCCCTATAGGGAGAGATCCAGTAACCCAAGAACAGCACGGAGAGCTTTGCACAAATGTCTGGGGCCTGCACACAATCCCAGTACATAAGGGTGAGGTGGGAAGATCAAACGTTCCAAAACCAAACCCCAAGCAATCCCTAAAACAGACAGACAGACAGACAGACAGACAGACAAATAGCCAGTGGGATGAGGGAGCGTCTCTAAAGACACAGCTGTGTTTTCCAAGGAATCAGCTTCAGAGTGGATGGTTACTGATGGCCAGTCAGTCAGCCCAGGCAGTCCTGACCCTCCTGCTGGCCACAGCTCTCTGTTTACAATGTCCCACTGATGTGATGTGCACAAGGCAAGTCCAGCCTTGCATGGCCACTGCTGCTTGCCATTTCCAAGAAGCCAGATCATCAACAGCCCTCGGATCCACCGGGGGAGATCCCTGCTCTTTGCAGATGAGGGTGGCACAGTGGCCTGGCTCCTCTAAAGTCCTCCATGCTGAGGAACATCTTGTTGAAGAGGAACCCCTCTGCAAAGGATCTGACACACGCCAACACCTGTGTCTGGGACCCTGTGGAGTGGCCTCGGGAGTGCCCATTTTCCCTCCCCTGTCTGTCCTAGGTCTGTAGGGCCGACCTGGGGTTCGCAATCCTCATCACTGTGGCTGTTGCTCTCCTGGTCAGTTTCTAGACCCCTGTGGTCATAGGAGACGTGCCCAGCCTGGCAGAGGCAGGAACCATCTGACTTTTGGAAGATCCTGTTTAGACCTCGACAGGTACAGGTAGAAGCACCTGGGGACAGAGAAGTCTGCTTACCTCACAGACACTCAGCTGGGGACTGCCCCCTCCTGTCCTCTGGGAGTTTAGGGTCCAGCTATAGAACTCATACACCAACTTTACCACAGTCCTGACCTCAGGGGACTGTCAGAAGACACGTGAGGTCTCAGTTGGTCAGTTTCAACCCTGACTTTGCATTGACACATCTGAGGACATGTCAAACAACATTGGTGTCTGGGTGTCCTGTGGACCACTTAAATCAGTGGTTCTCAACCTCCCTAGTACTGCGACCCTTTAATACAGTTCCTCATGATGTGGGGATCCCAGCTATGAAATTATTTTGTTGCTACTTCATAACTGCAATTTTGCTACTGTTGTGAATCATAATGTAAATATCTGTGTTTTCAGATGGTCTTGGGTGACCCCTGTAAAAGGGTCATTTGACACCCAAAGGGGTCACGACCCACAGGTTGAGAACCACTATCTTAAATAGCTCTCTCTGAGGTCAGGCCAGGGTATATACCTTTTATAGTCCCCTATGATTTTCCTGGGTAGCCTGGGCTGAGACCTGCTGAGTACTGGACACCTGGCTAAAGGTTCATTACCATGCACATAGTGCGATCCTGGTCCTAGAACACAGGCCCAGCTGGCCGCTTCCAGGGCATGCTGGGAGGGAGAGCAGCAGCCCTGACAGTGGACACAGCAGCAGGGCCCCATGGCCAGGCTCTGTGAGCTGAGGCAGCTTCTGCTTGTCCAAGTGCTTGCTGGAGGCCTGGCCATGCACACTCAGCTGCACACATGTATCTCCCCCCACAGCACAAATTTCCTGACCCACCACCACTTATCCATGAAGATTGCTTCCCGAGATGTCACCCTGTAGATCCTCAGGCTGCACAAGCATGTGCCTGGGGCTCACCTGGGGGAGAGAAGGCAACACTCCCACAGGGAAGGCAAGCTGCCTGTCCTGGCCGGGCGCTGAAGGTGCCTGGCGGGCACGGCTGACATTCTTCCGCTGCTGCTGCTTGCCTGTTCCCTCCAAAGGTTCCTACTGGACAGGGCCTGGGCTTGGATGTCCCCTCAGGACAGTAGTGGCCCACTGGGCAGGGCTGGTTGTCATAGCTCTCTGAGCCTGCAGGGATAAGAGGGCTGTTCTGAGCCACTGACTCCAGCTGTGTGAGCAGGGCTGAGTAAAGCAGGGGGAGTCCTGGGAAGGATGGGGACAGATATGGGGAGTGTATGATGGTAAGGGACATCGCGGGCTCTGAACCCTGCCATCCCTAGTCTCCTACCCATGGGTCTTCTGGGTACATAGCATACATCTTCCTCTCAGCTAGACACGGCCTAGGGTATCTGTGATACTGACTTACTGGTGATGTAGTTAGCACCCTCTGAGAGAATTCAGGTCTCCAGCGGTATCCCTACTCACGCACCTGGAACTTCACACACTGCACTTTACGATTTTGTCACCCTAATAGTGTGGGATGGTGAGTCCCAGGCCTGTCTCTTGTCTCAACTAAGGGCCCAGACCCTCACCTGTCTTTGCCCAGGTGACACTCACCTTGGGGGCAGATGAATCCAGGTGGGCAGGGCTGGCAAGTCAGGGTATCCAGAGCAGGGCTGCGGTAGGTACCTGCCACACACAGGCGGCAGGAAGTCTCTGCAGAGACCCTAAGGCCACTCTTGTTCTGGGCCTCGGAGCCCCCAGGGCACCCAAGGGGATGAGTGCTGCCTTGAGGGCAATAATAGGGGAACATGCACCTGCCCAGAAATAAGGCCCCAGACTCAGGCCTACTTGCCAGCAAACCCCCAGGCCAGCTCCAGCATCCCTACCCCCCACCCCCAGGACATGGAATGGTCTGTGTTTGCTGGGCCTCTGCAGGCTGAATTACATTTGTGGAGAAGGCTGAGCCTAGGTGGGCAGGCCCGGAGCAATCTCTCCACACCTAGGTAAAGGGACATGTAACACAGCTGGGATAGCACTCCTGGACAGGAAGTTGGGATGATCTGATACGTGTTAACTGAAGTTCCCAGAAAAAAAGTCACACCTATGTTAAAGACGGACTGATTAAAATTCTGTGATTAAGGAGAGTTGGAATGTTGCAGAGCCAGAAGCAAATTATTTGGGGCTATCTTTTGCTCTCTTGTCATTCGCTGGCCATTTCTGTGTCTCACCTGACGTACTTGTGACTGTTACATGAAACTGTTCGGTCCGTGTCAACTTGACTTACATTAACACGGAAGCTGAGACTGTTGTTAGACAGCGTCTGCAGGCTGCAGCGGATCCTGCATTGACATTGCCTGCCTGCCTCAGGTCTGCACCGATAAACTGACAAAGTGCCTCAAGTTATGACTTCCTTCTTGCTGGGACTCTTAAAAACTCTACGAAACCATTTTACTTGAGACGTAGTATCTGGGGTAAGCTGAATCCATGTTTCCAGGCCCCCCAATAACCCACCCTTCTTATTCTTCTTCTCATGAGGAGAGCTGTGCTTTTCAATGCTAGTTCTCAGGGTTGATGACGAACACTAAGAATATTTTTGCTGTGGATGTATCCTAGATTATCTCCCAGGCTGCGTTTATAAGAAAAAAAAATGTTTTTCATCTAAAATTGAAATGCAACCAAGTGTCTCATATGTGGCTGCCCCACATAGGATGTTGCTGGAGGCTGAGAAGAGTGCCCTGATGGCATCTCTTGCTCTCTGCTACCTTCCCAGAAGGGCTGGGTCCTAGCTGGGAACCCAATTCCGAGGGTCACAAAATACATGCCCATGGATGCTGTCACTTGGTTGCAATCACTGAGAAACTGGGGACTGATTTGTACAATGTGGTCACTGAACAGTGGCTCTGACTTATAGGATGGAGGAGGCAATCCCTGGGGGTTCAGCTTCACAGGAGAGAGGGGCCCCCTGAGGGGGGTTCAGACTGATAAAGATGAGGAGAGACTTACCGCTGCCCAGGACCAGTGTAGGTAGAAGAACCTGCAGGGCAGGCAAAGCCCCCGGGGCAAAGTGGGGGTACTCCAGTCCGGGGCCCACAGTAAGAACCGGCCCTGCAGGGGACCATGTCTACAGCACCTGAAGGAGACGAGGCTGGAATGCAGGCAAGGGGAGCCCTGGATGGGCCAGGTTTAGAGACATACTGAGTTTCTGTTGGCAGCTCATGGGATTCTGGGAAGGCCCTAGGCTGGGAGGAGAGCCAGGAAGTCCCCAGGATCCCTAGTAGAGGTCTGAATGGGAATACAGCTGTAGGGTGGGACATTGAGGCTTGTGAAGACTGGGGAAAGAGGAGAGGGCTCTGGCAATCATCAATGTGTAGTCAGAGAGGGAGACTCATAGGGTTGGAGCCCAGAAACAGAAAATCAAAGCAGAAGTGGGTCCCACCATGCTTTTGGAGCTGGTTGGGGTATGTGCCCTGTGTGGAGGATGATGGAGTGTCAACAGAGGAACCACTGAAGGACATCTTCCTTGCGCTCCAGACTCACACCCATGTTGACTCCTTCCTGTCTACCCAAGTAGCAGAGATCCCAGAGGATCTTGAGTGTGGGACACAAAACACCCTGCGTTAGACTTGCCGAGTCTACTAAACTGCTAGTCAGACCCTCCCAGACCTAGTTAAATCAGGGACTCTACAGAATCTTGGTCTTGGGGAGAGGCTGGTGGAGTATGGGTGGGTCTGGGGAGTTAGGGGGAGGTCCTGGAGTGAGTGGGTACCGCAGCTTGAGCTCGGTAAAGGGCTCTTTCAGTCTCCGTCCTGAGCCCCAAAGATGAGAGCATGTAGGGCTGGTAACTCTAAAGGAAAGAGCCAGGCCAGGCTAGAAGGTCCTAGGGGCTCACCTGCTGGGCACTCTGACCCTGGCTGGCAGGGGATGGCAAACACATTGGCACGACCAGTCACCTGTGTGACAGGGCAGTAGTAGCCAGAGGGACAGAGCTCACAGTCTTGTGGTGAGGACGCCCCTGGCTCTGAACGGAAGGTGCCAGGTGGGCAGAGAAAAGCACCCTGTGCACCTGGACACCAGTGGCCAGGGGGGCATGGGTGGTCTTCAAAAGAAGAGAGGCCTGGAGGGAAAACACCATGAAAAATAGGGTCTCCCTGAGGCTCCCCACTCATCCTCCAGATGTCCGTGTTAGCCTGAGAAAGGGCTCTTACCTGGCCATGGGCAGTGGTACCCACTGGGGCAGGGGAGGCACTCAGCTGGGCTCTGGCCTCCTTCTGTGGCCAGGTAGGTATGCTCAGGGCATGCCTGGGGGGCTCCTGGGTGGGATTCGCTCATTCCTGGGCAGTAGTGGCCAGCAGGGCAGGGTTTCCTGGCTTGGGTTTCTGCAGGGTGAGGGCTACACTCACCTTTCTGCCCAAGCGTGCCCTCCCAGGCCCTCCCCAGGTGCAAACATCTTCTAGATTGTGACCCGTGTCACCTTGCCCTAAGACCTCACCTGCTCTGCACCACTGTCCTGGGGGACAGGGCCCACAGTCTTCTTTTTTCTGGGCTCCAGGGGTAGCCACCAAGGTGTGAGGGGGACATGGGATGGGTTCTCCACTGCCCTCAGGGCAGTAAAATCCTAAAGTACAGAATTTTCACTGTGTCTGATAGATAGTGGGAGCCAGGATAGAATGAGTCCAGAGGGCCTGAGTGGTCATGCTGGTCAATATGGAAGGTATGGACATTCATCCTGTTATCCCCACCAGCGTGGTAGTCATACCTACCAGGTGCCATGTGCACTGCCTGGGACACATTTTCATATTCTATGCACATGCTTGTTATATAGACAACTGGGTGGGTCCTGAACATCTCATACCTGCAGGCCAGAGGCAGGGTCTGTTACCTGGTGGGCACTGTTCTGCACATAGTTGTTTCTGGGTACACGGGGCCTGAGGTTTGCTGGGGTCTAGTGTTATTTCAGAGGTTCCAGCCGAACAGAAGTAGCCAGCAGGACATCTTCCCCACACCTGTCCACGTCTAGTGGTCAAAAAGGGGAGTACAACAGTAAGAAGCAAGTGATGGAGGGTCTGCTCTGAGGCAGGAGGGAGAGTGCCCTAGCTAGAAGCTTTCTCTGGGAATCACAATGTGCCTGCTGAGTCCCTGAGGGCTTGGGCCTGGACTCTGAGACATCCATCTGATCTCTAGTTCTGCCACAGGGGAAGGCAGGCTCAACAAAAGGAAAGCCTTCTCAAACAGTGGGAGGGGGACAGTCCTCCCCATAGAGCCTGAGGAATCTCAGCTGTTGGGTTTGAAGTGGGGAAAGATTTTCTTAGAAGCAGCGTCACGTCTGCAGAGAGCCTGGGTGCTTGTGTTTTATCTGTATCAGTGGGGATACCAGGCCCAGGGCTACCTAGAGAGACACTTGAGCCTGGGCAGCAGGGCTCTCCACCCATGAAGACTGGACAGAGCAGGCAAAGAGCTGCAGATCACCGTAGTTTGACTGACCTGCAATAGTGACCAGGGGGACAGAGGGAGCAGTCATTCTCTTCCTGGAGACCTGACACATCCTGAGGAGTGAAGGTCCCTGGGGGACACAGGCTTGGGGACCAAGTTCCTGGAAAAAAAAAAAGAGAGAGAGAAGTAGTAGAGGAGGCACCCCATAGGGGCCAGGGCCACATCAGTGAATGGGGCCCATAGCCTCCTCCCCTGAACTAATTCATGTCATGAGTATATCTGTTCTTCAGTTTTCCCTCTAGGAAGAGGACAAGCCAAATGACTGCCACGATGGAATAACCCTGGAGGCTGCAAGATGGCTCCATGGCTAAGAAGCTGGCTGCCAAGCCCGACAACTTGATTTCTAACCCTAGGACCCATGCAGTGGAAGGAGAAAATGGATTCCTCCCAACTTGTCCTCTGTTCTAGCACACATGTTCACACACACACACACACACACACACACACACACACACACACACACTAAAAATGAAAATGAAAAACAGAACAATATTGTTATAGGGTCTTTAAACAGTAGTGAAAAGTTGGGGTACAAGGCCATGCCTCTAGCAAATGTTAGACTCCCTGAAATCCATCCCCCCCCCCCGCTTAAAACGAAACAGCTGGGGGTAAGTCTGAACCTTTTCCACATCTGTGTGAGGATGGGGAGAGCATCCTCTCGCCCTTTCTCCTCCTCTGTAGGGAGCAGGAGGTAACTGGACAGCAAGTGCCTTGGTGAGTTGCTAGGTTCCAAGCACACCAACTTCTGATCACAGCCATGGCCCTGGTTGACAGAGTGTTGACTCTGGCTCGGTTGTCTCGGTAAACAGGCAGTGTGTTTTAACATGTGTCACAGTCAGCCTCCTCTACACAGGGATGCCTCTGAATGCCCAGTAGACCCAGGTTGATGATTTTGTATTGTGTGCCAGGTGATCACCAGGACCCTTTGGGAAGAGGTGTAGGCACAGCATGGGATCGGAGGAAGAGAAGGCCAGCAGTAGAATGAGAAAACAGACAGGAAGCTGGCCAGGGCAAGAAAGCAGGAGGCTGGATGTGCTCACATCGGATCCTGGTACAGGTCGGCATGCTTGGGGGCTGGAATGAATGAGTGAAGGAAGGAAGGCAGATTGTGGGAGAATAGGACCTGTAAGGGTGTGAAGATGAGGTTCCTACACATACCAGCTTGGCAGTAAGCATGGGCTGGACAGGGCCTGGGTGTCTGAGTGCCAGGATATGGGCAGTAGGAGCCTGGTGGACATGAAAGGCAGGTGTCTGAGCCCAGGGAGGACTGGTAGTGTCCACGGTGGCACAGGACAGGCCATGCAGCTCCTGGCTGGCAGAAGTGACCCTGGAAGGTAGATACAAATAGACATCTCTAAGTCTAGGACAGGAGTGGTTGAGGCGTCTCCATGGGTTGGCATGGGTCTTTCCTTGGGTTTAGACCACAGTAAACTGCAGGGGAGAAGAGGCCAGGAGAAGTTGGGAAAAACTAAAGCTTGGAAGATGAAGGTATCAGAGTTCATCCCTTGTGACCCACTGTGTTATATTGGTGCCCACAGTCTGAGGGCAAAGCTTCACCACAAGCCAAGGCCATATCTTCTGCCTCCTGGATCAGCAGACTGAGCTCCTTCCAATAAGGAGCTTGGGAGGTACCTGAGGGCATGGGACAGGTGTAGAGGTAGAGGCTCTGGTATCTAAGGAGCAGTCAGAGTCAACTGTGCAGGATCCATTAGCTGAGCCTAGGTCTAGGCTAGGACAGAAGTATCCAGCTGGGCAGGGCCTGCAGCTCCCTTTAGAGGTGCCACCTGCAGAGAGGAGGTCATGAGATGGAGCTTTGTTATTTTGTGGGCTCAGCCATTCCACAGAGCCACAATGGAGCCTGGTCCAAACTCTTTAATGGAACTGCCATTGGTTGAGTTTCCCAGGGCAACTTATGATGGGCTAGCCAATGGCACTGCCCACATTGCCAGGATGTAGCCCGAGGGGTAGAAGAGTTAGGGGGCCTTAGCTGCATCTGATCATGGCATGGCACTCAGACACCCAGCCAGTAAGTTTCCTTGTCACTGCATTGCTGTTCACAGGGAGACCCATGCTCAGCTCTGAGCACCAAAGGGGAGAGTCCCTTTTGGTCCCCTGGGAGTAGAGGAGAGGACACAGGGAAGATGCTCACCCATGAGGTTCCTTGTTGTCCCCAAAGGGCAGGGCACTGGGAACACAGAACCCTGTGGGCAGTAGTGACCTCGGGGGCAGGGTCCATTGAGAGGAGAGGTGATGTTTCCCTGTGGTGTGGGGCTGGCAGCACCCCCCTTACAGTAGTAACCAGCTGAGCACGGTCCTTGGGTAGAGAAATAAGTGGAATTTTAGCAGAGCTACAAAAACTTAACAGCTTGTCTGAACCCTGTCTGTATTAAGAGAGGTCCATATCATGCTCCTACCTGGTCCTACCACCAGCTGCTACTGTCCCTAACCCTAGAGCACCATGGAAAACAAAGTAAGAAGAAAAATGTTAAGGACACTGTACACCACTGAGCAGCAGTGATGTCCTTCCAATGGGGTCTCTCATCAGTGCTAGAAAGGACCCCGGCCACATAGGAGAAGAGTGTGAGTGTCAGGGAGTGCTGGGCTATCTCTGGCTGGGGAAAATCCCATTCTCCATAGCAGCCACGGGAGATGGTCCTCTTGTCATCCTCTGTCCCATGGGGAAGACAGCCCGATCGGTCAGCGATCTGTCCAGTGTCACACTTGTATAAGGCACAGAGCCCGTTGATATCTGCCTGTAGCTACAAAGGCTGCTCTTGGCAGCAGACAGACCTCACAGAGAGAAAGAAAGGAAAGGGAAGTGGCAAGTATGATCCAGGCTGCACTCATGCCTGCTGAGGAGTGAACCTTAGGGCCTGAGGGGCAGGCACAAGCCTTGATTTTGGTTTTGATTTTGATTTGGTATATATATTTATTTGATTTAATATATATATTAAAGAACCAGACAAGGAGTCACAGAAGCTGTGTCCAGTCTGTCTACTGTGAGAAGCCTGTGTAGCAGGGATACCCTTAGGCTGCCTATCTCTGCTGGCATGTCCATACCTACCTTCTGGCCATGTGTTGCCTTCCCCAGGGCAATAGCTCCCTGCAGGGCAGAGCTGGCAGGCCCTGGGAGATACAGCACTTTCCTGTGGGTTCAGGGTTCCTTCTGGGCAGGGATGAGCTGAGGGTGTCCCTGCTGGGCAGTAGTGACCTACAGGCAAAGCCAAAGTGATCAGGGGCTGTCCAGGAACCTGGCTATCCTCTAACACGTGGCTTCCCATTACAGTGACAGAGAAGTCAGAACATCCTTGAGGGTCAGATGTCAGCCAGAGGGGAGGGCATGAGGGGATACTAGGCAAGTATTGTAGAGCCAGAGTTTAGACATAGACCTGTGTGTCATGGCAGGGAGATATGAGCACATGCTTGAGAGTATGTGAACCTAAGTGTGTAAAAGAAGCATGACTCTTAGTATATGTATGAACTTGTATGTGTGAGAGAGAGAGAGAGAGAAAGAGAGAGTGAGAGTGAGACAGAGACACAGAGAGAGAAAGAGACAGAGAAGGGGGCTGAGTGTATGCATGAATGTGTGTGGGTGTTGTGTTTGTGGGTGTTGTGTTTGTGTGTGTGTGTGTGTGTGTGTGTGTGTGTGTGTGTGTGCACATGCACATGCATGAAGGAGGCTGAAAGCGTGCATGCCTACACAGGACCATCAGCCTCAGGATAGGGTTGTCCTAGCGACAGGAATGCCTGATGTAGCTCTGGCTTGTCAGACTGAAAAGGAAGAATTGCTGATGTTGAAGACAGTGGCCCAGGTGTTGTTAACCTAGGATTGTCCTAGAGTTCACACGGGCCACAACAGGCAACCAGGCGATTGGGTGACTGGGTAGGGGAAACCTAGTCTTAAGGCAAGTATACAGCAGTGCCTTCTCTGAGACATTTTCTGAGAGGAGTCAGCCCAGAGCCCTTGGGTCTCTCAAGGGTCCCCAAGACAACTTGAGACAAAGCAAATGCCCCATGTCCCAGGCTTGAGCTCTTTGTGTTCAACTCATTCCTGGTTCCCAGGGGAGGGGCCTGGATGAACAGAGCAACGTGGCACAGGAGACCACCCACCACCGTAATATCTTTCTATTGGAGGAGGGTAGCATCCCCAAGGATTATAAAGGTGGGGAAGGTTCGAAAAGGGGTACAGACTGCCCTGGTTTAGTGAGAGGTGTCCCCTGAGGCCTCAGACCAGCAGCGGAGGGCTGTCTAGGCTCCCTTCATGACCTTTACCCCACACCCTCCCTCTGAAGTACAACCAGCCCATTGTATGGGTAGGTCTAGTCAGGGAAGCTGAGGTCTCATTGGACACCGGGTATGGAGGCCCTGGACATAACCAAGATGGCATCCAATTGCCCTACTGTGGAGAAGGAAGGCAAGGTCAGTCCCAGAGTTACCTTTTGGGCATGTGATAGGTTCCACAGTGGCTGCCTTGGGACAGTAGGTGCCTTGTGGGCAGGATAGGCAGAGGTCAGCCCCAGAGAGTGGGCTAAAGGTACCAGGCCTACAGGGTAGTTCATGGTGGGCCCCTGGAGGACAGTAGAATCCTGGAGGACATCTGTATCCATGGGTCCCATCAGTGGGTGAGGGGACAGTGCTTCCTCCAAGGCAGACGTATCTGAGGACACAGAAAGCCGTGGCTGAACCTCCTCCATCCTGCTGAGACAGGAATTCCCAGGTAGCCTTGGGAGTCCTGAGTCTCCGGTTTGCTCTGGAGCCAGACCAATGTGACAGCCATGGCTGATGGCTCAGCTGGGCTCCTGGGACCAGAGCAGGTCACACACATAGGACGAATTCCTCAACTCAAAACATGCCCTATGATGGAAACCAGAAGAAGAGCTCAGGGAGATGGCTCTTCGAAGGGTCGGCATCTTCCAGGTAAACTCCACTCCCTGCAAATACTCCTCCCTGTCCTCAGTGCCCCTAGGCAGATAGGGCCGTTCATCCTTCAACATCTGAATGAAGCTCCTGGGGGCCATGATGTCTCTAGCGTGTTGAACAGTGAATAGCAAACACACTGTAGGTATCTCACATGCATGTTGCTAGTGGCAGCTGACCAAGTCGGGAAAGACTCAGGCCTGCAAGTGTTAGGAAGTGCCTTGAACCTCACAAGGTTATCACTGGGAGGCCATGAAGGTATATACAGCAGTATCTAAAGGGTAGGATATCCCCAGCCCACATACTTGGGGAAACAGTCCTTGGTCTGTGCTTTTCAGTGGAGTCAAGGAGAGAGGGTGAGGATTAAAGATTAGTCTGTGTTTGGAGTTCTTTGCAGGCTCAGGTTGGAACTTAGACTCACTCCTCTTCTTGAGGGTTCCCTTACCCTGCATGGCAGAGAGTGGCCTCCAGCACTTGGGATAGTCCAGGCTGACCACAGTAGTGTCCTAAAGGGCATGGCTGGCATTGGTCCTTGCTGTTCAGACCACGAGCAGAGGAATAGAACCCAGGAGGGCATGGAATTGGAAAGCCTGTTCCCATGGGGCAAAAGAAGCCAGGGGGGCAGATGTCATTCCCAGAGAGCTCTGGGCCCTCCACCTGTGTAGAGGAGAGAAGAAAGAGAAGATGGCCTGTTAGAGCTGGTGCATCTGCTACCCACACCACAGCTAGAGCTAAGTGTCAGGACTAGAGCCAGGGCTATCACAGGATGCTGCACATTCACTGTATCTTTCTCTCCTTTCTGCTTCCTGTTGTACTGAGCCCATGAGGCCTCTGGAGAGGAGTCACCAGGACCGTCATAAGGATTCTGAATTCTCAAATCTTAGGGTCTGATAGCTGCCTCCTTCCTGCTCCTTCTGTTTCTCCTCCCCCATCCCCCCACCCCCGCCTCACTTCTATCCTGTACTATTTCCTTTCCAGTACATTGATGTACAGTTCCCAGAAGAGCGGGCCCCTCCATTCTAAAAGGAAGATCTGCCCAAGAGAAGGCCAGGACCACACAAGTTACATGGCAGGTCAGTGGTAAATCAGTAATTACTATCCACCTCTGTCTGCCCAGCCATCCTCAGTCTGTACCCATCACTCTCTCCAACTCTTCTTACATTAGGTGTGAAGATTCCTGTATGCATATGTCTGTTCCTATTGCCACATGTTATCAATCTAAGATGCTATCTAGTGGAAGACAAGAAGCTATGATCACTCTGGTCATGACTGCCAGACACCTTAGCTGCTATGATGTTGCTGATTTATTGATATTAAATACGAAAGAGATGCACATCTTACAATCATGTGAGTAATTGTGGGCTCTGTACCCTGAGAGCCAGAAGGTCAGGGGGATCGGGCTTTCAGGGAGTTGCAGCCATGTAGGGAAGGAAAGGCTTCCCAGAAGTTTGGTGGCCCCAAGCCCATACACCCTGGACTGCTGGCGTCCAGTGTTACCTACTTTGTGTTGGATGGGAGTTGGGGACACAGCACCCCCTGTGCAGTAGTGGCCAGAGTGACAGAGTCCAGATGGCTGAGTCAGCCCTTGTGACACACAGAACATCCCTGGAAGGCACAGAAAAAGCATGAGACAGAGAGATTTATCTTCACCGCCCACATGTTCCAGCAGAGACCCTGCTCTTTCTGGTTGTGCCCATCTGTACCTTGCCCTCCATCTGCACTCCCCCACTTCAGCCCTTCCCCCATCCTTCCTGGTCCGGCCCAGACAAGCACAAGATGAGATAGCAAGCAGACAAGGGGGTGCAGTCCAGGAGGAGCTGGAGACTTGAGACTGTCCAGTCTCACTCCAGGAGTTCTGATCTCAGATGGGCACTAAAGGTTGTTCTTATCCCAAGTCTCAAAGGTAAACATGGGGGCAGGCAGGGTACAGGGGCTGAGGAGGCTCTAAGTACCCAAAGTGGGAGCTGCATGAGAACCTATACTTCTCCTGCCCCTCTTCCCTTCTCTTTCCACACTTCCTCCCAGGCCACCTGACTGTCCATAGTTGATGGAGAGTTCACAGACCTGCTGGACATGGCTCACAGTCCAGCTCTGTAGTAGCTCCTGGCCTGGGCCCAAATGTCCCCTGAGGGCACGGGTGGGCAGTGGCTGAGTGAGAGCCTGGGGAAAAGAAATAGTCTTGGATGCATAGGCTGGAGCCGTGGTTACAAGGTCTAGAAGGCAACAGCAGAGTCAGCTTGACTCAAAGTGAAGCTCCTATGCTGATCTGCCTAGGTCAGAGACCAAGGATCCTAGCCCCTTGATCCAGGTGCTGACAGGGAGGGTCCCGCATGGTTGATCATCTGGAGTGGAAGAACACGGTCCAGGAAATCTGCCTTCCTTGAGAGGCCCTGGCCATTGAACCTAACTGCCCTTTTCCACACCAGGCTATTCACCCTTGGCATCCTTGGATCTGTGTGCCACATCCACTTGGGGAACTGAGTTAGACTTGACCAGCTAAGTCCTGGGGCTCAGGCTGCCCTTCCCTGTCCTTTACCTGTGTCTCCACTGTGCTCAGACCTAGGCTGGGCACTGTGGAGACGCAAAGCTATGAGTGACAGAGGTTCTACCCTAGTTTAAGTCCCTAATACATTCCTGTTGCAACCTTGCCAGTTACAGCCCTTCCCACGCCAACTTCAGTTGTTGGAGCAGCTCCCAGTGGTTGTGAGTCACAAAATGTTCTGTACCTATAAAAATAGATCCATCAAGTCTCTGGGGATCAGCATACTGAGAGGTCACCTGCTAGCTCCTGGAACCTACCTGTGCTGGAGACCTCACAGTAGAACCCCATGGGGCAGAGCTCACAAGAGCCCTGAGCCTCCTGAGGCTGGAAGGTTCCATTTCCACAGGCCTTTGGCTGGGGTGACCCCTCAGGACAGTAGAAGCCATGAGGGCACCGGAAGGACGTCGGGGTGGCTGAGGTCTGGCCAGGGGGACAGTAATATCCTGCTAAGCATGGCCCATCAGGGAAGCGTTTCCCAGTCCCTGTAGAGAGGGGTGGAGACAGTGTGGCTGATTTCAAACAACAACAGGTGCCTGGGCCCAGTCTACGCATGAAGGAGTCTATGCATGTCATGGAGTCTAAGACACGAGGCGTGGCGGCCATTTCTTTGTCTCTCTTCCTGGCTCCGTGTTCCCTCCTGGATTTGGGACCTTTTCTGGAACTGTGTCTCCTTCTGGCTCTGGAACCTCTTGGAGTTCCGAGACCTCTCCTAACTCCTCCTAGCTCCTAGCTCCTAGCACCCAGCTCTGCAGGCCCTCTTAGCTCTGCAGTCTCTCCCAGCCCTGTAGCTCAGTCCCCTCTGTGCTTCCTCTCCTCCTCTCCTCCATGGGACTGTACCCAGCATAGGGAGAGAGCACTGCTATCGGAACCTGGATGGACAGGCCAGGCAATGGGGTTGCAGTGAGCAGAGGGGGGGTGGGGCCTAGATGTAGGGGGAGGTTGGCATTCCATGTCCCCAGCCTGATTCTGGCATCACTCACCAGTGTTCTTTGGGGCTCCCTTCTTTTGGGGCTGCATCCACCTGCTACTTACCTTCTGACAGTACCTCGTGCCGTGAAGTTTGTTATATAGATGAGACAGACATCTAAGTGACAAATGCCCCTCTCAGACATCACCTTCCCTTCCACATGGCCACTACTGCGGCCTCCCGGCTTCAGGCTCATCCTAATCTGCGCTTCCTACACAGGCCACACCTCTGCTTCCTGCATGTTGGTGCCTTGCCTTTCCCAGCCCTACTTGTGAATGCCCTGGGTCACCTTTGAGTCCAGAGCAAATCCTCCACCAAGCCTTCCCCAACAGAATGAGGTCAAAGTCACCTTTCTCAGAACACTGGAGTAGCGTTGCCCTGTCCACACCCCTCTCCCGAAAGTGTTAGACTGAATTCAGTACATGCCTCACCTTGGTCATGATGTGGCCTCTTTTTCCTTTCAATTCCTCCTCAGTCTAAGATCTCCTTGCTTTCCTACCTACCACTAGCTTATCTAGGTCTCAAGAAGTGCGTGCTCTAGGGAATAGAGAACATAGGACGCCCCCTGTAGGCAGGCCTGGGGCAACCGAAACAAGCGGATTGGATAATAACATGGCTAGCTCCAAGAGTGAGATTGATCACCCGAGTCAGCGCAGAATTGGCCTGCAGGGCAGGGTCTGCAGTCCTTGGTGCTTTGTGCTCCAGGCCTCTCTCGGAAGGTTCCCCCAGGACACGGGTGCTGGGTGGGGTGCTGAGTACCCAAAGGACAGTAGTAGCCAGCAGGACAGTCCACTGGCGTCACAGTTCTAGTTCCTGGTTCCAAAATCCCTGAGGGACAGAACCTGTAGAACACAATTGGTGTCGGGCATTAAAGAGTTGGTGTCATCTACATCATCAGGCTTTCTCAGAACTGGGGTTCTCCCAGGAGGAAGCTGCTGGACACAGAGGATGTAGGAGGACATAAAGTCAACATCAGCCCATCTAAAGACAGAGGTAACAAACACCAGATGGACAGCAGACTTGTTTCTTGAGCTTTGTCCGTGGACCTGCAGCTCTCCAAGGCCATGCATGGCTTTGGGGTGTTTGGTCATGGGGCTGAGGTCTTACGATTAATGGTCACTCTATGATATAGATTAGTCCCTCTATCCTCACGGAGTGTGTGGTAAGTCAGATGTAAACAGACAGAAAAGAAAGGTCCTGGGTGACAGCTCTTACTTCCCAGCAGGGCACATCTTGCAGAAGCTCTGTCCGGGTTCATCCTGATACTGCCCAGGGGGACAGGCTCGAGGCTCTAGGCTGCCAGCGGGGCAAGAGTGCCCCAGAGGGCAAATGGTATCTAGAAAAGCAAAGGGAGAGGGTTGTTCCTCTTGGGGGCTTCCACTTCATGCTAGCCACAGCTGTTCTTGCTCCCTCCATATCAGTGTGGTTGTGTGGGCTGGGTAGGCATCTGAATTCCTCTTCCTGGAGGAGGCTCCTTCATGGTCCTTCAAATTTGTTTAATTAAGGACTACACCTTGGAATGCAGAACCAGTGTCTTCCAATGATGCATATGGCCTTGGCGTCTTAGCCTTCTCAGCCTGTCTTCCCACTTGGTGTTGGGGTGTGTTTGTGTGTTGGGGTGTGTTTGAAGGACGCACCCTAACAGTTCTCAGGCTGCACCACACAGGTCCCAGGAACCACTGTGACCTCACTCCTTTCTCCTTTGTCGTAGGAGAGCAGGTCAGAGGGAGACTGAACAATATAGATAGGCCCAACTTTCAACTCATTCTGATTAAAAACAAAAGCAAAAGGAACGCTAAAGAATTCTGTCATAATTATAGTCCTAATAACTGATAACAGCCAATTCAAGTGAATAGAAGACGGAGGCCTACTAGCCCATGATCCTCCAGAACATCTGATTCTGCTGACTGCCCAATTTATGAATTAAATATCATCAAATAATCTTCATTAAACTTAATTTGTCTGGGCTTTCCTTTGGACAGTCCCCAGGAGACAGAATTGTGCAGACCTTGGAATCACATCTCTTCTCTTCCCTTCTCTGCCTCCCTCATGTCTCACTAGAGCTGTTCTGTGTGATCCTGGGGTACTTTTATCCCCTTCCCTGAAGCACAGAATTCTCCATCTTTAACTGATTTTCTTTTAAGTACTTCTAGGCTCCTCCATTTCCTTCCCTCATTCCAGGAATCCTCACCTCCATTTCCAAGCAGGGGCTACTGGGCTCTGAGGTTAGGAACCTCGCTCACAAATGGCCTTTCACAGTCCAGGAGCCAGGGGAGCTGAGTTCAGGGGTACCCATAACACATCTCCTTCTAGAGCTCCATAGTATTCTTCCTTTTGAGAATAAGGAGGGTCTGCCCTTACCTGGACTGTGTCCAGAGACAGAGGCCTGAGGGCAGTACCAGCCCCCTTCACACAGAGCCTCTGGGGAGCTCAGGCCAGCCTGGGAGCAGAACCAACCAGCTGGGCATGGTTGGCAGTCCTTCACAGAAGTAGCCCCTGGCATGGTCAGGAGGAAGCCTGCAGGTGCACACTGGGAGTTGGAATGGGTGGTTTCCCAGATAGAGACCCACGATGGTCTATCTCGTGATGGCTTTTCAGCTTCATTCACTCAGTCTCACAGAGAGTGCTCATGAACTTGAAAGCCATCACCCAGGCTCAGATGATACCCTCCCTCATTCTCAGGAGTGGCTCTGTCTCACCCCTCTCTGCCACCTTCATCCAGATGCTGGACCACGCTTTGGATCGCTTGAGGCATCCTTACAAACCACGTATCCCACACTAGTCCTGTGTTGTCCAGATCCTGATTCCTAATGAGTTTCTTCTGTGTCCTTCCCCAGGGGACCCCCAAGGCTGGGCCCCAGCTCCTCTTGTCTCAAAGGCCTAGAGTAGACCTCACGCATTAGAGACCTACCAGGGGCACATGGAACAGGATGGGGGCTTCCCTGGGGACAGAAGTGGCCTGCAGGACAGAGGTCTCCTGTAATTCCATCAGTGGGATTCGGGACAGATGCTCCACGACTGCAGTAGAACCCAGCACTACAGAGCCCTGATGGGGTAACCAACCCAGGCAGGAGACAGTAGGACCCTAGAGAGAACAACAGGATGGCCTTGAGATGGAGCTGAAGGGTTTGGGTATTTTCCTTCAGGGCCAATTTCCTAAGACACTCTTGGGCCTCATTGGAACCAGACCTGAGGCACAGACTCGCTGGATAAGGGAGGGCATGGCTTAATGTGGTCAGGATAGCAAAGACAGACCTCTCGAGTCTCTGACTCTTACCTGGTTCACAGGGGCTGCAGTCTGACCGATGGACTCCCCCTCTCTGTGGCTTGTACATGCCCCGGGGACAAGGGAATTGAGAGGCAAAGGTGGTGGAGGCTGGGCAGTAATGGCCAGCAGGACACTCATTCCCTGCCACAGAAGAGGTGTTGGCTGGGCAGAAGAAACTGCAGAGAGAAGAGAGGAAGGGTCAGAGGGCTGGGTGGCCCCTGCAACCTGATGGCAGCTAGAGGTCACCTGAGTCCTACACTATGGCCTTCCTGAGTCGTGGCTTGGTGTGGGACACATCTCCGCATAGCCCATTGCTAAGGGTGTGGGGTTAGGGGAAAAAATGGCATAAATAAATGGCAAATAAACAGACTCAGATTTGAAGTGTGGGATAATGCATCGATGCTCAACAAAGTTATCAGAGACTGATGGGGAGGGAGAGCATTGGACTCATCTGTGACTTCTTCCAGTTACAGAAGCCTCAAGTCGAAGGGCTAAGTACCAGCCCCAACTTGGCCACCTGCTGAAGCAGGGATGTAAATTGTATGTGCAGAGACTAGAAGGGCAGGGAACTGTCTCCAAACTCACCCCTGCGGGCAGGGTTCACAGTGGCCTTGAGCAACCAGGGCATTGCGGGTACCAGCTGGGCATGGCTTTGGTGAGACAGTGCCTGATGGGCAAAAGTGTCCTGCACAGGAAGTAAACAGCACAGGTTAGAGCTCAGGACAGCCTGAGGCCCTGATCAGAGCAGCTTTAGTCATAACTCAGGCCTTGAAGTTGCCAGACACCAGTGTTGTTGCCTAAGGCCTTGACCTCTGCTGGGTGACAGGCAGAGGGGGTGAACTCGCATTTGACTTTGGAGAGTTCTTATTCCAACCTTCCCAGGTTTTTCCATTTCCCATAGAGAGTACCTGTAGGACATGGGCCACTGGTCCCATCCTCCAGCGAGTTGTTGGGGACAAGGGCTCCCTGGAGGCAGAAGAAGCCTTCACTGCAGGGCCCAGAAGGGTGGGCCAGGCCCGCAGAGGCACAGTAATGGCCAGGCAGACATGGAGAGCAAGCAGCCTGCAGGAGAAGTTAGAAGTGAGCCACCGATAACCAACAAAGATATCCAAAGACAGCAGATTCAGTAGAGTGGTGGACATTCTTCTGTGTCTTCTTCCAATCACAGAAGCCTCAGGGTGAAGGAGACTCATGACTCAATTTCTGCAGGACAGGGAACTAGAATCTCTTCAGGAAGGGTCTTAAGAATGCTTGTTGAGAGACCCAAGACCATTCTCCTTGCATTCCTGCTCCTCACAGCCAACCTGCCTCCCAACAGATGTTCACAGTTCTCTGCCAGTATACTCTCTGGACAGATGCCCACCCCATCTCTGTGAGACCTCAACTATCTACCTAACAAGCTCTTGAGTGGCCAAGAACTTACTCACTTACCCTCCAAACTATTCAGTCAGCATTGTCCTTTCCCCCTCTCTCCCTTCCTTCTTCTTTACTTCCATGCCATTTTGTACTCTGACCAATAAGCATCAGGGGGTGCCCAGCTCCTCCTGTATCTCTGATGGCCTCCAGGACTCCCCACCCTCCCAAATCTCCTTGAAGGTTTCAGTCTCCAGCTCATAGCTGTGCCAAGTCAGATACACACACGTTGGGGGGCCACTCTGTGACTACAGCAGTGTGCAAGTCAGGCTCCCTGGATCTGTGGCCCTTACATTGTAGACAAGAAACAGGGTAACAGTCAGTAAAGGGGTAAATGAGGCTGCTGTGTATTTACAGAGCCAGGACAAACTTCCTTGGGTAGTGACTTTGGTAATGAACCAAAGAAGGAAGGCATCTTGCCACATAACCCAGATCTCCAGTGCCAGCTGTAATCTTTGGTTTGGGCATCAGTGTGGTCTGATCAAACAGAGCCCACCCCACACCTGCCCTCTTGGCCCAGGTTATGGTTTCCCTACCTCCGAGCCAAGCTTAGTCCACGGTCCAAAGGTGCCAGGTGGGCAGGGCTGAGGCAGGGCTGAACCTCTAGGGCAGTAGTGTCCAGGGGGACAAGGACCAGCATTTTCTGGAACCAAGATGTGGGTTTAGCTATTGGGAACGATATAAAAAGGCAGCCTAGTAGCTCCCCTGAGTTCCTGGTGGGAATGCTAGCCTATGGGATTGAGCTGCTGTTTCTGAGTACACTGAAGCACCCCTCCCCTAGGCTCCACCTTCTGCCTCCTGCAGCACTTAAACTTCTGGCCACCTCAGGGAGGTCGGAGCTTTCTTAATGATGGCCGCATTTCTCTGCAAGGGACATTGTGAGTGGGACAGGGCTTTTCCTGGGAGGTTTAACTCTGGGAGCCTGGAGGCTTCACAGTGTCTGGTACTGATGTAGGAGCTCACTAGGTAACTGTCCATTCTTTTACCTGCTGTAGGGTCTGGGTAGGTATCCTGTGTAGGTCCGTATTCTACATTTCCCAGGGACTCTGGCAGAGCAGGACAGTTTCTAGCTACCTGGCTGCAATTTCTCCCTTGTCTTTCCTCCCCTTGCATGGGCCACATGCCAAGAGGCCAGTGGGTGACTGAGCTGAGGAACTGGCTACTTCTCAGCTGGTTCCCAGCAGACTTTGCCTTCAGAGCTGGGGGATGAGATATGCATGGAGAGACTGCGCCGGCGATGCTGCTGTCAGAAATTTGGTGGTGGGGGGTAGAGCTTTGGAGTAACAGAAAGTTGCCCCGATTGGCCTATTTATCCAGCCTTGTATCTGCTTGTGTGTCACTGGACATGGAGCTCTTTCTTTCTAGACCTCAGCCTCCTTGTCTGTAGAGAGCGGTTTAATGGGATAGAAGAGTTTGTCCTTTCTTCACAGAACACCCAGGAAACTGAGTGTCTCACTGTGTTTTCTAGACACGTGTCACATGGATTTCAAAGGACATGACCCCAGGAGATTCTGACTACTGCAGTGGTCCCTTGACTATACATGAGAAACACCTAAAGGCCCACCACAGTGACTGTCACTCCAATTTAATGCCCTGTCCTGTTCTGAGCATGTGATTCAGAGTTCCTGGTGACTGAAGGTACAGTCTGGCTGAGAACTTCTAACCAACAACTCCCAAGGTAAGCTTCCTTTGGCCAGCCTTAGTTTACGACATAGAAGATCTTTGTAGCTCTGCCCAGGATTAGGGAGTTGGTGGCATGGTTACAAGCAAGACCCCTGTTCATCCCTGAGCCACAGTTTCATACCATAATGAAATGAGAATCTAAAAGCATCTCCTAGGACAACTAGACAGGTACACGGGAAAGAACAGAAGATTCAGTCTCTCTGAGTCAACCCAGCAGAAGGTAGGAGAATCTGAACACCCCAACTTCCTAATTGGGGTCTAGGAAGTCAGAATGTGTGGGATACCTTCAGTGCCAGCCTCTGGGTTGGGTCGTGTTGAGCCTCTGGTGCAGAAGAAGCCCTCCCAGCACTGCCCTCCAGCCTCTGTGGCATTGGCCCTGGGACAAAACCTGCCCCCATCACAAGCCCGGCACTCTGCCAGGCTGTTCAGCCCTGGTTCATAGCCATAGGTGCCTGGGGGACAGGGTTGCCAATCCAGACCAGTGCCTTCAGAACAGTAGAAGCCTGTGGGTGGAGCAGAGGTAAAGGGTAGGCCCAGAAAGTTGGGGGGGGGGGGGGGTGGAAGAGGAAGAGATGCCGTAGCGGGGGAGGGGAAGGCATGGACAGCAGGGGGGCTTGGTCTGTTATGAGTTTCTGCACAAGGCATGAGAGCACCTCAAATGCAGGGAACATGTGCTGTGATGAGAGCGCACAGCCAAGCCTGGGAGTACCTTGAGACTCAAAGAAGGCCTGATAGAAGTGAGTGGCCTAATGGGTGGGTAGCAATAGCCCATGGCCCCATCCTCTAGCCGAAAGACCCTTGGACCAATTAGCAGGGCTGCAGGATGCTCACTAACCTCTGGGACACAGCTGCAGCCTCATCCCTGGAACACAGTAGCGACCACTTGGACAGATGAGACATTCTGTTGCAGCAGCATGGGAAGTATAAGAGCCAGGAGGGCATGGAGTGATGTCTACCATTCCCCAAGGACAGAAGTGCCCAGGAAGGCAAGATCTTCCAGAAAGACTCTCCATGAGAATAGCAGGGGCAGTTCCCCCAGTGCAGGGGACACTGGACAAACGTGAGAAAATAAAAAGGCTTTAGTTAAAGATACCACCTGAGCAACATGCAGCCTGAGGCAGAGGGTTGACTTTGAGTAGAGCTTAAGGACCCAGATCAGGTCAGTGACTGGGACCTTCCTTTCTTGCTCTCTCTCTCTCTCTCTCTCTCTCTCTCTCTCTCTCTCTCTCTCTCTCTCTTTAAGAGCAAAGGGTACTTTATTTTGGTTCACAGTTCAAGGTCACAGTCCATCATGGCAGAGAAATACAGCAGCAGAAGCTTGAGGCAACAGGCCACATTGCACACACAGTCAAGAAGCAGAGAGTGAGGAATGCTTGCACTTAGCTCAATTTCTCCTTTTCACACAATCTAGTATCACAGGCCAGGATCTTAGGGAATTGTGCCACCCACAGTGGGCAAGTCTTCTCGCTTCAATTAATCTAATCACCTTTCTTGCTCTCCTATCCATCTTCCCATCATGGTCTCTGACCTCAGACTGGCCTCACTGAGTCTGAAAGGAGGCAGCAATGTGGTCTGGGACCACAGTCTGTTCCTGAAACCCTCAGTGACCTTGCCTGTAAGGCTTTGGGTCCTGGCATGGCTTGGGCAGTGGATAGCCTTCCTCAGATATACTGCATGGGGTTCGTTTTGCTCTCTGGCTGTCCCCAGGTGGAACAGACCCCTGCATCTCTATAGATAACCCTCTGTAGACCTGGGAAGAGATGAGTATTGTGCCTACCCTAGGTAGCAGGGTGCTGGCCAGGTTGGTAGGAGGCCCCCAGGGCAGAGTTGTCCTACAGAGCACTGCTGGCATCCTTCTGGGGCTCTGGTTCCTTCTGAAGACCAAGTTCCAGGTGGGCACGGGGCTGGGACTGGAGCCCCTGCAGGATCAGGGACTCAGAAAAGTAGCCATGTTGCCCCCCCAGGCTCCTGTGCCCTGGGATCTTCCCTCCCCACAAACCAAGACAAGAATTCTTTCTCAGCAGCCAGAGGGGGGACATTTGAGTTGTGGAGTTTCTATTCACCATCCCTGAAGGAAAGTGGACAGTGAGAGGGCAGAAAAATGATATTCTATTCTATGGACTTGGTACAGGGAACTAAAAGGCTACATGCCATTTGCTGTCCAGACCAGAAGAGAAGGGACACCCAGACCTGGATAGTCCTCCTGGGTGGGAAGCAGCTGACACATGAGGAGGCTGCTGAGGAGTAGTGTCACAGGGATGTTAATCCTTAGACAGGTTTCCTAAGTTTACTTCTGGAAGGGTTTGAGGCTGGCAGGGGTAGGTTTGGTGAGGGGTGGAGCTTGTGGCAAAATTCTATGCTCAACCGTTTAGCTCAGTCATAGCTACAAAGCAGAACTATTATGGCCTGTGTGAGGATCAAGAAACAGCATCTGAGGGGAGCAGGGGTCTGACAATAAAGGAACCTTCTCACCCTCCCAGAATAACTGTGGTGCCCTTGGGGTGGGAGGTACCCTCAAGACAGTAGTGCCCTGGTGGGCAGCGGAGGCCACCAGCTCCATCCGTGGGGTCCTTTCTGGAAGCTCCAGCTTTGCACCAGTGCCCTGCCATGCAGACTCCTGGGAGAGAGGGTATCTGGTCAGCATGGTCATCAAGCTCCTTGCTGGAGACCACGTTGGGATTAAGCTCAGCCTAAGCTTTCCCTGCAGCAAGGCCATGGGATATGGTGTCTCTGACCCGAGGCCAGTGTGGCATGGGCTTTGGGGATCCAGGCCTTCAAAGACCTTCTTCCTGAATTAATTAGCACAGAAGTCCCATGGAAGCTTTCCAGAGTCAGGTCCCAGTTTGAGAGGTGTCAGAGATGATCAGTGGCCAAGCCAGTGTTTCTCTCATGGATCTGTTTTATACAGAAGCCACCTGCCTCCCAAATCAGCACACTAGGGGCGTGTGACAAAGAGTCTAAGGTCCTCAAGAAGAATGTGAAAGGGAGTGGAGAGTCCTCTGCAAGTGGACAGCTAGACACTGCTCTGCCTCAGCGAAGGGTGCCATGATGAGAACTTCCCAGTCTGGGTGATGTCAGAGCCCCTGAGACTCTTTCCAGAACCAGGCAGGGACCTGATCCCTGGGATGAGGATGGGACATTGTGCTGGCATCAGTCATTCCCAGTGTCTCTGGAAGAAGAGCATATAGACCCTTCTCTGCCCCACACACCCCAGCTGCTCTGACTCAGCAGTGATAGCCAAATAGTTTATCTAAGAGACACGTTCTTACCACTTGTCCCCACTCAGGTCCACTTCTTCCCATGGCCTTCTGTGCCTCCCCCCTCCCCCCCCCCCAAAAAAAACCCTGCTTTGTACCCGTGGGAGCCGTGATCCCAGCCAGTGAGCAGAATTTCCCAGCGGGGCACAGCTGGCACTCGGTGATGCTTGTTAGACCTTTTTGGGGACCGTATGTGCCCACTGGGCAGCTGTGGTGCATGGCCTTGGCTGTGCCCACAGGGCAGTAATATCCTCGAGGACATGGGTACAAGCTGAAGTCCTGGACAGGTCCAGAGCTGGAGTCACAGTAATAGCCTGGAAGAAGTGAGGACGGCTGATGAAGCATGGCCCCTCCCTCTGTCTGAGACTCTCGGCCCTGGCGGTGTCTTCTACTGCCAAAAGCCCCTGGACCCATACCCAGAGAGTTGCCCTGGGCTCTCCCTGGCTTTTCTTTTCCCACTTGTCACTTCCCTCTCCCCTTACCTGCTGGGCACCACCCACTGGGGGCCTGGAGACCTGCCTCCTTGCAGTAGAAGCCTGATGGACAGGTCCGGCATGTGGAGGATGCAGTCTGCTCTGGGAGGCTGGAGAAGGTGCCCGCAGGACAGGGTATAGGCTTGTGTGAGGCTGCAGCTGAGGGCACAGGGAAAACATGGGTCCAGGAGCAAAGACTCCTCACAGGACCTCAGAGCATGGAATGACCTGTGACCCCACAGAGCTGCAACACCTGCCACTGCCCAATCTCTACCAGCCCAGCTCTCTGACCCCTCAGCAGCACATAGATATACCCAGGGCATTCCCCTATGGGCTACAGAACACTCACTAGTACTCACGCCACTGAGATCTGACCAGGGAGGGTCCAAGTGCAAGCTGGCCACTGTCATTGTTCTTAGCACTTCACACCAAACCACTCAAATCACACAGCACAGGCTCATGTGTCCTTTAAACATACCTCTCCACGGCTTCTCCACCCTGGCCCAACCCCTGTTGAGAGCCTCTCTTCCTCTGGCTTCCTCCTCACATTCAGACAAACCCAATAATCAGGTTTATCAGCAGCCAAGGAATAGGGTCCTAGCTAGGGCCAAAATGGGGCCCAAGAGGACACTCACGGCAAAAGAATCCTGGGGGGCAAGGGCCCCCTGTCACCTCATCCTCTGGAGCTGGGGTCTCAGAACCTCCTGTGCAGAAGTAGCCAGCCTGGCAGGACCCAGTGGGTGTAGAGAGACCTGGGGACAAGAAGAAGCTGGTATTGATTGGGCATCCTAAAAATGAAATTGGGAGCTAGGTACAGTGGTGCATGCCTTAATCCTAGCACTCAGGAGTGGAGGATTGCATGTTTGAGGCTAACCATGGTTGCACAGTGGGATCACATCTCAAAAGTCAAACAAAACAATAAAACAAAAGAAAATGAGGTTGGCCCAGGGGAGCCTACTAGAGTCCTTTGGAATTCAATCAGAGGACTGAAGACCTCAAGGCATATCTAAAATTCCCAACTGAGACTGACCATCACCCCACACTCTAAGATAAAACTACAGTCTTCGGTGAATCTGAACGGATCTGGTGCAAAGTCTGTGAACAGCTGGTATTATGGTTTGGATATGAAATGTCCCCCCACTGGTTTATCTGCCTGAATACTTGGTCCCTAGCTGGTGGCACTCTTGGGGGGTTCCGGAAACTTTACCTTTACCAGGTAAAGCCTACTAGCTGGAGGAAGTAGTTGGAAGAAGGACAGCCTCGAAGGCTACAGACCAGACCTATGGCTTCAGCCTCCCTTTATTTCCTGTTTGCTGATGTCATGGAATCAGCTGTCTGCTTTCACTAAATAGCTGTGATCTGGTCCTGATGCTATAATGGACAGTAGCTTCAGTGAGCCCAAATAAATCTCCCCTTAAGCCACTTTAGAAATCACAAATCACACACCTGTTTATTTCACTTACATCTATGCTTCATATTAGCATATACATACAACCAGCACTATAACTGTTAGGACACAAAATGGTGTGGTCCCAATTTCCCAGATTTCAGTGTTATTTTCTGATAGATTTTTGTCTTTGTAATTTCATATGAACTTCACAAAATCTGAGTGGCTAACTGAGAAATAGTAAAAAGTTTCGTATGAAAATTAGCTCAAGCCGGGCGGTGGTGGCGCATGCCTTTAATCCCAGCACTCAGGAGGCAGAGCCAGGCGGATCTCTGTGAGTTGAGGCCAGCCTGGATTACAGAGTGAGTTCCAGGAAAGGTGCAAAGCTACACAGAAAAACCCTGTCTCAAAAAACAAACAAACCAAAAAAAAAAAAGAAGAAAATTAGCTCATTCTTAGAAGGTTTTGTTTTTGTTTTATTTTGGTTGACTTCAGGGATGGTGATCGAGTCTCACTATGTAGCCCAGACTGGTCTATAGCTTAAAGTCTTCTTGAGTGTTGGCATTAAGACAGCTGGTCATATCCAGCCTATGTTTTTATATTCTTGAGAGATAAAACCCAATAATACAGATTTTCATCAGTGGTGAACACTGCTTCCATATATCGGAGAATTCATCCATTGAAGTGGTTTTTTTTTTTCTTCACTTATTGTTACTCACTACCAGGTTCCATATTCAAAATCTGCCCAGCCACCATCCTGCATCTTCATGCTATCTGTTTATAAGAATGAGTCATTTGGCAAATCTGAATTATCATCTCAAACATACATTAAGAATTCCATAACAACAGACATGGAAGAAATTCAGAGAATCCCAAGGACACACTTTAAAAACCTACACTCTACCAAAGTGGATAATCCAAAAGAAATGGACAATTTTCCCAATACGTATCATTTACCAAAGTTAAATCAAGATCAGATAAACAATTTAAATAGACCTATAACCCCTAGTGAAATAGCAGTTTCATTAAAAGTCTCCCAACCAAAAGAAGCCTAGAGCCAGATGGTTTTAGCACAGAATTCTACCAGACTTTCAAAGAAGAGTTAATGCCAATACTCTTCAAATTATTCCACAAAATAGAAACAGAAGTAACATTGCCCAATTCATTTTATGAGGCCACAGTTACCACAAACCACATAAAGACTCAGCAAAGAAAGAGAATTACAGACCAATTTCCCTCATGAACATTGGTACAAAAATACTCAACACAATATGTGCAAACCAAATCCAATAATACATCAAAAATACCATCCACCATGATCAAGTAGGTTTCATCCCAGAAATGCTATGGTGGTTCAATAAATGAAAATCAGTAAGTGTAATCCACCATATAAATAAACTGAAAAAAAAAAAACACATGATGATCTCATTAGATGCAGAAAAGCCCCTTGACAAAAATCCAACACTCCTTCATGATAAAAGTCCTGGAGAGACTGGTGATATAAGGGACATTCCTAAACATAACACAGACAATTTACAGCAAGACTGTAGCCACCGCCAAATTAAATGGTGATAAATTCAAGGCAGTTCCACTAAAGTCAGGAACAAGACAAAGCTGTCCACTTTATATCTATTCAATATAGTACTTGAAGTTCTAGCTAAAGCAATAAGACAATTGAAGGAGATAAAGGGGATACAAATTGGAAAGGAAGAAGTCAAAGTTATTTGCAGGTAATATGGTAGTATATATAAGTGACCTAATAAAATTCCATGAGGGAACTCCTACAGCTAGTAAACACTTTTAGCAAAGTAGCTGGATAGAAGATCAACTTACAAAAAAGTAAGTAGCCTCTGTGGTGGTTTGAAAGAAAATGGCCTCCAAAAAGAATGGCACTACTAAGTGGCTTTGTTGTTGGAGTAGATATGGCTTGTTAGAGGAAGCATGTCACTGTAGAGGTGGGATTTGAGGTCTAATATATGCTCAAGATACTGCCCAGTGTCTCAGACCACTTCCTGATACCTGCCTAGCAAGATATAAGACTCTCAGCTCCAGCTCCATGTCTGCCTGTGTGCACCATGTCACACCGTGATGATAATGGACTAAACCTCTGAAAATGTAAACCACCCCAATTAAATGTTTTTCCTTTATAAGAGTTGCTATGGTCATGGTGTCTCTTCACAGCAAGAGAAACCCTAACTAAGACACCCTCCTATATACAAGTGACAAAAGGACTGAGAAAGATATTAGAGAAATAACACCTTTCACAATACCATGTAATCATATAAAATATGTTGGAATAACTCTAACCAAGCAAGTAAAAGACTTGTGTGATTAAAAACTTCAAGTCTTTGAAGAAAAAAATTAAATACTTCCCATTCTCATGGATTGGTAGAATTAACATAGTAAAAATGACTATCCTACCAAAAGCAATGTACAGATTCAATGAAATCCCCATCAAAATTCCAACACAATTTTTTACAGACATTGAAAGGACAATTCTCACCTTTATATGGAAAAACAACAAGTCAGGATAGCTAAAATAATCTGAACAATAAAAGAACTGCTGGAAGTCTTACCATTCCTGATTCTAAGTTGTACTACAGAGCTATAGTAATAAAAACATCATGGTATTGGCATAAAAGCAGACATATTGATCAATAGAATTGAATTGAAGACCTAGAGATAAATCCACACACTTATGGACACCTGGTTCTGATAAAGAAGCCAGAAATACATAATGGGGAGCAAACAGCATCTTTGGCAAATGGTAATGATCAGACTGGATGTCTGCCTGTAGAAGAATGAAAATAGATCCATATTTACCACCCTGCACAAAACTCAACTTCAAATTGATCAAAGATCTCAACATAAAACCAGATACAGTGAATCTGATAGAAGAGAAAGTGGGAAATATCCTGAACTCATTGACACAGGAGGGGACTTGTTGAACAGAACACCATTATCACAGGCACTAAGATCAACAATTAATAAATGGGACTTCAGGAAACTGAAAAGCTTCTGTAAGGCAAAGGGCACCATCAATTGGACAAAGTAGCAGACTACGGAAAAGGAAAAGGTGTTTATCAACCCCACATCTGACAGAGGACTAATATCCAAAATATATAAAGAACTCAAGAAAGTAGATATCAAAAAACCCACAAATAATCAAATTTAAAAATGGGGTACAGATCTAAACAGAATTCTCAAGTGAGGAATCTCAAATAGTTAAGTGAACAGGAAGTAGATCTGAGCTACAAAATGGCAAGGCCTGCCTCTAATGACCTACTTCCTCAAGAGACTCCATCTCTTAAAGGTTCTACAACCCTCCCAAACAGCACAACCCAGCTGCAAACCAAGAATTCAAACACGTAAGCCTTATGGGAGACATTTCACATTCAAATAATTACTCCCAGAGAGTCTCAGTCTTGTGAATCCTCTCAGTCATGTAAGTGTGATCCTGTGAGTCACCAAGCTCACACTATATTTCATTGATTTATTTTAAATTTTATTTTATGAGTTTTCCTTGCAGCCAAATTCAGCCTGATCACTTTGCTACTACTGTGTGTGTGTGTGTGTGTGTGTGTGTGTGTGTGTGTGTGCTTGCTCTGGAGAACGCTAGTAAGTTCCTCCATATGCTCCTGTGTGAGGTCCATGGTATACATCAACATGAGAGCCTTACCAAAGGGCCATCTACAATTACTGAATTTAAAGGGTTTCTGTCCATCGTGGATTCTAAGTGTTTTTTCTCAGGTATTCAGTCACCATAATGAGAAAAGTAACTAACACACCTGACTTCAGCCCTGCCCTAAGTCTGCTGTGTTCCAGACTCCCTTCTTCTCATGGCAGAGCCTATGACATGGCTACTTGTTGTGGAATATTCCTTTACACTGTGTGAAGATATGTCACTGTGATCAGTTTAATAAAAAGCTAAAGAGTCGATATCTAGGCAGGATTTTCAGGGCAGAAAAAATGCTGGGAAGAAGGGCAGAGAAGCCAGACAGATACAGAACAAGTCAGACACACAAAACGAGATTGAGGTAAAAGCCACATGGTAGAATGTAGATTAATAAAAATACGGGTTAATTTAAGTTATAGGAGCTAGTTAGGAACAAGCCTAAGCTATAGGTCAAGCTTTCATAATAAATAAGAAGTCTCTGTGTGGTTATTTGAGAGCTGGCAGGCAGGACAGAAAAATCCACCTACAACTATTCTTCTCAGGCTCACAGGGTCTGGGGTTCATGTCTAGTTAGTCACAGGGCTGAAACCGGGGATTAAGTTCAGTAGACTGAGGATGTAGTCTTGCCTCACTATGTCCTTGGGCCCCTCAGACGAGCTGAGACTCTCCCGGGTTAGGACAAGGTAACACACAACTGAGTCCTGCTGACAGGAAATCTTCATCTAGCCATCCCATGAGTTCAGAGCTGGGAAAGGGGACTGTGGCACTTCTCTCACAGACAGTCTGGGCCGAGCATGATTGGTTCTTACCTGAGGTGGCACAGAAGAAGCCTGGTGGGCAAGGTGTGGGCTCTGGGCTGCCCTCAGGGCAGTAGGAGCCAGCTGGACACTTCCCCCCTGTGGCAGTGGCTGGGCACAGGCAGTTCGTGCTGGTGTAGTTGTCCAAGTCAAAGGGGCGAGCAGTCCATGCTGCTGACACGCAGTACCAGCCTAGGTGGCATTGGCAGGGTGGGGTGAGCACCGTTCTGAGGGGGTCAAGGTCAACCTCAGCAAGTTGCAGGCCCCACCATCCCAATTGCTAATCCGGGTACTGGTTCTGGTGACCCCAAGCCTGGGGCAAAGGCGGGAAGTACGGAGATGAAGAGGGCTTTATCAGGACCCACATGGGAAACACACCTGCATCACAGGCCCCTGACGGCTTTGTCAGATTCTCTTGACCACAGTAATGGCCCGGCGGGCAGGGCAAGCAGCTATCCAAGCTGTGGGTTAGTGAGTCAGGGTTGTAGTAGCCCCGGGGGCAGGGGAACTGAGCGGCGTGCTTGGTACCTGAGAAGCAGAATTTAGGAACAGGGAGTGTCTCCGGGCTCCTGAGGGCACCCTACCCACAAGGCACTGGGGCAGAAAGCACAGTGCTGTGAGCTGAGCCTAGAGGCCCTTTGCGGCCTCTCGCTGGCGGTCTGTTCCAGGGATCTGTGTCCTGTGCACCTACCTCGGGGGCAGTAGAAACCAGCAGGACATGGGTATCCACTGTAGCTGGTGATGTTCTCAGGGCAGTAATAGCCAGCCGGGCAGGGGAAGCAGGAAGCCTGGCCAGGCAGGGAGCTGTAGGAGCCTGCACGACAGGGCTGTGGAAGGCTGGTCCCACGGGGGCAGAAGTGCCCTTGGGGACAGGGCCCTCCATACCCCGAGAGGCCTGTTGGAGAAGGAGTATGTATGAGAGGTACAAGCCTTGATCACAACAGAACCTGAGGTGACTGTGTGGCACCAGGACCCAGGGTAGACTCGGGTTCAGGTTAGAGGGCCTGAGGGTGTTTTTGAGGATAATAATACCAATAACCTGTGTCTCTAAACCTCCTCACAGATCAAACAGCACATGTTCTCTGACACATTGTGTGTGAGAACCTCAGAGCATCTCTCAACGGCATAGGCATGGGATAGTGTTGGCCTTCCTTAGGATAGAAGATGCCAGTCGGGCGCTAGCAACCCCTGAGCCCATCCCTGGCTCAGAGCCACTCTTTGCCACTCTGAGTTTTCTCTGAGGTCACTTTTGGAACTCTTCTTCACTTCTAGATACAGTCTAGAAGGACACCACCCTCCCTTCACATTCAGTTGTGCTGAACTGGGAGGCTGGTCCTGTTTTGGCTCACTTCCCGGGTCTGCAGCCTCACTGGGGACCAGCACTGCCCTCCTCCAGCTCCCTGCCCATGACTCCCAGAACTGTATTGTCTATCTGGAGCTGGAATTGCATCTTGAATGTTTTCTGACAATGGGCAAGTCAGATAGAAGGGCTCTGGCCCAGGTCCAGCTGCTCTCCCAAAGCTTAGGCTCAGCTCTGTGTGCTCTGCCATGTTCTGAGGCTCCCCCTGCCACCTTCCCAAAGGAGACACGTCAAAACCCGCTGCTTACCACCAAGGCTCAGGAAACACCACAGAGAAGGAGAGAGAGAGAAAGTAGGAGCTGGAGGATGTGAAAGGGTCCTGTGGGATGCTGCCTTCTGGACACAGTGTGGCTAATGCTACCCAGGATTGCATTAACTCACAGCAGCTGTGGTTACTTGCACATGATCAAGTCATCCAAATTCCCAGCACAAACAGGGTAGACGACCCCAGGCCCCATCCCTTGCTGGGGAGTTATTGGTAGTGCATAGTTGCTGAAGCAGGAAGAATCATTCTTTGTTGAGGATGCGGCCAGAGGTAGGTTTCTCATGAATGGCCCCACACCCACGTATGCATATATGGGCAACACTAACTAGATTTAGTGATCAAAAAGAGGCATAAAGTTGGGAGGGCCTGTGTTAGAGAGATGTGGGTAAATGAAGGAGGTTGGAGGAGGAAATGTGGGGCGAATATAAACATATTTTATTGTATGCATGTGTGAGATACTCAAAAATAAAGGGAAAAAAAGAAACCTTCTTCCAGAGTGGATTAACCTCTACTATGGGGAACCAGATAACTGGACATAGCCCTAGAGACCTGACCTTCTAACATACCCTGTACTTGGCAGGGACTTGTGGATGGTATGTGTCTGAATCTATGTTTTGGGTCCCACCTGCTCTCAAGGTACCCTCTGTGACCCCAATGTGGGTGGAGGTGAATGTTCAGCTCAGCCTCTTATGTGCTCCACAGCTCATCACCATGGTACTCACTGACCCGAAGGCCCCAGTTCTCTCTGCCTATCTTACAGTAAGTCTATGACTGAGCTGGTAGATCTTAGTGGGATGGGAGGAAGGGGATGCCTCAGAGGATGCTAGTGTGATGGGTGCAGAAAACATGAGCTGTGTTGCTGATGCTGGATCTGGGTGGGGAGGGAAGAAGGGGGCCTCCAAGGATGCTAGTGTGATGAGTGCAGAGGAACAAGAGCCAAGCTGCCGTTGCTGGGGGCTAGGAAAGGTTATCCCCACTCATATCCCTTCTTTCCTCAAATTATCCAACATGTAGTTACCCCAATCTTGAGCCTCCCCCAGGGTTCTCCCACCATGAGGTGTCTTCTGGGTCAGAGCCACTTTAGACCCAAGGGGCTTCATACCTGTTGGGGTTGGGGAGGAGACTCCTGCTAAACAGAAGTAACCAGGGGCACAGGGTCCTGAGGGAGCAGAGAGGCCAGAGGCCGAACAGAAATGGCCAGGGGGGCACGGCAGACACTCAGAGGACATGGAGAGAAACATCCTAGGAGAGAGAAAGAAGAATAGGGGCAGAGAGGCATTAGGTATGGGAAAATGGGCAACGGGGCCTGGTAGCCCTAAGGGTGAGTAGATGCCATCCTGACAGGATAGGCTGTGTGGTTGGCCCCACTTCATTAGATCCCCTGGGATTCTGTCCCCTCCTCCAGTGATGGACGAAGGTAATATCAGGAAGATGTCTGGGGAAGAAGGTTCATTGATTTCTCTCTCTGTCTCTCTCTCTCTGTCTCTCTCTGTCTCTGTCTCTCTCTCTCTCTGTCTCTCTCTCTGTCTGTCTCTCTCTCTCTCTCTCTCTCTCTCTCTCTCTCTCTCTCTCTCTCTCTCTCTCTGTCTCTCTCTCTCTCTCTTAGATATGTTGTCTTTTTTTCTCTTAGTTCTCAATTCAAACTCAGATGATCGGTGGTCTCAGAATTCACTGGCATCTACAGTCAGAATGTCTATCAGCCATCGGCTACTAACCGCCCTTCTGCTTTGGGATGTCTACTCTTGGAGGCTAGAGTTACCTAGAGATGTAGATGTGGGGGGTCTGCTTTCGTATAAGGCACTGGCAAGGCATACGAATCCTTTAGGACTTTCTCTCTTGGGCATGGTATATCTCAAGCCCCTAAGAACCCATGGGATCCACGCTGGTCCGGCCAGTTCAATGTCTACAACCTATCCAGGACATTTTTGGTCTCCTAGGCCAAGAGGAGCTGAGCTATCTGAGGCCAATACTCTTGGTTGCTGGAAACAGATAGATTATCTGTGGGAAACAGGGCTTAGAGGAAACCTGGGCCCATCCCAGGCCCAGGCAGTGGTACTCACCGATCTGAGAAGGTGCCTACAGGGCAGGGGAGGGGCATCCCCAGGCCCACTGGACAAAAGTAACCTACAGGGCAGGGGGCCCCTGCTGTCACGTGAACACCTTTATCAGGATGATCAGGATAAGCAGTCCCAGCTCCTGCATGGAGAGAGAGGGATTGGTGAGAAGAGAAAGCAGTCTTCCCTAACACCCCCTCTGTCACCTGTACCTCCCACAGCTCTGCATCTGTGTGTATCTGAAGGGAATCGAGTGCAGAGGTTAGAGTGACTGAACTCTTCAAGGCAAGGGTGGACCTCACATCAGGGAATCCTAGCCCACAGGAATAGGAGGTAGGAGCTCAGATGTGTCCCCTTCTTAGTAAGTTACCGACTCTGCCTGTTTGCCATGAAATTGGTGGAAGACAAGAATATTCCAGAATCTGCATTTCTTGGGAAAGGTATTTTAGGTGCTTTTGGCTATCTCGGGGCAGAGGGCAACTGGAAGGCCATATCTAGCTATAAAAGGCAGCATTGACTGAATTTGGCTTCTGGACATGTTTGAAATCTGCTCTCATTTAATGATGTTCTGTATCATCAGCTCATGCCCTGAAGGTTCACTCAGACCCTTTTGGACAGAGGGGAATCCACATAATTATTCTAACTCTTTTCTAATAAATAAATGTATTTGTTTGTTTGTTTTACATCCTAGCCACAGTTTCCTCTCCCTCCTCCCCTCCCAGTCCCTCCCTCTACTTCCCCTCTGTTCCCACCCTCTAATCCACTCCTCCTCCATTTCTGTTTAGAAAAAGACAGGTCTCCCACGTTTATCAACAAAACATGTCATTTCAAGTTGCTGTAAGACTAAGCACCTCCCCATTATTAAGGCTGGGCAAGGCAACCCAGTATAAGGAATAGGATCTCAAAAGCCAGTGAAAGAGTAGGAGACAGCCCCTGTTCCCACTGTTAGAAGTCCCACAAGAGCACTAGGCCACACAACTGTCACACATATGCAGAATGCCTAGGTCAGTCCCATGTAGGCTCCCTGGTTGTCAGTTCAGTCTCTGTGAGCCCCTATGAGCCCAGGTTAGTTGATTCTGTGATTTTTCTTGTGGTGTCCTTGACCCCTCTGGCTCCTACAATCCTTTCTCCCCTTTCTTCTTCGGGATTCCCTGAGCTCTGTCTAAAGTTTGGCTGTGGGTCTGCATATGTTTCCATCAGTGGCTGGATGAAAACTCTCTGATGACAATTGAGCCACACCATTCTGATCACAGGAGATGGCCAGTTCAGGTTATGTATCTGCTATTGCTAGGAGTCTTATCTGGGGTCATTTTTGTAGATTCCTGGGAGATTCCCCTGTACCAGTTTTTCTCTGACCCTGAAATGCCCCCCAATTTCCGGTAGTCTCTTTCAGTGCCTCCCCTCCACAACTCCCCAACCTGATCACTCATATTTCTATCCCCACCCACCCTTAGTCCACTCACAAAGTCTCTTCTATTGCCCCTTTCCAGGGAGATTAAGGCACCCTGCCCCCATGAACCTTCCTTTAAAAAAAAATCTCCAAGGTGAAGGGAGCTTTTGCATTTATAGGAAAAGATGGAGTCATATGATCCCACTTTTCTGACTGTCCCCAATGAAAGAAGAGTGTGTGTGTGTGTGTGTGTGTGTGTGTGTGTGTGTGTGTGTGTATGTGTGTGTGTGTGTGTTGCAAATCTGTTCATACAAGGTCACACTCCAGCATGGTAGGCTGAAATGCAGAGAGGATACAGTGAAGCAATTCCTCCTGCAACCTACACCAAGCAGTCATGCTTCATGAGCTCCACTAGGACAGGAATGGATAGACTGAGGTCGGGGGGGGGGGGGGGTGCGGGGGGGGGGCGGTGGAGATGGCAATCTTCTTCCTAGGTTATGCTTAGACCCTGATCCAGTACCACTTTCTAAGACAGAAACACTAGATGTCAGGGATCACAGGGCATCATTTGTCCCACAGTACAGTCCTCAGAGCTCCTATATGAACTTGTGGAGGCCCTGTTGACCCAGTTCAGTTTCAGATGGTACTGAGGTCATGCGGTCAGCTGAATCTGTATACCCATTCTGGGACTCTTCCAGAGCAAAAGGCCAGGACATCACAAAAGTGTCCCAGGGACCTAGCTGGACTCCTCAGCTGTAGATATGCTCACAATGAAGTCTTGGTAAGTACTGACTTGAGCCTAGAGGGACATGAGTGTTCTGGCTGGAAGGGACTTAATGAAGAGGACTGCCTGGATGTGGCCCTTGAAGGGGTCCTCCAAGGGATGTTGGGGCAAGTATCTCTCCTGACTGGTGAAATCTTAAAGATGGAAGAAGCTGCAGGCTGGGAATTTGGGGTCTGGAATCTCATTTTCCTCCCTGCTCAGGCTGGATGGTATCAAGCTCCAGGTCTATCCCCAAAGAGCTCACACATCTTCTTATCTGTGTGTGGCCATGGGAGGCCGAAGTGTGGGCAGCAGGACAATGGAGGTCCCACTGAGCCTATGGCCAACTACAGTGCCTGGGACCTCTGCCCTGGAGGCCCTTGGGGACCCTCCGGATATTCATCAGCATCTGGTTCAAGAGTGGTACTGAAACAGATTAGGGTTCCCTACTTAAGCCTTGCTGGTGTCCTCATCCTCTTTTCACAAAGTGAAAGGCCTAGAGGCTGGGATATGCAAACGGATTGAGAAGTGACTGCAATACAAGACCCCATTCACACCCCAAACATCCCCCAGACTCCCTCCCCACCGTTTCTCAGCAGTCCAAGTCTGGCCAAGCTGATCTGGTCATACTGGATCTGGTTCTATCTAACATGCCTGTCCCTTAGGTCCTGAGGTCTCCAAGGCTGCTAGATCATTTTCTAAGTGCCCTCACCCGCACATGGGGCCCTGGGGGTGGCTTGGCCCACTACAGAACAGAACATCCCAGGTGGACAGGACAGGTACCAGCTCTGTTCCCAATACCTCTTCTCCACACTCCAGGTTTCAGCAGAGCAGAAGGGGCCTGGGCAACAGAGGTCACCAAAACGGACTCCCTCCTGGAAGAAGACAAAAGTTCATGGCTTTTAAAAATCAGAGAGTAGAGGGTTTATCCTCACCAGATCCCTGCTGACTTCCCCTACATCCTTCTCAAAGTAAAAGAGGTGCTGCTGCCCTGCCCATCCATCCTGGCTACCCCACTCATCTTTACCCAAGTGTACCTCTGGAAGCCATTCATGGATCTTAACTTTCAGAAAAATGTCCCATTATAGTACAAAATTTTCACTGTCCAATTGTTAAATAGCCTAAGTAATTCCTTATCTACCTATTTGCTAACAGTATTGGCACATGGTTTTAATTGTGATGCGTTATATCTCTCTGCCTATCATTCATTTATTCTCTCATTAATTAAGCTGCCCACCTATCTCCTATCTTGATTTTATCAGTAAATTGGTCAATATATCATCTATATCTTTTTTGATTAGTTAATCTATCACCTGCCAATATTTTAAAATCAGTCGATTATCTATCATCTATCTATCTATCTACCTACCTACCTACCTACCTACCTACCTACCTACCTATCATCACCTGTTTGTCAGGGAAGAAAATCAATGTGAGCCTCTTTGCTGCTGGACAATTAAGGCTCAACAAGTGCCATGTATACCAGGCATCAAGCATATGCTCAGCTGTACTTTCAAAGTGACTCGTCTGTTTGTAGCCACACATCCATGGACAAATGCTGACCTTGTGAAACTGCTGAACTGCAACTTTCTGGAATGAAATTTTGTAACAGCTTTGAAAACAGGTCCCTTTACCATCATCCACTCCCCCCACCCCCACCCCTGCCGCCCGCCCCGACTATCAGGTGGCTGAGACTGTGACCACCCCTTTCTTACAATTTCTATTGTACCAGTCATAATTCTTAATGAACAAGTGATGCAGTTAACACACACACACACATACACACACACTTGTAGTTTAAGCTGTGAAAGCAGCCAACAGTTTGTAAAACCTCAGACACAAAGCCATAGCAGCTTGAAATTGGCATCTGCAGGACAGGGCTATTAGCAGGATAGGATCCTAATAACTTCAAATAAATATGATTCTGCTCTGCTTGCCACTTGGGTTCTGGTTCACTTTGCTGTTGCTGTGATAAATCCATGAGCAAAAGCAATGTAGGAAGGGAAGGGTTTAGTGTGTTTTCTAGGTCATACTCCATCATGAAGGGAAGCTGGGGCAGGGGCTCAAGCAGGAAACTGGAGGCAGGGGCTGAAGCAGATCCTGTGCAGAGACCTTGCTTCCTGACTTGCTCTCCATAGTTTTCTCCGCTTGTTTCATGGTACTATCAGGGTCACCTGTCCAGGGAGGCACGGTCCACAGTGGGCTGGGCCCTCTCAAATCAACGATCAATCAAGAAAACGCCCCACAGGGCTCACAGGCCAATCTGACGGAGGTAGTTCTTCAGTTGAGGGTCCCTCTTCCAAGTTGACTCTAGTTTGTGTCAAGCTCACCAAAACTGACCAGCACAGCTTGGTTGACTTTGATCTCCCTAGACAATATCTACCATTTACTTATATCAAGTAATCAATGCATCTATCAATCATCTATAGCCACTTGTCAGTTAGCAAATCTATAGATCTACATATTTATCAGATAATCTGTACCACCTATCAAGCATCTGTTCATCAATATACCACCTATCATATACCAACAGCAGCCCCCCACTTATTAAACAGTGCATTTATCTGTTATTACTAGTTACCTACTAGGCTGCTACTGATTCATCTAGGTATTTTCCTCTTCCTGTGATGTTCTGTTATTGTTTCAGCTTTGCTGTTGTAATCTGTGGCACTTTGAATATGTTGACACATTGCTTTTCCTCCTTTCCATGTATTCCCCACATTGGGATTAATAGATCCAGGGCAGAAATTGCCTACAGACTTCCTTTCATATGGCTGGGAATTGAGCCAAGGGGCCTAGGGAATGCCAGGAGACACTCTGCGCTACCTCTGACTCCTAATGTGAAGGAGCATCTTGCCTTGCCTGGGCCCTTCCTGCCCACTGGCTATGAAAGTGAATTACAGTCAGGAAGTCAGGAAGTGGGGATAACCATGTCTGCATGTCGAATAGAACTCCCTTAAGGTACCAAAGGCATGCTGTCACATTCGACGTGGAGCTTGTGTTTTGCATTCCTTCCAGTAAGCGCATAGTTCTATAATAAAGCATTTTTCTTTTTAAAAAAATCATGTGCATCTTTGTCTGTTTTGTGAGTATATGCCCCGTGTGTTGGGGGTGCCTGGGGAGGTCAGAAGAGGGTATGCAGTCCTCAGGAGCTGGGGTCACAGGTGGGTGGGAATGAATAGAAATAAACGCAGGTCCTCTCGAATAGCCGAAAGCCCTCTCAGCTACTGAGCCATTTCTCCAACTCCATAAAACATCTCTTTAATGCTCTTTAAGCTGCCGCAGTTCAGACAAAACACTCCCTTTATGCCTTTAAGAGCTTTGATTGCATATGCTCTTAGCTTACTATGACACGATTCTCGTTGTGGTGCTCTGCTGCTCTCCAGTTAATAGCTCTGTTCTTTGGAGACCCATTCTGAGTATTATTCAGATTGTGTACTGAGTGTCCTGCCCGGTCACAGGTTGTTAGTGCCCGGATGATGAGACCTGGCCTGGTGGGGCCTGGAGTCCTTGTGGAGGACCCTATGTAAGTCAGAAGAGGTATTTTATTATCATCATCATTATTATTATTATTATTATTATTATTATTATTTTATTTTTTGGTGGATGGGACCATGGATAGGTTCCATGATAGGCTCTGCTTTCCCAGTCCTGAATATCTCCTCCTTCTGGTGTGTGTGTGTGTGTGTGTGTGTGTGTGTGTGTGTCTGTGTGTGTGTGTCTGTGTGTGTGTGTCTGTGTGTGTGTGTCTGTGTGTGTGTCTGTGTGTGTGTGTGTGTTTGTCTGTGTGTGTGTCTGTGTGTGTGTGTCTGTGTGTGTGTGTCTGTGTGTGTGTGTGTCTGTGTGTGTGTCTGTGTGTGTGTGTGTCTGTGTGTGTGTGTGTGTGTGTTTGTGTGGTGTGTGAGAGAGAGTCCTGAGACAGCAGGCAGAGGAATGGGTAGGTCCTGGTACTGGTCCCCTGCTGGGTTTGCATCCCTGGTCTGTCATCTGTAGACCCGCTCATTCTGTGATCTAGAGCGTTCTCTTGGGCTTCTACACATTGGAGTCTAAGGATGGCAAAGCATCAGCTATGTAGGAGAGGTGAGGGGGGGCTTGGTGAGCACCTGGGGAAGATACTGTCTGCAATATCATACTCTAGAGTCTGTGGGCAGCCAGGATTCCTGTTACCCTGCATGGAACCCTTGGCCACACTGGCTGAAGGGCACAGTCCACGACTTGTTCTTCATTTCCCTAGTGTCATTGACTACATGAGCTTAGGTCACTTTCTTGAATTATCCCACTCAGGAGACTTTACAGAGATAGCCATGTCTGACCAGGAGGGGTCCATCCAGTGCCAGCTTCTTCTCCACATGGATTTGTGACCATTGTCACCAGAATTATGCATGGCATATGAGTCCTCTGGTCTGGAAAGGAGCCAGTAGGCTCTTGCTTAAATGCTAATTTATGAGTGCACGGAGGACAGATGCCCTCAGCAGATGTAGTCTCTTGCCTTCTCTCCCTTCCTTTCCTTTCATTGGAATGCCGTATTTATCCACTGCTGGTGTATGTCCCCCTCACAAAAGACAGAAAGCACCATGCTGGCCCAGGGATGAGAGCCCATGCCTGTCTCCTCTCTCTTCTCTTTTGCTCTAAAGAAAGAGGGTAGGTCCCACACAGCTAAGCTCGTGCACCAGTGTCTCCCCGGAACTGAGCCTGGGAGGTCCGTAGACGGGAGTGTTGCCAGGCTGCTTCTGAAACTAGCATCTGCCTTGGAGTCACTTGCAGAGAAACTGCCAGCATCATAGTGCTGAGACCTGATGGTACCCCACTCAGGACAGTGGTAGCCTGCAGAGCATGGGACATGGTTCACCCACCACCTGCTTAGCACCTGAAGCTGAAAGGCAGGTTCCTTCACAGGAGAGAATGCACTGAGGGCCCCAACCTTCTAGGAAGATCCCTGTTGCTTGACACCTCTGCTTTACAAGGAGAAATGCCTCCAGCCTGCCAGCTCTCCAGCCCTCCAGCTCTCACCATGAAGAGCCAGGGGAAGGCCTGGGCCACCTCAGCCCTGAAAATCAGGCTGCTTCTCAAAGTTCCTCTTTCTCTACTTGAGAAATCTCCCTGCTTCTTCTCTGCTTCTGTTTTGGTGTCTGTTTCTCTAGTTTTCATTGACCTGTAAAGGTTCATTATAAAACAAAGCAGTGAATAGAGGAATGCTTGGCCCACCTACCAGCACGGAAATATCCCTCCTTTGTTACTGGTTTTGTACTTTATTAGTGAAATGCTATTTAAACCCTTAGACTCCAGCTTGCTTAAGACCAGCTCAGAATGAATTATCTCCAGTTCCATGGCCCGGCCCTGATCATGCTGCTTCCTGTATCCTTGTATCCTTGGCAGCTGAATCCTGTAACAGGCCTAGTCTGTCCTCCATGGAGACCTTAGCACCCAAGACAGCTCTGGGCTCTGGCAGGGATGTGATGCACAGTGGTAACGTGGTTTCTACATCACTGGCTCAGCCTCCTTTGGAAAGGGCATAGGCTTGGGAGCTCCTCTGAGGCAAAGGGACCTTGGGGGTAAAATTCACATCTCTCCAGCTGGATTGTGGCTATCTGGGAGCTATGTATGCCCCTGGGCAGGGGAACTGGTTACCTCATTTGGTGTCTAGTTCAGAGAAGGAATGGGTCTGGGTTAGAGGAGGGAAGGGGGACAGATCTGTGTCATCTTGTACAACAGTTCCTCAGCTCCTCCTGGAATTTGGTCTCAATCCTCAGAGGCCTTTTCTGTCATGTCTGTTCTACAGACGACAAGCTGGCCCACAGAATTCCTTTCTAGAATCCTTTACCAGTAGTGAACCAGAACCTTGCCAAATAGAGGCTGGTCCCCTTTCCTGTGGGCAGTCATGCCTAGGCCTGAGTGCTCCTGAGGATTCCTGGGTTCTGCTGACACAGAACTGGCCTCGGGGACAAGGCACACAATCATCATGTATGGCCAGCAGGAGCTAGTTACTCCAGGTGCCTGGGGAACACCAGAACTAAAGGGGTCACTTGGTGCCCAGAGGACAGTAATAGCCAGCTGGGCAGTGAGTAGAGGAGTAAACACAATCCTGGATGGAAGCGGGTGGGAGTGGGGAGGTTACTACCCCTCTTTAGCTATGGCCTCTGGCAGAAGAAGAGGACAGATTGGGACCTGACATTAAGGTGCTAACTTTGTCAGTTAGCAACCTCCCAGGTGATGTTACCTGAGGCAGCAAGCTGAGCCCAGAGTACCAATTGCGTGCCCATTCTGTGGGTTCCATGCAGTTAGATGGATGCTTTGTTTTGTGAGGAATGAATGGGTCCTGGGCCAGCATCTGCACTGCTGTCTTGTTGCCCTGAATGGGGCTGGATCTTCCCCCCAAGACAGAGTTCTACAGATTTTGTCTCCTCTTCACTGACTCCCCGAAGAGGCTTCCTTGCCAGGCAAGGATCAGGCAGGTATTTGAGACTGTTGAAGGTCCCCAGATGGGCAAGCTCAGGATCACAGGGACTCCAGGAGTCCAACAACACACATGTGTCCAAGACAGCTATGGATAGGGGTGTGGTGCTCACCAGTTGGAGCCCAGTCTTCTGAGCATCACCGTGAGATATCACCACACTCTGGCCCTGCTGCATAACATTTCACAGAAACCTGGTCTCCCTTCATCTGTGTTCAAAGCCAGGGTATAGCTTTTGGCCATCTCCTAAGTGTGGAGATCTGAGGCACGGGTCAGCTCAATGCTCTGGGAACAGGTCCTACATCCCCAGGCTAGATGAGGCCAAATCTTAATCTAGAGGTAGGGCCTTCACTGGTTTAGAAATGGGATGAGGTTTGGGGAAGTCTTGCCTTCACCTAGACCTCTGGCTCTCGTGAGGTTTGGTCATTGAGAAATGGTAGCACTCACCCAGGTATGTCCTCTGCATCTGGTCGTGTTAGCCAAGCCTGGGTACTGGTCCTGCTTGCCGGAAGTGGAGTACAGCTTTTGGCTTCGTCTGGGTCTGAGTAGGGGCCAGACATGCCTGGCTGTTGCAGGATGGGGTGGGTGGCTTTGTGGAGGTGGAGGAGTCTGGCAGGGCACCACAGACACAGGCAGAGCACTGGGGAGAGAGCAGTTATGTATCTGAAGAAAAGCAGCATGAAAAAGCAAGAGAGGCCCCAGTCCCTCATGATACTCCCTTGGACCTGGGGGACAGGGAGATGTATTTTCATCATCTACTAGGAAGGGGCCTGAAGCACTAAACAGGCTTGACCTAGTGTTGTAAAACTACTGACTGTGCTATCTGGTCTTTCTACTCTGGGCTTGGTGGCCATGGCCTTCAGGCTAGCCCCCATGGTCTCCCTCACTGCATAGCATGAGCAGCTGTGACTAGAAATCCCTCCCACAACTTCTAACCTCTCCTTGGGTCTTCCCCTCTTTGAAATAAAGGTCCTGATGAAAGTCACTCCTAAAGGTGCTGCATTCAATATGCATGTCTCTGTACAGCACTGGGCACACTGCATATCTCAGTGAGTAGCTCCGTCACCACCGCGACACCTTAGGAGAGGGGCAACCTGGGCCTCCTGGGCTCACCCCAGATCCATATTTCCCTTCCCTGAAGATCTGCACTTTGCCATTCATGCTGTGACCATGATGTCACAAGCAAGCAATGAGACAGTAGAGCCATGTTCAGGGGCTCAGGAAACAGCTGCTTTCTCCGGCCCTCTAGCAGCAGCCCTCAGTCCTTCATGGGGACTTGCTATCTGACCTCCAGAGGGGCTACCAAGCCTAGGGACCCTTATTCTGAGTGGACCCTCTAGTCCTGCCAACTCAGCATTGTCCCTTCTGAGAGGCCCTGCCTCCAGGAACCGCCCTGGGTTCTTAGATAACAAATCTAAAATGTCCACAGCCTGATAGGCTACGTGACTGCTCCCTTAGGAAATGTCTCCTGTGTACCTGGCAACACTCTCCTTCTTCACTCTAAACTGTTGGCTTCATTTACTCCCATCCTCCTCAATACTCGTGGTTCCCAGCCACATCACCTTTCTGTCTTTACCAACACTGTGTGTAAGTAAGCCAGGGCTGCCTTGGCCTTCTGTGTAGAGGCCCCCACTCTTCCCAGCTGTGGCTAGAGAACAAAGTTGCCAGAGCTGAGCTTGAAGAGGTCTGGCTACACACCTAGATATGACTTTTATTTTCGTCTTTACCCCTCAGGGGTACCTGGCCAAGCTGTTGTCCTGTGGTTGGCACCCCAATGTCAGTCTCTGGAGCTATGCTCCCCTCTGGGCAGGTAGAAGGCAGAACCCAGCCCAGCCTCTCTGAGCAGGACCTGATGCTTCTCCCCTGTGCCCTAGGAGCTCCCAGACAGGTACATCCCAGAGGAAATATCTGGCCAAACAGAAGTAGCCTGTAAAAAAGACTCCAGGGCTTGGAGTCCTCAATCCTGAAAGAGCCTGCAGGCTGACGGAGCATGGGCACTGAATCTAGGACTGGGGAGGGGCTTCTGAGGTGCTCTGCACCACCCAGGGTATGACAGGAACCCCTGAACCCCAAAAATGGCATCACAAAAGAGAAAAAGGGACAGGCGATTCTCTGTTCTCTACATGTGCAAAAGCTGCTTCCTCTGCTTGGGGCTCCTTCAGCCTTGTGATGGCTGATGTCATCCCCACATCCACTCCTCCAAGAAGTCTCCTGGGTCCCTGGCTGAAGAGGTGTCCAGTGGTACCTTGGTCTGAGGTTTGAGGCCGGTGTTTACCTTAATTCAAGGTTTTGCACATGGCAGCTTGGGGACAGCTTCTCCCCCAGGCAGGGCACTCCAGGACTCTCAGTGTTCCTCTAGTCCCCAGCACACAATGGGATGTGCTTGGTGAGACTGTATCTCGGGAAGCACAGGTGCAGAGGGGCTGGTGGCGATGCCAGGCGTTGATTCCTGCTCCACACGGGCAGCATTTCCCTGACACTGCAGTAGGAATTGTAATCCCCACAGAGGCAGCTGCACTTGGCTGAAGGTTTGCCTGCCTCCAGACACTTCTTACTGACAAGCACAGCCACTAAGACTCAACTGTCCCTCTTCTGTGGCTCCTTAACCCAGCCCTGTTCTCTGCTCAAGTCAAATCCTCCTTATAGACTTGATGTCTGGTGCTGCCATCACACACCAAAGGGTGTGTAGTGGTTTGAATGAAAATGGCCCCCATAGGCCCAGAGGGAGTGGCACTATTAGGTGGTGTGGCCTTGTTGGAGTAGGTATGGCCTTGTTGAAGGAAGTGTGTCACTAGGGGTAGCTTCGAGGTTTCAGATGCTCAAGCCAGGCCCAGTGTCACTCTCTCTTCCTGTTGTCTGTGGATCTAGATGTAGAACTCTCAGCTACCTCTCCAGCACCATGTCTGCATGCATAACACCACGCTTCCTGCCATGATGATAATGGACTAAATCTCTGAACTGTAAGCCATCCCAATTAAATGTTTCCCTTTATAAGAGTTGCCGTGGTCATGCACAGCAGTAGAAACTAAGACAAGGTATGTGGGAAAATGAGGAGCTGAGTGTCCTGAAGAAGAGGCAGCAATGTCTTGCAGAGGCAGAGGGAATGAATGGAGGCAATACTTCTGCTTCCCTCTCTGCTCTCTGTGCTAAATAAGGACAAATTAAAACTAAAATAGATGAAAGAAAGAACATAAGCACCCAGAGAAATAGAAAAATAACTGAGAACCCGTGAAACCAAAAGTTGTTCTTTGAAAACAGAAGCATCATTGATAATACTCCATGCAGACTGGCCAAGAAATAGAGAATGTGAAGTACCCCTGGCAGGGTGGGAGAGCAGGAGAATAAGCCCACTTCAGTATCAAGGGTGCAAGATGAGCAGCTCTGTGGCCATCTGTCTCCACGCCTGAGATGATGTGGACAGATTTCTTAAGGCAGTAGCACATTAGCAAACTACTACAGGCGAATAAAAAATATGGAGAGCCTTAAATGTCTTACAGAAGCTGAATTTGTACCTAAGGACCTTCCCACCAGGACCCTGTGGCTCTATTGAGTTCTATGCTCCACTGGAGAGAACTCACATCAGATCATCATGAGCTCGGCTACAAATAGAGGTGTGGACACTACCGTGTCATTGATTTCGTGAGCCTAGCATTACTTTGGTACCAAAACTAGAGAAGAAAACTATATACAACTATTCCTTATAAAGGCAAATCCAAACATTCTTATAAATTAGTAAAAATAAATAAATAAATAAATAAATAAATAAATAAAATGATAATAGCAAGTCAAATTCAATGTGTGAAAATGACAAAACATGACTGTACAGAGCCACAAAGTTGGCTTAACATCTAAAACATGATGCCCAGTGTCTTATCAGAAATGAGAATTATTGTATCTGTACGCTAATCTCAATAGATACAAAAGACCCAGGAGAAATTCTCATCCATGATAAGAGCTCTCAGCAAGGCAGAAATAGGAGAGAACTTCTTCCACCTGAGTAAACCTTCTGTAACAAACTGCACTAAACATAGCAAATTGTGACAGCTGACAAAACATTCTGCTAGAATCAAACAGGGTTGTCTGCAATTGAGAGTCGTGCTAGAGGTTGTAACAGTATAGTGAGCAAGAAAAAGTAATGAGAAATATGTGATTGAAGTGGTGCAAACTGTATCATATTTATCCACAGATAATGTGATTGCGTGCAATGAAATCTACACAAAATTATTATTTAAAAAAATCAATAAAGAAGGCAGGGATGATAGCCATGGATCAATACTAGTATTGAGTCATTGAGAGTTGAAATAGAATGTACAACTTCATTTGCATCAACTCAAGTGATACTCGAAGGTAGAATTTAACAAGACCAATGCAGAGGTTACACACTGAGAATTGAGAGCTGCCATGCTCTGCCAAGGTCACACAAGCAGGAAAGATCAGAAGCAGCTCTTGTGGTCTCACTCACCCTTGAGGCAGAGGCAGGGCTGACAGCTTCTGTCCATTGAGAAGTTGTCCAGAAGGCAGGTGGCACAGCTGGGCCGCTTGACTCTTGACTCCTGTCCAGACAAGCACTGAAGGATGAGAAGCCCCAGGATGAAGGGCACAGCTGGGCCATGCCCATCATGTACACCCTGCTGCTGCTGCTGCTGCTGCTGCTGCTGCTGCTGCTGCTGCTGCTGCTGCTATGACTTGCAGCCCCATTTCAAGCTCTCCACTGTGCTGAACATCTTTGACAGTCCCTAAACTTTGTGTGCCTTAGTTTCCTCATTCATAGAATACAACCTTCGTGCATCAATGAAGGTAGAATTCATTCCTGTGGTCTACTAAGGGGACTAAAGGAAGTTTTCCCTGCATTCTTAGTTGCTATAGGGATCTACAGGTCCAGCCTTTGTAGGTGTTGCCAGACTCCAGCTTTGAGAGAGGGCCGGACCCAGGGGTCACAGGCCTGACTAACTCTGCTGTGTACATAGCACTCTACAACAGCATGGGGGCAAGCTGTGGGTCTGTGAGAGCACAGCTTCAATAGGGGGTAACCTCCCTGAATGTTGACATCTCTGTTTCCCCAGGTTTGGTGGCTTCTCCATTCACTGTGTCATATTGGAACAGAGGCCCTGAACCTCTCAACACCTGCATGGACATTGTCTCATTGATTACACAACAGCCCTTCAGGTGAGTTAGACTGGCTTCAGCATCATTATGACTGAGCACTCCATGGGGACCGAGGGGTAGGGTGAGAAGGGCATTCATAACAAGGAAGGGTTTGTGAGCCGTTCCCTAAGAAGAATGTCAGCTTATGTGAATCGGAGAGGATGTGGCTTGGACGTGATCTTTATCTGTTCTGGGTTCTTCCCAACACCCACCTCCCCTAAGGAGCAATGAGAGAAACAGTTGGCCTCTGTTGTCTGTATGTGCTGATCTGGGCAGTTTTGATTTGGGAATGGCTGTGGAGCTGCTCTGCTATTTCGGCAACTGCAAGGCCGAAGGAAGCCAATAGGCTAAACCATCGAGGCTGCTAGCTGGTGGTGGCTGTGCCTTGACTGGAGTACTGAGTGTGATGCCACCTGGCCCACTTCCTGCTGTCCCTGCTGGGATGAGTGGCTAACTCAGAGATGATGTTCATTACAAAGAGGCCTGGGAACAGGTTGGTCCCACTTAGGCTCTCAGGTAGTCTTGTTTTGGAGTGTGTGTGTGTGTTTGTTTGTTTGTTTGTTTGTTTGTTTGTTGAGACAGGGTCTTACTATATAGCACTGGCTAGCCTGGAACTTACTTTGTAGACCAGACTGGCCTTGAACTCAAAGAGATCCACCTCTTTCTGCCTCCTGAGTACTGGGATTAATGGTGTGTGATGCCACTTCAGAGTGTTGATAAAGGTTCCCTATATCAGGGTATCTATTTGGAGCTCATTTTAGGGATCCAGGGAGAAGGGGTTGGAGCTGTGGATGTCCTAGACGGAGATGTGGTCTGATATGAGGAGGGACCCCAGTAGCAGGAGTCCATGTTTGTGAGTATGGCAAGGGAATCCCTTGGGAGGAGTATATCTGATGACCAGGCCCACTTTCCAGGTAGGGGACTCAGTTAGGCCACAGGGCAGGTGAGAGATAAAGCATAGTTTCTCGATGTTACCCTCTCCTAATTCTGTCCAGCCTGGACTTGCAGGGGCTGTGTCCTGGATCACTGTGGCCTCAGGGCACCAGACTCTTGGCATTTAGGGCTGCTCTGATGGCACTCATCTCCCTGGGAGCCCACCACTCTTGAAACTATCAATGAGAGCACCCCAGGCTTTCCAAGCATTCCCCTCTGTCTTTCTGGGTCCAGGTGTCTGCTCCTTATTACAAGCCTACAGGGCTGTAGGCAGACCATGGCCACAGTGTTTAGGCCTTGTGGGAAAAGAGAAAGGAGATATGGAGGCAGTCTGCCATACTGCAAGTGGAGAAGATGGTGAGCTTTGCAGAGAGCAAAGGATTAGCATGAATGCCCCGCTTTCTCTTTCTCTGCAGAGCTCCATAAGCCGGTTACTGTATTAGAAACTGGAGTCGCACAAGTCTCCACTGAAGACGTGGGCTGTGGGAGAAATGCTGTGGATGGCTGTTCTGGACACTGTGCCACTAGACAGAGGAAGGAGAAATGCTCAGCGTTCATGTAATCAGGGCCAGCATCAGCTGAGAGGTCCAGGACCCTGGGAACCTGAGACTGAGGAAGTCACAATGGCCTTGCCTCCCCACCCCCGCCCCATCACTTCTAGAATTTCTAGGAGCTCAAAGACTTGCAGTCAGCACCAAGGAGGACCTCAGCTGACATCTCATCATATGGCTTGTCAGTCTTCTCATTTTACATGTGGCAGAGCTGAGGCCAGAGAGGTCACAGGACAGGCAAAGCCACCCAGAGCTCCCCAGTGAGAGGGGTGCACGGTGGGATGTAAGGTCCATCAGCCCAGGTGCTCTGTAGTTCAGGAGCCCTGTTGTGAGTGACTGTACTCTGAGCCAAGCAAGGGGAGTTCAACTGCTCCTCCTTGCAAAAGAATTATCCCAGCTGGGCTTGTTGACTGTCTACATCCGCTCACAGATGGGAGTGGGGGGGACATGAGATCCTAACATGAGTATTCGGCCCTCACTCTGTACCACATGTTATATACAACTCTGCCTTAATCACGTATGGTCTCAGGGAGGGGCTAGATTATAGAGGGCAGGGAAGACTGGTGAGGAAGGCTCCCTCTGTATAGCTATAGGGAAGCCCTTATCTCTGCTGGGCAAAGGTTTTCCAGGTACAGCCTGTTGAGGAGGAATGCCCATACCCCCATAGTAACCTCTCGTCTATGCTCTGTTAGGAAGCCCAATAAACATCAGTTCCTCAGAGTGAACTTGATCAGAATTGTACCTCTGTTTGTCACTGGAAACTTAGGAAAAGGGGTAGACATTGCTTATGGGAAGGAATTCCCTAGGAAGGAATTTTAGCTACAACTAATACAGTTTATAGCCTACTCTTGGGCAGGAAGTCAAGAATGAGTGACTGGGCATTGCCCTCAAAGCTCTCAGCAAGTTCCCACAGTGCCTAGGGATCTCCTGATCCCAGTGGGGAGGCAGCAGGCTTTAGGGCAGTGGATCTCAACCAGTGGGTCATGACCCCTATAGGAGTCATGTGTCAGATAATCTGCATATCAGATATTTACATTACATTTCATAACAGCAGCAAAATTATAGTTACGAAGTAGCAACAGAATAAGTTTATGGTTGGGGTTCACCACAACGTGATGAACTGTATTAAAGGGTCTCAGCATCAGGTAGGTTGAGAACCACCGCTTTAGGGGCAGACACACTTGGCTCATGTGCACCCTCTTCCAGTGTTTTGAGGGTAGCCTGGGGCACATTAGTGACTCTTTTCATCTCCATCTTATCGGGTATAAACAGTTTCCCTGCTGAAAATATTTTGCTAATGACAATTTTCAGGGGACTCTTAACCTTCATTGACTATGGTAACTTCAAAGATCAACTGTGACTCTGGCCCCCAGAGAAGGTGCGGAACAGAAGAAAGCGTGGCTGGATGCGGGGTGGGAGGATGATAGGAATGGAAATTGGGGAGGGACAGGGACCTGGAGAGGGAGGAGGAAGCCTGTGTCTGAGGGGTGTGAGATGCCTGTAGAACAGGAACACAGTACGCACTAGAGAAACCCAGAACAGATGATCAGGGCTGCCCTTTCCCTTGCCTGGAGTACCACCCTGGTAGCCCTGAAGGTCACAGCTGCTTCTTACCCAGCCCTGACACTTGTTGCCAACATGCCTTTGAACATGTAATTTACAGCTTCAGACAGAGGAATGCACAGAGCTGACCACAAATTGACAGAAGCTGTTCGGTCTACAATGAGGCTGCATCCCTCTCCTGCAATGATGCATACGTCCAGATGTGGAGGCAGGAATTCCACTGACCTTATCTTTGACTCACCTGTGCTGATGGTTACAAGAAGTAGGACCAAGGATGCCCAGAACCCAGGCTGTGACATGCTGGAATGGCTGCAAGGAAAGGCTGAGCCAGAGAATGTGCCAGATCCTTGACCTGTTGATAAAGGAGCTTACAATACATGCTGTGTAACCTGAACCAGACTTTCTATTCCCCTCTCCCGCTGCGGGGGAGGGAGGATGTGGCCTCCCAGAGAGCATCACAGCAGGAGGAGCAGGGCCTGATCTGTCCTCCTAGAAGAATGGGCTAGCATCCAGGGTCCATCCCCTGGATGTGTTGGCTGGGGGATTCTAGGGAAGTCTTTCTCTTTTCTATATTAATTTCCTGTATGAGAAGAGAGGTGAGGGAAAAGCCAACTCAACAGACTGTGGGAGAGCTCTGCAGAACAAGTACCTGCCTTCTCAAGAGAAATTCACTGAAAGGACCAAGCAGATGCCATAACAGGCTGCTCAGTCTCTCTCAGAGATCAGGCCTCAATTTCAGTTTCCTGAGACTTGAGCAAGCAGTTTCTGGGAGGGCCATGAACAAAAGACAGTCCTTGCAGTAGCTCCCTTTCTGCACGTACTCTGACTGCTCAAAGTTCAGCCAGATGTTTACTTTCTGGGGCCCCTCACCAACTTAGAGTTATGTGCAGTACGTGCTTGGCCAGCCAGCCCCCATGGTGGCTCAAGGACAAAGCCTGGGACTTGTGCTGGACTGCCCCCAAAGTAATAAATTGTAACCACCAACCAGTAAATTCAAAGATTACATACCCTCACCCAATTAAAAGAGAACAGAGACAAAAATAAACCAATCCGAGTTGCACCTGTGCAAAACTCCCCCAACCCCCCTGAAGGGCTTGTGGATTTTGCCTTTAAAAAGCTAGCCACACAAAGAAAAAGTAAGATCCTCCTGGCCTCACGACTACGAGTGAGTGCTTTGGATCGAGCTTCCCTGCCCGCGGCTTGTAAACAAACAGAAATAAACCATGCTGTTGCATTCTGAACCTAAGGTCTGTGGTGGTTATCTTTGGGGTCCCAATCTGGGCATAACATCCACATTCTTCATTGCCTTGTATACCAACTTTAAAAGTTAAACAGAAACATCTGCAGCAAATGGAGACCATTACTGAGATCAAAGCACAGAGAACAACTGTCCGTGGGGCGTCCATCCCCACATGATATCTACAATGCAACCCCTACACGCAAGACTCAGGGAACATTGTGGAAGAAGGGGAGGAAAGATTGTGTAAGGGGTCAGCCAGGACATCTGCTGTAAGATGGTGTCTTCTGGGACAGGTCCAGATGGGCAAGGTCCAGCAGCTAGTGTGGTCTTGGTCTTTCTTTGACTTCTAAGGAGCCCGGGGTGGGTGTGTTAATCCTGTTCCTGAGTTGGAAGGGTCCAAAAGAAGACTACTTATGTCACATTTTTCTGGGGTGTCACTTTTATTGTAAGGCTAAGAGGAAATGAGTTGAAGTAATAGTCGAGGGGATTTCAAGGAGGCCGAGTAGAGACATCCAATACTGACTTCTTCCAGAAAGAAGCAGCCAAGCAACAGATGAATGCTACAGAGTGAGGCAATGCCCGCTGTGAGGCAATGCACGCTGTGAGGTAATGCCCAAGGCAGAACACTGGAAATCAGTAGGAGACAAGGGAACCCCTGGGAGAGTCAGGGGCCTGCAGCAATAGTGTAAGAGAGCATCTGGAATCCCAGTTCACATCTGGGGGAGAAGGGGTAAGGGAGAGGGGAAAGTCCCAGCAAAGCCTGTCAGGGTGAAAACTGGTGGTCCTGGCTGTTGGAAAGTTCCACGGCTCTGGTCACAGACTTACATGTCTCCATGTGTGACTAGCTAGATCTCTGCGTGGTAGAAAGGCTTTAGCAAGAGAGTTCACATCACTCTCCAGGGCTCCCACTGAGTGTGTAGCCATCTTGAGAAGGGAGTCGTTGTCTGAACTGCACAGCTCCTGGAGTCAGAAACTTGCACCTTGTGGTTACTGAGGTTCACAGATGACTCACACTGTACCGGCTCAACAGGGAGCTGCTTCCTGAACCAAACTTGGTAGAAGAGTGAGTCTGACTCACTCTGCTAGGTTCTTTGCACTACATGGGATGGGGCTTGTGACCGAGGGAACTGTAGTGTGAAACCTTCAAAAACAGGGCAATCTGAAGCCTTCCCTTCATGACCTGACTGTGACCGGTATTGTGTGGATGCATATCAGGGCCTGCTGGTGCAGGTACAGGCAAAACTTGAAACTAACACTATCACTAGACACAGTCTCATTAGTGGACTCTTTTTTGTAGTTGTACCTAACATCCACCTGACCTTGGCAGTTGTCTCCATATGAATATTTACCTTATTTTAGGAGACTAGTGGGTGGTCTGGAATGTTTATCTGTCTGAAGTCTGTCCTTAGAATTGAAAACTATCTCAAATAAAATGCTTTTGTCTGGAGATGGCCCTGGCACTGGATGCTTGCTAATGAACATAATTACAGAAGGCAGATATCTGAGTCTAATGCTAAAAAGGGAAGACAAAAGCCTGGAATAAGGAAGTCTTGCCTGTGTGACTGTTGTCAATACAGTTGGGGGAAGTATCCAAATACCTTAATTGTATGGGGAAAAATTTGAGAAGCTATAATAGCACACATGAAATTTATTACAGGAAACAGCTGATATATATATACCAAATAATACCAAGACTCTTCTGGAAAAACATCCTTGATTCTTCCAGGTAATAGCTTTGTCATAGTCAGCTGAATTTCTACTTCATATTTCTGTGGCTTGAAACAGAGTTAGATATGAAGAGAGAAATTCTTTTTTAAAAAAGATTTATTTACTTATTATGTATACAGTGTTCTGTCTGCATATACACCTGCAGGTCAGAAGAGGGCACCAGATCTCATTATGGATAGTTGTGAGCCACCATGTGGTTGCTGGGAATTGAACTTATGACCTCTGGAAGAACAGCTAGTGCTCTTAACCTCTGAGCCATCTCTCCAGCCCCTAAAGATTTTATTTTATTTTATTTATTATGTATACAGCATATATGCTTGCAGGCCAGAAGAGGGCACCAGATCTCATTACAGATGGTTGTAAGCCACCATGTGGTTGCTGGGAATTGAACTCAGGACCTCTGGAAGAGCAATCAGTGCTCTTAACCTCTGAGCCATCTCTCCAGCCTGAAAGAAATTCTTTATTGGGGTATGCATGTCAGTTATTGCTGTGTCTGTGCATCTTTCCTATATGACAACAAAGACAGAATATCTAAAGAGCATATATGAGGTTGTATACCCAAATATTTTCATTTTTAATACATGTGAGATTGAGAGGGCCCACAGAGACTCCATAGTGTGGCCTTATTCCATCTTAACTCAAGGTCAGAGAGTCTGAGCTTACTTTGCCCTACAGGCTGCATAATAGGATGTTTTGGCCAAAGGTGTGGTTACCAGGTCCCTTATACTTCAAGGCTTAATTACAGGATGTTTTGCCATAAAGCGTGGCTACTAGATGTTTTGAGAATCAAGGGAGTGTTTACACTTGTCTGAGTTTGTACCTTGAACCATAGTGTCCTTTCGAGGGAGAGGTCTTTTGCCTCTCCCCTTGTTAGTGTATAAAAAGCCCATGAGGAATAAACTCGGGGTAACTGTGGTGTTGACCCAGAGCCCTCCCGATGCTATTCTGTGTCTCTGTCTTTTTCTTTTACATCTACATCTCTATTTTTCATATATGTTATTTCTTAATCCTCACTCCTCCATTCAAGACTGTTCAATAGTCAGGCAGGACACAGCATGAGATGGTTGGTTTTAAACATTAACTTGTCACAACTGAGAATCATGTGAAAAGGGAACTTCAGCTGAGGAATTATGCGTATCAAGTTGGACCATTGGTGGGGTATTCTCTTAACTGCCTTAACTGACATGGGAAAACCTACCCTAAATGTGGGTGGCACCTTTTAGTAAAAGCCCAGATAACAAAAGATATGAGAGAAGGAAGAGTATTTGCTGTTTCTTTGGCTTTTCCTCTTGCTTCAGAATTCATTTACACTGTTGCTGTAATAAACCAGCCTGCCTCCATCTTGGGCTTGAAATGATTAAATTTGTTTCTCAAGGACTGGATTTTGCCCCACATATAATCTCAACTACAAATGATTCAGTATTGTCTGCTCCAGGAAACAGCAACTATGTCTTTGTTTCAAAAGGTTATTTTGACCACCTATGACCACCTTGTTACGACTATCTGTTATTATGGACTACCTTGAGACCACATCTTGTTTCAAGAGGTCTTTGTAACTAACTTGCTATGTTACATTTTGCTCCAGTAACCCTGCTATTTTGCCCACCCAATCCCCCATTTGGAAACCCCTTATACTTGAGCTGTAAAAAACTTGTCTACCTTACATCCAATCCTGACCTCCTTTACTCCACCTTAAGGGAGGCAGCCCATGTACATGAATAAAAAGGCTTGCTTTAATTAATTGCTTACTTTAATTAATTTGGCCATGAATATTTGAGTCTGTCCTCTTTCTCCTTGCATCTTTGGGATTAATACCTACCATACCAGTAAGGTTGGCAGGGAAGAAAGACAGACAAGGGATCAAGCCTTTATTGCAGGCCTTTGTTAGGGGGACTGGCAGAGGTAGCTTCTGGTGTAAGAATAAGAGCCTATTGTCTGCTTATTGGCTGGGATAGTTATAGGGCAGAAAAATTAAGGGAGGAAGAAGAGAAAAGTTTCTTTTTTCAGTCCACAGTTGGCTGTTGCTAAGGATAACCAATGAACACTCAGTTAAAGAATGTCAGGTGACCAATAGTCATCCTGACTGGGCATTGACAGGGTGGGGCAGGACAAGAATTTAGAAAAACAAGTTCCTTTAGTTCTAGGAACCAAAGTGCTTTTAGTAACTGTCACTGTTTAGTCAAAATGCAGGAGTTTTACAGATGGTGTGGCATGGCTGGCAATATCATTTCTCAATGAGCCTGAATGAAAGTTCTTGGAAAGGAGCTGCAGCTTCCACTGAAGATTCTGCAAGGCTGATTAACCTACTAGAACCCCAGTGACTGTGGAGTTTGAAATGTTATAAGTCCAGAAACAAATTCTTTTGGGCGGTCTTTAGACCTTTTACTAGCCCCCTCTGCATGTGAGCTAACATCAATTGTTAATCCTTTGGAACATACAAACACCTAGCCTTCACCAATGAACAAAAGAGACCCCAAGGCCCACTCCCACAGTAACACACTTCCTCTAACAATGCCACACCTCCTAATAGTGCCACTCCTGTTGGGGGCCATTTTCTTTCAGACTAGCACAGGGTCCTGTGACTCTTCTTTCTCTTCTATTGGGGAGAGACAACAGCATCATCATGGTTACCGTAGACCCTAACTACCTCTGTATTATTCTGCTCAATTAGTTGCCATGGCTAAAAGGTAAGAACATCATCAGATAGCATCTGAGAACTATAGAGATTTCCTCCCTGTTTTACCCACCTACCTAATGTTTCTGCCAATGTATTGTACATGTCTTCATTTATGACTTCCTTTGTTGTCACGATAAAAGTGCCGCTAAACTGCTTTCACATTGGAACATAGAATTTAGGATGACCTGAATCTGTGTTCCTGGGCCATGGTCAGTCATGCTTGAGTCCCGAATAAGCCAGCTCTTTATTCCATTGAGGCTCTTTCTTTTGTCCATAGTTCTCATATTCATTTTTCCTGGTAAATTAAGAACAAATGCTTATTTATCTCAGGGAATCAACTACAGACCAAAGTAATGATTGTAGTGCAATCTTAACTTAGTTAATCAGTGAATTTATTGGTCTTACTTATAGAACATGGTGAAAGTTTACTTACATGGCCATGGTTGATCCCAGAAGAGCTGCATCACCATGTAGGCTCATCATCAAGGATGATGACTTCATGGAAACCACATCAAGGACTCCTTCAGTTAATTTCCCACTTCCTCTACAATTAACATCTACTGAGATCATCTGAAGCTGGAGGAGGACAGAGAAAGTAATTGCTTGACTCTCAAATGAGGGTATGTCTTAAGGTTTCTGTTGCTGTGAAGAGACACCATGACCACAGCAACTCATAAAAAAAATTAATTAAGGGTGGCTCACTTATAGTTTCAGAGGTTTAGTCCATTATCATCATGACAGAGAATGTGGCAGTGTGCAGGAAGATATGGTGCTGGAGTTGAGAGTGCTACATCTTGCAGGCAACAGGAAGTTGACTGACTGTTACACTGAGGGAAACTTGAGCAAAAGAGACCTCAAAGCCCACTCCCACAGTGACACACTTCCTCTAACAAGGACACACCTCCTAATAGTGCCACTCCTGTTGGGGGCCATTTTCTTTCAAACTACCCCAGGGTCCTGTGACTCTTTTTTCTCTTCTATTGGAGAGTGACAACAGCTCCATCATGGTTACCATAGACCTAGCTACCTCTGTATTATTCTGCTCAATTAGTTGCCATGGCTACCTGGCCAAGACTATTAACCTAGTTATCATGAAGAAGAATTTTCTACCATAGTGAGAATGAAAATTTAGGTGAAATATTTTTTATTGTCTTGAAACATTACACTGAAATTGCAAACAGGCTGTCTTTATACATCCACAATGATGGATTTTTTTTTCCTCTGCAATAAACATTAAAATACTCTGTGTGTGGCACTGAGCTATGTACTGTGAATATTCAAGTAATAGAATATGGTCCTCACTTCAAGAGATTTCTTTACAGCCTGTTGAAGAGACAGGCATGGGAAAAACAGAACAAAATATAGAACCTGACTGCCTAGTCCTGGGAACAGGCATGGCATCTGGGAGGAACAGACAGACACAGGTAAATCAAGCCGACAGTTGCATTTGGCTAAGTTTTTTTCACATCTACATCTGTGAAACGGGCTTTCTGGACAGGTGAAGGTTTCCCAAAGACCTTTCAGTTTTCTACATTGGTCTGACACCATGTTAGCCCATTTATAAATGCTATGTGTTCATGAACATATTGAAGGACTTTGTGAAATACTGAAGATCCTAAAACTGTCCAAGTAATGACATCACCTAAAAGGCAACGGTTCAAAGTCTCCACAGGCACCAGGCAATCTACAACAGGCATGAGAAACATGAGATTTTATTCTTCAAACTCAGCCATATAAATCATTTTAATTAGGAGAAATGGACAGAATAACTCAAAATGTAAATGTCGTTCAAGAAATTGGTCAAAATTGAAATTTTGTGACCTCTCATTTTTGAGGCATACCATTGCTAAACAGAGGAAATACAGCAGCTGCATCAATGTGGGCCACAGGTTAGACAGTGAGCTGATTTGCTGAGGCAGAATTCACAGGAGGAAGAACAGGATCTTTATTCACCAGTGTGAGCCTCTGTGGGAAGGTCCTTGGCTCTAGGTGAAACAAAGGAAAGAATTTCTTCTTTAACAGCACCTCCCCTGAGTGGGCTGGTGCTCTAGCATATATAGTCTCAAAATGAAAAGTGAGGGCATGACCACTCCAAGGTATGGTTGAGGAGAAGGTTTATTGTAGATATGAGAGAGAGCACAGCCAGAGGCACCTGGAAGGGTCCAGACTGAACATGGCCCACAGACTGAACCAGAGGAAGGGGTGGGGAGTAGAAAAGGAAAAAGAGGACAAATGGACCAGTAGAGGTCCAGGATGGAGCCAGCCAGGAGCCAAGAGTCTAAGAGAGCGAGTAACCAAAATGGCTGAGGTTATATAGGGAAGAGAAGCTGGGGGAAGGGAAGCAGAAGTTTAGCCCTGGGCTGGAAAGGTAGGAGGGCTCGGTGAGTAGTGCTGGGAGGAGCCACAGTATGAGTGAGATTTGCCCAGGGTTTCTTTGAGACTTGACAGTCTCCCAACAAGGTTCATCACTCCAAAGCCTTGGGAGGCTGACGGTAGGGATGGGATGGCAGAGACTGGGAGAAAGTTTTAACAAATTTTCTCTCTAGTCAATTCCTTCAGCGATTTAGCAAACTGCTGGGGAGACTGCTCTAAGTCCCCTTTGTCTTGACTTTGCCTGTCTTTCCCCTCAAGAGCTTTATCTTCCCAGCGGGGGGCCTGTTGGCTGCAGGAAAAGGCTTGGTGTGACTTTTTTTTTTTAGGCTGTGCTGACTGCTTGTGACTTAAAGAAGGTCTGACAACCACTCCCAGAGACGTGATGGCTAGTCAGCAGCTGTTTCCCACGGGGGGGGGGGGGGGGGAGTGCATTTTGTGAATGAATGTCACATTCCTGGGACAGGTACACCAACTTCCTTCATTTGGTGACCATCTCAAGCTGGAACCAAACTGCCGAGCCAGGGGAATTTATGCCAAGCTAGCTGATGTTTACTTGGAACACAGTGATATTTAGAAAAGAAGTGCCCCCCCATTCCACTTTGATTTTTTTTTTTTTTTCATGTTTGCTTTACAACATATTGCACAGACCCACCGACTGGTCAAGAGCAAATCCAAGTCGTTTGGAAGGTTTAGGGACAGCAGGGCAGAACTGACTTCCCAGTTGTTTGTAAACAACTCCTGTTAAATGAGGCTTCTTGATAAAATGAAAGCTGGTGTGCTGAAGTCCCTTTCACAAATAATGATGAACCAAGAATTCTGCCCGGGAGGCTGAATTCTGTTCATCTGCAAGCAGACAGGAAGCAAACAGCGCCCAGCCACTGCCATTGATTGTTACCCCAAGTCTGTTAAAGGCTCACTGTACCATGCAGGTGTGATTTTCTGCTTTTCTGAATACGTACGTTCTTTACACATGCGCACCATCACATGCGTACAGATAAAGGTGTTAGGTCATGGCGTTAACATCTAAAGTATTACTTTACAAAGAAAATAAACACTTTAAAAGGAATTATTAAAAGAAAGTAGGTAAGCCCATCTCACTTCTAACCAATGCCAAAAGGACTTGAGACCCTGAAGATGTGAAAGCTCAGGGATCCGTGATGCCACTGCTCGCCACTGGGGCGGCTGCTAAACCGATTTTAGATCCCTACGGCTGGGGTGGCTCTGCTTTCCAAGAGCAAACGTACGACATCTCTAGAAAAACCACCTGGACCCAACGTTGGCCGTCCATTAAGTTGAACAGGCGTTCTGCCTGACCTTCAGGAGCCAAGAAATTAGGCCAATTATTCCCGAAGTTTCCCGAAAGTCAACTCTCCAACTTTAGGGGGCTTTCCGAATCCGGTAGGGAAAGCATCCCAGGGTCTGGGAGCTGCAGGGTGAGTGTACCTCATAGTGCCTGCCCTGGGTGCTTGCAGGACTCCACAAGCTCCTGAGGCGCCCTGTCTGCCTTTCCTGGCTCTGTGGAGGTTGCTTGGGGGCGGTACTCCGGATTCCCGCTGCTTTGAAACCAGATCTCCCCTCCACCAGTGCCTGTGTTCTATGCCAGGGCCCTGCTCTATCCCTGCATCCAGGTTCAAGCCTTGCTCCACAGCAGGGGTTCTCAACCTTGCTAATGCTGCGACCCTTTAATACAGTCCCTCGTGGTGTTGTGGAACCATAAAGTTATTTTCGTTGCTACTTCATAACTGTAATTTTGCTATTGTGAATCATAATGGAAGTATCTGTGTTTTCCGATGGTCTTAGGTGACCCCTTGTGAAAGGGTCGTTCTACCCCTCCCCCCAAAGGGGGTCACCATAGACTGAGAACCGCCGCTCTACAGCTAGTTGGGTGACAGCAGCATTGCTCTCCCCCATCCCTTGCACCATGCCTCTCACCCACTCTTAGAGTAGGCCTTGCTCCTCCACGCTAAGTTCTGGTGCCCGAGTCCTGCACCTGCATCCCTCCCTGCACTGCCTGCACCAGCTAGCTCCTGTTCTTGCGGCCACTCCTATCCATGAGCATTGTGGGACAGGAGTCGAAGGACCCTGAAAACAGGGACTGGGTGCGCCGACCCGCTGAGCTCTGTCTGTTGTAGGCTGCGTCCCTGTGCAGCCACCTGGGATGCATAGCCCTGCTCTGGGATGCCCTGGCCAGAGTCCAGGCTCCGCCTGGTGGGCCAGGACAGGGAGCCAGCAGGAGAGCCCAGGAGAGGACCACCATAAGCATCAGGCTAACAAATAGCAGCCCCTTCTGTTACACACAACTTGGCATTAGGATTCATGTTCGTTTTCAAATAACTTGTTCTAATGCATTTGAGACCTGACTTGACCTGAAGCGACGGAAATTGTTTCCCTGAGGAACCACTAGTAGGGGAGCAGAAGGCAGAGGGCATTTAATAAATAATGGTTGGTTGAAGTTTTGGTCTTCAGTCATTTTGCCGTCCCCATGGAGAAGCTTCCCTTGTCTTATTATAGTTTGGGTCTACTTGGATTAGCAGTCTGCTCTCCCCCCAAAAAAGAATTCACTTCTGTTCAGGTCTGAATTTAACTCATTCCCAAGAGAAAGCAAGTTGTAAAGACACACGAAGCATCTCTCCTCTGGAGGTCGGAGCTGCACATATGCACTTTGTCCTGGTTGTGTAAACTTGAAGTTTTTGTCTTTTTATTTAAGGCAGTCTCACGGGTCCCAGTCTGGCTTTGATGTCCGGATCCTCCCCGTCCACATCCCCTGGGTGTTGTGATTACAGGCCTGTACCACCCTGTCTGACGTAGTTCTCAAGTTAAGAAATGTTACTCTAGAAGGTTTTAAGGACTTTAGTGTCTTTCTGTAGTTTTTATTCTCCTAAATAAAACTCAGGAATAGTTTCTGTTTCTTCATCACAGAATCACTGAACTGTGGTTTCTGGGACAAACTCTATTATTGTATTCTATTGGTAAAATGGAAATACAGCATAACATAGCATGATGGTTAACAACTTTCTGTTAGCAGTAGATTTAAAACATGTAATGCCAACGAATGTTTGTGCACTCACCATGCTTACTGCATTTTTTAATGACCAAAAGGTGGAAGCAAGGAGTCCCTGGATGCAAACAGATGGACAAAAATGCAATCCATATGTACACCGGAATATTATTTGGCTTTAAAAAGGAACAAAAATGTCCAAAGAGGAGATGCTGAGTGAAATAAGGCAGATGAGACAATAACAAATACCACATGATTCAAATTATTAGCAGTGCTTGAAATTGTCAAATTAAAGGCAGATATGGTGGTGTGTGTCTGTAAAAACAGCACTTGAGGAGCAGAGGCAGAAGGACTGCTGAGATTTGGAGGCGATTTGGGGCTCCACCTTAAGACTATGAGTAAGGGAAGAAAGAAAGAAAGAAAGAGAGAGAGAGAGAGAGAGAGAGAGAGAGAGAAGAGAGAGGAGAGAGAAGGAAAGAAAGCAGGGCATGGGGTGACCTGAACCAGCAGGTCATTCTTCAATGACAGGGTCCTAAGTGGGAGATGGCCATGAGATGAGAAAGATAAAAGTTTTATCCCCTGCTGATAGAGAGGATTAAAATTGGTGTGGGGGTGGGGCTAGGGGTCAGAAGGTCTTGCACACACTTATGCCAGGCAAGCTTATTAAGGACAGCGTCTCATATACTATTTCCAGGGGATCAATGGGACAGAGTCAGTGGAATTTGTCATACAATGGGACAAAGTCCACAGGAGGCTAGTCAAGCAATGTCACACTGATGGAACACAGGACATCTCAAGAACACTACAGACCGAGCACACAGTAGCCTTGGACTTAACTATAACCCTCATATAGTGGGAAGAGTCGGTTTCCCAGTATCAGAAGCCACAACTCCCCCAGGCCATCCCCTGTTCTGCCAAAGCATATTTTTAGTTTTAGAAAAGAAGCCATATTCTTTCTCCATACTTTAGGGCCTCAGAGAGCCTTGAATCAGCCCAAGCCTGGTACATGCCTGTAATCCCATTTGGGAAATGGAGGCAGGAAGATTAAGGAGTTCAAGGCCAACCTGGGCTACCAGATACCTTGTCATAAAAAAAACAAACAGAAAAAAGAAGTTAAATTCATAGAAACAGAAAACAAATTTTTGTTGCCAGTGTCTGAGGGAGTTGAGAAGGGGGAGCTATTAGTGTTACAGAATTTCAGTTTGGGAACAAGAATTCTAGAAACTGATGCAGTGGCAGGGATACAGCAGTGTAGATGTACGGGAGGCTACAGGAGCTGTGTTCTTGAGATGATTAAAATGATTATGTTACATATATTTTATACTGTAAACATTAATAATGATATTATGCAAAGAACAGCACGATTAAGGGGACAATGGCTCCTTACACCTGTCATAGTACACATTTGCTAAGTGACAGCTGTGCTGGGTAGTTTTATGTCAACTTGACAGAAGCTATAGTCACGGGAGAGGAGGGAACCTCAACTGAGAAAATGCCTCCAACAATGTGGCTGTGGGTAAGCAAGCCTTTTTAGGCATTTCTTAATTAGTGATTGATATGGGAGAGCACAGTCCATCGTGAGTAGGGTCATCTCTGGGCTGGTAGTTCTAGGTTCTATAAGAAAGCAGGCTGAGCAAGCCATTAGGAGAAGGCCAGTAAGCAGCGCCCCTCCATAACCTCTGCATCAGCTCCTGCCTCTGGGTTCCTGTTTGCGTTCCTGTCATGACTTCCTTCCGTGCTCGACAGTGATACGGAAGTATAAGCCAAATAAACCCTTTCCTCCCCAAGTTGCATCGGTCATCACGGTGTTTCATCACAGCGATAGTGATCCTAACTAGTACAACAACTAAGATGGTAACCATGTGGTTTAATTTTTAGTTCTAAAAGTTTGGTTCTCATTTGATTTTAAGAAAAGTTGTATTTAGGACAGAAGAGTAACATAGATGCGTATGCACACAAACCCATAAGCCAAACGGACTAGACAGGAATTCACAGTTGGGTCACATTTCTACATTCTAGTAACATTTCCAGTACAGGAGCTGTGCAGTGAAGAAGCACGGTGAGGCTGAGAACCACTTCTGGAAGAAGGCTCCCCAACCCAACAAAGAGCACTAAGCAGGCCCTGCGAAGCCTTCCTAGGCTTTCCTTCCTCAGTCTCCCTTTCCCATGGAGCTGGTTTCCAACCGTGGTCCAAGTTTGTCACCAGAGTATGAGATAGAAGTCAAGTAAGGAAAAAGAAATCACTCATAGCCCCAGAGCAGCTGCATACCTGGACTGTAGAAAAATTTGAAAATGGATATTTAGGCATGTGACAGAAAATGCATGTTTATTCTCAAACAGCAGAAAGCCAGGCACCAGATTTGTCTGACTGTAAAATAAATAGTTTTAGTTGAGGCAAATCCAGCTGATATGTGTGAAAATATGCTTCTAGAAATACTATTTTATGAACTAGAATCTTCCTTCCTTTTTTGCTGGGCTGGAGAAATGGATCAAAGGCCTCTTTACCACTGAGCTGTATCCCTAACCCATAAAGCAGAAATTTTAAGATTTTCTGTATATACAATAAAGTGTAATATAAAGGTATTAATCATAATAATGGCATCGAAGAAATGAATAAAACCCAGACATTCTCCTGTAGAAGACCATTTTCATCACTTTCTACTGGACAATTATTCCAGAGAGTAAGAACCCAACTCTAAACTTAGCCACTCCCTATTTCTCACCCTTGTAGGATTTCAGTACAGATGTATCATCTGTAATATATATGTGTGTGCTGCATGTATAAAAATCTATACAGTAGCTGGGTGGTGGTGGTACACACCTTTAATCCCAGCACTCGGGAGGCAGAGGCAGGTGGATCTCTGTAAGTTCGATGCCACCTAGTCTACAGAGTGAGTTCCAAGACAGCCAGAACTGTTTCACAGAGAAACTCTGTCTCAAAAAAAAATCTATAGAGTAAATCACATCTTTGTCTGTATGTGTTACTTTGCTGATTGACTCTTAGAGCAATCTCGAGAGTAATTTATACACACACACACATATATCAGTAATTCTTTTAAAAAATGTTTATAATCTAAACATTTCAGGAGACTTTGAGATACAAAATGACAGATCTTACATTTATAAACTGCTTCTCTTCTCCTAGGTACCTTAAATACAGGAAGGACATTATGTCGACATTCATTAGGAGCAAAGCAGAGAAGCAGCAACCTGGCTTGTTAAGGTGGGGACTGGGATTGGAATGGCCTTTCCAGAAGAGGATAGAACCTCATCAAGCTGAGGTTTCAGCCCTCAAAGAGCAAGGCCATCAAGATCCAAAGGATGACATGGTATTTGTGTACTTTGGCATCTTTTCCCAAAGCACACAAATACCATGTCATCTTTTGTCATCCTTACCTGAAGTACAGCTGGGCTCCATAGTGCTTGGGATAAATTAAAACCCCAGGTTTTCAAAGGAAAATGAAGGCTGGCTCCATATTTACAATGTACTGCTCCCATAGAATTCCACATGATCATATATTATCTCAGAACACAAAACAGAAGAGCATTTATAATTTTTTTTAATCTCCACATGTTTTAAGAAGTTTGACTATTTCATGAAGAGAGATGGGTTTGTAAGTAAGAAAGAATGGTGAGGACCTCGCTTGACCAGGGTGTGGGTGTGGACAAAGTGGGTTTCCAGGAAGCCAGCTTCCTTAGTTCACCACTTAGCACCATCTACAGCAATATTTCAGAGTGAGATGAGTAAAATATGTGGTTTTTTTTTGGTTTGGCAATATAAGAATTCTTGGAGGAAAAGACAAATAAGAAATATGAAAGAAGTACGATAATACGTTAATGATAATATAATCCTAGGCATGACAGCTCATTTCTCTTAAATGCCTCTCTTTGGCATAGTTGACTTTTTGAGCGCATTTTAATAATGCTGATAATTCAGTGTTATTTTGTTTGTTTTGTTGTAGATTGCCTGGGGGTGGCCAGGGGAAGGCTAATGATTCTAATTGCATTGTCACATAGGTTAGCCAGTCAGCCCAGTCTTCCAGGACATTTACAAAGCAATTTCAATATTTACAGCAGATCTAATTGGTTGTAGAGTAAACATAGTGGATAATAGTTTATTCTGATGGCAGTGCGTGTGCTGAAGACAGCGTTTGAGTTTGGAGCTACCCAGCAACCCTCAAGTTTGCCCTGCTTCCTGTTTGTCCTTTTTCGAACTCTGAAAATAGGTATGATGAGCCCGGGAGGGAAACAGAAGAATTTGTCTAAAGTATATTATCTTAAACCTCTCCCTGGAGAGAAGGGTTTTCCCTATTTTTAGAGGAACTTTGTATACTCAAAATGCATTTGTTCTTGTTGCATTTATTTCGAAACGTTATAAACAATTACATGAAAGCCAACTGTATATTAGCCAAATATTCTTTATATTCTGAATTGAGGAGGATGGTTACGATTCTGATTTTGACTGTCAAAGCCAGCATGGTCTTTGTAGTGTGTGAGTCTAATGTAGGGTGTGAATTCTTAATTCCCCATGTCCTCAGGGAAAGGGTTAAGAAAAGAAATCACTCCCAAATTGCTGCTTGGGGAGAATGCAGTAGGATCTGCCTGTCTCTACTTACTGCAGATCAGTTCTTCTGTTCTCTCTCTGTCTCTCTCTGTCTCTCTTTCTCTCTGTCTCTCTGTCTCTCTCTCTCTCTCTCTCTCTCTCTCTCTCACACACACACACACACACACACCTTACTATAAATTAGCATCTATCTCCAAGCTATCTATTTTCCTCAAGCTGTTAGTCTTTAGGGTAACACTGAATATCAATATAATTTCAACAGAAAGCTGACTCACAAGAACATGGGAGCAATTATTTCGTAGGACAACCCCATCTGTTGAGTCAAGATCATTGGTCACATTTATTGTGTGCTTAGGAATCTTCTTTTAAAAGTCTTACACCTTGTATTCTAATCACTTCCCAGATGTTGGTATTACTTGTTTTATGTGTAAGTAGTGAGTCACGAGACAGTTAAGTGGTATGTACCTAGTCAAGCATCATGGAAATCCCTGAAGGAAGGGCTGACCCTTAGTGAACTACTTCTGAAGCCCCATCATCACCAGAAGAGTTGGTCAATTCCCCTTGGAACACACTCTATGAAACCAAACAGCAAACAGCCGTATCACTCAACACACTTTACGTTATTCTTTAGATATACAGAAAAGGTATTTATTGGATATTGCTTAAAGTCGTGTTTTTCCTTTAGGTTGATGCCTGAAATTCCACAGTTGCAACTTGGGTCCTTATGGGTTGTATGATGAAAGAAAAGATATCTCTGAAAAGGGTTAACATTTCTAGTTCAGTTTTTGCAAAATTTTGCAAAAGACTTACCTGTCGGTGCTGACAGGGGCAGTGAGTACCTGGGAACCAGGAGCCTTTCAGAATGATGATGGTGAGGTGTTAGGTAGAGGCTGAGGACCAGAACATATGTGACATCACCTTTGCCTTATCCTTCTACCCCAACCCACATAGAAACTATGCAGATTGTCTTCTCAGTCCTTGAAACAAGTGACTAAGCCTCCCACTGTCTTCTCCCCTTATTCAGCTGGTGTTTTCTAAATGGTCCTGAACAGACAGAGTCCCATCCCACCATTTAGAAGATTGCAAACTAATTGAGGAGGACAAGCAACAAGGTAGTTTAGAAATCCCTTTTTATATACTGATTTCATTCCTTTCAGATGAATACTCAAATGCAAGATTATTAAACCATCTGTCTTAAGGGAAAAAAACTTTCATATTGTTTTGCATAATGCTTTGAATACTTAACCTCATCCAATCATTTCAAAATTCTGCAAACTATTCATTAATGTAATGTCAGCATAATGGATTATATTCTGTTGATAGACAATCATAATTCACAATTACTAAAGATTCCTACCATACTATACTTACTACATTAAAATATTATAAGCATATTGCAGAGTTGTTCTCATTAAAGTTTGGGATGATAGAACTTTTAGACTGATCTGTTACTTCAAATCCATTAAGCAGATCAACAAAACCAGCCTTGCTTCAGGTGGTGGAAGTATTAATATACTGAAGAGCTGTGGGGGAAGAGCAGGAAAGGAAGAATACACTGACCCTGTTTTGAATTTTTGAATTTATTGTTTTAATGTGTGTATATATACTTGTGTGTGTTTGCACATGTGTGTTCACGAATGTGTGTGCAGACCGACACACAAATGACTGCTGTGTGGTTGTACGTGGCATGTCACATGTATGGAGGTCAGAGTCCAGTGTTGGGGAGTTGGTCAATTCCTCTCCTTCCACGCTATGTGGGTTCTTCTGGGGATCAAGCTCAGGTCTCTGGGCCTGCACAGCTGGTGCTTTCACTGCTGAGCCGTTTTACTGATGACCACTTACCTTGCAGACACAAAACCCTGAACAATATCAAGATTAATTTATTGGAAACAGGAAATGGATTAATAACAGAAAGGCCATGTCAGTTTTTCAGATTGTGTGTGTGTGTGTGTGTGTGTGTGTGTGAGAGAGAGAGAGAGAGAGAGAGAGAGAGAGAGAGAGAGAGAGAGAGAACTCTGAAACTTCCCTGTGTCTTTATTAAAACTTCCACTGAACACACATAGATAATTTTGTAAATTTTCAAGTTTTCATAATGATCTGAATATGTGACTATATGTGGGAGCCTTTCAAATGGGCAGACTGCGTGGACTGGTTAACTTCGGGCAAGGTATTGATTGTGTGAAAGATTACGTTCCTTTCAACTTGAATTCTATCATTATAATGAACTTCAAAGCGAAGCCTGAAAATATTTTCTCTCTCAGGTCGGAAAACAGGGTGGATACAGACATCAGAAGAGTCTGCTGCTGCCCTTGCCCCCAATTTCAATGCTGCTCCCAATCTTTGGCAGATAAAGGCATAAGATTCACAGGCAAAACCTTCTTCCAAATGGTAGTGAAGAGGCAATCAAAGTGTCTCTGTTGCATTTAAGACAATTTGGTCATTTTATTATCCACTGTATATTTTTATTGTCTGTCTGTCTAAAGCAGTAGATACAGAAGGAAGAGGAGGGGAGGAGTGGGAAAGAGAAGGAGAAAATCTCTGAGACCTGTGAGTGACCCCTCTCAACCCCTTACCAGAAATTACAGTGGAGACTACACTGTTTGGACACGCATTTCCTAAAGCAGTCTTCAAGGGTGCTTTCCCACGTCTCTTACACCCACAGATTCTTCTGGGCTCCTCCCTGTCTTCACTGAGTATTCCATTCTAAGCTTTAAGCATTGAACGCTACAAGGGTAAAATCACAGGCGGCAAACTGTATGGTGGAGGCTGAGGAGGTTTCTTTGCAGTAATACCCTCAGTCCCTTCCACAAGAAGGAACGGCAAATGCCTTTCCTGTTATAAAGACTAGCACTACTGTGTCCTTGCTCTGAACCCAGTCATCAGTGAGTGAATTAAACAAAATAATTTCTTAGATTCTCTCTCCTCATTTCTATTTTATTTGTATTTCATTCATGGGAAAAGAAATACTGAGACGTGTGTGTGTGTGTTGTGTGTGTGTGTGTGTGTGTGTGTGTGTGTGTGGACTTTGCCATGGGCAACAGAATAGTTAACAAATATGTATAATTTATTATTGATCAGAAAATTCCATAATGCTAATTTTCTTACCATAACCTATTTGTATACTTTTATGTTCTAATATTTTTAGTTAGCCTCTAAAACATATAATATTAGCAACATTTCAAAGAAATATGAAACATGCCAAAGACTTAAGTCCTGGCACTGAAGTCACAGCTGAGACAGGAACAGTGCAGAATTCATGTTCTTTGCGGCAGCAAGCTCTCTCTTCAGAAGGTTGCATTGTGAACTTAAAAGGAGAGCACCACTGTGGTTCCACTTTAGAAGGCAGAAGTAACCAAAGAAAGCGGGACCAACACAGGAAAGGGCTGTAGGAAAAAAGGTCTCCCTTTGGAATGGCTGCTCCGAGGCCACACAGGTGGCACACACATCCTTCTTAAATTGCAGCTAGTTCCTGGAAAGGCTGTGACCCCAGTTCCACGCTTCTGAGTTCTTCTACGTTTTCTGAATTCTCATGGAGTGTAGTAAGGCAGTGGAAACTGTCAGAAACAAGGAAAGTAATGAGCTTAATAAAGAAGTAATTATCAGAAGGCAGTGGCTGGGTTTTTGCCCTTCACCTGGTTCTAGAGCCATGGAATATCCCACCTGAGGCTCGTGCTAATCCACAGCCAGCAGGATTTCTATTTTATCTTCGATTTAAGAGATCCTAAAACCCTTTTGGAAAATCAATTTTCTCAGAGGATTCCCTGACAGCACCACATTTTTTAAGCCTACAGGGCCAAGCAGCCCCTTTCTGAAAAGATGTTCCTTTTGAACATATTCTGGTTATGAGTGGCCTCTCTGGATTGAAACTCACAGTCTGCTCCCTGATCCTGGGTCACCTGGAAACTTGCATGGAGCTCTACTGCCATCATCTGGTAAGGTGAAGTTAAAGGCCCCTGACTGCCTCCTGCCTCAATTAGGAATTCTGAGAAAGAGGGGCTGGGGCACTGGAGAGAGCAGATCAGCCTGTGACTGGTAGAAAGGATTCTACTATGAGGGGCGTGAAAGATGAGACAGTGTGGGAAACAAGTCACATGAGTTATACTGGCTGCTTTTGTGTCAACTTGACACAAGCTGGAGTCATCAGAGAAAAGAACCTTGGTTGAGGAAATGCCTTCATCAGATCCAGCTGTAAGGCATTTTCCTAACTAGTGATTGATGGGGGAGGGCCCAGCTCATGGTGGGTGGTGCCATCCCTGGACTAGGGGTCCTGGGTTCTGTAAAAAAGAAGGCTGAGCAAGAGAGGGGAAGCAAGCCAGTAAGCAGTACTCCTCCATGGCCTCTGCATCAGCTCCTGTCTCCAGGATCCTGCCCTGTTTGAGTTCCTGTCCTGACTTCCTTCAGTGGTGATCAGCAATGTGGAAAAAAGTAAGCCAAATAAACCCTTTCCTCCGCAACTTGCTTTTGGTCATGGTGTTTCATTGAAGCAATAGAAACCCTAACTAAAACATGAGTCTATCAAGTTTTGCAAATGAAGACCATTTCAATATACAAGAAGGCAATTCCCCCTATGAAGAGGAAGCAGTGTGGGACCAGCAGCTATTCCTTCATCTTCTTGGAGTGACACGTAGACATTAGAATAAAATGAGGACATAAAGTAGTGGGAGGGCTGGCATGGAGCTTAGGCAGTAGAGTGCTTGCCTGGCATGCAGGGAGCCCTGGCTTCCATTCCCAGCACCACATAAACTGAGTGTGGTGGTCCTCTCCTGTAGTTCCCAGCACCTGGGCAGTGGAGACAGGAGGATCAGAAATTAGAGGTCATCCTTGCCTATACAGCAACATCAAGGCCAGGCTGGGCTGTGTGAAACCCTGCCTCAAAATTAAAAGAAAAATAAAGGTAATGGGAGTTGGTATTAGATAGGATTTAAACTGAGGAGAGAGAGAGAGTCGAGTCCTGTGTTGGTTGTTTGTGCCACAGGCCCAATGGTAAGGAAGCCATAGGAAGGGGAGAGAAGATGTGTATACATTTCCTGAGAAAGTCACTGGCCTTGGTACATCTTCTGAATAACAATGAGGAAGCCGTTCCACAGGGAACTGACTCCACAGACCAAGACCTGTGGTGCAGGTCCAAGACGCAGAGAAAAGGGAGTGGAAGCCACATATCAAATTGCTGGAGACAAGCTGAAGCCATCAGCGGGGGGCAGGAGGCTTAGGTGAGCCGTGATCTGGAACTCGGAGGGGAGTGAAGACATCAGCAGACTCTGGAGGAGCAACTGAAAGATAACCTGAGCAAGGCTGTGCATGTATCTGTTGCTAGCTGCTTGGAAAGCTCAGGCAGGAGAGTCACTGGGGCCCAGGAATCTGACCGACACAATGAAACCCTCTTTCATTTATTTATTTTTAAAGAAGAAACCAGAAATTCCAAAAGAAAACAATGGACAACAGTTCACATGTGCCAGAGAAGAAAAATAATAATTGTATTAAAATATCATTTAGATTCACAGTGAATTTTTTATTTTGAGACAAGGTAGCCCTGGCTGGCCAGGAACTTGCTCATGAGACAGGCTGTCAGAGGTCAATGTGTCTGTTGCTTCCTCCAGAGTCCTGCAACGAAGGTGTTCACCACCACACCTGGTAACAATGCTGAGCAAGATGAAATTCAAAAAAGTAATGGAAATATTTAACTTAATTATGCAAAGAAATAACTCATGTCAACACACAGGGTTCACAATAAAGAAGAAACAAATAATACACCGCCCAGTATCAAACACAGGAAAAACCATATAGTGTGGCTTCAGGCATGTGCAGAGTGCTGGATATTTAGATCCCCAGGACAGCCTGTTCACAGATAGACCAGTGATGAGTATTTGCAACTGCAGCCTTTCCTGCCCCAAGAGGTCAGGGACTACAGAGATTCCAACCATCACTGCACAGTTATTTTCCCCTCCCACCCCAAAAGACTTACAATGCAGGCTTCATATGCAGCCTATGGCCGTCTTATCTGGGTCATGCTCCATCACTGTGCCCACAGAGGTGGCCTGTTACTAAAACACTGCCAGGGAGACAGACATTTGGGGTAGATAAAAGTAAAAGCCACTGCAAGTAATTGTTTAAAACATAGTATAAAGATGGTGTTTCAAATCATGGGCATTATTGACAGAATGTATGTGCTTTTCCTAAATTTGCAGGTTGACGTCCTAAATACTAATGAGATGGCACTCAACACTGGGGATAAAGTAGAAATTAGGACCACATGAAATCATAGTTCAAGGCCCTAGGCCAGCAGGAGTGCTTGCCTTGTAAAAGAGGCTAGTGAGGCTTTCTACCTCATTAGTACAATGTAAAGTCCATATGAAGACACAGCTAAATAGTGTCTATCTGAACCCAGAAAGGCATTAGTAAAACCAGACTTTACCCATGTCTTTCTCTTGGATTTCCCACATCAAACTGGGGTGCAGCTAAGTGTTAGATCATGGTCTGATGTATGCAAAGCCGTAGGATCAAGTCCCACCACTATTAAGACAATTAAAGCCTGGCATGGCGACAATGCCTAAAACATCAGAACTTGAGAGGTAGAGGCAGTGGGGTCAAGATCAGCCACAGCTACACAGAGAGTTCTAGGCTAGCCTACAGATGCTGCTACATGAGACCCTGTGTCCAAAAAAAAAAAAAAAAAAAGCTGATAAACATTGATCTAAGCCATGTAAATTAGATATATCACTCTGTTTCCTACTAATCATATAACACCACAGACTAGTTTCATTATAAGGAGTTTACTTTAACCCATAGTTCTGGGGTTGCAAGATTCAGGAGGTGAATGTAGCAGTGGCCTTCTTGCTGGCAAACTAGGGTAGGACAGCACACTACATGATTCAGGGAGTGTGTGTGTGTGTGTGTGTGTGTGTGTATGTGCGTTTGCGTGTGTGATGATTTCTCTCCATCTTCCTAATAAGTTACTATGATTCAATCATCTAATTGTAATCGCTTCCCAAAGGCCCTACCCAGTATCATAATATATCAAGTTCAGGTCATCAAATCTTGGGTTGTGCAACCAAACTGTATCCTAATTATACCACAATAGTATTTTGTTATGGAGGAATGAGCAAAACAAGAGAATGTGTGAGGAGAAAACCACACCATGTTATATTACGAAAGAATTATATTTCATTATATTAAGAAAGTGGCCGTGGACGACAGCAAGGTCCTCCACCCACACAGAATGCAGCTGAGCAACACCAGGCAGATTTTGGTGAACATCTCAACCACATACACTTTAAATGGGTTAAATGTCAGGAAGATGAGAAAGGATGCTATGCTAGGTCATAGAAGAACAATGTCCTATGTGTATTGAAGGTATCGCTATACAAAGTAATCACACTGGTTTTGAACATCAGTATAACTACTTCTAGTGTTGGAGATCCCTAGTGTGCAATTGTTGCCATCCTTGTAGAAAGATATGAAAAGAAGTAACGCCACCTTGCATATACTATGCAGTGTTTCTGAAGTGAATAAACTTTATAAAATTAACATTATTTTGGCCCCTGAGATTTGGCCTTGATCAGCAGAATATGGGACAGGTGCAGTCTTGTGACTCAATCATGTAGTTATTTAGGGTAATCTTAGAACAATGGAGTGAGGCCCTGTACCACAGACAATCCTGAAGAAGGAACCAGTTATATCTGCCTCTGCAGAAAGGATATCCTGAGCAGCCACCTGTTGTGGGCAAAGAAGTGTTACATTTGTTTATGACGCGGAATATTATTTTAACTGTGTTAAGGTATATTGCTTTTTTGTTTATGCTGTTTTGTTAATGATGTAAGGATGTGTGCTTAACTATGTACAGGTGTGCTGCATCTGTTTCACCTTGCCTGCCTAAGGCACCTGATTGGTCTAATGAAAAGCTGAATGGCCAATAGCTAGGCAGGAGAAGGATAGGTGGGGCTGCCAGGCAGAAAGAATAAATAGGAAGAGAAATCTGGGCTCCAAAAGGAAGAATGAAAGAAGGAGGAAAGACTGGGGGACAGACCTGGGGCAAGAAGCCAGATAGATATAGAAAAGCAGTGAAAGGCCAGGCAGTGGTGACACACACCTTTAATCCCAGCACTCAGGAGGCAGAGGCAGGCAGAAGATCTCTGTGAGTTCGAGGCCAGCCTGGTCTACAAAGTGAGATCCAGGACAGGCTCCAAAGCTACACAGAGAAACCCTGTCTCAAAAAAAAAAAAGAAAAGTTTAAAAAAAAAAAGCAGTGAAAGTAAGATATACAGAAAAAAGTAAAGTTAAAAAAAAAAACTGAGGCAAAAGATAGATGAAGAGAAACAGTTCAGACATTCTGCAGGACACGCGCGTATACACACACACACACACACACAAAAAAAAAAAACTGCTGAACTTTGTCAAAATGAGGCAGGACAGTCCCCATTCTTGCTTCATAGAAAAGTCTGCCAGATATTCTAGACCTGTAGGCTGAAGATGGATGCCCCAACGTTCTAGAGGAGCCTTGGGTGACTGTCCAGGCAGCCAGGTGTCTTGTCATTTCTATAGTTTTAGAAGTGGCTTTGCCCTGCACTTCCTGTTTACTCAGGTAATAAGTTCTTCTGATGGTGTTTGATGTAGTTGAAGACTATATAGTTACAGTTTTCCTTGGTTATGATAGAAGGTAAATTAGGTACAAAACTTTGGACTCACCAAGATAGGGTTAATAATAGTGACTTCTCCAAGTTTGCCAAATGTAAATGGACTGGATGTTGTAAATGTAAATCTTACTTGATAATTGTTCTTGTTATGTATAGTCTTACTATGTTAAATTAAAACTTTTCATTTGTACAAAAAAGGGGGAAATGATGTAGAATATTATTTTAAGTGGGCGAAGATGTGTTACATTTGTTTATGCTGTAGAATATTACCTCAACTGTGTAAAGGTGTGTTACTTTTATTTATGCTGCATCTGTCAAACAATGTAAGGATGTGTGTCTAATTATGTAAAGATGTGTTGCATCTGTTTCACCTTGCCTGCCTAAGACACCTGATTGGTCTAATAAAAAAACTGAATGGCCAATAGCTAGGCAGGAGAGGGATAGGAAGTGCTGCCAGGCAGAGAAAATAAACAGGAGAAATCTAGGCTCAAGAAAGAAGAATGGGAGGAATGAGAGGATGAGGAGAGAATGATGGAGACACCAGGGGCCAGCCACCCAGCCAGCCATGGAGTAAGAAGGAAAGAAAGACAAATAGAATAAAGAAAGATAAAAAGCCCAGAGACAAAATGTAGAAGAGAATCCGGATAATTTAAGTTAAAAGAGCTAGCCATAAATAAGCTAAACTAAAGTCAGGCATTTGTAACTAAGAATAAGTCTCCATCCATGTCTTTATTTGGGAGCTGGGTGGAACCTCACCCCCCCCCAAAAAAAAAGTAAAAGAAAGTCTAGTACAGTGGCCAACCAAAAGCCAGAAACAAACAAAACCCCAGCTGGTTCAGCCAAGCATTCTGAAGGGGAAAAAAACCTTCTGGACCAAATGTAAGTCAAATTGCTAAACTGTCTTATAAATAAAAAGCCCAGAGCCAGATATTGGGGTAAAATCTGAGAGATCAGAAAAGCAGAAAGAAGAAGCCAGCCATGTTCTTACCACTTGGAAATCCTCTGCCAAAGAGACCTACTTGTCTGTACAGACCTCCAGACCTCTATGGTTAGTGCTGGGATTAAAGGTGTGTCTCACCATGCCTGGCTCTGTTCCCCAGTGTGGCCTTGAACTCACAGAGATTGGATGGATCTCTGCCTCCTGAATGCTAGGATTAAAGGCCTATGCTACCATTGCCTGACTTCTGTGTTTAATATAGTAGGTGGCTTTTTCCTCTGATCTTCAGATAAGCTTTATTGGGGTGCACAAATAAAATATCACCACAACCAAATGATTTTAAAAGCTGTGTTCCCTACTGAGCTTTCAAATGAGAACAACCCAGGCTGACCCTTCCATGCAACCTTCTGGGCATTCTGATCAGAGGACCCAACCAAGCCATTCCAGACGCTGGACCTTCAGGTATTAACACAATCAATACATTTTATTATCAGCTGGTAGGTTGGTGGCTATTTATTGGAAAACACTAGAAACCTAATAACTCACAGAAAATATCTCCAAGAAAGAGCAACACCGGGGTGGGCCAGTTTATTTGTTCTTTATATCATCCTTCATATATCCTTCTGGCCTGCTGCTCTCAGGCTCTATATCTGGGAGTCACAATATGAAATTGCAGGACATGTCGACAAGTTCCGATATCCTCCAAGAGAAGGAGCATCTTTCCCGTTCTGGTTTTCTCTATGAGGACTTTCTCAGGCATGCCATGGAACCCTGTTGTATTCCCGAACTGAGAACTGCTGAAGAGAGTATTGGCCAAGCTAATCCCAAAATGCTCAACCAAAATAAATCCTTGAGGGAAGCGTGTGTGTGTGTGTGTGTGTGTGTGTGTGTGTGTGTGTGTGTGTGTGTGTGTTAGAGGGGTAGAGCACTTGCCTAGGATGTACAAGGCCCAGAGTTCAATACACTACGTTGCAAGACTTGAATAAACATTGTCCTGGTGCAGGTCTCAACAAAACAAATCCTTGGATCACTCTATATAGAGGTAGATTTAACAACACCCACCCTCTAAAAAAAGGAAGAAAGAAAATAAAAGAAATTAATGGGTTGTGAGTTTAGCTCAGTGGCTGATAACTTGCCTAATCGAAAGAAGAAGAAAAAGAGACATAGTTACAAAAAAAAATTTAAATGTGTAAAAAAACAAAACAAAACAAAAAACCCTTAAAGATAGCTGTTGTGATGTGAAGCCTGGCAGTGGTGCCTTTAATCACAGCACTATGGAGTCAAAGAGAGGTGGATCTCTGAATTCAAGGCCAGCCTGGTCTACAGAGTGAGTTCTGGGACAGCCAGAGCTACACAGAGAAACCCTATCTTGAAACAAACAAACAAAAAGGATGGCTGTTAAGTAAGGTTGCTAGAGACTCTCTTCCAAGTCTATACTTCTGTCAATCATGTCATTCGGCCACTATCCCCATTGTGACTACAGACTACATGATATTTTCTTTTTGAGACAGGGTTAAAAGAAGGAGGGAGAAAGGGAAGGAGAAAAGCTACTGAAGCTCCAAGATGCTGCAGGAGAAAAGCTATGTACACAACTCATTTTGTGAGGTTTGAACATACAGTCCATATCGCCTTGTTGGAAGCAAACCTTGGTTTCATATTCAAAACGCTGCTTCTCAGTTTGATCTTGTCATCATGACACCTGAGCATTATTCTTCCACAATACGACAGTCATCAGGGTTCTCTCCAGTCTAAGTCCCATCAGGCTCACAGGAGAGACATGTATCCCAGCACATATTAAACTCATGGGGTTTCATTCCTGAATAATACCCGTTATTTATAATCAAATTTAAATCGTAGTTTGAGCTCAAACAAAACTTTCCTAATTCCACACAGTCTTTAGTTAATATGATGATGGTAGTGAACACAGCGCATCACAAGTGTCTGTCTTCACTTGGCTCACACTGGTGTCAATTATGTCATTTACTCCCAGATGTCTAAATAGAGTGGCAAAAGCTGTATCTACAAGCCGCTGCTTATGGGATGCTTATGAATATGCAAGTGAAGTTCTTCATACCCTAACTGTCTACAATTTCATAAAAATCATGAGTGTTTGTAGGTAACATGATTTTTCTTCCACCAAAAAGGTTATAAAAAACACAACTTTCTGGTGTTGAATTGCTTTTTTTCTTGTTCCTCTAACTTACAATTCCATGAAAACAAATGACTTGGAGTAGTAACCTTATCAGCATTCATTGATATTCCAATAAATATCTTGATGGATATAAAACAAAACCCTAAATTGAACTACAAAGTATTTATGGAGTAGTAAAAGACTCATAATTGCCAATGCTTGGGGCTAAAGTGATGGTTCAGCAGTTAAGGGCACTGGCTGCTCTTCCAGAGGACCCAGGTTCAATTCCCATCACCCATATCATGGCTCATAACCATCTGCAACTCCAGTCCCAGGGATTATGATGCCCTCTTCAGACCTCCAATGGCACTAGGCATGTATGAGGTGCATTAACATACACGCAGTCAAAATCCCCATACACATATTTTTTTTAATTGCCAAAGCTTCTATTTTCAGTAGATGGCAATTAAAACAGGGTCACAACTGGTCAAGACACAGAGAAAAGAGACTGTGGAATTCTCAGTCTGAAATAGGACATCTATCTCATACCCCTCCTCCCAAGGCTCAGGGCTCATTGCAGAAGAGGGGATGGAAAGAGTGTAAGAAGAGCCAGAGGCAGTTGATGACTGCAAGGAAACCCTGTGTTCTGGGCACAGCGGGGCAGCTGTGCATGTGAACCCACAGTCACTGTGACAGCATGCACAAGACTTGTGCAAGCTCAAGCCATGCGTAGTACTGGATGCCCTGGTAGAACAATTAGAGGAGAAAAGAATCCACAGGAAGTAATGAAAGAAAGCCATAAAATCACTATGTTCAAAGTCTAAGGCAGGCAAAAGCCCTAAGCATTCAATAAAACATAATTGACTGAACACGAGATACACAAATTCAGAAGAACATAGAGCTAACTGGCAAATTTTTGAATTAACTGATATTTACAACGTTTAATGTAGAGCATTTGCCAATATGGATCACATTTTGAGCCACAGAACAGCTTGAAAACATAAACTTTATAAAATATGTTCTTTGGCCGGGTGGTGGTGGTGCACGCCTTTAATCCCAGCACTCGGGAGGCAGAGGCAGGCGGATCTCTGTGAGTTCGAGGCCAGCCTGGGCTACCGAGTGAGTTCCAGGAAAGGTGCAAAGCTACACAGTGAAACCCTGTCTTGAAAAACCAAAAAAAAAAAAAAAAAAAAAATATGTTCTTTGAACAGAAAGCCATTTAAGAAAGGAAAACAAAAGTACAAACAGGAGTTTAGAAAAGCCTCTGTCCTTGAAAATTAAATTCTATGCTTTGAAATAACTTGCTAGTCACAAAGGAAACTGGAATGTGTTTTCACAAGTAACAATGGTGTTCTGGAAGATTATATGGGACTGCAACTTCTTTCCAATTCCTTCCTTTGTGTTGGAAAATAACTCCTTGTGGAACTTGCCCAGTTTGAGTGGCATATTATCCAACAGAATATGACAAAGGTGCACTTAGGATCCTCAGAGGTGCAGCTGTAAGAGGTAATGCAGCTTTCCTAGTATCTTCTGGAACACCAATTTGGTGAAAGATAGTCACCAGGAAGTATCTGTGGTAGTCTAAATTAGAGTTGCCCCGCTCCCAATAGCTTTATAAATAATTTCTGGAGCCACCCTCCTAGATTCTTGTGACCTTGATTTACTTTTCCTGATTCAGTGTGGGGATCATATGGAATCTTAAGATCTTCCTTTTAGCCAAGTCCCAAAGCTTGATCAGGTCTGCACTGGGGTGGAGAATAATTTTAGAGTTCAGAACAAACTTTCCAACATATTTTGATCATGATAGGAATACGTTTATTTTGAGTCCCAGGAAAGATACTAACAAGGCACAAACGAAATAAGTTTCACAACACAACTTTTGCTACATGTGATATGCTGACATTCTGTGTTCTGTTATTACCTATTCAGTTGCATGAAAGAAAAAGTGACATTGCATGATGTCACGGTCTGCTAATGGTCAGAGGCCACACGGGAACCTTGCAGGATGAGCTTCATCTTAGGGACCCTGTAGCAGAGAGAATAGTGACGGCCCTCTCTCGCCATGTCCACACCTGGGAGTATGCGTCAGTTATAAGAAGGCATGATGTTAATAGCCACTTTCTAAAATATGCAGAAGAAAGCTCAAAGAAGAGGCCTTTGTTTCTGTATCTATGATATTCTACAATCATCTGGAAGGTTCCTCACAGTGACCTTTTCTAGGCAGCACAGGGCTGTCCCTCTAGGGGGACAATCCCAAGGATGTCTTGTGAGCGCTCCCAAATGCTTTGTGTCATTTCCAGGACTTCAGTAGGCATTCTTGGAGAAGGAAGATGATGAGTTGGTTCTGTGATAAAATGGGGAAGGAAGTGCTGAGTGTAGCATTTTCTCAGCATCTGATTGGGCTGTCCTGTGACAGGTAGTGGTGATGCAGGGCTACTGAATGTACCATATTTCACCACAGAGCCCTTGTGTTAATAAGCCCTGAAGTTTTGGAGAAGTCGGTTGCAGGAGATACTTTCCTAAGAGACGGCTCTCTGCTTCCTCACTAGCTGGAAGCAGACACAGGCGATGCACTGCTTCATACCAGCATGTGCTAAGCCCGGGGCCAGGGAGGGAGGGAAGCTTACCTCTGTTAACATGATGAAAAAGTAATGGAACCTACCATCTCAAAACCCCACTGGCTTAATTGTCCTTTACAGTTGTAACTGTTCAAAAGGAGCCACAGTGATCTATGACATGAAGTCGTTTAGACACCCACTGAGGCTGTCCAAACTATGACATGGGAGCAGAGCCGCTGAATCAGTGAGTGACCTGAGCTAACTCTCCAGTTCTGAATCCTTCTTTAGGGCACCATTCACACACAATCTCTGTGTGGGCCAGGACACAGGACCTCTACAAATATGTTTATGTTGTAAAGCATACACTTTTAAAGATGTATTTTCATTTTATTTATTTATTTATTTATTTATTTATTTATTTATTTATTTATTTATTTGTGTGTGTGTGTGTGTGTGTGTGTGTGTGTGTGTGTGTGTACAGGTGCCAAGGAGGCTACAAATGGGAGTAGGCATTAGATCCCCTAGTGCCAGAATTACAGGCTGTTAGCTGCTCCATGTGGGTGCTGGGGCCAGCTTTAGAATTCTTAACCACAACTCTGAAAACCACTTTAAAATATGGCTTACAGGGCTGGAGAAATGGCCTAGTGAGTAAATGTACATACTGTTCTTTCAGAGGACCCAAGCTGGGATCCCAGCACCCAGTGCCCCAAGTTTAAGCCCTGGATCCCACACAATGGAAGAACAACAACTCAAGTTGTCCTCTGCCTCCACATACAGGCTGAGGCATATGTGCACTCTCCCTAGCAATGAATTGAAAAAATACATTCAAAAAGAATTTTCAATGCATTGCTTTTCATCCACTGACTTTTACTTTGCAGTAAGCCCTTGACTTCAGTGGGTAAGAAACTCAGAACCAGACTCAAATCAAGCCACAGAGCTCCTGTGTAGTAAGTCCAAGACCCAGCTCCATCACCAGTGAGAAAGCTTGGGTTTGGGAAGGTGAGTTGCCATACACTCTGAAGAGTAGTTCTAAAACGTTGCACCTAAACTATCTGATTCACTTCCAAGCTAGAGAAAGGCAAGACCCCTGAACATGGGCACCTAGCTGGAAATCGTAGTTGCTTCTAAAAATGTCTGCACCCTTATATGGGAATTAAATTAATTTACAGGACCCAGACGCATCGTTTTCTTGCCTTCTATCATATACTACATTTATATCCCAAATAATAAAAATACGCCCTCCCCCGCCCCGATCTCAGAGGTGATGGCTTTTAAACAGCATCTCTCTGTGACAGACAACTACAAAACGAGCAACCAAGTTCCTAGAGAAGAGAGATCAAATGAGGAACTACTAGATGTCCCCGCCGCCCCAACACGCTGAGTGAGGTGGAATCCCAGAATGCGAAGTGAGCATAGATAAGGGAAACAAACTAAAAAGACTGATCATTGCTCTTCATACCTTGTTTTAAACACACAACAGAACATGCTGGGCATTTCTTCACCAACTTGTAAAATTTCAAACACTCATTGCAGTTCTTCTTAACACCACCTCCGTCATCTTCAGATCTTCAGTTTTCTTATAGACCTGTATCTGTCAAGTCCCAGAACTGCTTTTGTGTGATGGTGAGGGCATCGTCTTTGGGGAGCCAGCAGTATCCTCTGGATTCCTCCCGGTGATGTCTCCACTTCTACAGACATCCCCCACCCCGGATCCCCAGCCTGAGCTGTCTTGCCAGAAGCAGTTTCCAGATAGCTGTTCTGTACTTTCTGGAAATGAGATTGGAGAGGATGGGGTTGTTGAATGCGCTCAGAGAGAAAAGCTACAGAGCGACAATAGTAACGTATTGAGAGAAGCGCATCATCCGGGACTCTTCAGTGTTCATGAAAGTGATTCTGCCAATATGGAAAGGCAACTAGCAAGCTATGAAGCACCGCCACTGTAAAACAAGACACGGGCACCGACTTGGCAAACTCATTCAAATAAAATAAAGCCCCACCCGTCCCCTGCACCTGTAACAACAAAATGAGTTAGAATCTTTACTTAAACAGATCCTCATGCTAGCCACTCCCCTCTCCTGCAAAAAAAAAAAAAAAAAAAAAAAAAAATCAGGTCGTGAATTGCAATGATGTTTGCTTTCTAACTGTACACTAGGATCACAATTCCAAACCAGAAGGGGCCCCGCTCCAAACAAGTGGTTTCGGCTTCTGCTTCTGCTTCAGAAATAAATTCTGGTTTTCGCTGGAAATGATTTGCAACAGGTCTGCAGAGTTTTAGTTATTTGACTTGGTTCGCTTTAGCCTCTAGACTAACTTAACAGAATAGACTCTTCAGCAATCAACCTCATCTTCTTCTCAAGGGAACTGGGAGTATCGCCAATTACGAACCTAACAGAGACTGAGCGAGCTCCCAGTTACCCATCCTGGATCTCAGCGACTTTGGAAAACCTTCGCTGTCTCCGCCCCCTCCCCCCCCCCCCCCCCCGCCTCCCCGGGGACTCAACGTGACCCTCTACTTGTATTGGGAAACAAATTTACAGGTGGACATGAGCAGAGCTGCTGGGCCCAACACGGAGTTTGGAGAGGGGGCTGTATCACTTACTCAGGACAAGGACCCTTTTCCTTCGCGCCTTGGTCAGGCCTCCCCCAGCCCCCGGGGTGGGAAGTGGGGACTTTTCCACAGCTCGCATCCAATGAGCCCGTAGAGGATGCTGAGGCACAGGAAGGGCACGAAGAAGTTGGCAGTGGTGACCCACAACATGATGCTCAGCGCCTCGAGCTGCGCGGGGCTTGGATCGCACTCACAGCTGAACAGCGCTGCAGCCTCCTTTCCGAAAGATGGCAGGGACGGCACTGGTGTCCACGAGGACCCGAGGGGCGGCGGGACCCGAATCGAGGGGTTGACCAGCAGAGAGGCCGGGGAGGACATCTTGCTGGACGCCCACCAGAAAGAAGAAGGGCCCTGCTGAGAGCAATACCACTACCCAAAGCGCGGCGATGAGCAGCTCTGGGTGACAAGGACCCGCGCTTGCAGCAGGCGGCTGATTGCCAGGTAGCAATCACCACTGAGTGCCTGTCGCGTGCAGCAGCGTGGCATAGGTGCAGCCCTGGCCCAAGTAGAGAGACAGGCTCCAGAGAAGTGTCCCGAACACCCAGGGCCTCGATCGCCACAGATGGTACAGGTTGAAAGGGGGCCCAAGCAGGATGAGCAGATAGGACACCGCTGTGCCGCCCAGGTACAGGTTGGTGGTGGTCCGCACGTCGCGGTAGCGCCCGATCAGCAGCACGGTCACCAAGTTGCCGCTCACACCCAGGACGAACAGGCTGAGGCACACCGAGGTCGCTGGCATCAGCGCCCCCAGAGGGAATGCCAAGCAGCAGCGGCGCTCATCATAAGGCTGCAGCGCGCCCCACAGCGGTTCCCCCGCGCCCTGGGACGGTCGCTGACATTTCAGGGCATGGCTGTGGGCTGCCTAAGAGGAGAGCCCACGCTCGGCAGCAGCAAATGCGCCTGGACGTCTGATGGTGCATTCATGGCGCTCACCACAACGCCAGGTCCCCGGGAGTGCAGTGAGATGCGGGTAGCCTCCGCCTCCGCACGTGGCCAGCCCCCAGCTCCAGCCTGGACACTGTCTCCCAGTCCCTAGGTTTTGCAGGGCGTTCCCTCGCGACGCTGACCGCATCTCAGGAGCCCTGAATGATCTTCTGAGGGGCTAAGCCCAGGTACTACGTCCTAAAGGTGGGAGAGGGCACCTGCTACTGCTATCAGGAAGCCGCCATCCTAACTAGAAAGAGAGCAGTCCAGGCAGGCATTGGAGCCCTTTCTGGGTCTAGTATTGGTTCTGTGACAGAGCTGCTGCTGACCTTGAAATCATATTGTCTCACATCTGGTCCCTGCACAGTCCTTACACCTCTGTAAGTTTACAAGTGAAGGTAGAGGGCGTGGTGCATCAAATTACAGATCCCTCAAATCTACAAACAAGATCATTAAAAACAACAACAACAACAATCAACAGCAAAAACTTATCCCTAAGAAGCTGGGTTTGTGTACACTTAAATGCTTTCACACTCTATGTGTTTTTAAACTAAAAAAAAAAAAAAAAAAAAAAAAAAGCAAAAGACTATGCCAAGCATTTGAAAGAACAAAAATTTAGGAAAAGGTGAAAAACCGATGTGTTATGAGTCAGCTTCTTGTAGTCTCTGACAATAGCTGAGGCTTCCGACTCATCCGGCTCTGTGTTTTCAACCTAGTCCTTGTGCGCATGCACCAAGCGGTGTTCAAGTGTTTAAGGTCCACTAGAACTTGGATGGCCCGCTCAACTCCACTCCCTATCTCCCTCTCCATCGCCCTCTCCTAACCCTGACCTTTCTCAACAGCCCTTCCGCCAAAGCCTTTATCTTCGTGAACAAAGTGGAGTCTAGCAAAGCTTTTCATTCATTCGGTTGTGATTTAAATTTTCAGTCTTGGACTGGTGAGATGCTCAGGGAGTAAAGGCCTTTGCTGCCAGGCCTGGAGATCTGAGTTCCGTCCCCCACGCAGAAGAGAGAACCCTCTTTGCAAGTTGTCTTCTGGCATCCACAAGCATTGTTGTGGCACACAGGTGTGTACATATTCAAAAGTCAGTGTAAGAAAGGTTAAAAAAAAGTTAAGTCACTGTTTCCTCAATAAATAAAAAGAAATTAAAATAAAAAAATTCAACCTCTCCTCCCAACGTTCTTCCTTCTCTTTTAGACCTGAAATTCGGGACAAATGCCTTCTGCCCTTGCTTGCCTTGTATATTCAAGAAGCAAGGGCCTTATGAGGGGTGCTTTCCATCATTGCTTTCTTGCTGTTCTAAAGCCTGCCTCCGCCAAACTGCACCAGAACCCCCTTCTCCAGCCCTCATTGCTCACTTTTGTTCCCTGAGGCTCAGCAGCCTCCCTATCTCCAGTAAGCAAAGCACCGGGACAAATCACACCTCCCCAATGACCTTGGCCTCTTGGACTGCTGACTTCATTTCTATCCATGGCCAACCATGCCCCTTACCCCAACTCCAGTGGACTGAACTTATTCCTATCCTAAGGATTCGGGAGCCCTTGCCGACTGTTCATCCCTGTTTTTGCCTGGCTCTTTGCAGCCCACTTTCCCTCATGGGTATTCCGGTAATTCTTTACCCTGTTTGGGTCTTCTGTCTTTTCCTTGTCTTTCACCTGCCTCAGGTCTTCACTTTCTTCCCTTTCCCAACTTAAATTCCACAAGCAGTGACACGCTCAGTGTCCTTGCCTTTATCTGCAACATCACACAATTCCACCCAGAGCACAGCCACCTCTCTGGTTAAGCTGCGCTCTGCCTATGCCATACTTTGCTGCCGTTCCCTGAAAATGCATAGCTTTAGCAGGACTTAGCTCAGTGGTTCTAAACTTGTGAGCTGCGACCCCTTTGGGGGTGGGGTTAAACAATCTTTTCACAGGGATCACATATTTACATTACAATTCATTCACCTTTTTTTTTTTTTTTTTTTTTTTTAGTTTTTTGAGACAGGGTTTCTCTGTGTAGCTTCGCGCCTTTCCTGGAACTCCAGGCTAGCCTGGAACTCACAGAGATCCACCTGCCTCTGCTTCCTAAGTGCTGGGATTAAAGGCATGTGCCACCACCGCCCAGCTAATTCATTCACTCTTTTGTTTTCCAAGACAGGGTTTCTCTGTGTAGCTCTGGCTGTCCTGGAATTCGCTCTGTAGACCAGGCTGGCCTTGAACTCATAGTGATCCACCTGCCTCTGCCTCCCGAGTGCTGGGATTAAAGGCGTGTGCCACCACTGCCCAGCTACATTATAATTCATCACAGCAGCAATCTTAGTTATGAAGTAGCAATGAAATAATTTCATGGTTGGGGATCACCACAACGTGAGGAACTGTATTAAGGGGTCCCAGCACTAGGAAGGTTGAGAAACACCACCTTAGCTTCTCCCCAACATTCACCACCGGAATACTTACCCTTCCCTACCTCATTTACTCCCTCACTCTTCAGACTTTTGCCCTGCATCTTCCTCTCCATTAACCCTCAATTCCTCTCCCCCTCACTCTGGGATGGTGATCCTGCATCCAATTTCTCTGACAAAACAGAAGTGATGAGAAGGAAATATCTATATTGTCCCACCACCACACCACCCTGCCCTCCTTCCTCCACTAGACAAATGAATAAGCCTTGTAGCTGGAGTCAGCTTGACCTCTTCTTTAAGCATCCCCATCACCTCCTGGACATCACTTAATCAATCCCCTTCCTCTCCTACATCGTATTTTTTTTTCTTCTGAATCATTTCCACATCTTCAATAAAGTCCAAGAGTTTATTTTCAAGTCTCCCCTCCCCTCCCTCCTTCCCAGGCTTTCGAAGAGACAATGCAGTGTCTTCATCTATAATTGATGTTTTTCCCTGAGCTTTCAGTGGCAGGGCAGCAAGATGAAGCAGCTAGAGTACTGCAGGGTGCAGCCTGGGCAAATGAACAGAAGGTCCGGTAAGTGTTGTTTTCTTGGGTTGCCTTTGAGTCCCTAAGGATCCAGGCGTTGCGGGGTAGGACAGGTGGCTAAAGGTCTTTGTGTAGTTAGAAGACAAGGGTACCTAACTGTATTCTTGGTGGCATGGGCTGGCACTTGCTAGACTGTATTACCATGTCCCCTTCTCCCTTGTCATGAGTTGTCTCTGGCCTTTCCTGGACTCAGAACACTTGGGCTGCATGGGCTGCCAGTCTCTGAGTCTCTCATTTCTTCCACTCTGCTCTGCAGCTTGGAAGGCTAGCCCTGCTTCTGCCGACGGTACCCCAATTCCTTTGCTCATCCATTAGTGTCACCTAGGCAGGCTGTTTCAAGTGGCCACCACACTAGGTGTGTAGTGTAGCCCTATTCTGTATGTGCCTTCCATTCAGGTATCCCCTCTCTCCATTTTCTCTAGAGTTATTATAAACGTACTGTTCAGCTTACTTGGCTATTCACTTAGTAAATAGATCAGCATCTGGTGCACCAGAAGGCAGGGTTTTAATCTATTGTGCCCAGAGCTGCTTCTCTGCTGCCTGGATCGGCATATCTCAGAAAATGAGAATTTGGTAAATATTTGTAAGATGTCTTTGATAATCACCTATCCCTAGTCGAGTGAATCACTGATAGGGAGAGATGAATCCCAGTGACTTCGTTTTTGTTTTGACAGCAGGACTATGGTGAATTTCAAACATTGGCTCAGTCCTGAGGGTATAGCTGAGCCTTTACTATTGACGTTCTGTGGTCTAAGAACTGACCAACTCTACTTGGTAGTTCCAGAGCCACGTGCCAGCAGGTCATCTGATGAGGGGGCTTTTTGAGTGGATCGGGGCTGCAGACATCTCTCTCCTCACCTAAGCATCTCTCTACTTAGTATTCGTCAGGGGCAAGAATATATGTAGGCCTGACGGAGCTTTTCAGACCTTGTGTTTCTGAAAGCAAGAGAGCCGAGTCCCTAATAGGCTTCTGGTGTGTCAGGAGGCCTACGAGGCCTCCTAGGCTGAGACGTCCTGATTACAAGAGCTAGCTCACTCTGTTTGAGCCCTTGCATATTTTAACTCAATCTCTAACAGCTTAGGGTAAATAGCCTTTTGATAACTGCATATGAGCCAGAAAGGTTGGGGCAGCGCAGTCCACTGGTAAAGCTGCTGAGCACTGTAGTCTCCTGCTGGGCACTGGAACTTTAGCAGATATAGGAAGGGCTTAGTAGAACAAGTCTGCTGGAAGTCTTTCAGAAACTACATTATGAGGGCAGGTGAGAAAGGCTTTGGGGAATGCCCACAACTTGAATTTCACCGAAAACTTGAGACTTCACAGGGTTGGCCTCTTCTCCACAGAAAGGCAGTTATCTGAGGCAGTCATAGGAATGTGAGCAACCACAGCAACTGACACATTTTGTAACATATCTGCTACTTATCTGCATGGTCCTGGGACTAGAACCCAGAGCCTTGCACACAGGAAGCTGGGGCTTTACTACTGAGCTAGGATATCCCCAGCCCACACTTTCTAACATTTAACAAACCAGATTTGGGAAATTTCATGTTATGTTTCAGGTTTTCAGTATGTCCTGTGAAGCAGGAAAGGTGTGGCAGGTCGGGTCCCTATTCCTCAAAGGCTACCACCTGTGGACTGGTGTCCACTGCGTGTGCACTCACAGCTCTCTGTACCCCCAGGCATATCCTGAGGTTTCTGTGTAGGAACACCTGTGTGCCATGCTCAAACGACAGCTCACTGAGGTAGTTCCCCTAGCATGTGGGTTTCAGGGATTGCACTCAGGTCCTCAGGCTTGCCTGCAAGTGCAGTCCTTACCAGTTCCAGAAAAGGCATTTTTTTTTTTTTTTTTTTTTTTTTTTTTTTTTTTTTTGGGTTTTTCGAGACAGGGTTTCTCTGTGTAGCTTTGCGCCTTTCCTGGAACTCGCTTTGGAGACCAGGCTGGCCTCGAACTCACAGAGATCCGCCTGCCTCTGCCTCCCGAGTGCTGGGATTAAAGGCGTGCGCCACCACCGCCCGGCCAGAAAAGGCATTTTAAGCAAAAGGCAGAGGCAGCAAAGCTGGCTTTGGAAGAGAAACCTGGCAGAGAAGACTTAGAGCTCGCTTCTCCGCTAATAAACCTCTAGGGTCTGACCATTGCAGAGATGTGGGCTCAGGTGTCGCCAGGGCTCTCTGCATAGCAGAGACATGGCAGGACAAATGCAGGCGAAACCCACCTACCGCACAGCTTCCTGTCACTGCAGTCAATGTTCATCTCAGCTTCCCCTTGGGAAAAGAGGCAGGTTCGGTGTGGCCAGAACAATGGTAAGCTCACCCCATTTCCCACGAGATGAAAAGCTGCCACTACCTAAACATCTGAAGGGGCAGCTGTAAATTCTGACAGGTTGATGACCACTATTATGTATTTTTATATTGTCAATTTTTCTTCCCAAGTTGCTTCTAAGACCACCAGGGAAAAAACAGGGCATGTTGTTTGCACATATACGATTTCAGCACTTTGCAGATGGAGGAAGGATAGGAGTTCAAGGCTAGCCTGGGCTACATGATAGATAATCCCATCTCAAAAACCAAAAGAACGTAAGGGAGAAAATGCCGACTTAGACGAAAGGATTAAAACATGACAGCATCATCTTTTTTGATGGTAGAGGATCACTTCTGGTTTTAAACCAGTTTTGTGTGCCTGCCTCCTTGGACCAGCACATGTGAGGTCTCTCTGCAGATAGACCATCTGCTCCACACTGGTGAAAAGTACTTGTGTTACAAACTAAGCCCTGGAAAGCTCAGGCTAATAAAATCTCCCTGTCCAATGTATTCAAAGCCAGAGACGACAGGTGCAGGGCTGTAAGGGACTCTGATGTTCTCTTCTTTGTTTGGTACTGTGGAGTGATGGTTCTGGTCCAGGACCTCCCCTTCCTCAGCCTAGACTTTAAGCTTCACTGTGGCACCATGCACATGGCACATTGGCGATTAGAGATTCACCAAAATAGCAATGGACTCTAGAGGAGGAGGCCTGTGGGACTGTTAGTGGGGAATGAGGAAAAGCTGAGCTGTTTAGTGGAGCAGACCCAGCAGCAACATAACAGTTAGGTTCCGGGCTTCAGGTGGTAGTAAAATCTTAACAGATGAGGAACTCAAGACAGTCAGGGATTTTATTCCTCCTGGGCATATTTTTTATTTTCTTTATTTAGAGAGTCTTGCTATGTTGCTCAGTGTGGCATTCAACTCCTAGGCTGAGATGATCCTCCTGCCTCAGCCTCTCAAGTAGATGGGATCAGAATTTTCCTTTTTCTTTCCAGTGAGTTTATAACAGAGTCAGCTTCTATTTTTTATGTAAAGCATACAAGACGCGTAAGGAATCGTACAAGGTGAATTCATTAGGACAAAGCTTCTAAACTCTTTTCTTTTGAGGCAGGGTCTCACTACACAGCCCTGGCTGGCCTGGATCTCTCAGACCCACTTGCATCTGCCTCCTGAGCACTGGGCTAAAGCTTCTAATGTCACTCTTGAGTCTACTGGACTCTTACTTGAATAATTAGTCTGTGTCCCCTCAGGCTGAAGCTCAGATACCATGGGGAAAACTGTTGGAAGCCCCTCAGAGAGAGGAGATATTTCACTTTCTTACATAGGCAGCAAATGATGAACTGTGTATGAACACAAAAACATATCTCAAAAAAGAATGATACAACTTTTATTTTCCATGGATTTTACAGATACTTTTGCTACATATTTATGTATTCTTATGAGATTATATTTTCCACTTGTATGAAGCTCAACCTTATACAATTTTCAGGTGATATGTTTGGTAGTGTGTTCTAGTCTTTAAAAAGTTGAGTTTTTGGAATGTACAGTGTGTGAGGTAAAATCAAGATTACATTAAAAACTGTTCTCTCCCCTGCACCAGCTTTGCAGCGAGGCTCAAATGGCGAGGACACCATTAAATGACATTTACTATCAAAAATAGGAGTTCATTTGAATTACTATGAAAAACATAAGCCACTGGGTGGCACATTTTACCATTTCAGACAGTCAACTATATAGAAATCTCTGGGCTCTTACACTCAAGACTCATTTGTACTGCCAAATGTGGCACTTTGAAGAAGTTTCTAGAAAACAATCGTAATCGCAGTTGTTTGGGGGACAAGTCATCACCCTATTCATAAGAGATTAAATAAAATGTAAACATACAGTATATTATAGTGACAGAGTTTTCTTACCACTTGGAGAGGCCAAGTTTATCCATTTCTTTTTTTGAACAAAGGTTAATGTTTTTTCTACAGCGCAGATCATTTGACATAAAACAATTACAATACATGCCCATTCTATTACAAGGGAAATTCTTCAGAGATCTTCAAAGCACAAAACATACATTTCTTTTTGACAGACAGAAGTGCTTAATAATCACTAAAATGCAAACCTCAGCAACTAAAAATTAGTGATTCTCTATTCTAAAATTCAAATAATAAATTAAAGAAGCTAGTTACAGATGTCTACAGATAACAGATGCAATAAAACAAAAATTTCATATAAATTCATTGCAGACTGTATTATTACTGGCAGTCATTGACATCGAGGCGAGATGTACAATGTGATACAACAAAATTCAATCTGATCAACCAACAACTCACAAATGCAAGCTCACAAGACATTAATGAACTATGCAATTTGCAAAGTGCTCTAATGCAACGGTACCCACATGCAATCAACAATTTGGAACAGTATCCAAAACAGACATTATACATTAAACATTAGTTTCTCAAGAAAGCAGCTTGAAGTTTACTGGTGCAAATTAATTTTGTCTTCAGATTTGGTACCCCAAACAAAAAGGTTGAGTTTGATTAGAAATTCTGATGGCAATGGCAGTAGTTATAGGAGATGCTGCAAAAACCATTGGGAGTCCTTCAAAGTCAGCCTAGACCAGGTGATGAGTGTGGACACGTGTCTCCTTACCTGACAGTCTGCACACAGCCCTTATGGACATGTATGCACTTATACACATACACAGTTTAAAGGCCCAGAAAACAGTAAGTTACTATTTAAAAGTTCTCTGTTCTCAAATCCCAAGAAGAGGTACTGTTTAAGTAAAGATCAATATTTCTGGGTCTGTGCTTTCTTGGACTCACTTGTGAATCACGTGTATGTGTAAGGAGAACTCCACACTCACCAAACAGGAAGCTTCTTTTTCTCACTTAGATTCCTTCATCCAGTTCTTGTTTGCAAAGCCCTCCAGTTATTCATCAAAATCTCACTTACCAAACAATTAAGACAAATGAGGAGGTAGAAATATAGCACTAGATTGCTTTCACAGCATCAGACTTGAACAAGTTTCGTAGAGCATGTGAGTGTAAATTCTAGTCAATTTGAAATTTTCACATGGCAATCATTATCGGACCAAACAGATGTGGTTATCACTGTTACACTCATGCTAACTGGTCAAAACAATCATAAATGCTGCCTTTTAGAAAGTTTGTCCTACTAGAAGGCATATTCAAGGGGGGCGGGGAGGATTAAAAAAAGGAAAAGGGGGGTAAAAAAAGTCCCAACCAAAGAACAAAACGAAAAGCCCTCCCCAGACTGACGCTCCTGTGGCTGAATTCTATGAAGTGTCAGCCTTTGCCTAACAACATAAGCACTGAAAATGCCAAAACCATGTTTCAATATATAGTCTCAATGCCAGTGCTAAATGCCACCATTTTGTAAAAGCAATACAGAAATAATTTTAGTACATGACAAAATAAAATGTAATACAGTGTTAAAAATAAAGATATATTTTCACTTGATTACAAAGTACTGAATGATAAAGGCAATCAGAATGGAGAAGAAAGCAAACAACACCAGGATGACGGCGGCACACTGCTCGTCACTGAGAGTGCGCCGGGTCCGCATGCCGCCGTCCACGGCGTCTTTGTTGGCACTGGCCAGCGGCTCTGTCCTCTGGGAGATGAAGAGCACTGTGGTGCTGTAGGGACCTACCAGGTCCTGGTGCCCCACAGGGTCTTGGCATTGGCGAATGGCACACACTCGAAATCGATATTCACAGTTCAGCTGAAGGCTGGAATACCGGAATGAAGTATCAGGGCCCTTGTAAATCTATTGAGGAAATGTTGGAAAAAGAATGGAGGATGAAGCCTGATCAGAAAACATTAGCACAGCCATGTTCTGTAATTATTTTAGACACCGAAAGCTTCTGAGTATCACTGATTTCATCTTTGTGGACGTGTGGTGTGTGGACACTTGCATATGCAGACCAGAGGGCAACACTGTCTTACCATCTTCAGTCACTCTCTACTTATCCATTAATATTTTTCAGAGTCTCTCAGTGAACTTGTAGCTAGCTTGATGGTTCTCCTGTGTCCACCTCCCAAGCACCGGGATTTCAGGCACATGCTGCTGCACCTGGCTGTAATGTGGAAGCTAAGGCTCACACTCAAGGCCTCAGCTTGCATGGTAAGCACTTCCCCAACCGAGCTACCTTTTAGCCTCATTCTGTCTTTTAAATGACATTTTAAAACACCCATCCATTAAAGTATTTGCCTGTGTGCTGCAAACATGAGGATGTGAGATCTGTCCTCACAGTTTCCAAGTTACAGAGTAATCAAATATAGAAATAGATTCCTGCTGGAGCGTTAATTAATTAATTAATTAATTAATTATTTTTACTTTGCCCCCCCCCCCCATTTTATCTTCAACTGAGTATGATAATATGGCTAGAGAAGAAAAATCCTCAACAAATGGCTTGAGGGTGACAAGTGACAAGGAGTAGCAGGGAGAGAGAGAGAGAGAGAGAGAGAGAGAGAGAGAGAGAGAGAGAGAGAGAGAATGAGAATAAGAATACATACATTAATTGAACTAATTAGAAACTTTTTTTTGTTTTTTCGAGACAGGGTTTTTCTGTGTAGCCCTAGCTGTCCTGGAACTCAGAGATCTGCCTGCCTCTGTCTCCCAGTGTCAGGATTAAAGGCAATGCACCACCATGACTGACCCTAAATTTAGGTATTTTTAACTCAGAGTCCACCTTAGTAGCTGTGGCATGAAAAGTGTTTAAGGAATTCTCATCATGAAATTGTGTAAAGGACTGTAAAAGGAGTTGGGCTCTTGCTGTAAAATAGGGTTGCACATGTTTCTTAATTAGAAAGTAAATACAGTCAAATCTTCTACTGAAAATAAAAACTAAAGATTAAAACTATGTACATATAAAATGGTATCTTGACACATACCTGTTTGAATTCCGAATCTTTTCCCACCATAACTTGAAGATTATAAATAACTGGGTCACCTTTCATTGGCTGTAAATATTCCCATGTAATTTCACAAACGTGATCATTTATTTTCTCTATTTTGGGCGCTAGATGGAACAAACATAAGATCAGCTTCATTTGATTAATTTGGCACATTACACAGATACTTGTTTTGTTCAAAATCAACAAATTTCTAAAACCAAGTTATAAACTTAGTGAATTTTTACAACAGGCATATGAAGTAATTTAAAAGAACAACGACAATCTTTATGACGTCATGAGACACTAATTTGGATAAGGGAGTGTAGACAAATTTCTAAACGGTCTTATTAAATAAAAAACACGGAGCCAGATATAGGGTTTAAATCCTGAGAGCAATCAAAGGATTAGAAACAGCCACGAGCTAACCTCACCTCACTAACTCTGCGGCTTCCAAATGTGACTTACATCCTGTCTATCCAGGCCTATATGCTTTGCTGTTCTGCCATCTGACTTGCTCTCTCTGTTCAGCTACATCACTTCCTCTTCCTGCCAGCTCTGTCACTTCCTGTCTGTCTGTACAGACCTCCAGACCTCCATGGTTAACTAGTGTTGGAATTTAAGGCATGTGCCACAAGTCCAGTGTGGCCTTGAACTCACAGAGATCCAGAGAGATCCCTGCCTGCCAAGTAATAGGATTAAAAGTGTGTGCTAACATTGCATGGCTTCTGTGTGTGGCTGGCCTTTTCCTCTGACCTCCAGTCAAGCTTTAATTTACTAAAGCATAAATAAAACATCACCACATTTCAGTACAGATAAAGTATCACCCCAAGGGAGCACGTGAACGGTGCAGTGAAACTCATCAACACCAGACAGGCTAGCTCCAAACAGTTATGCTAGCCGGTCTGCTTAACAGACTATTCCCAGTGCCTGCTGCAGGACACTGTCCCAGCAGGCTCTATCACTAGTTCTCAGACTGCAATGACTTTTCATCTCTTTAGAGAAATACACAAAGTACAATCATTTTAAAACGAGAGCGACTGCAAAGTTAAAATAGGTGTATAGTGTGCATGTACATGAGTACATGCTTTTGTGTGTGAAGCCAAGCTATATAAACATTTGTCTTTCTTAGAGGGAGACCTGGCTCCCACAATCTGAAACATTTAAATGACCAGCACTTGTGATATTTATTCTTTAAATAACAAGAGCAGAAATGGCAAATGAACCTAATTAAAAACACAACTTATTTATTCAATTTAGTATTTTATGCCAGATCATTAAAAAGATCAGTGACTTTTCTGACTGTTAGTGTAACACATAAAACAGTTTGGCTGACTGAGTGGAACTCTTGGCATGTGCTTTGTCTATGCTTTTATATAACTGACGGGGAGACACTGGATGCTAAACTTTAATCAGAATAAAGCACTTCATTAAAGAAGATAACTTCAGGGGATATAAATTACCTTTCAAGGCATAGGGGACAGATTTTGGTGTGGTGAAAACATACTCTTGGGAGAGAGGGCCTTCCCCAGCTTCATTACAAGCTTGTATGCAGAACTTGTAGGATGTGGACTCACTGAGTCTCTGTACTTTGTACGTGTGACAAGGCCCTCTGTACAGCGAGACAAACCTGAAATAGAAATATCAACTTTACACCACCACGTAAGAATGTTTGAAAACACACTACAAGTGTACAACTGGGCACATTATTTAGGAACAAGTGGCTCCAAAACCTCACCCTCAGAAGTAATTGACAAGCAGGTTTTCCATCAGATAACGGACACCACAGATGGAGCTCTCCCAATCTGACTTGATTTACAGAAAAATGTTTCCCTCATCTAATGTCCAGCCACCCTAAGTTTCCTCTCAGGCTCTGGTACAGCTGTGCCTTTCCTCTTTACACTTTAAAGGCATCAGAACAACATGAAGGCACTGCTTTTATTATGAGTTATTTCTAACCAAGTCATAATCATACAGTTTGTTATCTACAGCATGAACTTGAGCTGAGATAACCTGCACTTAAATTTCTCTTGTTTTTATTTGAAAAAAGGGGGGGGGGATTCTTAATTCACAGGTATAATTTTAGCTAGTTTAGTAACATTTAGAGATTTAGATAGTACTATGAAAGACTACATAATTTTAAGTAAATTATCCATGAACTACTAGGTAGATGTTATAATTATACATATTTTCCCTAATATATTACTTATATATTAAATGTTTCTCAGTATTTTTAATGAGTAGTTTTAAAAAGTTTTGGAAACTGAGGAATGAGTTAATGAATACCCAGACAATGTTAACCGCCTGGAAACTGTAGTCAGGTTAGGAATAAGAAATAGTTTATGACCTGAAGCAAATATATTTGCAATAAGCAGTAACTAGAAAAGCCTGGCCTCCTAAATCTCTGAAATTCATTTTCTTTACATTAGAAAGGAGAGAGGTAGGTAATAACCACAGTTGAAAATAGCTGAAAATTACAAAAATCTGTCTTCTGATGCTACCATACAGCAAATGTTATCTATAAAAACAAAAAGAGCAGAGAGGGGCTGGAGAGATGCTTAGTGGTTAAGAGCACTGGCTGCTCTTGCAGAGGATCCCAGTTTGGCCCCCAGCATGTACATGGTGCCTCACAACCATATATAACTCCAGTTCCAGGGCATCCAACATCATCTGCTGACCTCCGAGAGTACTAGGCATGCATGTGGTATGTCCATATACATGTAAGCAAAACAGTTATACATATAAACTAAAATTAAAAAATCTAAAAAAAAGGACAGAGAAATCAAAGATATTAAGTTGCTTAATTTATTAAACTTATGTAAAAGGTCTTGATTTTCATTTTCCCTAACCATATTCATACCCCAGAAATTCTTCAGATGCTAAATGAATGTGAATGAAAACTTTGCAGTATTATATTTCACATGTAACAGAAGCTTTTGTCCAAGCACTAATTAGGATGATCTCTGCCAAACCTTTTTACATTATCCCAAATGCAACTGTAAACTGGAGCAAAATTTAGTCAATTCACCTAGTGCTAGTAATGTATGCAAAGAATAAATGGTTCTTCAAAACCTGTGGCCTTAGCTGAGCACTAAGTTATAACTGCTTCTAGCAAGCCTTCTTGCACTTCACCTAAGTGAATGAGAAGAATTTAAACAATTCACCCAGCATAGTTCATAATAAAGATAAATGGCTAACCACAAATCTGTGGCATGGCAAAGAACCTTCTGAAAAAATAGGACACATACAATTCTGCCATAAGTAAAGACACAAACATTAAAAAACACACAGTTTTTTAATATGTATAATGTTGCTAAAAGTGATTAAAATCAATGTAAACCTTGGGAAAACTGTCATTAGTATTTTAAACCCAGCAGTTGGGCAGATTTCTAATTAAATTATGACAGAGTAACAGCATAGTAGGCACATGGTAATGTTTAGATGGAATTCAGGGTGAATAACCAGTCCTCTGTTGGTATTTAAACAATGTTAAAATAATCTGAACAACACACTGTAACTGAAATACAGGATTAAGAATAAATAAATCACAGAACCCACTCAGGGCCTGTTGGTGAGGAGGTGACTGAACTGCTACTGATTCAGCATGCAGGCCTTGCATCAGGAGTGTGGAGCAGTGAGTCATACATAACCTTGCTGTCCAGAACCTCAGAGACCTTGAGCAAATCACAAGCACTTTCTGCAAATTGTACCCAACTGGCAATCAATACTGCAGCATTACTTCACAGCTAAGGTAAGAGTTCATGGGGTAGAGCTCAAGAACAGCCCACGTACTCAAGTTCCCTGAGCATCACTGGAGTTAAACAGGACAGCCATGGCGACCTTCTGAGATTTTGAAAACATATGCTTAAAGTTACTTAAGATAGTTCTGATAAAAAACTTTTATTACACTTTAATTAAGTTCGTGTGTGTGTGTGTGTGTGTGTGTGTGTGTGTGTGTGTGTGACACACATGCCGTGGTGTATGCATAGAGGTTGGACAACAGCTTGCAGGAGGTGGTTCTCTCCTTCCAGCACATGGGCCTCAGTGACTGATCTGAAGCTGTGAGACTTGGCAGCCGGTGTCTTACCTACTGAACCACCTAGTTGGCCCCTATGACGGTATTTACAATGCTCTGGTAAATCAGTTACACTAGAAACATGTACATACATTAACCCCCAAAATATACACATGAAAAGGAAGTAAAACCCACCTTCCATTCTTATCCTCCATCTGAAGGTGGTACTGAACAGCATCTGTTGATAACGTCTTCGGGGTTCCTTCTCCCCATTTAAGCTTAAGGTTCTGGTGGTTAAAGGCAACACATTCCAGCCGAGGTGGATCGGGAGGGAGGGGCTTAGTTTTTAATTTAATGGTATGGCTGAAGGGACCAGCTCCAAGGCTATTCAAGGCTTGAATTCGTATTCTAAATGACACACAAAAAATAAGTTTAGCTTACAATTATTTTATTTAAATCACTTTTCTGGCTTAGGCCAACATAAACACAGATTTGGGGGCGTACCTGTATGTCGTGTCCGGCTGCAAACTGTCTATGATATAGCTTGTCGTCTTCCCCACTGTCAAGGGCTGCTTATCTCCGAGGTCTATGCTGTAGGCAAGGATTTCTGAACCATGGTCGTAAGGCTCTTCCCAGCTAATTGCCAGGCAGGTAGAAGGTGAGTAATGGGGATTTTCTATATCATCATCACTGATTTCTTGAAGACAAGTCACAATGGCAGGAACTGATGGTGGAGTCACACAGGCTACAACTTCACTGAAAGGACCTGCACCCACAGCACTCATAGCCTGCAATGAACAGAGAAAAGTTAACGAAGACAGGACTGAGACAGTGGCCTCCAGACCGAAGGCTCTGGACACTGTGTGCCGAGGCACGGGTCACCTACCTGGACTCTGCAGTAATAGGTAGTAGCTGGGGACAGTCCTTTTAATTCACAGCTGAGGCCAGGCCCACAGTAACACATCTGCATACTCCCTTCAACTCCTCCCCATTCCAGCCGGTACTCAGTGACATCGGTTCCGTTACTCAGAGGAATCTTCAAGAAAAGGATACAGTCTTCTTAGTCTTGTTATTAAATGGCTTTGGAGCAAAAATGTTCTTTCCTCTAACATATTAAAAATGGGATTGCTTTTGAATTTATTTAAAACATCTAAACACAATCAACAGTGTATAATTTTACATTTTTATTCATTAAAATTATCTAAATGGTCAAAAAAATAACTGCCTCATACCAGAAGGAAGGAGTCAGAGTAGCTTAGGTAAACAAACTTCAAAATAATTTGTAGACAGAATGTTAACTTATACAAATATTTTCATGACTAAATTTCAAAGGAAACTGAAATTATGATAATCATTACCAATCAATTACAATACAAAGTAAATACACTGGCAATAATGAATTTGAGACTGTAGTAGTATACCAAATCGTACGAATGTTTGCCAAAGTTCACTTGTGGGTAGAATATTTCAGTAAGGAAACAGTCTTTTAATAAAACGCAAAATACAACAAGAGAATAATTACTTAAGAGGCAAACATACCTTATTCATACACTCAACTCACTTTTACCATGTGAATTAATCTAGGACTTATTTTTCACATAATAACTGAAGGAGCAAAAAGGGAGACTACCTTTATTCTTTTGCATGCACTACTCCAATCACTTGGGAAAATTATCTAAGTTAGTGGAAAACACAGTACCTCCCAATTCACGTGTGCACAAGTTGCAGATCTGCACGTCACTTGAGGGGGTCTGCACTGGTTGGGTGGCCCAGGAGCTGTAGTGATATCATATTTTTCTGAAAATGGTCCAAACTAGAAAAACAAGCAGAACACATTATTTTCCTTTTTCATCCTTAAATGTTCACTGAACAGAATTCTGTATTTAAAGAGCCAACAGAAATGAAGATCTTCAAAATTACTTTGGTAATAAATCTACAGGCATTCACTGAGAGTAAAAGACTTAACAACTGTGGAAGTAGATGCAGAATTTTAAGTTTTGTTTACTATACTTTCTCTCCCCAACTCCCTTATTCCCTTCATGAAATGCTTTTTGCAAAAAGAGCAGGGCATAAGTAAATTAGGTAGGTGTGATAAGAAGAAATTATGTGAGGAATGAAGATGGGTACCAAATAAAGGCCTGGGAGATGGCAGGCATCAATTTTATCTTAAAATCTCAAGTAGCAAGAGTCAAAATGGGGATCAAGTGGAAATAGACAAAGTAAATATCTAAAGTCATTTTGACAAACTAGTAAAACTCGGTAAATAAAAAAGAAGACTTAGTACTGAATCTGCGACCTGGGAACTGAGCCCTGTGAGGTCACTGAGTGCACACAGAGGACTGCTTAAATAAGACTGCTGCAGGCTACACAATTACAACGTTTAAGTGTGCTCACAAATACAAATAGAGTGCAGCCAGAGACAGGATATGAAGCAAAACACAGCTTACTGAAGTCTGCAATATTGTGTTAAAGAGACCTGTCAGGTTAAATTTGAAAAAAAAAAAAAATTGGAACAGTTAAAAAATATGTGCCACACGCCTAAGCAATTGCTTTATCTTAGGGAATCTACCTTAATGAGGTAGACTGGCAGTTGTGTGGAGGCGCTCTCTCTGAGCCCCAGTGTCACCAGTGCAAAGTGGGGTTATCACCGCTTTTGTTCTTTTTATGGAATTATCTATATATACATACAGTACTTTTAAAATAACTTAGATAAGCCAGAAATGATTAAATATTAGCATTTGCCCATGAGGCAAAGAATGAATCCCATCTGGTCTGCAATGGGGAGTAAATGCTCCAAAAACCAGTTTAGTGACTATGCAAACAGGTTTTCAACACTCCCTGAAGGAAGCAACAACTCTTCTCAAGTGCCACAAACTCTAACTGAGGCCTGAAAGTACAGACGACAAGGCAAGTTATAGGGCACACCATTTCTTATTTATCACTAGAAACTTATTGAAACAAAGTGGCTTGGTAATTGGTGTGATGAAACATGCTTGAGTGATAATTCAGCTAGCAGTTCCCTCACCCCCATTCTGTTTGCTGCACGGAGTCTGAAGCTGTATGTCTTTCCAGGAAGAAGGTTGCTCACTGTGCATTCCACTTCAGAACCTTGGTAAACATCTCTAGGCTCATCTTTTTCTGCAGGACTCATTTCCACTGCATAACAGGAAATGGGTGATCCACCATCAACTAGAGGAGGTCCTAAGGGCGGACAGAGTTAGGTCTTTTAACAGGAAGAACACTGTTGGTTCTAACTTAATTATAATTCGTTGCCAAAACGGAAATTACCCCATCGTAACTGTATTTCTTTTGCTTTGGGTCTACCCTGCAACCTGGGAGGGGGGCACGGGCCAGGAGGCACAGCTGGGGTCTGCACAAGTAAAGATTCAGAGACCTGCCAAAACAAAAGCAAAATCAAAACAAGGAAGTGCCCTAAACAGTCAGATTGCTTTGACAAAGGGCATTAATACAACACAAAGACTGTACAGACAGCGTGAAATTCTACTTTACTATCAACTGAAAGAAATAAGGTTCGGAATAGAATCAAGCCTTATTAACACATTACGACATATAATTTTATAGACAAAAAAGACACACTATAACTACAATTTAAAAAACAAATTGGAAAAAGAATCAATCTCTTTAATAAGCAGGAAACAAAACGAATGAAATATCAAAGACAATAGACACCTAAAAATGTTCTGTCCAAAGGGATCCACAAATCTCTTAGGTTGTCTTGACACTATAAATGCTGTCCACCTTATTGTTTTTGGAGGTGAAGACTCACAGTTTTTGTTTGTTTGTTTTAACTGTATTTTGACCTAAAAGTCAACTTATTTTATTCCTCTAGAAACAATTCTACAATCAGGCAAGTTTCTCTAATATTCAATATCTTTCTATTCAGTACTGCTTTTGCTTCCTACTTTAAAGTCTTTTCATTTATTTTCTTATGGGACACAGCTTGAACCCAGGGCCTTACAAATGCCAGCCAAGTATCTTACTGTGAAAAGCTATAAGCCCCAGCCACGATTTTACTTTCAAGATTAACTGCCATATTTCTAATCTGTATACATTCTTTTTAAACACAAACTATTTGTTCAGCATTTTTTTCAGACAGGCATTCTATGTAAAATTCTTTGATGATGCACTAGAAAAGAACTGTAGGGCTGGAGAGATGGCTCTGAGGTTAAGAGTACTAGCTGCTTTTCCAGAGGTCCTGAGTTCAATTCCCAGCAACCACATGGTGGCTCACAACCATCTATAAGAAGATCTGGTGCCCTCTTCTGGTGTGCAGGCTTACATGCAGACAGAACGCTGTATATATAATAAATCTTAAAAAAACAAAACAAAACAAACCCAACAATTGTAGATACTTATGTTTGTTGTTCTTAAATGCAGGGAGATTTTCTTCATTCTCGGGGTGGTTCTGGGGACTCAGATAGGTCTCTTCTACAGAAGGAAAGTGTTCTAGCACCAAGTTATACGTTTCCTACCAGGGAGCTTTCTCAATGGCTAAAATAGAACGCCATACAAGCCTGCAAGGCAGGACTCACACTCAGTTCCACAATATTTGCATGTCTAACAAGAAGTTTAAAAGCCATTTTTTTACAAGAGTATTTTTATTATGTAAAATTCCATTTGAAAAATATTATTATGAATGTTCCAATAAGTGATTCTTGATTAAATTCATTAAAAATACAGCAGGCACCTGGAGTATGTTGCCTGCCCAGGAGTGAAGAACAGGAAGGCGTGAGTGAGCAGAGGCACTTTATGTGCTATCCAAATCCATGAGGAGGATCTGCCTCATCCTGGTACAGTTAGCTTAGCTACTGGGGTTGCTTGTGGTATATGCCTGGGCCAGGGACCCAGGATGCTCCCCTAAAACTGAACAAGTTAGAAACAGAGACGGGAGTGGGGAAATGACAAATGGGGTTTGAAATGACTGAAGGATGGGAAGAAGAGTCTGCAGTGTTCTCATGCTGCCGTTCTGGCTATAAGCAGATTCAGAGAAGGAACCCTGAGTGCTTACACAGTGGGAGTACTGTGTGGTCAGCCCAAACAGGCAGTCAGAGCATCTGATGAAGACACTTTCACTCAATTACTGACCCACGAAAAACGTTGGGATTGAATGAGTTTATTTGAAGATGCTGGATGTACTCAAATTGAACCAGGCTCTAGAATTGTCCTCAGAATTGGGACAGGATCAATATAACTGATGAAGTTACTGGTCACTTTAGTTACAGAGTGAGTCTCTCTCTTTTTTTGTTTTTTCCTAAGACAAAGTTTCTCCATATAGTACTGGCTGTCCTGGAACTTGCTCTGTAGACCAGGCTGGCCTCGAACTCAGGGACCCACCTGCCTCTGCCTCCCAAGTGCTGGGATTAAACTCCTGGCTACTGAGTCTCTTAACAATCATACAATATGGCTAGCTTTTCTGAAATACTCAAATATTATATCTGTGTTCAAAGAGTTTATGGTTTCTCCTGACACATAATTTACAGAGCAGGAAACAGTATTTCAATTTCTGCTGGATACGGTTATCAAATATCGCCCTAGAATTACCTATATATGTATGTACAAGAAGTGAAATATCCTGTTAGAATATTCTGGTAACAGTAACACTAGCCACTCAGGTTACAGGATTTATCTTTCCACATCTGTACACCAAGTTTAACAACGAGGGCAGGAAGTGCTGATCCTGTCCCATTTGGTCCAAATGAAAACATAAACTAGTCTACACATAGGCATACCGCACTCTGCCCTCCGTCACTGATGCAGTAAACCCGTAAGCGGTAGCAGCAGCCTGGATTCAGTCGGTCACAAAGATGCTCCCTGGTAGTGCCACTGTAGATCATATCCCACTTGTTTCCTGAAAGTGCAGAATCGTGTGCAATCAGGTACGAGTAATGCTTAACGTTTTGGCATCATGGACAGGGCAGATATCTCAGGCTTCACTAAGTAAGTGTTTATGCAATTTATCAGAAACATTTTAAGCCTGACTTGAGTTTCCTGGAAATGATTTAGTTTTCGTTATGCATGTAGCCTTCCAGACAAATCTGTATGGCTTTGTTGAACTGAAATATCTCTGTACAGCCTTTGGCTTCGATTGATAATTTGCTTTTCATTAAGCATATTAAATGTATTTACTGGTCTAGTAATAATATTATATAAAGAGCATAAAGAATCAGTATTATAGCATATTTAATCATAATTATAAGACCTTTCTTTTCAGTTAACAGGTCATTTTATAGAAATAAAAACTGATGTACAGGTGACTCAAGCATAAAGTTTTTATGTCATAAAAACCTTAATTGGAGCTAACTTTTAAAGAATAATTTTTCTCTAGTACATGTAGGTATGAACCTAATTTAATAAACTACTCCAGTTAAAAACACTAAATTAATAGTATCTAAGTATCAGTCTGGACATGCTAGGATTGCACAATATAAACAAAAACAAATGAAAAAAGAAAAAGCTGTAAGTATAATACTAGAGGCAGATAACAGGCTGACATCTGACCCACTGTATTTCCAGAGGTCAGGATCTGAAGTGCATTATACTGGGCATAATCACAGTTGCTACAAACACCATCATCACCATCACCACCAAACCAAGCAAAACCATTTGTACAGCAGCAAACACTGTAAAGCCTGGAAGAGTCAAGGCTCATTCACTAGAACAAATCTACCACCTTCACCAGCTCTGCTTACCATTAGAACCTTCCGCCATCTCCACTACGTACTTATTGATGGGTGCCCCTCCATTGTCTTTTGGTGGATCTATTGAAAACACAGAAAACCCCAATAAACAGTACACCACGGCAGGATTGTGAAGGGGAAGGAATCACCCGAACACTGTAACTACCACCTTGTCTGCACTGGGGTCAGCACTTCTCAATTAATACACCCCGTCTCCACATTTATAAAGTCAGCTCTTCAATAACTGAGTGGCTGCACAATAGTCCATTCACTTTAGATTCAAACGGAGTTTGAAATGTGTAGATATTTGTAACATGGTGACTTTTGTAAACTTTGTCTCCAGGCCATGATCAAGTTTGCACACTCTCTGCTGTCCCATTGATCTGGTGTGTAGGCAGATGTTCAGCAAATGTTGAAGTGAATAGCTGGTTTTTGTTGTTGTTATTTATTTATTTATTTATTGCGAGCTAAGAGGACTCCGGTGCGGCTGGCTCCAAGGTCAGCAGTCCTTCTTTTCACACAAAGCTGACCCTGTTCATCCTCTTACAGTGGATCCCCAGTTCTTTTAGGGCCAAACCTGGTTAGGCTCTCTGAGAAGCTTTCCACAGATGGATCCTCAATGGAGGACACATTTCTTATCAGACTACCCTGAGTTAGTAAGTTCACCCAAGCACAATACAATGTTATTGAAAAACTGGCACCAACAGCCTGCTGTTCACTTCATGAGAAACCAAACAGCATCTTCACATTAACCTGATAGATTGAAATTACTGAACTTGGGCTTTCCGTGAGAAACACGAATTCAGGCAATTGTGTCCATCAACAGTATCTCTGTCTTCTGACCGACTTCCTGTGAGTCTGGCCATCATCCCATAGGCTGGACAACAGCTAACAATCCATACGAAGAGCCACTGTTTGAGCATGGCTGGATGTAACAATAATTTATCCACTTGGACATTTACACCCATAAAAAAGGAACACGGATTTTGAACTAGCTACTTACATCTTTTCTTCTCCTCTTCTAAGGATGAATGTAGTGAATTTCTAGCAAAAGGCACCCCGATACTTTTACAAGGGTGGTCTATACTGCTCTTAATTCTTAACAAAGAAAAAATTCATATTTAAATTATTTTAATCAAACACAAAAAAAGCAGGCACATCTTACCCCAAGTAATTTTAAAGCCATGTGAGTGTATCTTCCCTTTAACGGAGGGCTTCACAGGTACTCCTGGTTTATCAGGGCAGGTACTGAATTCCACGACTTCACTCGGGTTGCTTTTACCTTCTGAGTTATAAGCAATGACCTGTGGTGAGAACACAAGATTTAATGTTTGTGTGGTGGTTTGAAAGAAAATGCCCCCAAAGGGAGTGGCACTATTAGGAAGTGCGTCACTGTGGGGGCAGGCTTTCAGGTTTCTTTTGCTCAAGCTTCCCTCAGTGTGTCTGCCAGTTGACTTCATGTTGCCTGCAAGATGTAGGACTCTCAGCTATTCCTCCAGCACAATGTCTGCCACGCTCCCTGCCATGATGACAATGGCCATGGTCATGGGGTCTCTTCATAGCAATAAAAACCCAAACTAAGACAGTTTGCTACCCAAGTATAACTTACCAAGAGAGGAGCAAATCACAAGCTTAGAGAAATGACTAAATGCTTTCAGACTGAAATGCTCTCTCTGCTGGAGAACTGCCTGTCTTCATGAGAAGACGTACGAGTGCACAGGGAGTACTAAGTGTGTTTCTGCTCTAGAGCCCTAAGTTACACTTACAGAATGTAGCAGAAATTCCCTATAATATGGGAAAGCCGGGTAGTGAGATCTGAGGGCCCAGGGAATAACCACCTGAGTGAACGTGGAAACAACACCTTCAAACGATTCCACTTCAGAAGACTATATATCAGAACCATGGTTCCTAGATTCCTGACCAGAAGAAGCCATGAGATAACAGTTATTTCAAGGTATAAAAGAAGGGGATGGGTTTTTAAGCCAGAAATAGAAAAAAATATAATCTAATCTGGGTATCATTTTATTTGATTTTAGAAATTATACCTATATTTTTACCCTGCCATGAGTTAAGTAATTCTGAATGAGAATTTTAGGAACTAGAGCATTCTAAATAACAACTAATTAATTACAAATTAGTGAAAATTAATCCAACTGTTCTGTTTTCCAAGGGTCTCCTCACTGCTCTTACCCATCCAGGTAACTTTCAAGCAAATGAAGCCTAGAAGCAAGAAGGTGTAGCCATTTTCATATCAAAATAGACATCACACCAAAACAATTCAGAAGAAACAGGGAAGAACACTCCATACTCATTAAAGGGAAAATCTACCAAGAGGATATTAAAGTTCTAAACACTTATGCATATCAAACACAAGGGCATCCAATTTCATAAAAGAACCCCTACTACATATAAAATCACATATTGAACCTAAGACAGTGAAAACTGAGACTTCAATAACCCAGTCTTGCCAACAGACAGATTATCCAGATAAAAATCAGAGAAATTTGAAGTTAAACAACATCATAAATCAAATGGACCTAACAAATATCTACAAAACATTCCACCCAAACACTAAAAAGTATGCTTTCTTCTCAGTAGCCTAAATGGAACCTTCTCCAAAGCTGGCCACCTATTAGGACACAGCAAAAGTCTCAATAGATGAAAGAACATTAAAATAGCATCCTGAATCTTAACTGACCACCATGGATTAAAATAAAGATGGATATCAACAATAGAAATAATACAAAGTATACAAACTCATGGAAGCTAAGTAACTCACTACTGAATAAAAATTTTGTCAAGACGGAATCAAGAAAGAAATTAAAATACTTTTAGAAAAGAATGAAAATGAAAATACAACATATCCAAACCTATGGACACAATGGAAGCAGTTTTAAAAGGCAAGTCTGTAATACTAACTACCTACGTAAGAAAAAAGGGGAGGGATCACATATTAATATCTTGATAGCATACTTGAAAGCATGAGAAAAGCAAGATGAAACAATACAAAAAAAGTGTACATGGGAAGAAAAAAATATCAAACTCAGGGCTGCAACAGACAAAAAACCAGCAACAATAACAACAAAAATCAATGAAATGAAGAGCTGGTTCTTTAAGAAAATTATTAAGAATGACAAACTTTTAGCCAAAGTAACCAAAAGATACAGAGAGAAGATCCGAACTAAAAATATTAGAACTGAAAAGGGATGTATATATATAAATGTAATTCACCATATAAACAGACTGAAAGACAAAGACCCCATGATCATCTCTTTCTATGAGAGAAGTCCTTTGACAAAAGCCAACCCCCCTTCAAGATGAAAGTCCTGAGGAGACTAGGCATACAAGGGACATACCTTAACATAATAAAGGCAATTTACAACAAGCCCACCGGCAACATTACCCTAACCAGAGAGAAACTTAAAGCATTTCCACTAAAAAGCAGAAACAAGACAAGGGTGTTCACTTTCTCTATATCTACTCAATTCAGTATTCAAAGTCTTAACTCGAAGTCAAGACAACTGAAGGAGATCAAAGGGATACAAATAGAAAAAAAAAAGAAATGAAAGTATCTTTATTTGCAGATGACACGATAGTATACAAAAGGGACCCTAAAAACTCCACCCTGGAACTTCTACAGATGACCAACACCTTCTTCAAAGTGTCAATATACAAAATTAACACACAAAAATCAGTAGCCCTCCTATTTACAAATGGCAAATGGACTGAGAAAGAAATCAGGGAAACAACACCCTTCACAATAGCCTCAAATAATATAAAATATCTTGGGGTAACTCTAACCAAGCTAGTGAAAGACTTGTATAATTAAAAACTTAAAGACACTGAAGAAAGATATTGAAGAAAATATCAGAAGATGGAAAGATCTCCCATGCTCATGGGTCTGTAGGATTAATATAGTAAAACTGGCCATCTTACCTAAAGAAACACAAAACATCCAAGATACCTAAAACAATCCTGATTAATGAAAGAACTGCTGGAGGTGTCACCATTTCAGATTTCAAGTTCTATTACACAGTTATTGTACAAAGAGAATGGTATTAGCATAAAAACAGACATATTTATTAGTGGAATTGAACTAAAGACCCACACATAATTTGACAGACCTATAGACACCTGACTTTTTATGAAAAGTCACACACAACAAACAACAAAACAAAAACAAAAAAGTTGTAAAAAGCTATTTCGCAAACAACAAAACAGAAACAAAAACGCTGTAAAAACTATTTCACAACAAGCAGCTGCTATAGCAGAGGTGTCTGAGGCTCTGGTTCAAAGCGCTCACTACTGGAGAAACTATTTTCCAGAAATTCAGTTTTCTAGGAGCCTGGTTGAAAAGCCTCTGAAGCCCTTTTGTTTGCTTGTTTTGTTTCAATCCCCTATTTTAAAAGATGCACATTCAAAGCAATTTTGTTTTCAGTCTTAACTGCCTATTTCTACTGTAAATGTCCCAGGACTATCCTCAGGGCCAAGTTCTGGCATTTTATGTTAAGCATGCTCTTACTGCTTCCTATGACAAGATGTGATGTAATCAGTGCCTGCAGGAGTGTATTTAAAAAATATTTCTGTAATACACTCAGTATTCCAGGATTTTAAAAATAAGTAATAAGATTTTATTTTGACAGGTTTCTTAAAAGAAGAGCTTGCAGTATCAAGCTATAAAAGGGAGACAGACAAAGGGGGATTTAATGATTCAGATCTCCTTGGCAGGTTCCCTATCACTCGGCAGATTAAAAATACATGCTGAGTAACTAGAACTTCACGTAGGGGTCATTTTGCATTTCATAGTGTTTTCCGCTTGCTTCTAGGTAAGTGTACCCCACATATCAGCACTGAGAACTGCTGGACAGCTAGCTACAACAGACTGTCAGGCCTCACCTTTGGAAGTTCTTCATTTAGTAAAGGGAGAGAGCAAAGTCTCAGATAATACTGAATGTCTGGTGAGCTTTGATGGCATATCCCTACTTAACATGTCACTTGTTAAGAAGCCCACACATAACCTCCTATGACCCAGTGATGTTTATGTGTAAAAGAGGTGACTTGGGAATGTTTTCCATCCCAAGCCTGTCATGTGGACAGCCAAATAAACAAAATTTTGATTGTGTAGCTCTTCTTCCTTGCTATTTGAAAGTAAATGGCACAGTGGAAAAGTTTTAATTATAAATTTGATTTGCATACTGAACCAGTAAAGAATTCAACGCACATCTGTGTGTGTCTGCTTATGTATTCAGTGGCAATTACAGAATAGTTAGAAGTCTCAGAATGTTAATAAACTTAGGAAATTATAAAAAGTATTGGTAACTTCCTCCTTAGAAAACCTGTTGGTATAATCATTACTGAGACCCAAACTGCAATCTAACATCACTATAGAAACTGGGCTCAAAGTGCACACTTTCTTGGTATTTTGTAAATCTTACAAATATGAAAACTGTATTTGGAAAATGAAATGACCCAGAGTCATCAGGTTTTTAAATGAAACTTTATAAAATAAGGCAAAACAACATTATTATAAACTATATAAATCAAATTTCCTATTATTAAGGCTCTATTTTTTTAAACATTTTCTAGGAGCACCAAAATTTATGCTTGCTTTTTAATAATGAAAACTATATATATTGCCCTCTATCCTTTATCTGAAATGATTTGATTACATGAGCTCCGGTAGGAATATATCAATGTTTAATTTATCAACTAATAAGCATTCTGTTATAATTTTAGATTTCTATTAACTGTAATTATTAAATAATTCAAGAGCTGAGCAAGTTAAAGAGCCAAAATATATCCTAGAGTGATACCAGAGGAGGAAAGATAAATTCCCGAAGTTTCCATAGAGAAATTTTCAGTTTGTCATGGCCTCAAGCAAGCGAGTGACACAGGGAGGAATTACACAACGAAAACACCACCAGTTAGCATTGTCAATCACACCAGGAACAGACTGAGTTACCAATGGGCATTAAAATGAGTATGAAACCCCGGTAAGGAATACAATGTTTACATATGACACAGTAGTCACAAAATGCTTATTACCAGCAAAAGGGCAAAGACTAACTATGCAATTGAGAAACTGGTGGTTACCACCTCCTTTGAGGGATTACCACTAAGAGTATATAATGAATCTGTTCGGCATGCCATGACGCCAAAAATATAATAAAGCTGTCTGGTATGATATGATGCCAAAAAATTGCATCGAGTATGTTTTAACATACATATTTTAATATGTGTATCACGTTACACAAGAGTCCCACAAAATGTTAAAACTGGTTTTCAATGCAAATACATGAAGCTTGAGAATGAGAAGTATTATCATAACACAAAAGTTAAAAAACAAAAATGCCCATTAGAAAAGACAGAATTACTTAAAATTTAAAACCAAAGGAATGGTTTGGAAGGAATACACAATGAAAGTATGTACTTGCTTTTAACTTAAGAAGAACAATAAAAACAAGAAATACATCTCTTAATGGAATTTCAAAACTTACCTTAAATTTATACTTTGTACTACGTCTCAGATTTTTCACTGTGTAAGAAAGATCTTCTCCATCATATTTAGGTTTAAAACCATACCCCTGGAAAGGAAAACCCAGTTTTCATTAAACATCTAGTTGTAGAACTATGAGGAGTAACAGATACATGAAGCCCTGGGTGGCTCTTCACCTCTGACTGTGTGAATGTAATTCTCACCTTGATTTCTTTGACCTCGAGTGACAAACATGCTACAGAACCTTTTGTAGAAGAACTGAAATTACTTAGTCTCAGTAAATTGAAGGGCCAAGAGAGGTCTTTGTGTTGAGGGAGGAGCTGAAGCCAATGGCAATTTCATCATCAATAAAGAAATTTCAAGAACCAAATTTCCTAGGGATGTCCCAAGACTTAACTATACATAAGTATTTAACACCTTTACTTTGCCCGGAATGCACAGTTGTGTTTAAGTGAAGAAATAGATGGTTGATTGTACTGGGAGATAAGGTACAACTTGGGTCTAATAAAGCTATTTACAGTCCCAGTGACAATATTTCACTACTGTATTAGCTTCCATGCTGGAAATTATTAAAAGTGGAGATATAATTGAAATCATAGTACAATTCACCATTTAAACGTATAGAATGTAAAGATTTATAGTATACTCGTAAGACCGTGCCACTCTGACCTATCCTAATTCAAAACAAAGCTCTGTCTGATTTTGTTACAGGGAAGCAGAGGCAGATAACTAGATTCAGGATGTATTACACGGTCTCCATGTGACTCTCATTCTTCTGTGCTATGTTGAGAAGCAGTACTGAACGAAGTGGAGAAGGGTAACAGAACTTACTTTGAAATTGCTCTATGCAGAAGGCTGAAGGCTGTGGTGACATTCCCTTTTATTTCTTTCTAAGTCAGTCAATCTACGTCTGACTCTCTGGCTGGAAGATGCAAGGTACCCTGGCTGCTAGGTAAATGCTCTACCACTGAGTTACACATCCAGCTCTCAAATGAAAAGTGTAGGTATAGACTTCAAAAACCCCCAAAACTCTTACATACACCAAGAAAACAAGAATTTGAGACCTCCCTACCAATCTTGCTTAGGCAGTAACAAATCAAGCTCTGACATGACTTGGAGAAAGAGCTAACTCCCATGGTGATGTTTACTTTATTAGGATTAAACCTGCACCAAAATGACCTCAACTCTTATTTAAACTACAGATTCATACTTACTGATGTTTCCTCCTCCATCTCTAAAATGTAAGAAATTCCTTCATCTGATGGTGTTCCTGAGGGCTTACTCCACTGTAGGGATAGCCAAGTAACTCCAGCCTTGGCCAGTACAGGACTTGCAGGTACAGAGGGTGCACAGCCAGAAGTGTAGTATAAGACCTCTTCACTAAAATCACTGTTGGAACAAGAGATTTTTAAAAAGGAGTCAAGATTATTTTATTGGTAAAAAGCCTCCCAACCCCTTCACTAATGGTAAAAATTTTAATCCTTGTTGTTGTGATGCGGCTCAAACTGAGACCCTTGATTTGAACATGCTAAGTCTGAGCCCTCCCACTGAGCTACAGTCTCAGCTCTGGAAAATCAAAACTGAATGGATTTGAAGTGTTTTAAAGGTACCAGGTCAGACACCAAAAGGTTGGTATTCTTTCAAATGCATAAGTTATGTTCATATTTTTTAAGCTTTGATAAATGAATTATTTAGTCAGTGAAAAAAAAAATACACAGTGGTCTGTAGGAAAGAGAACACAGTAAAACCCACCCCCCTGTACACTTCTATCACATTTCTACATGCCATCTACAGGAAGAAAAGACAGTTCTCATAAATGCCATTTTATATGGTAGAAAATGTAAATTGTGTAATTAAACCTGCCAACTCCCATAAAGGTGAGCAGGGAATGCTCTAAACTAAAACAAAGTAGAAATAACTCCAATAGGACTCTCCAAAGAGCTGGGCTTGTCTGAGCTACACGAGAGAGCCTTTAAGAAACAGAGAAAACTGAACTCCAGATATGATTGTTTCTAATGATTACTGACTATCCACCTAAATAAGAATCACATTAATCCAACCAAGCCTGTTTACCAGTTTTGACCCTAAATATGATTTATTTCATTCACAAATAAACCATAGAAATTCGGGCCTTTCAAGATAAAATGGGGAGGGGACATTTTTTATTTGTAGCAAGCTCTGAGGATATTGAACCTACTAGATTCTAAACAAAACCATGAAAGCACACATACTGACAATTAATTAAAAAAAAAGACAAAAAAACCTCAAGTGATATGTAAAGATTTAATTTATACTTAAGGGTAGAAAAATTGTCAAATTTAATCTTTCCTGTCACCCCTATGTCACTAAGAGTCACTCCTATGTCACTAAAACACTCTCTTCTGGCCTTTGCTAGACCATAATGATATCAATAAAATAAAGCAAATTTGTCAATGGGTAACCTGACTCAATAGTCATACATATGAAGTTGACTAGATGATCTAAAATATACATATTTTTACAAAATGTCTTACCTTATACCATAGTCATTTTTGGCTGATAATCTAAATTTACAACCCATTGCTGGTGACAGTTTGGTAATTTTAAATTGCTTCTGTGAGCCCATGTAACACTGACAGAATTCTCCATTTCCTTTCCCCTAGGAGAAATGGCTAGTTATTATATTTCATATGCACCACTACGAGACAAATGCACATCAGTTCCTTTATGATATTTATTATCTGGTACAGTATACATTAACAGCACTCTGATATAATCTGATATCATGGATCTTAAGAGAAGGCTGAGATACTGGGCATCTTATGTATGGTTGACTTCAGGTGCAGCAGTAGCTCTCCATGTAGCCTTGCACAGCTTCTTGAGTTAAATATGGTGTTTGAGCCAATGCTAAATTTCTGGCCATAATAAGTTATGGACCTTATAATCTCCATGGGAGATGAGTAGTTATGGCGACAGGCTGATCTCTGAGACAGACAAGTGACCACTTTTCCTGTTCTTTGTGGACAGTTTTGAAGCCTGTCCCCAAACCTCCTCCTAGACACTGCTACATGTCTTTAAGAGATTTGGAGCAGTGGCTGCTTACATTTAACACTGAAGGATTCTAGCAGAGTGAACAGCCAAATTACCCAACAGAGAGACGAAAGTTAGGCTACCTCAGGACAACAGGATTTTAGAAATGTTGAGTGTGAAATAGAATGGGCAAGCTCCTCTTTTCCATTCTTGTACCTCAGTCAAGGGCAGCTGGGGCACCTCGGTTCCTCTGAAGGACTGCATCTGGCTGTTAAGCTGAATCATCTTATTCTTTTTAATGGTATTTAGCGGAGTCTACTGTGAGGTCTAAGCACATGATCCCACACTTTGAAGAATGGTGAATTTTGTTCTAGAGTTGGGGCACTATGACTGTATCCTCAGCTTAAAGTCATTAAGTGAATTTCAATTTCTTGAATAATATAATGTGGTATATCATAATATGAAGTGACATCTTTGGCTAGTTTTTATCAGAAATGCTTTGTTGGACAATGGTATAAAATTACTGAACAGTGAATTAACTTTCTATTCCTGTTGTGCTTTATCAGGTCCCCTCCCATCATTTATCAAGAGGATATGGTTTATCTTCTGTGATCAATCAAAAGCAATCTTATTCTGAATTCTCTTAGCATTTCTGGAACAAAACCTTCTTAGTTATGCTTTATTATTCATTTAACATGCTGTCAAATCCCCACATTAGCAACAGAATTTCCTCCCTCTGGTCCCTTCTCTTTGCTTGCTATAAGCAATAGGATAAGAGAGAATGGGATGACAGACAAGAAAATATCACACTGAACTGTACAGCCCACTGTGCTTGCCGTGACTGCCAACGACGCCCAGAAAGAACCTAATCCCTCGTCTCTGAATGTTACCTTATATGGCGGCAGGACTAAAAAGGGTGGCTAGATTAAGGGTCTTGAGAAAGGGTTACCCTTGACTATCTGGATGAGCCACCAAGGCAAGCACAAATAGCCTCCTGAGACAGGCAGGCAGGAGGAAGACAGAAGAGTAAGTACGGTGACAAGGCCAGGGACCAGAGGAAATGGCTAGGGCAAGGAACAACTCTGTTGCCCAGTGAAAACTGGATCATATTTTCGGCTACCAGAACTATAAAATGTTGCTTAAGTCATCAAGTTTATGGTAATCTGATCTATAAACCATAGGGAATGAATAGTCTTGCTATTAAGTCTGGCATGAGGAATAGTGCTTTTACCAAGGTAATTATAAAAATGACTCTCATGCACACGTGTGTGCATGTGTTTACCCAGTACCTCATGCTTGCTAGGTAAGTTCTAGCACTGAGCTATATTCCCAGATCCTCAAGTGACTGTTTTAATGGTGTGAACAGGGTCCATGAAGGAAGCGATTTCTGAGAGCTTGTGAGAAAACTCCAAGTGAACAAGACAAGAGTCTTGTAATCTCTGTTCCTCACAACATGGGCTGTTTGTTCTTGGTTGTGCTTTTGTGCCTCTCTAAGGTGGGGTGGAGAGAGTGAGTTCACTTCAGATTATTCATTATAATTCTCCTTCATAGGGAAGTTCAGTTAACTACATTTTCTAAGAACACTTAACCATCTACTTACCCTTCACATAAAACACTGTTTCTTAAAAATAAATAAATAAAAAAATAACTAAAACAGATAAAAAACATTTTATCTGAAGGTACCCCTGTAAATTTAACTACTAAAATGATTCAATGTACTTACTTCATCCCATTCTAAAATAAAGCTTTGGATTTTAGAACCATTGTCACTGGGTGCCTGAAACAATAGAAAAAAAAAAAAAGAGGAAAAGAAATTAGTCATCATAAGTAACAAGAAACCTACTTTATGTCACAAATGTTCTCTGTGACTTAACCTTTAAAATGGCCATAGCGGGGCTGAGAGCTGACTCAGTGGTTAAGAGCAATTGGTGCTCTTAAAGATGACACAGGTTTCGTTCCTGGGACCCACATGGTGGCTCACAACCATCCCTAATTCCAGTTCCAGGGGACCCGATGCCCTCCTCTGGCCTTAAGGGACACCAAACATGCACACATTGCACATAAATGCAAGCAGGCAAATACTCATACACATAAAAATAGAAACATAAAGAAGGCAAGAGGCCATCTATGTTTTCTGAATACTCTATAATCTCCTTTAACAAGGACTATTCTAACTTTCGTAATTCTTAGAAAAATTCAGTTTGCCCCTAAGATTTCATCAGGTTTAAGTTTCCACCATTTTTGCTACAACTCACCTCACAATGTAAATGGAATACTTTGTAATATCCCAAAGAACAGAAAGCTAGGCTGCAGAAGGGAAGACAAGACAGGGTCGTGCTGGGATCCCTGCTGCTAGACACAATGTGCCCGTCACCCCAGAATGCCGCTCAGTAACCTGTTCAGCTTTGGGAGGACCCCTTAGCACTTCACTGTGCCTTTACCCATTCTTGAAATGAGAATTCCACTCTTCTTCCTAACAGCTTTCCTCCTACAGTTTCAACCCACTTTGGTAGAACAAATGATCCTGACTTTCTACAACTTTGGATCTGGAGAAACTTGACTCTGAGACTCCTAACATGTTACACTGAAAACATTTTAAATACTGTGAGTCAGAGTAGTTACAACTGATTGACACAGCACCTGCAGTTCAAGGGGAATATAATGAGAAGAGAGGAAAGAAAAGACCTTAGAAATCAACCCTTCCATAACAGAGGAAGAGACTTGGAAGACAGAGACTCCAAGTAGGGAGGTAAACATCCATTTCCCAAGAGTTCATCATTCTAGATTGCTTTAGTCTAGCTGCTAAAGCCTCATGTTTACTTTTCCTTAAAAAAAAAAAAAAATTCTTTTTTGGATGAAGATATATTGGCCACATTCAATAACCTGAGGCTCACCTTCCCATTTTCCTCCAAGTTGGAGGAAACTATTATGTGTAAAGAACTTTACCATAACTCATTGAATTATTGAATTATCATATTACCTTTATGCTATATCTTTACTCAAATTATACAAAGAGGAAACTGAGGCCTTCAAAGTAATTCCACCTACTAAGACGGCTGAGACAGGAGGACAGCAAGTTTAAAAAAAGAGGGAGGGGTCCTGGGGATGGAAGTCAGTTGTAATATTTGCCTAATACATGGAGGGCTCTACCATCAATCCTCAAACCCCCAGTATGGCAGTGAGCATCTCCTAGTCAGTTTAAACTGTTTACTTAATATAGTCCAGATTATCTGAGAGAGAATCGATTTGGGAGACCCCCCCCCCCTCCATGAGACTGGCCTGTGGATGTGTCTCTGAGGCAGTTTCTTGATTGCTAGTTGACGTAGGATACCGTCCCTAGGCAGCTGGGACTGGGAACAAGCCAGTAAGCAGTGCCCCTCCATGGTTTCTGCCCTGACCTCCTTCGATGACAAGAGTGTGACCTCTAGGATGAATAAGCTCTCCTCCCACAAGCTGGTTTTGGTCAGTGACAAACACAGCAGCAGAGACTGAGTTATCTGAACGCCTAAGATGCCTATTTCAGTGTACAACGAGAAGAGTAAGTTACTTAACTGAACACTCCTTTGGTCTCCAAAAACAAATGGCATTTAACACAAGGTGGAGAAGGAAAAAAGAAGCAATGTCTCATTAGAAATAGTCTACAGAATATTCTTACCTTCCACTGCAAGGTGAGCGAGTTTTTGGTCCGATTGGCTATCCTCGGTGAATTGGGTGTATCAGGTTCACAGCTCAAGGTAGTAAAGCTTTCGGCTTCTGAGGGAATTCCCTTTATTGAATTGGACTCTGCCTGCACTCTATGGGATAAAGTAGTTTTATTCGGTTTACTTTCAACAGTATCAACTTTATATATATGCAAGTAGTAAGGTAACTTTCAAATATTCTACCAAGAAAATTAAAGTATTATCCAGAAGTAAAGAGTGTCCCTTAAAAACAGTATAAACCAGGGGTTTTATTTTATTCTAAGTCAAAGTAAGAAAGACACTTTAAAATTGCGAAATGAGCCGGGCGGTGGTGGCGCACGCCTTTAATCCCAGCACTCGGGAGGCAGAGCCAGGCGGATCTCTGTGAGTTCGAGGCCAGCCTGGGCTACCAAGTGAGTTCCAGGAAAAGGCGCAAAGCTACACAGAGAAACCCTGTCTCGAAAAACCAAAAAAAAAAAAAAAAAAAAAATTGCGAAATGATATGTCTCTGTACACACACACACACACACACTCTTACTTCCCAAAGTAACAACTTTCCAAAAAAGTATTCTTAATATGCTGATACTTCTATTCTATTTGATTCTATTTCATTGATTTAAAAAATACTATTACCCACACAATTCATGACTCAATATTGGTGTCAATCCAGCTTGAATTATATTAGGTTGGACAATGTTTTGAGTGTACAGAAAACTTACTTACAGTGTTAATGTGTAATAAGAACATTGCCAACTATAAATGTTCTTTAAAAAATAGGGTGACTCCAATTGGGCCCCTGATGGGGAGACCACAGAGTAAAAGCTTAAGGGAATATACTGGAAAACCATACGGCATTATCTGAATTGCTTCTATGAAATGCTGTGCAATCCCGAGTCTTAATATCCCATGTTCTTTCCAAGACATGATGTAGATTAATAAACACAAAAGTAAACAGGTCTTGTTTATCGTTCTGTGTATAAACACCTCAGAAGCCAGGGCAAGTGCTCTTGACAACAACAGAAGCAAAGCCCAAGCCTCTGCTGTGCCCATCACCAAGACAGTTCTTACTTTGCATGGTAATCTGTAGCTGGTTTCAGGTCATTCAAAGTGACACTTGTTTCTTCTCCTCTGGGGTAGGGAAAAAGAGAACAGCACAATTAGCTATACATCCTTTATCACACTCCATTAACCCACAGAACAGGGAAGAGCAGGAGCACAAAACACCTACACGTAAACACTTCTGTATTTCCCTTCCTTCCCAGTGCTCGACACCAGAATTTCGTAACTGCAGAGCTCTGGTACAGTTGTCTCATTCACTTCGCCATTAATGAAACTGGAAGGAGGTGACCAGGTAAGCAGGACCGTCCTTGCTTGAATGTCTGAGGCCTGTGAAGGAAATACCAACAGGTGAAAGCGCTCTGAAGCCAATGTGTGTGCACGATGAGACTATCTGATGGGCTCAGAACCATGCACAAAGCAACAGCAGTCCAAACCTACTCAACACAGCTCACGGCAGGATGCTCCATGTACAGATGAGACAGATGTGTAGTGAAGAAAAAGGGCAGACCAAACATAAAGACCAATGTGGCCTATGCAAGACTGTACAGCAATAAAAGAAAAAGATGGGAGAAGGGTAATTTTTAAACTAATTTGAGAGTTCATTTCTCAACTTACCCATGGTTATTTAATACAAAAGAAACAAAACGAATTAAAAGAAAAATGAATGGTATGAACGTTTCAAAGAAACAAACACAAATGTAGCACATGTTCAAGAGTGTAGGTGCACACACTATTTCCAAGGCAGCTGTTAGCACACTACTTTAACTACCAGACAGACAGTAAAAAGCTAAGGATTAGTGTGGTGGTATTGTGATCCCCAAAATATTGTGCACCCTAATAAACTTATTCGGGGTCAGAGAACAGAACAGTCACTAGATACAGAGGCTAGAAAATGGTGGCACTCACACCTTTAATCCTAGCCTTCTGGAGGCTTGGATCTCTGTGAGTTCAAGGCCACACTGGAAATAGCCAGGCATGGTGACTCACGCCTTTAATCCCAGGGAGTGATGGCAGGAAGCAGAAAAGTACATAAGGTGTGAAAACCAGGAACTAGCCTGGTTAAGCTTTTAGGTTTTTGAGCAGCAGTTCAGCTGAGATCCATTTAGATGAGGACTCAGAGGCTTCCAGTCTGGGGAAACAGGAACAGCTGAGGAATTGGCAAGGTGAGGTGGCTGTGGCTTGTTCTGCTTCTCTGATCTTCCAGCATTCACCCCAATATCTGGCTCCAGGTTTGTTATTAATAAGACCTTCTAACAATTCATGCTACAGATTAGTGTGCTGAGGGCCAGAGAAATGGGACTCTAGAATGAGGCTGGGTGCTGCTGCAGCCCTTGCTCCAGGACAGTTAGGAAACATGCATTCACTTTCCTTTTCTTTTGGTCATGTCTCACAATATAGGCCAGACTAAACGAGAACTTGAGTTCCTCCTGCCTCAGCTTCCTGAATCCTGGGATTACAAACCTGTATACTACCATGCCAGGCTGTATTTACTTTTGGACTTAAGAACTTCATTTTAATTTTTCTTCTCCCTTAGGATACTATCCTATCAATTTGCAAAAGTGTGTAAGTACACCCACTTCAAGATGTTCACTGCAGCATGAGTGACGACAGAAAGCTGGAAACATGGGTACTGATTTCTAAGAATGGTGCAGCCTCTTCAAACATTCCTATTCATGTTTAAAAAAGAACAAGAAAAGCCATGTCTGTCCTGCAAATAAACCTTTCATTAATATACCGGTGAGACCCAAGAGCAGGGAAAAGGAAAGCTGGGTCCTAGATTACAGCAGTTTGGTGAACATTTTTCCTTTTTATGTGCTCTTGAAATGGACTGTTATAAGCAAATTAACTGTTGCTTTTTGAGATCTTTTTGTACACATGTGGTGAGATACAAGAGGAGTTGTAAGAGGAAAAAAAACAAGGTTTTAAACACATCTGCTCTTATTGGAATAATTCTGTGTATATGTTCCTTTTATAGCAAGGCCTAATAAAGAGAAAAAATGGTATAGGGATTAGAATAATTTTAAAATTTGCATAGAGATTGGCCTGGCGAGATGGCTCCAAGGGTAAAGATACTTGCTATTCAAGCCTTGTGACCTGAGTTTGGTTCCCAGAACCTACGTGAAGGTGGAAGGAGAGGACCGACTTCACAAAGTGTCCTCCGACTTCCACACGAGTACCATGGCACAAACACTCAAGCACATACACAATAAATACAATTTAAAAGATCATATATACATTCCTTTCTAAAAATCTGTTTGCATTTTATGTACATTGGTGTTTTGCCTGCATGTATGTTCCCGTGAGGGCAGTTGTGAGCTGCCATGTGGGCGCTGGGAATCGAACCCCTGTCTTCTCCAAGAGCAGCAGCTGCTCTTTTCCTCTGAGTCATCTCTTCAGCCCCGCTCCCACACTTAATAATTTTACATTTACCACATGATGATGATTCTATTAAAGGGAGCTGTAGGGACAGAGGCCACACTTTGCTTTCCAGTCCATCTCTAGTTCCAAGCACACACAGCAAATGGCATTTTGTATAGGGTCAAATACTTATGGAGAGAATAAATACATTTAATTTGGTGACCTCAATAAAGCAGAGCATGCAAAACCACACACAAAAATCACCAAAAATCCTGGTCTGTTCTTTCCAACTCAAAAATTAATTAAAGAGGCACCATCACTCAAACATTAAATATAAACTAAAACAAAACACAGGAGTTACCTTTTTTAAATGTTATTAATCAAGGCTCACTATTTTACTAAATTGCCTCTTTTGATAATGCCAGGTAAACAATTTTAAGATGATTCAAAATTTCACTTTCTGTGCCCACTTTTAACACTATCTAAGAAACCCGGCATCAGCTGTTACATCACCCTAACACAAATCTTATCAGGACCACTAACTTCCTTTTCTTCTCCTTTTCTGTTCTGTTTTACATAGAATTTACAACAGCAAGAGGGGAAGGTTTGACAAGGCAACCGTGGGCACTCTCCTGTACATGCCACATTTTCCACATCCTCAGCGCACAGGATTTACACACAAGCACTGTGCTCAGCGATCCAGTGTCTCAGGAGGCTGAAGCAGCTGTGTTACAGCTCTCTGGATTAGTATACATACTCTCCAGGGGAATGGACTGAGCTTTTGAACTGGCAGGAAGAAGGCAACTCAACAATGCCAATGCTGCTGAAAGTCCCCGGTTTAGTGCCCAGCTCCATCCCTTCCTAACAGGCATGGCACAGTGACAGCAGTTAGAGGTAGACAAAACTCTGCAGCACCCACAGCTCTCCTCAGCTCACTACACAGACTCTAGAATTAAACATGCAACTTGTAAGCTGCTTTTATTTTTAAGGCTGAGGTATTTGATGCTGCCCGTAAACTCACTTACGTTTCTATTCTAACCTGTACCACAGCAAAAATCGTGCTTTCGTTATTCAGCTACCTTTTATAACCATGGCAAAACCACCCAAGAGGAGTCATGGAGGGCTTGAGATGGACAGGGCCCTACTCTAAGTCTTCTTAAACGTGATGCCTTTACATCACTTCACACACATAAGCTGCTGCACAACCATTTCTCGAAGAAACCATTCCTGAAACACAGGAGAGATCACCCGCAGAAGGCATCTTAGGCTGACTGTGAACACTGTCACAACATGATGGCCAGGCCGTGAGTCCTAGCTTCCTTTTCAAGTGAACCCAGTGAGAAGCACCAGGACAGGCTGGAGACTGCCCAGACTCCAACCTTGGCTCTCACCACTACTTACTACTTCAGTTCCTATCTGTAAAATGGGGAAAACAGTGCATCATGAGCTTTTGTAAGAATTAACTAACACATGCACATCTGAAGTACTCTGAACAGAGACCGACACCAGCAAATGTTAGTGACTGTTATTATGAAATAAAATGTTACTTTTACATTTATTCCATCTATAGGCGCCATTCTTAAGAGAACAAGTTAGAATGAGAAAAAAAATTGAGCAGTGTAAAAAGCAGAGAAGAAAAGCATTAATCAGAACAAGTATTGTGATATTTTGATGTTTTCAGTACTTTGCAGAAAGTTTTTTCTAAGACAATTTTATTGATTTATTTATAATTATGATGTCCAAATAATTTGGTTCCTAGTACTCCCAACTTCTGTCAAAAGTATCTTTGCCTATTTCTTCCTTCATATTTTGTTGAGTATAAATATCATAATTTATGCATTTTTCGTTCCACTTTCTGTGACTATTAATGCTGCAGTGGACATTTTTGTTTGTGTACATCTTAAATGGGAAATGGGACCCGCACTACACTGCTTTGATTATTTTCATTATCAGTGGAGAACTTGCTATGCTTAATGGGTTTAAACTTTTTCACTTCGTATGAACACTTAATCTTTTGTCATAGCCAAGGGGAATCTCCTCCCAGCAGGTCACGCCTTTTCTACGAGCCATTGGGAAGCCTACAGAACTTCGGATGTAAGCCTTTTCTGTTCTCATACCAACTTTCCTAATTTCTTTGGTTGTACTCAGTGTTCTGAGGACCTGGGACATACTCATGTCCCCATGTCTCAGTGCTTCACCGAGGAAGGGTCCCTCTTCTAGGCCACTCACACCATGATGACTCACTATTGTCCTCACATTTCTATGAAGTTAAAATAAAAGTCTGGATGAAAATGACAAAATTCTACATGAATATACTGAATAGCAAGAAAAATACATAAGATACTTACCACTGGTTTGACAATGTTGGAAAGAAATGTTTCAAATGCTTTAGTTTCTTCATCTTTTTCTTTAAAAAAAAATTAAAAAAAAAAAACCTTAAATGCAAAATTCTCTTTCTCTCCTCTAGTTGTTTTCTACTTTTTATCCTTATTCACACACACACAGGAATCTGTAGTCCTTCACCATTCATCTGCTTCAATTTCTATTTTAACTGTTCCTACCACTTACAATACCACGTATGTGCACATGTGCTGTATGCCTGTATGTATGCATGTATGTGTGCTGTATGCATTTAAGTATGCGTGTATGTGTGCTATATGCCTATAAGTATGCGTGTACGTGTGCTGTATGCCTGTAAGTATGCACACACACAGCTACCTAACAGTGGCTTTTCTTAAACAAAGTGTGCTCTCACTCATGATGGAAAAATATCCCCTCTCCTCTGGAAAGTTCCTGTTTGCCCTTCTCACACCACTGGTTTTCAATTTTTTTTGGTCTCAGTGTATAGTATAAAATGGCCTGAAACTTACAAGTCTCCTGCCTCAGCCTCCCAAGTGCTGCACCACTATACCTAGCTTTAATTGATGAATGAAGTATTTTAACCACGGTTTCCTAGATAGAAGTAATCTGCTGTAACTCATAGCAACCACAGATATAAACAAAACTTTAGCCCCTCTTTTGAGACATCAGTGCAAATGGAGAACAGCTTAGTAAATGTTAACACACAAGCCACGAAGCCATTAAAGCACTGTTTAAAATGTGAGGAATGAAAATGTTAAGGAAGATGAAGGTGAACACAATAATTTTGATATTGCTCCCACGGCTGGAAGCATTCTAGTTGCCGTCACATTAATCAGCTACATCATAACTCAACACAGTAAGATAGGAGTATCACTTTAGATAAGTACCTTCAAGGATTGAGAGAATTATGGTGTTAGTGTTTGTGAAGAGGCATGTTAGTCTGCCTCACTGGCATATTTGAGGAAACTCAAAAATACAGTATGGTCTACCTTTAGAAGTTAAAACAGGTAACAGTATCAAGGAAATCTATGGAAATTAAGATAGGCATCAGTAAGAGGCTTAGAATTATAGTCCAAGTACCCGGGCAAGAACCTCACACTCTAAACACATGGAAGACAGGCTATTGTTAACCTAGCATGTATTTACCTTAGAGAGTTGAGTCTAATACACGTTAAAAGGTAGTGTTCAGAGTTCATATGGTGACAGCCACACGTTAGGGGAGGGGCCCAAAGAAAGAATAAACCTTTTGAAGCAAAGAGAAGGAGATTACTCTATTCTAACTCTGGAACATGCAGAGAGGATTGGTTAATGACATACTAGTTATCATGTATTCATAAATAAAGAGGCTGAGAAAATAAAGCTTTGGTAAAAGGCAAGACAGCCTTATCAAAGGACCAGAAACAGAAGAAATGGAATCTTGGTTAATTAGTTTTCCTATGAAATGAAACTTTTCCACTAGTAACATTTATAATAATGTGAAATTATTTGAGATTTACCAAATGTGAAAGCAGCTGTCTAGCAATTGTTTAGAGTCTAAAACATTTCTCACAGTTAGAGAAGTGCTAGTCTATGAATTTATGTGGTCCAGGATGAGACAGCTGAAAGGTGAGGTATAATTTTAGCAGTTAAAATGATGAAAAATATCAGAGACACATCAAGAGTACCTTCTACTTCCGAATCAACTTGTGTACAACCTCTCCCTCGCCCAGATTTGTTTCTTGCTGATCCGGTGTTCATACCACTGGCATTCTGTCCTTTTATGAGTCCATTGTGTTCGCTTATGGGAGAAGGGCATTTCTGGGGTGATGGGGGCGGGCTGCTCATTTTATCTTTCTGTGTTCCTTGGCGATCCTTTAATTTTTTCTGCAAACGCTCATATGTTTTACTAGATCTTTCATCTCTAAAGTTGGACCTGCCATGTGTAGAGTGGGCATCTAGAAGAAGTAAAACACAGTGTTAAAAATGACACTTTCTCTAAATGAATCCATGGCACAGTAACAGGCAGTAAGCCTATCATATCATATACAATTTATTATAAGATATGAGTAGTGACTTTGCAAAACAAAGCTATTTCTGTGTCTCCACTACTAGAATCAAGCTTCATGACTTGGTTACAACTCTATGAACATGAACACAGACATTTCTTTACCATTTTCCCAACTATCACTCTGCAGAGAAACAGAGTGGTGGTCTGCTGTGTCGGTGAGGAATGAGATCAGGCCGACTTGGTCACAGCTCTTCTTTCACTGTCTGTAAGCTATTACTTCCCAATCGTCTTTTAATCTCAGTCATATAAAACAGGCGAAAAAAGACATCGCCAATCTAAATTTCCTTAAGACTTCCTTTTAAAAAAGAAAACCACCACTAAAAATGCTGTAGGAGTTAGCAGACAGAAACTAAGTGGATTATAAAAATTATCTTTAAATTTTTTTTGAAATATAAAATTTATATTTTATACTGAGGAAAATATTTAAGAGAAAAGCCTAACAAGTCCCACTGTAAAGAAAACAATTAAAATTTTAGCATTGCTTTATGAAAATTAGCATAGTATTCTTGAAATGAATATTATAAGGATATACAATATAAAATTAGATATTAAAAACAGGAGTTTGGATATCTACACATAAAAGAGTAAATTTAGGTCTTTACATTACACTACATATGAATCAAATACCCCAAGGTGTAGCTGAAACTACAAAACTCTCAGAAGAAACAATGGGATATATATCTGCATTACCTTGGATTTGGTAGTACTTCTTAGATAAGACATGAAAAGCACAAACGAAGCAAAACAAACAGGACCTGCTCAAAATGAGGACCTTTTCTCTACCAAGGGATACCACCAGGAAAGTGGAAAGGCAGTGTGGGGGAAATACCTGCAAACCATGGATCTGATGAAGGACTTGTATCCAGACTATACAAAACATACAACGTAAGAATAAAATGACAACTCTATTAAAGAATAACTATGCAAATGGTCAATAAGCATCAAAAAAAAAAAAGGAAAATAAATCAAAACAAAAATGGGATAAAACAGGCAACAAGACGGTTATGAAGGACAGTAGATATGGAAAAACTGGAACCCACATACACTGCTGGTAGGGATAGTAAATGATGAGATCCGTCAACAAATAGCCTAGCAGTCACTATTCACACATACCCTGGCCCTATTCATACATGCCCCAGCCCTTGTACTCAAAAGTGTGAAATGTGCCAAGTGTGAAAAGTGTAGACACTTGTATACAATGTTCTCAATAGCATCACTCACAGACAAACAGTGAAAGTACTAACTGTCTGAGTGGTAGCTGGGTTGGTCAGCCTGCCAGTTTTCCCTCATTGTCACTACCTCCATGCAGCCTTCAGCAATGAACAGGGCCAGTTCTGCTCTCAGGTCCTCAAATCTGGGACACTGACACTCACATCACGGGGAGGGGGAGGGGTGTCAGTTCTCCTGCTCTCAAGACTCAGGGTAGGCTCACCTGTACCCACCAGACCTAGAACCAGGGCTATGAGTTTGCCCACCACAATATCCACTAAATCTGTGAACTGTTGGAGCATGTGAAGAGGACAAATCTACAGATCCAGAATAGCAGGATCTCCATGACACAGGACAGTAAGAGGATATTCAAGAGGAGCTCCAGTGAGAGCCCATTATCAATGGTGTAGCAGAAACCAGAGGACTCGAGCCAGACCAATGACTCTTGGCAATGAATACTTACAAGTAAAGATGAATGGACTAAAGGGTAAACTGTGACTCAACAGGCCACACTACAGCCTCCACAACAAGATTCTTTTTTCTTTGTTTTTGTTTGGTTTGGGTTTGGGTTTTTCTTTTAAATTTGGTTTTGATTTTGAGGGGAGGTCACAAGTACAGAGGGCAGACAAGAAGGGACAGGGAAATAAGTGGATCAGAATACATGATGTGAAATCCACAAAGATTCAATAAAAGTTACAAAATAAATAAACATCTTAAATTTTTTCAAGAGCTTATGTCTTCCTGAATCCTTAAATGAGTGATACTACTTTTAATTAATATAATAAAATGTCATCAAAAGATGTATGTAAAACATATTAATGTGTGTACGTATTTACAATATACAATATATACATGTATTAATGTATATATATATGTATATACACATAATGCACATGGGTTTTTGTTTTTGTTTTTTTTTTGCTTAATTTCACAAATAAATATGTATATTTGCTTGGAAAAAAGTGTCAAATGTCACCAACTAATGAATGCATGAACTAAGTGTAGTATGCATCCAAGTCTCAAATTCAACCTAAAGTAGATGTCACAACAAAGATGAACCTTAAGTTAAAAACCCAGGCAGAAAAGATCCCATCTCACACGAACATTTGAAATGCTGTAAATACACCGCTACACATGTGTCCATGCAAAGTCTGGAACAGGCGGCAACACAGAGACAGAAAGTAGATTAAGGGTTGGGGGCACAAGAAGAAATCAGGACAGACTACCGACTGCTAGGTGAAGGTTTCTTTGGGAATGGCAGAAATGGCTTAGAATTATTTATCCCTAATCTAATGAGCTGAAATCTGAAATGCTCCAAACTCTGGAATTTTGAGTGCTGATATGACACAAACAGGAAACTCCACACCTGAATGGTGATGTTGTGCAAAACCACTACATATAATATGAAAATTATCATTAGGGTATATATGTATAAACGAAGTTTGTGTTGCAACCCCGTAGATCCCATTCCTAAGATACCTGTGTGTGAGAGTACATGTGCATGTAAAATATCTAAATTTGAAAACATTTCAGATAAAAGATAATCTGTAGAGAAAATATAAGAAAAAAAAATCCACTCATTGTTACAATCAGTAAACAGAAAAATCCACTGAAACCTAAGAACCATTAGTCCCCATTTTTAAAATGTAGTTTGGTTACTCAGATGCTTTTATATTTTATCTGTTATTCAAGATAAAATAACAGGAGTAACCATGGAGAAAATAAAGAGTATATCGTAACAGAGTAGATCTGAGAGAATGAAAACCCCAGTAGCTAACAATGTGACCTTGTACAGACCAATTGTTCTGCAGCTCAGCTCCTTCCCCTGTAGTTTGGGAGTATTTCTGAGGATGACATGAACTAATGCATTCACAAGAAGAGCATACAGTGAAGTTCCAGTTCGGTAATGGTATGGCTAACAATGAAGTATGTCACTAGGTCCCACTCGGGGAAGCCACACAACAATGTGAATGTGGAAAGGGAGCCTCTACTGACCAGAAACCAGTGCTCTCAGCTCCTGAGACCTAGTGTCACATTCCCTAACAAAGAACCTCAAATGTGACACAATTCTTGTCCTCCACTACCCCTTAGCTGGTTTGTGCATTTATGCCCTTTACTTTCCTTTACAACACTGTGAATTATAACTATGCACATTATTTAGAGACTGTGCTTCACAGTCTTTATTGAAATTAGGGCTGATGTTAGATATATTCTGGCAACAGAACAGGAAGGAGTATCAAAAAGCCAGAAAGAGATACAAGTCTGGAGCTAAAAGAAGATTCTCATAGAAGATAGAAAATCTGAGCCACAAGTATGTAGGTGTTGTTTAACGCTATGGCAAAGAATAAGATTATTACTGAGGTTTTGTGTGTGTGTGTGTGTGTGTGTGTGTGTGTGTGTGTGTGCAATTTATTAACTGAAGGCAGAGGTTGTAGCTCACTTAGGGCATCTCAATCCCTCACAGAACCCAGCAAGTTAAGGTTCATCACAGCCTTTAAGGTTTTTTTTTAAAAAAGCAGTTATTTCTTGCTAAAAATTTCCTCAGAGGAGACCTGTTGTCTACCAGGACCCCACTAAATACTCTGTCCAATGGAAGATACCACTTCTCTGATTTTTTTTTGTCTACTTTATTCCTAGAAACCTGTTGCATTATGAAGACCAAGTTGCTGAACAGTACTTGGGTAAAAGAAAACTACAGTGCTCTCATTATCACGTGTATTTCCTTTATATGGCACACAGAGAGCATCTTTTATAACCAAGTCAGGGAGAGAATTCAACAAGGCAGGGGTGTTTGGAGATCTCTTACCTACATCTGCATATACTTGTGAAGACTGATACTGTGGCATATACTGTGTTGCCATGTCGCCAGCTCCAGTCACTGGTGAGTACATATGGCGTGGTGGAGGGGGCATCATGGTTGGGACAGGAATGAAACCAGGCAGAGGAGGATGTGGGGAACGGTGGATAACTGTGTGGCCACCAGGATGAAACTCCGGTGACTGCGGAACCACAACGACTCTTCGAACACCATTGTCCTCAATAACCTACAAAATGAACATCAGGTTACAAGTGTCTTCTGAAGGAAGTAAACAACTCTTCAAAGATATAGAGTAAGAACTTGTATACTATTAGGATTCAAAAGCCCCAGAGTCATCATGAAAAAAATTTACTCAACACATTAGGCACCAAATCAGCATTGAACAACAAAGTAGTCCTTCTGTATAACATGAATGTTATCCAATGTAGATCTTAAAATACTGATGGGAGTGGCTACATGATGAATGGACATGTATTACATGCATTAACGGTTAGGCATAATGGGGTCAGGAATTTCCTTTTCTATACCATGGCTGAGGGTAGATCAAAAACAAGTTGCAGGAAGACCAAAGAGCACCAGATATCTTAGGCCGCGTTAAGAAAAGCATCTGTGACACTGGGGCTTACAAATTATCCTTTCCTTTCTCTGGAACGTAGCAGGGTGTGGTGCCACATACTTGATATCCAAGTACCCAGAGGCTGAGGCAAAAGGATTACAGAGTTCCCAATTAGCCCGGTCTACACATTGATATCCGGTCTGAAGAACCAAAAATCAACCAGCAAAATGCTCCCCACCACACACTGTCACATTCCAAAAGGATTACAACTCTGAGAATCAACTTTCAAGAAAATAATAAATTCCCTGGATCTCACAGGACCTTTAAAGACACACAGGAAGGCCTAAAAGGTATAGGATTTTAATCTCAAAATTAGGAATCTCCCCTCCCCCCTGAAAATACCCAGCATTTCAGGAAAACAGAAAAATTACTATACCAAAGTGCTAATTTAAAGACAAATCTGCTTATATTAAGGATATCAAGTTTTAATACCTAAGTATTTGTTTGGTAGGTATAGCGTTTCTTTGCGTACTGATCAACCTATGCTTCAGAGCCTTAATGGGGTTAAAGATTTATCTAGTCAAGTGTAATATGATTCATCTAGGATACTAGACTAGAATCCCAAATGAATTCTTTGTTTGTATGTAATATATTTAGCACAATACACATTATTTATTTATTTATTTATTTATTTATTTATTTATTTATACCTACCTATCTAATGTACATGAGTGTTCTATCTGCATATATGCCTTTATGCCATAAGGGGGCATCAGCTCCCACTAGAGAGCCACCATGTAGCTGCTGGGAATCTAACTTAGGACCACTAGAAGAACAGCCAGTGCTCTTAATCACTGACCTATCTATCTCTCTAGCCCCCACAGGGTTTTTTGTTGTTGTTGTTGTTGTTTTTTAAAGACAATGTTTCTCTGTGTATCCCTGGCTGTCCTGGATCTCCCTCTGTAGACCAGGCTGGCCTCGAACTCATAGAGATCCTCTGCCTCCTAAGTGCTGGGATTAAAGGCGCGCAGCCACTGTTTAATACATGTTATTTCTTTGTGCTGCTGGGTCTGCACCAATATCCTGCTTCCAGTGAAATGAATGCCTCAAATCTGCCTTTTTTATATTTAACTCAGTTTTGAATTGAAATCTCCGGCAAATGCACATCATGTACAGCACAAATGGAAACTGAGCTGTATCTGGAACCTGACTTGAAGGGAGTCTGGAATGGTGTACAGCTTTTTCAGCCTCAAATCTAGAAGAAGGCACATTAGAGAGAGCTTGAAAGAGATTCTGAGTGAACTGAACCCCAGTATCTGCCACAAAGCACTTTACCTTCACTGTTCTCGGATTTGTAATTCCTAGAAGACAAGTAGCTCTCATTACTGTTCCAATCACCTCTGTCTCCCTTCATGTGTTTGTGTGATCTGTATGTATGCATGTTCTCATGTGTGCATAGGTTGTTCCAATCACCTCTGTCTCCCTTCATGTGTTTGTGTGGTCTGTATGTATGCATGTTCTCATGTGTGCATAGGTTGTTCCAATCACCTCTGTCTCCCTTCATGTGTTTGTGTGGTCTGTATGTATGCATGTTCTCATGTGTGCACAGGTTGTTCCAATCACCTCTGTCTCCCTTCATGTGTTTGTGTGGTCTGTATGTATGCATGTTCTCATAGGTAAGGGTGCATGTGTGTGTCCCTGTGGAGGCCTGAGGTTAATGCCAGGGGTCTTTGTTCTCCCACTTTGTTATTTTGAGGCAGGATCTCTTAGTCAAATGTAAAGCTTGCTGACCACCTCATCTTATTACCCAGCTTCCCTTGCTTCTGCATTCCCAGGCGTTTACATAGTGTGGTTCAATTCTCTTGCTTCTGTGGCAAGCGCTTTTAACCAGTAAGCCATCTCCATAGCCTTCAACCTTCCTAATCATACTTTTCTTCTTCACCAAATCCTGAACCTTTAACTTCAGTTAGGATGTTCTTGACAATGACTTATATGACTCTGTATCTTATACTTCTGCTGAGATTATTTTCCTCTTCAGTTTGTTTCCTCTTAATCTATAAACATGGGAATCCCATCTATCCATCCAAATCCAGATATAACATTACCTCTTTCATTCATTAAAAAAAAATGTTTTTGAGAGAAACAAAGAAATGGATAATTTAGGAGAATCTTATACAGCAGATCTAATCCAGAGTCCACGCTGTCCTCTAGAGTACATCTGGTTGTGTCTGGAGACATTTTAGGGTTTTAGTGGGGTACAGAGGCCAGGGATGCTGCAACTGTCTTATAACACAGGGGACAACTGTGGTGTAAAAATCACCCAGAGAAAATGTCTACAGAGAAGCAGGTCTAGGACTCTTGATGCAAGCCTCTCTTTCATAGGATTCCTTTGGCTGCTGAACTGAGATAGAGACGTGAAGGAGAAAAGCAGGGAAACTTCTGAAAGCCACCACTGTCACCAAACAAAAGCTGGTGGCGGGCCACGGTGGGCTACAGGGGGCTGGCCCAGGGTGGAAGCAGGAGGGGGCTAGAAGTGACCCTCATTTGCAGATTTAAAGGCAAATTAGCTGAGGATTCCACGTGGGATAAGACTGTGTTCCACTGACTGTGATGAGCAAGGCTCAGGAACAGAGAAAGTGAGTTTTTATGGAGTTTAGCATATAGAGTTTTAAGATTCAGAGATGAGAGTTTTGTAAATTTCTAAGACATCTAAGTGGAAATAGTTAGTAGACCAATAAGAACCAGTTTGTAGTTCCAGAAAGATCTAAGGGCAGCCTGTGCATCAAGAGAAAACTATAATTCCTGTGTAGAGTTTGGAAGTTTTGTGTAATGCGTCAAGGGGGAAGGCTCAAGTGTGTCAAAAGCTAACGGGGCAGGTAGACGGAAAATAAGAACTGGCCACTGATTTAGCTAATGGGTTATAACTGTGACCCCATGAAAACAGTCTTGGGATAACCAGAAGCAAAACTAGCTGGAGTGGGCTTAAAAGGGAAAGTGAAGAGAAGGATATGAGCTAACAGTAGTTTTGGAAAGTCTTGCAAAGGGAAATACAGAAATAGGGTTGTGGCTGATAATGCTGTAGATGCAGACATTTGGTTTTGGCTGTGAGAACATCAACATGCTGACATACTAGTTAAGTATGATCCAGCAGAGTAGGATACTAATATGACACAGAAGGGAAATGCTAGAACAGCACCTTTGAAGAGCTGAAGGGGGTAGCCTCTAGTGCTCCAGCAGATGCTAAGTTCATCTCTGTTATAAACGGACATCATGGACGAGAGCACATGTGGGACTGGGAGAGTTTGCTTGATTCCCTGACTTCCTCTCCAGGGACCCTTTCCAGGTTACCACAGTCTTAGTTCTCTCTCCTTCCTATAGTTTCTATTCCACTGATTCTAAGTCTCCTCTTCAATATTCATCACATCACAGATTTGTTCATTTTTCCCATAAATGTTTTATTGAAGGTAATCCTAAGTTTTTCAAGTGAACAATACAAATTATTCAATTCTCATAACAATACTATAAATGAGATACCAGTATCTCTATTTTCTGATGGAAAAATCGAGGCACAGAGATGTTAAGTAAATTATCCAGGGCCACACAGATAGCAGTGTGCAAGAGCTATTATTAGAAGTCAAGCAGTTTGGCTCCTAATACCATGTTCTCACTAAAATAGAGGATAAGCTAGGAGGAGAGTGGGGAGTTATTACTAAATAGGTTCACAGCTTTAATCAACATGAAGAGTTCTGTGGATGGATGATGGAATGTGAATGTATTCAGTGCCACTGAGTCATATACGTAAAAATGGTTAAGTTGGTATAAATATATGCTATGTGTATTTTACCACAATTAAAAAACAAAACACCAAAAATGCCACTGAGAAAAACCAAACCAAACCAAATCAAACAAAAAACTGGACCAGAACCAAAAGAACATAGAGCACTTCAGCACTTCAATGAATGATTTAGGCAGCTGTAACTTCTGAGCGAGGCCTGGAGACCTCAAAACCGCCTCAAGTCTCTGGAGGCCTAAGCAGAAGCCAGCATTCAGATGCTGAATTCACATCAGCTGGTGCTCTGGCCATGAGAGTAAAGGAAAAGCAGTTAAGTTAGTCTGTTAATAAAAATTAAAACACAGATACATATCATCACAAGTGCACCTTAACCACAGATACGATCTTAATTAGGGAAAGCTCTGTTTCCTCTATTGAAGACAGAAAGGTTGTGTTCAGTATTTGATATTTTATACTGGATATGTGCCTTCCTGACCACAACAGAAGTCTAAGGTAAATCTGTTTTGCTTTTTTCCCCCCTTAGTACCTGGAATAGCACTGGATTTTTTAAAGAAATGATACGATTAGAAATATAAACATTTAATTCAACTAGAAAACTGACTTCTCTCCTCATCACCACACTGGACTCTTAGGGTAACTTCCTCAAATCCTCGCTTCCTCTTCATGCTTGGTAACCAAGCTCCTTGAAGTTCTTAAATAACAGGACTAGTATCTGAGCATTCTATCGAGAAATCCTTACTTTACATACCAAGTACACACATACATGTCAGCAAGTCAGCACAGCCCATCCTCTCGTTCTTATCTGGACCCTCTAAGTTCTAGTCTTCCCAGACCCCGCTCTTCGATCTGGCTGTTTCCCAAAGACAGCACCAGGATCAGCTAGGCTGTAGCAGCTTGGAAGAATGGACTGACTCACCGCTGGCTGCTGACACAATACAAACCGAAACAGCAAGCACAGCTAAAGGAGTAACTTGAAACTTCTAATTTAGCTAATGTGGGTCTTTCCCCACTTTACAAAATCTACAAGTCCCTCCCCAAGGAGCCCTCTCGTCTGAACAACCACCACCACACCATTAAAACAAACCAAAGCATTAGCAGTTAAGGGAGGTCTGCTTTATATCCCAGGCTAGCTTTGAGCATGGCCGTCTTGCCTCTACCCCTTAAGCCCTGAATTAGTTATGAGCCACAATGTCTGGCTCAAGAAGACCGTATGCACAAGGAGGCCAGTGACTGACATCAGAGGGCTTCCTTAACAGACAGATGCCCATTTTGCAACGCAAGGTTCTTAAGGAATAAGTTCATATTTGCCAGTGAACTGCAGTTTCTTGTGTTCTTGTTGCCATTGGCTTTCTGTGTATAATCTACTTTGTTAAACTTTACAATTCTTTTACTTTATTCCCCATTTGCTATCTTAATTTAGTTGGCAATATTTCTGCCTCTAAGATGTATGCCAGTCTCTTACAACTTTCCCTTTCCTGTTAAGGAGCATTAACAGCTTATTACACCTAACAGAGGGGCAGGCTCCAGAAACAGCTACACCCATCAAGGAGAAAGGTACAAGGTCTTGACTTATTGACCACAAAGCATCTTTCCTAATGCTGTTCTGGTCCAAGGCTTTCTTCCTGCTTTTTAAGGACAAACATACTAGGAATCTAACAACTGAGGTTGCTCAGAGTGTAACATGCTGAAAGGACACCAGACGGTGGTTATTAATGTGTGTGCCACTTCATTTCTGCCAAACCACACAAGCTGCATTTTCCTATAGCCACACTATGTGTCAAGTGTTTAGCTGTGAGTACAAGGTAGATCTCAATAATGTTTTCTAGTATTAGAAATTATGTGTCACAGAAAATGCAGGTATGTTAACAGGGAGAAGAGAACCCGGGAATACAGTCTTACTATATAATTACAATATTTCAAAAGACTGAATTTTTGTTTTTGGAATACTTCATATACTTCAAATTGATAAATTCCCTAGAGATAATCTTGATTTTTAAATTAAGATCATAGCAGTGATAAATTCACTAGCTTCCTACACTCCTTCCAAAAAAGATTATGATTAAAATTCATCAATTTATTTGACAAATACTTATGGGACATCTACTATATCTAAGTACAAGAATGTGAAATTAATTAAAAGGCAGCTCCTATCTCCAAGGAACCTAAGACCTTATGGGAATAATAGTAGAAAAAAAATAGTACAAATAACATGATCTAGGGCTTGAAAGACTGTCAAAACTTTCTAAAATGGGGAATTAATATTCTCTAAGAGCTTCAGTAAAATCATGGAGGAAGAAAAACAGTAAGTACCAGAGGTCATGAAAAAGTGGAGTTCTGTTGGAGGTATCAAAGGAACATGGGTCCAAGGCAAACCACATCAAGAAATTTTTACTTTGCTCAGTGGACAAGCCCATGCTCAGAAGGCTTTTATAGCAAAGAAGCAAAAAGACCAAGGAGGTGCCCTAAGGAGTCATCGTAGTTTCTCACTCTAGATGATGGACTGATCTCTAAGTAGTTATGGTACGCGTTTGGTACTGAGGGTATAATGACTAGAGTGCCTGTAGATCTAGTTCACTTTGACCTCACTATTTTTATTCAGCTCTACTAGCCTCCTCACTGATCCTACGCATGGGATATATCTTCATTTTATGTCATCAGCAACAGCAGTTTCTGTTTCTAGAATCCTTTTTCAACAGATAAAAGCAAGGCAAATGCCTACCTTTTCTTAGACTCAGCTTAAATAACACCTTCTCTGTGTGGCTTGCTCCATCACACTATTTTAAAATACACCCAGCTTGACACTATTTTCATTTTGCCCTTGCTCTCCTTTTAATATACTAATCTGCCCACTGTCTATGCTTTTTGTTTGCTTTTCCCTACAACAATTTTGTAAACTTCAGAGGGAGGTAGAGTCTTGCCTCTTTCACTCTCAAGAGTGGCTGATGTGTATCACTACTCTGGAGAACACAGATATGTAAGAACTGCTAAACCTCATCATCTTCCTAAGAAAGAAAATTAATTAACAAACCGTGATAAACATGATATCCAGGAGAGGCCAGTAAAGGTTTGGAAAATCTGTTTCTATACTCATGATTGAGTGAAATGAGAAGGTTGTGGGTTTGTCATAAAAACAAGTAAGTATTGTAAGGTGAGCACACAGGCCTACCACAGTGATTCACTCCAGTACTAGGGAGGCAGAGGCAAGGGGATCACAAATTTAAGGCCAGTCTAGGCTACATAGTGAAACCTTGTCTCAATAATAAGTCAAAACCAAACCCCAAATAACAACCACTACCACCACTAACAAAAACAAACAACAACCACCTCTATAAGAATACCTCACAACTGGAAGCACTGTTTTGGCAATACTATTACTTAGTAAATGTTTGAAGTGAATGATGATAGAGAAGTTTCTGTATAAGTGAACAAATTTCTGAGGGAGAGCAACAGAGCAGAAGAAACAGATGTTATATCAACACAATCTGGAGAAATCATGTCAATGCTGTCTAATTTTCAAAGGTCCCAGAGATCAGGCAGGAAAAAAAGCCTTTAGGTCTAGAAGGAAGCGTGAGAATGTTAGTTAAACCTGTATGTAGAATGCAAACTCTAATAAATGAAGGGCTCAGTGCATGAAACTAAAGTAGTCATAGCAATCAGAGGCTATTCTAGAAAGACTACAGGATACTTTTAAATACATGATCTCATGTGTCTTCACTTTATTACAAGAAGGGCACCGAGAGTCAAGAAAGCTGATATGCCCAAAACCCAAGAGCCAGCAAAGGTCTGAGATTAAAGAATCCAGCTTTTCTGACTCAATTCCAGGCAACTTCTATCCTCCCCATACTAATTTCTGCTATCATACAGAGGCATGCTTCATAAAGTAAGCAAGAATCCACCACAATATCCTCCCAATATTCTGCTATAGCCAGGGAGGAAGTAAGAGAGGGTTTGAAGAGTACTAAGTGCAAATTTGGTTCTTAGAAGACAGTATGAGTATTCCCTAGTAGGGATTTGACACAATGAGCACAAACCACAAAGAAACTCAGTAGTGGAAGACACTGTGGTGGTTTAAATGAAAATGCACCCCACCAGGGCCACAGGGAGTGGCACTATTAGGAGGTGTGGCCTTTTGGAGTGGGCGTGGCCTCGTTGGAAGAAATGTGTGTGTGTGTTGAGGTGGGGAGGGATTGGAAGTTGAGGTTTCAAATGTACAAACCAGGCCTAGTGCCTCTCTCTTCCTGCTGCCCAAGGCTCTGGATATACAACTCTAAACGACTTCTCCAGCACCATGTCTGCCTGCATGCCATCATGTTTCCCTCCATGATGACAATGATCTAAACCTCTGAACTGTAAGCCAGCCCCAATTAAATACTTCCCTTTATAAGAGTTGCTGTGGTCATGGTATCTCTTTATAGAATAAAAATCTTAACCAAGACAACACTGAACACTTCAGTTCTACAATTGAATTCCATTTGCCTGTATAGCTATACTTCATTCTTTAGGTCAGAGCTTGGCAATTCATGTGAGGCTATGGTGTGGATGGGCAGTGATCTCCTCAGTCTCAGGGATGAAGACTTAAGTGCTCATCTATGAGAGGCAAGTATAGTGTTATGCACCTGCAATCCATCTCTCAGGAGGCCGGCCTAGACTGTGCAAGGGGACATGACAATAAATTCTTTTCACCACAGCATGTCCATAGGATTACTGGCAGTACCCGAAATCCTTCTCATGGAACAAGGCTGGAAGCACTATCCTGGCTTTCTTTAAAGTCAATGATCTAGAGAGCTCTGTGCAGGCAACTTAACTTGGTTACACAAATTGTATACACAAGGAGACAAAACTCGAAATTTTCTTTTGTAATTTAATGACCAAAGGCAACTCTGAGTGGTGAGTACTATCACTGTATTTTCCCTCTTTTCCAAATGTAATAAAATATTTTAAATGGATTTACAGAAGATACTGAACTGGATAATGTCGAGAACTTTAACAGCATTATTTTCACCAGAGTCAATGTCAAAGAGAATAACATTATCACTAGATACATATACAAAGAAATATAACACAAAAAGCATACCTGTGGGGCATATCCAGGAGGCACATAAATAGGAGGCACGGAACCATTTGGGGACATCATTGGAACCTGAGCAGGACCTGAATGGGTTAGAGAAATGATACAATAATGCACTGCTGCTTATCAAGGTGGAGAACAGGACTGCTTCACCTGCGCTGCACATCAAGCCAACAGTGCTGTAATACTATACCACGGAAAGAAATTAAGAGTACTGAATTTTTATATAACATTTACTTTATATTTTTATCCAACTTTTTCTATAACTAAGGTAGTATATGTAATGAAGTTTTTATGTAACGTTTACTTTATAAAGTGTACAGATTATCTTTCAAGTACATCTACATTTCTCAAACTTGCCCAGTGCTTACACTAACCTGGGTAACACTTAAAACCTAAGATTTACAGGCTCTCCAATAGAAAGGCTCAGTTGGTTTATAATCTCAAATCATTGTATTTACTGTACAAATACCCCATGGGACTCTCATGATTGGGTAAGTACGAAAATCAAATTGAACTTTTGATTTTTAAAAAATCAATTAGAAATACAAAAGGACCCCAACACATACACACATACACACACACACACACACACACACACACACACACACACACACATCAACAAAACAGGCAGAAGGGGGAGTAGCCAGAGGAAGGACAGTAAGGCTCTTTGCAAGGTTCTGAGCAGTGCAGCGTGGTCCTGTCTGTGGGGCTGAGAACAAGTCCTCACATGTGTGCTTGTCCACCATGGAAGGTGGAATGGCCATGTGCATTTCCTCAGAGACAAGTCTAGTCTCTCCAAACACAGAGACATTGTAAACAAGAAACCGGAACTTCACTTGCGCTCTGCCTTTTACTCTTATAGAGTTACCTTTCCAGACAACGTTTATAAGTTTGGAAGGTTTTGTTCTTTCTAGAACAAAAATCTTACTTGCTTTAAATAGTGTTTTAGAAAATCCCTCATCTTTAGCTCTTTTCCCCCAGTAACTTTAGATAGCAGTGTCCCATACACACCAGTTTTTAATCATTTGAAAGGAATAGTTTTCATCTTTTTTTAAAAAAGAGAGAAAGAGAGAGGGAGGGAGGGAGAGAGAGAGAGAGAGAGAGAGAGAGAGAGAGAGAGAGAGAGAGAAATTACTCCTTCTAAGAAAATAACCTGTCAGATCTGCTTAAAAAAAAAAAAAAAAAAAAAGCCTTGTGGGGTGGGGTGGGTGGTTTCCCTTTTATATGCAGAATTTAAATCAGCGGGGGAGGTAAATGTTTCCACTGGTCAGGTCACCAGGACTGAAAAACAGGTTCCAGCAAATCCAGATGGATTCCAGCCTTTCTTGGGAGGGGGAGGGGTAAGGACAGAGCAGTGCAGGGTGATGGGGTGGGGGTGGGGGGAGTCAAGAAAGAGAGAGGTAAAGAAAATGAACATTGAGAAGAAAAATACTAAGACATGGCAAATGAAGAGAAAGGGGTGGGAAAGGAGGAGGAGCAGAGGACAAGAGATAAGCAGGAAGGGAGGAAACATTAACCGAGCCCAGGAGGGACAGTAGGAGGAGAGCAAAGAAAAGGGGTGGAAGAGCGGGAAGGGAGAGTGAGGACTGCATGGTTACTAGAGAGCAAGCAGAGGGAATGCAGACTTGTGCAGTACACCATGTGTGTCTGTACAGAGAACATCAACAACACACTGGCCCCCAGAGGAAGCCCAGCAAATGCCTGGAGCTAGAGTGCTCAGGGCCTGGCCAGCCAAGTGTTCTACCACCAAGAACATCATAGCTCCAAAATACATGACGTTCTTCTGAACGTTATCTCCTAAATGAATCTATTCACGTATTTAAAGTGTGTGTGTGTGTGTGTGTGTGTGTGTGTGTGTGTGTGTGTTGCCCACATGTGTGCTTGTTCACCATGTGCACGTCTGGTGCCTGTGAAGGTCAGAAGAGGGTGTTGGATCCCCTGGAACTGGAATTATGGATGGTTGTGAGCCACCATATGGATGCTGGAAACTGAACTCAGGTCCTCTGTAAAAGCCACAAATGCTCTTAATCCCTGAGCCATCTCTCCAGCCTCCTCTAAATATTAATTTAATCACAAATTGTAAACACTAACACTATAAGCCAGGTCTTTAGTGATTTTTTTCTCTTTATAATCATTTAATCAAGCAACTACTTTTATTATTACCCATTTTCCAGGCAGAAAATGAGAGGGAATTTAAGCCTGCCCAAGTGGTAGAGCTGGAATTAAAAACACTAACAGTTTCATTTCTCATGAACACTGCAATGCTACTCACTGCTGGTAACTAGGTAATTAGGTCTGCCTCTAAAGGGTTTTGTTTTGATTTCCTTGAAAAGCACGAGTGAAAGCAGGGACACATTATATATGTTAGTTTACTCAATAACCCTTGTGAGAGCCTCTTTACATCTCTATGCAGAAAGGCTTCATTCAAAACACACTTCACTACCTTCTGGAGAAATGGGAACAGTTGTACACTAACGTTCCTTTTTATTCATTAACTAATTTACATAAGCCAGTAAACTAGCCTTCCAAATTCTAAGAACTGACTTAGATATTATTTATAAAATGTGAGACTTGGTTGGAAAACAAAGAATGTATTGAAAATTGTATTTGTACTCTTAATAAAAGAAATTATCGCTTGCTGAGCTCTCTGGACTAAGCTTAGACCTCAGGCCCTTTGTACCCACTGCAAAGTTTAATCTTGTGCCAAGTCATTAACGTTAGACAGGAACTGATGAAGATGATGTGGAAATAAAGCAGACAGGCATCTTCAGAAGCATGCTTGCTCTTTACTCAGAACCATTAAAACTTTTTGGTTTTGTTTCTGTTTAGCTGTTAGACTAGTAACTCCCCGCTGCTAACGCTTACAGTTGCAGCACACAGCTGCTGTGGGGCTCCTCCTCCTCCTAGAAATAAGACTAACTATATAAAATACTGCAGTTACAATTCAAAGGGCACTTCGTTGTGTGCTGTTTGTTGTTTCTTCTGAGTCACTGTCTTCCCAAGTAGCCCAGGCTGGCCTCAAACTCACCATCCTCCTGCCTCAGCCTCCAGAATGCTATTATTACAGGCATTTATCTCCATACTCAGTTCACATTTTACTTGGATAACTGCTAAAATAACTCATCATTTAGTTGCAAACAAGTAGCACAAAAACTTCTTTATGATGTGATTATTTAACTACTCAAGTAAATTTTCTAATCAGGAGGCAGAAATGCCAGCCACATGGCTAGATTTTTTAAAGGCAATTTATCAGTACCATATACATTATCTAAAATATTGGTGGGATATATTCAACATTGAGCACAAACCTGCCACACCCCCAATTCATAAACAGTAAACACACTACTGATATTCAGATCCAAATGGTAACAGCACCATATTGCTTGTCCTATGTAATAAAACTCTAAACCTCTGCACACTTATTAACACAAACGCCTGATTATCTCCTAAGTTCAACATTACTTTGTAATTCAGGAAATTCTAGAAGGTTAACTGTCTTAAATTTGTATGCAGCAAAGCAGGCTGTGTCGAGGGAAGTCCAACCTGCCTGTAAGGGAGTACATAAAACGTACACTCGGCATAAGAAAGCTTCGACAACTGTGGCTGTACCTATCAGCTCCTTCCGAATTTACAAGCTGTGGGCAAAATCTACCCCAAAGCACTGAGTGCTTTCATTATTGTTTAAGGGCCTATTTCTTACTTTAAAAACCTGCAAAAGAAAGTACAATTCTATTATCATTTGCCTTCAATGTGAGAAACTCCCCACCCCAATTCTTAAAAGTGCCATCAATATCTTAATGCCTAATTCATTTTACCTAGCATAAACTAATTGTTTCCTTGTTAATCTACATTCATATTTAGGTAATTCCATTTTTAAGAGAAAAAAAGCTACAGATTTGTCCAAGCATTTAAAATTAAATATGCAACGGGCTGCTTACTCCTGGCGTGCACAATGGCTTCCAAATTATCTGATGCCAATTTTCAGATCAGTGTTTAAAAAAAGAAAACCCGAATAAAATCAAGAGGCCAGAATAGGGCATGCTGTGAAATATAAAATCAGTCTAGCACATATAGTGTACTATTTTCATAACCTCATAACAATTTAGAGTGTTTTTATAGCGAACATATTCGGCATCTATTAAAACCACACAACCCGGCTTTAGGATAATACAAAGCTTGCTATGTTTTAAAATAAAAGCGAATGCTCAAAAACAGCAAATCTTACCACTCATTTTGTTTCTACAGGAGCAACAGCGAACAAGAAAACCCAACAAGGAAACGGCGTAGTACACGTTTGCAGCTTTAATTGGAGAACAGTTTCGGTTTTTTTTTTTTTTTTTTCAACGCTGGTAAGAGGAAAAGATCCTTTGACCGAGTCACGTGACAGTTATCACATGACCTACACTGAACCGGGAAAGACTGGCGGAGGAAACAGTGCAAAGGGTCCTGCTTGGGAGCTACTGAAACCAAACTATTAAAAGGCTTCTCCAGCTGCTTCCCTGAATGCAGCGCATTCCGCCTTCCTTAAGAACCAATGTAAACGCTCCTCAAAATAAACCTTACGGAGACGTATTCTATGGAAAACCACGCCCTTTTGTGTTTACCGGTTTATTCACCCATCCTGCTGCTGTCTTTCACCTACAAAGTTTGGGGTAAAATTAATTTCAAAGCCTTGATCCCAAATTTGAGTATATAATTATCGGCATTTCATGCTTAATCTTTAGGAATGTCTATAATACACAAAGAACTGTCCACACAATAGGCATAGATGACAAGTTCCTTAAAGGTGGAATATATTTCATGCTATTTTTTCCCTCGAAAGCTGATGAGGGCTTCTGCTTTTATTATCGGTTTACTTTCTTTTTTATGATTTTAAAAAATAAATACTTAATAAGACTTACTCTGGGCATTAAAGAAAGATACTTAGAGGATACTATTCTTGTTTATATTTATAAAATAAAGCACTCATGCAAAAACAGATACCAAGAAAATGACCTATACTCAGTTACACGCTGGAAAAAATTACGATTTTTTTGGAAGGGTCTTTTCATTACTTATGATGCCATGTTAATTCAGATTATCAGCTGCTTACACACACATATAAGTAATGGCTGGGATCTGTGACATGTAGCACCATGGGGAAACTGGATTTGGTATTAAACAATACTGAATATTAAAATCAGCTCCAATATTTACTAGCATGGCAATTACCACTATTCTTTTAATCTGTCTCCTGTGGAAAGGTTCAACTGATCAGCCTCATAGCATTGTTGGGAGAATGGAGTTAGATAAACCAGAGCATGAAATACACTGGTTGGTGCTGCTCAATAACTGATAGTTATCCTAAGTAAAACTATAATCCTAGACTTTCAAAACTAATGATTACCCAGCACAGAGGGACCATCTGGAGGATCCTGCTTGTTAACCTGAGTAGAGACATCATTACTAGAGAAGCAGAAGCAAGTGCAGCTAAGTCACGGGCCAAGCACACACAGGCAAAGGCAGGGCTGCCTCACAGGATAATTACATTTTAAAGTGCAGGCCCTGGTTTAAAGGCCCAGTGTGTCCCCCAAAGATAAAAAGAAAGAAAGAAAGAAACCTGGCAAGACACAGCCCAGGGCAGCAGGTTAGTGTAGTTTTAAATTTCGAATTTTCAACTTTACCAACACTGTCAGAATTGCTCAGAAGCCTACTAATAGTCAAAGCTTGCCCTGTATTTCCTAATGATTATAGAGCTGCTCTGTGCTCACTGGCGGAAGTCGCCATCCCACATCAGATCTGTCAACATGAACTAGAACTCTATCAACACTTACTTGACTAAGGTTTCTTACCCATGTACCTGTGCTCAGAAGCACACCCCATCACCAACTCCCTCTCTACACTTCCCTTGATCTGACCCTCCACTGGGACTCTCCTTCACTGCTCCTTTCTCTCACCCTTTGCATTTTCACCTTCTGCTCAGCCACTGAGACCATTCCTTTTGCAACGCCCCCCCCCCCACACACACAGTAAAAATGAAACAAACATTTTATGTGCTCCTTGCCACCATCCAGCCACCACTATTCACAGGTAATCTTTTCTTCCTTTTTTTTTTTTTTTTTTTTTGTTCTTCAAGACAGGGTTTCTCTGTGTAGCCTTGGAGGTTCTGGAACTCACTCTGTAGACCAGGCTGGCCTCAAACTCACAGAGATCAGCCCGCCTCTGCCTCCCAAGTGCTGGGGATTAAAGGCATGCACCACAACCGCCTGGCTTTAACTTCATTCTTTTCTAGGTGAGGAGTGTAGTAATGGTAGAGTGATTAGCTAGCTAGCCTAACAATGTACAAGGTCCAGGGTCAGGTTCCAGTATCATGAAAAAAATCTAAAGGAAAAAAACAATCCTATGTCTAACCAACTTAATTTGCTTAATTTTGAGGCTTATAAAATTAGATAGTATTATCTTCTGTAACTTTATCTGCCACATGCTGTCTAAGGCATTTGGTATAGATCAGTAAATGAAAATGGATAAATCTCCTTACACTGGAAGAGAATCCTCAGCAGGTAAAGGTGTTTGCTGTTAGTACTTGACAACCTGAATCTAATGCCCAGGATCCATATGGTGGAAGAACAGAGCTGGACTCCTCCAAATCATCCTCTGACCCCATATGCATGCCTTGGCATGTATGCCCCACCTCGTTTTTTTTTAAATATTAAATAATAAATACATGATAAATAAATCAGATTGTGGTGAATCATATGTTTGGAAGTAGTATGTTTACAAGTGTGTATGCAGAAAACATGTCTGAAGGTAAAAAATGATGATATAAGAAAGAAATAAAGCAGAGTAAGATGGATGGCTGGGTAAAGTCCGGTGCTGCTTGGCAGGGCTAGCTAAGAAATGAAATTCAAAATAGAGTCAGGCTTTGTTTCTCTGAGAAGGTAACTTTTGAGCAAAGATTTAAGTGTGGGAATGAGTCACATGGGTTTCTGTGGAAAGATCATTTTTCATAGAGAGATCAACCAGCACAAAGTCCCCAAAGGAGGGGCATGACATTCATGCTCAGTTGCAAGAATACTAGAATTACCAGTGTTAACACTCTGATCCTGCCCTGTGGCGCCACCCTACGCCCTGACATAGAATCGTATTCTTAAGGGAAAACTCCACCCCTTCCTCTCTCTGCTCTCTCTTCTGCTTTCCTCCCATGAGGTGTGCACCTCTGGAAACCTTGCTGCCCTCTCTTCATCCCTCGCTCTTTCTCTCTGGTCCCCCAACAACCAGAACGTGACCAGGGAGGTGGAGGGGGAGACAGGGAAATAAGATTTCCTTGGGCCTTGTAGGACACTGTCAGATCTTTCTTTGGCTTTTACCATAAGTGAAATGGGTAGACATTGCTGGATTTAAGACATTATCTGAATTATATCTCTAAAGAATTCATGCAACTCGCTGAGCTGTGGCAGCGCACGCCTTTAATCCCAGCACTCGGGAGGCAGAGGCAGGTGGATCTCTGTGAGTTCGAGGCCAGCCTGGTCTACAAAGCGAGTTCCAGGAAAGGTGCAAAGCTACACAGAGAAATCCTGTCTCAAAACAAACAACAACAACAAAAACAAACAAACAAACAAAAAAGAATTCATCCAACTCATACACATTGCTTGTGGGACTATGGTACAACACTTGAGAAAACTAAAGTTCAGCATTTTGGTTCAGCCCATGACCCAGAGTGGAAACCACCAAAGGACTGGATCTAGATTATCTATAGCAGGCATTTGCATCAGCACCCAGTGGATGAAACGGGCCTGGGCACAACCAGACGCCCAGGTTTGGATAGGCTACATGTAAGATGTTTAAGAGGCATCAGGACAGATGCCCCATGTAAGAGACCGCTGGCTTAACTACTCTGGGATTCAAAGACATATTTAGTCTGAGAGATAAATTCTGTTGTCTCCGATAAATGAGCATCTAATCCATGAGACTTGCTAACATCACCAAAGGAGAAGTGGAGATAGAATAGACTCTAAAGGGGAGATTTCTGTAGGTCTCATGGCCCACATCTTTCTTTAACAGATCCTACTATAGCCAGAAAGAGAAATTCTGGATTTAGGATTATGTAATTGTTATTTTTTCAAGGGCAGTGCGAAATCCTTTCCTGATGTATTAACTTACATTGCTTTCATCAAGCACTGCATTAGAGGCTCTATCAGTTCAGTAGCACTACTACTTGGAATGTGGATTTTAAAATTTGAACAATATTATTCTTATTGTGCATTACTTAGTCGGTTTCTTCATCTTTCATTGTGTACCCCAATATAATGCGTACCCTAATAAACTTATCTGGGGATCAGAGGACAGAGCCAAGCACTAGATTAGACATAGAGGCAAGACAGTGGTGGCACACTCCCTTAATCCTATCACTTGGGAGGCAGATATTCATCTGGATCTCTGTGAGTTCAAGGCCATAATGGAAACAGAGCCAGGCGTGGTGGTACACACCTTTAATCCCAAATTTTGGGATCTCATGCCTTTGCTACTTTGGGAAGTATTTGGGAAGGACACATGCCTTTAATCCCAGCACTAGGAAGGAAGGAAGATGGCAGAGCACAGAAAGGTATATAAGGTGTGAGTAAACAGGAAGTCTCAATCTAGAGGCTGAGGAGTTGGTAAGGTGAGGTTGGCTGTGTTTTGTTCTGTTTCTCTGATCTTTCAGCGTTCACCTCAATATCTGGCTCCTGGATTTCTATTAATAAGAACACATCAAATAGAATTATTTTCTATTAATAAGAACACAATCATGTTACCTTTTTATTTCTATATGGGTTGCCTTTTAAAAATAAATTAGTAAGATTTGAGTTTTCTAGGTACTTACTCCTTTGAGTTGAACTGGCTATAATTATCTCCTTGGTTTATGACTTTTCATATATTTTAATGAAAATGTACAAAAGTTTCTAATTGAATTGGAGTGAAACATTGTTTGACAGCACTGTGTATGTGTGTGTCTAAAGTCAGCTCCACTCCACAGTTATAAAATTAATTTCCCTCATTATTTTCATGTTTATCCTTACTCAAGAATTGGACTTTTAGGTAAAGTATGAAAAGGTGGTGTGATTCCATTAATCCAAATGGCTAGCTAATGGTCCAGCAATTGTCTCCTGTTTTCTACCCCACAAGGCAAACCTCCTCTTGTGAGCACATAATGCCAACAAAATCATTTTATGGAAAACCTTATTTTAGAGGAGAATGGTTTTTCAAGGATTCAAACAAAAACAGAAGGCTTCAAAAATCACACTTTACCCAACCACAATCAAACTTTTCCCTCAGACCACTCTACTGAGATGATACTGGGGACAGTCTCTTGACAAATCTAATTAACACTGCTGAGGAATCCCTGCTTCTCCTTCACATACAATCCTTGATCTTTGTTCTCCAGCAGGCCTTTCAAGTGCTTACTGGCTTGTGTTCTGTTCTTTCGGGCGTTGTTTTCCTGGAGGTTTGTTCTTGGCCGCCTTTTGCTATTCGACATCATCTCTCAGGATGGCCTTACTTACACTCATAAAAGCTTGCAATTCTGTGCCTCAAGAGATCTTTCTTCTGAGCTCTGGGTCTATACTATGAAATTCAAATCAGTCATTTCCCATCAATGCACACTCTACGGTCTGTATTTTCCATGGAAATTTAAGGCTCCATTTTAACAGAAACTTGACAGTAACACTGGATTTTATTTTTCCCCACTCATCTCACATCATTAACTGGGAAGTTCTGATAGTTTTATCCCTCAAATTATCTCTCAAACCCACCTTCTCTCCTTCTGTAAACTGCTACAGGAGTAACAGGCTAAACTATCCCTGTGTTCTACTGGTGGGTCTCCATACTACTGCTAACATGAATTTAAAAACAAACCAGCTTGTCCTCTCCTCTGCTTAAAAATCCCTTACTGTTTGTGAAATCAAGTCTAAGTGATTGCACTTAAGCTGATGAAATACAACTCCATTCTGGTCAATATTGAGTGAACTATATTGTTTGCCACTTGTACGAAAATATTTTCAAATGGACTTTGGCATTGTTTGATATTTTAATTTGACTATCTCTATATCCTAAACAATAGCGGTAGCATGTGGCAGACTTTTGTGGGGGACAGATGATGTCCTGAGTGAATGTGTCTTACAGGAGCATGACCATGCCAAAGACCCCAACACCTCAGACTTCTAAGAATGGCAAGGCCTTCCTGGTCAGGCTTAGGGGACAGCAGAGCCTTCTAGGGTTGAGCATTGACTCCATGAACCACAGACTGTCAGCTAAAACTAGAGTGTGCAGGGAAGTGTCAAGTGCAGATACCTCATCAGGGAGGACTGCTACCTGACAGTCCCTACAGAACCTTCTACTGAGGTTTGCTAAACCAGTTATCCCTCCCACCCTGGTGCCACAGGAGACTGATAAACAAGCTGAGATTCCAGCAGAACACACAGGGAATCCTAGCACTTCTGTGTGTGTGTCTGTCCTTCCTTCATTCCCCTTCACCCTAGCTAGGTCAATCCCTAAGCCATGTAGGCCATGGCAGACTCTGGAGCTGTCCCATTGAACTCTTATAGCTTTAAGACCTGAAAAGTTAGTTTTATATCTTAGTTTCTTCAGATGTAAAATAGAGATAACTGTTATTCTACTTTATGTGGATATAATGAGGGTTAAATTAAATTCATACCTGCAAAGCACAGCAATGCTTGGTACACATAATAGTATATAAGCCATGATAGCATAAATAGTTGTGTTAGCCTTGACAAATCTACCTGAAAAAAATGCTAGTGGTGTGTCAACATGTTGTGATAAGTCTAAAGAAGTGGTACGGTGGGCTATGCTGTTAAATAAAAATAACTATGCAAAATAGCTGAGGCTATCTGAAAATAAAAAGCTGGTATGTTTGTAAGTTTGTTACACTTGTCACAATCAGACAAAGATGAGGAAAATTTATGCACAGTAATGCAAAGTACATTGTATAAACTATAATGCTCTCAATGAGTCTCCTGTTTTTATATATCTATAAGAAAAGTATTTGATTTAGATTACCAGCCTAACAAAGGTTTTAGGAAACACATATACATCTATATTTTCCTATTATAGCCGAAAGATTATTCAAAACTGGGACCATATCACTAATGCTGAGCCTTTTAACTAATGGTAATTCTGAAGACAGGAAGGATTCCGTATAGCATCAAATCCTGTTGGCAGAAGTCAGTAACACCTACTGCATACAAAAAAAGAAAACAAAAAGTCTTATTTGCTCAGGATCATTAATATATACAAAAGGAAAGCTGGCATGGTGTTGTATTCAGGAGGCAGAGAAAGGCAGATGTCTATGAATTCCAGGCCATCTTGGTCTCCATAGCCAGTTCCAGGCTAACCAAGGCTACATTGGAAGACTTCTCAACAAATAAACAAAACATATCCCCTAAAAACATTCAAGATATAAAAGGGCAAGGATGCAATTCAATGAACTTTTCTTTACAATTAATTTTTTTAATCTCCTGAGAATTTCATACATTAATACATTGTATTTATTTACATCATTTTTGTCCCCTCACTTCCAACTCTTCCTGTGGTGGTCTGAAAGAAAATTGCCCCCAAAGGGAGTGACACAAATGGGAAGTGTGGCCTTGTTGGAGTAGGTGTGGTCTTGTTAAAGGAAGTTTGTCACTGGAGGTGAGTTTTGAGGTCTCATATATGCTCCTCATGCCCAATGAGACAACACACTTCCTGTTGCCTACCAAGATGTAGAACTCTCGGTTACCTCTCCAGCACCATGTCTGCCTGTATGCCGCCATGTCCTACCATGATGATAACGGACTAAACCTCTGAACTGTAGCTAGTCACCCAATTAAATGCTTTCTTTTATAAGAGTTGCTGTGGTCATGGTGTCTCTTCACAGCAGTAGAAACACTAAGACAATTCCCATCCTGAATTCATGACCCCTTCTATAATCACACACACACACACACACACACACACACACACACACACACACACACACACACATTCCAACTAATGCTCCCTATATGTACATATGTTTAGGGCTAACCACTACAGCTCTTCATTTAGGGTTCGAGCCTCTTTAAACTTTCCATCTGCTCTAGCATGTGGATTGGTTAGTGGTGTGCACATCTTGTGCAGACACCTATTCTATTGAAAGTTAGGGGGTGCAGCATCCCTGTCATGTCTACTACTCACATGGTGGCTTACAACCATCTGTAACTCTAGTTCCAGAGGATCTGATGCCATCTTCTGGCCTCCACATGCACCAAGCACATATGTAGTAGACATGCACACATGCAGGCAACCACTCATACATATAAATATAAAAATCTTTTTTAAAAAGAAGCTTCTTTGATGAGGAGTGAGAACTGCATTTACCTGTGGGTATAAGGATACATATTCAGAGCATCATTGGAAGCTACATTAATTTATGAAAATGGCAGCAGTTGAGTGTCCTTTAGGGTCTTTGACCCCTCTAGCCACAGGTTCTTGACTAGGTTTACAGACCAGGCATGAGTTTCTTCCTCCTGAGAGGGCCTTAACTCCAATTAGACAGCTGTGGGTTACACCCAAGCTCTAAGTGTCACTATTGCACCAATGGGGATATTGTGCTGGGTCAATCATTGTTGTGGTTCACAGGATTTACAGCTGAGTAGGACTGTTGATTACTTTTCTCTTGGCAGCTTGCATACATAGCTGTTGTGAATAGAGTGGCAATGAACATAGCTTAGCAAGATCTCTGTAGTAAGTTACTTAGTCATCTGTGTATATTCCAAAAAGTGATAGAAATGGGTCATATGGCAGATCTGATTTTAGTTTATAAGGTTTCTCCACACTGATTTCCAGAATGGCTGCACCAGTCTGCAATCCCACCAACAGTGAATGAAAGCTCCCCTTTCCCTGAATCATCCCAGCATTTCTCAATTGTTTTCTTGATCTTAGCTATTCTGACTGGAGTCCGATAAAAGCTCAAAGTAGTTTTAATTTGCATTTCTATAATTGCTAAGTGAACATTTTTATGTTTTTAGGTCATTTTTATTTCTTTTGAGAACTCTGTTCAGGTTGATAGTCCATTCTTTAATTGGGCCATTTGCTTTCTTGACTTTTTTTTTTTTTGAGTTCTTTATATATTCTGAGAATTAAACCTCTACTAGATATATACCTAGCAAGACTGTCTCCCACTCTGTATGCTTCCTAATCACTCAGTTGATCATTTCCTTTGCTCTATGAAACCTTTTTAGTTTTATGAGGTCCCATTTATTAGTTCCTTAATTCCTGGGCAAACAGAGTCCTACTCAGAAACTCCTTTCTTGCACCTATATGTTGGAAGTACTGCCTAGTTTTTTCCTAGCAGTTTTAGTATTTCAGGTTTCACATTGAGGTCTTTGATCCACCTGGAATTGATTTTTGTGCAGGGTGATAGATATGTGTCTAATGCATTCTTTCCCATGCGGACATTCAGTTTTCCTTGTATCATTTATTAAAGATACTATCTTTCCTCCCGCATTTATTTTTGGCATCTTTGTCAAATAGCAAATGGATGCAATTAGGTGCCCTTGAATTTGAATTCCACTGATCTATGTGTATGTTCTGTGGCAGCACCATGCTATTTTCATTATCCTAGCTCTTCAATACAACTTGAAATCTAGTGTGGTGATCCCTCTAACATTGTTCTGTTCAGGGCTGCATTGGCTATCTGCAGTCTTTTTTACATCTATATGAACTTTAAAATCTTCTTTTCTATTTCTGTGAAGAATATCATGGAATTTTTATTGGGATTGTACGGAATCTGTAATATTCTTAAGATGGTCATTTTTACAATATTAATTGTACCAATCCATAAGTATGGGAGGTCTTTCCATTTTCTAATGTCTTCAATTTATTTCATCAGAGAGATATTTGTATTTTGCATTATAGATGTCCTTCACCTCCTTGGTTAGGTTTATTCCTAGACTTGTGGGAGGGCACTGATGTGAATGAGTGTTCTCATTATCTTTGTCAACATGTTTGTTACTGATATATTGAAAAACTACTGATTTCAAAGTTAATTTTGTATCCTGCTACTTTGTTGAAAGTTGCTTATTCCTAGAAAATTTTGGTGGAATTTTGGGGATATATGTGTGTGTGTGTGTGTGTATATATACATATATATATATATGTATATATATATATGTATGTATGTATATATATATACACACATATATCTCATCTGCAAATGAAAATTATTTTTTCCCATTTGTATCCCCTTTATTTCCTCCTCTTATATGCTCCAGCTAGTGCTTCAAGTACTATATTGAAAACGTGTGGAGAATGGACAGTTCTAGCTTGTTGCTATTTCTGACAAGATTGCTTCAAGTTTTCTCTATTTAGGATGATGTTGTCTGTGGGTGTGTCACATACAACCTTCATTATGTTGATGTATGTTCCCTCCAGTCTTATTCTCTGCGCACATATATGTTTTTACTTTTTGCCTTACAAGGATGTCAGTCACTTTGCAGATCATGTCACACAATTAATATTTTCTTTCTCTGTCATTTTCTCATATTATTACTAAGTTATAAACTTTAAAAATCTTTATATTTTTGATACAGACCAATAGGAATAACTAAGTCTGATGTATTTTGGATTAACTGGGGATGGGGGTAAAAGAGCTAGGTCAAGTGAAAAGAGTAGATATTAACCGCTGTCAATACACAACTCTGTATTTTAATGCACCAGTTCTGAGGCAGCTGAATGGATGCCAGTGATCCGAAAGTGAATTCTGGGGACTGATAATCAGCTATTTATTAACCAAGTAAACACATGGAAAGGAAGAGCACACAGAAACACTCTACTCTATATTAGCATGTCACTGGAAAAGATATTCAAAGATGGAGGAATTTAACTTCAGAATTAAAAAGACATTGGGGGGCTGCAGAGATGGCTCAGCAGTTAAGAGCACTAGCTGCTCTTCCAGAAGTCCTGGGTTCAATTCCCAGAAACCATATGGAAGTTTATAACTGTCTGTAACTGTAGTCTCATGGGATACCATTGCCTTTTCTGATGTGCCTACATACATGTAAACAAAACACCCATATACATAAAATAAAAAATAAATCTTTACTTAGCAAAGACCTTTTAGTAAACCAAGCTTAATGAAAAACCATTGTATCATCCTATTTTTTCCATCTCTTAGACTTAAAATTTTTTCTTCAAACTTGTGACCCAATACTGGGGGAAAAACTTCTTAAAGGTACAAGAGACAAGCTTTCTCTCTCTAGGTTGGCTGACATTCAGTGATGAGAATGTAGCCAAATCCCAGGGCAGGGTAACTGTCACTATCTTATTATCAGGGTTACTTCTGAAAGTGAAACAGGGAAGTAAAACAAATCATCAAAACCATGTCATTTTAAGCTGAGTGTAGTGGCTTACTACTTTAATCCCAGCATTTAGGAGGCAGAGGTGGGCGAAGCTCTGTGAGTTCAAGACCAGCCTGTTGGTCTACATAGTGAGTTCTAGGACTGCCAGGTCTAGTCCCCAAATCCTGTCTCAAAAAATAAAATAAGGTAAAATAAAACTCAAAACCATCAACAACAAAAGAGTATGTAATTTTAGCTACTGGTTAATTTTTGTCTTATTAAGGGACACAAAAATAAATTATATTGAAAACACATTTTAAAATAAAGCAAGATAGGATAAGGAAGGTAGCATATGCCTGTAATGCTAACACTTGGGACTGAGGTAGAACAAGTTCAAGGCCAACCTAGCCTATGGAAGGAAACCTTATTTAAAAAACCAAAATATGTGCAAGCATTATACACCATAGCCAAGCTATGGAATCAGCCTAGGTGTCAATCTACAGGAAAGGGAAGTACAGTACGTATATACACAACGTAGTTTTATTTAGCAAGACTGAAACTTGGCCATTTGTTGGGAAACTGTTGCAAGGGAAGGTCATCCTTTAAGCACAATTAGCCAGACTCAGAACAACAGATACTGCTTTTTTTCTATCATTTGTGTATCCTAGATTTTACATAGATACAGAAAACATGTGTGCATGTATATAAATCCTTTTTTATCAAACCTGAAATTGCTTTTGTTAGACTATCGCGCACACGCGCGCGTGCGCGTGTGCACACACACACACACACACACCAGGAGATTGGGGGAACAACAAAGGAAGCTGATGGGGAAGGGAGAAAGACAAAGGTACAGGGGTGAATATGGTCAGAAACTGTCTTTTGAAAACCCATCACTAACACTCAACCACTGCTGGTGGGATTGCACTATGAAAAGCAGTTCCTTGGGATGCTAGGAAAGATCTACCTCAAGATCCAGCTATACCACTCTTGGGCATACACCAAAAAAACTCTACATCCTACTACAGAGACATTTGCATATCCACATTCTACTGGAAGAGCTGCTCAACTCAAAATAGCTAGAAACAGCATACATGTCAATCAACACATGAATAAAGAAAATGTGGTACATTTACACAGCAGAATATTGCTCAGCTGTTAAAAAATGGGATCATGAAAGTCACAGGTAAGTCGATGGAGCTAAAAAAAAAAATCATCCTTAGTGAGGTAACCCAAACCTCAAAAGACAAATATGGTGTGCACTCACTTATATGTGGAAGTTAGTTGTTAGTCTTTGATAAACATCCATATAATCACAGAAATTAGGTATAAAGAAAGGGATGGGGGGGGGAAGGATCTCCCTAGGAAGGGGAAACTCAATAGGTAGCTACATATGGATGAGGGTGGGGAGCTGAAGTGGGAGAATCAAACAAAGAAGGGAAAGGAAGAAGGGAGTAAGGGAGGGAGTATGGAGAGGGCTTTATAGGGGAGACAAAGACCCAACTAGTCATCTCTTGCCACCACTGAAATCTCCAGTGCCAGGAATGGGTAACATCTAATTGAGCTGTTGGTCAAAGAAGCCCCATAGAAACCCCCAAACAACCCAGGTTTTTTATTGCCAAGGCTATTGGTGGCTTTCCACAAACATACAGTAAGGCTCTAGTGCTGAAGACAGCACCTATATAACTCACTGAACATGATGAAGTTGAGTTGGTGGCTACCTAGAACCTTCACCTCTAATGACTAATGTTCACGGTACTGGAAGGACTATGCACACTACCAGAGGAGAAAGGCAAACATCAACCCAGCTACAAGCCATGTGACCCACAATGGTGACCTGCTTACAATAGTGACACGAAAGTTGTGAGAGTAACCAACCAATACCTGAGTGGGTTTAGGGCTCATTCCATAAGACGGAACCCATGCCCAACACCACCAGGGTGGCTAAGAGCCTGAATCTAGTAGGCCATGGTCCTAGGGGAAAACCAAAGGCTACTGCTTTACTAAAAGAATGCAGCAGTAAAATGACTCCTAAAATGACTCTGCTGTCCTCACTGTTTAGTACCTTGCTCAGCCACCATCAGAGAAACTTCCTCCTGAAGTAGATGGGAACAAATACAGAGACCCACAACTGGACAATGTGTTAGAGTTAGAGACCTTGAAACACTCAGTCCTAAATAGTATGTCTCCATCAAATCCCTTCTCTCAAGGCTCAGAGAACTCTGCAGAAGAGGAGGCAGAAAGAATATAGAGAGGAGATTGTAGATGTAACCAACCGTCTTATTAAATAAGAAACACAGAGCCGATTCAGAGAAGAAAGTCAAGAGGTCAGAGCTAAGAGCCTTACCCTTCCTGCTTCAGCCAAGAGAGCTCTCCGAAAAAGGGGCCTACTTCCTGTGTGTTTGTCTTATATAGTCTTTCTGTTCTGCCTTCTCATTGGTTGTAAACCCAAACACATGACTGCGTCGTCACTGCCTGTATGTACAGCCCTCCAGGTCCTCTATGGTATTGAGACTAAAGGCGTGTGTATCCAATGTTGGCTGTATCCTTGAACGCACAGAGATCTACTTAGCTCTGTCTACCAAGTGCTGGGATTAAAGGCGTGCGCCACCACCGCCATGCTCTTGCTATGGCTATAATAGCTCTGACCCCTGGGCAACTTTATTTATTAACATACAATTAAAATCACATTTCAGTACAAGTAAAATACCACCATAGGAGATGGAGGATACCAAGAAAATAAGGCCTTCTAGACACAACTCACAGAGACCAAGGCAGCATGCATAGGGCCTGCAAAAGTCTAAGCCACATGGGGTCCCAGGGCTGAGAGAGGAGTGGACCCAAGCCCCTATCCCTAACCCAGAAGCTATCTGCAATTGATACCTACTCTCAAAGGAAAAATTATGTTTCCTCCAATGAAGTCACATTGGGTATAAAAACCACACTAAAGAAAAGGCCCCATTGCCAGCAATAGATGGCCAATACAAAACAAACTTAATGATATTTTTGAAGGTATTTAATATCTCACAATGTTTTTGCTGGGCATTCTTTTCTTTTCTTTTTCTTTTTTACCTTACAGATCTTTTACTTCTATATTATGGTTTCCAATTTTGTTTTTTTTAGGTTTTCTATGTGTGTGTCTGCAGCTGTATGTTTTTCCTGTACTTTTATTTTGGCTCCTTTTTTCTGTTTGTTGGTTTTGCCCTATTCTGGTTTGTTTTCATTTTATATTTGTTATTATTATTATTTTACTTATTATCACTATATGCCCATTTGTACTCTAATGGGAGAGAATGAAGGGTGTGGATTGAGTGGGTAGGGAAGTTGGAAGGATCTATGAGGAGCTGGAGGAAGGGAAAAAGTAATCAGAATATACTGTATGAAGAAAAAAATCTATTTTCAATAAAAAAAGAGAAAACTCAGCACTATTTATAATGAATACAGTCCCTTCAAACTATATGTGAGTATATTAGACAACATTTAAAGGACTCCTGTATTGTATCTGCATAGTAAAGAGTTATATAAGATGAAACTGTTATTTCTTGCATACATACCTACCGTGCAGCAGCTACTTCCTCTGAAGTGAAACCCTTGGATGAAGGAAGAAGTCTGAGCTAACAAAACGTACAAGGCTCAAAGAAGTGGAGAAAGTTATAAGAGTCCCTAGCCTCCTCATCAAAGTTATATAAGCAAGTGAATAGTTATTAGGGAAGAGAAGGCTCTCTGAGGGACTACATATAAGCTGTGCAGTGAGCTCCAGGGATGGAGGTTCCATGAACTGTCAACCATGCTGGGCTGGGCTTTTTAGGGACTCACTGCTTTGAGTCACCTGTGCTTTCAAAAGCAACCCAAATAAACCCACTGGTTCACCAAACTAGACTTGAGTAGAATCACTTCTTTGATCTGTTGGGGGTACCTAAGTCTGGAGTGAATAGATAACTGTTCACATCTTCTCAGGAAAAGTCAAAGCATGCCCCAACAAGGACTGACAAATCCAACGATCATTGGGAAACAACAGCTGCATGGCCAGGAGATGAGGATGTTGTACATTTTTCTCCCTTACAAAAATGTATATTGGGGGTAGAATATGTTTACTCAGTCTAGTGGCCAAGTGTGACCCACAGAAACAAGCCATTGAGCTGGCCAGGAATGTGTCCAAACCAGGCAATAGCTCCAGAGGCAGATAAAGCAGGGCTAGAATGTGGCCCTGCTCCCCCTTGGGCCTGAGTCCAGACAAGCAGTATAAGCTCACCTCACAGTCTGCTGAAGGTGGAGAGGCTTGCAGTGACCCTGTAGCATCTCAGGATGAGGAGGCCAGAAGGCTAATAGAAAGAGACTGCATTATGAAGGGCTAGATGGCATGTCTCCCTGCCATGCCTGTGATGATTAATCTCAACTGTCAACTTGATGAGATGTAGGATTACTTGGGAGACAGTCCACTTGGACATTCCTAGATTAAGTTAACTGAGTTGAGAAGATCTGCCTACTATGCTGGAACCATTCTTTGGGTGAGGGTCCTGGACTGTATAAACTGGACAAAATGAGTTGAACACAAGCATTCATGGCTCCCTGTTTCTTGACTGTGGATACAAAGCATTCAGCTACCTCAAGCCTCTGATGCTGTGACTTTCCTGCCATGATGGACAGTGTGGTGGATGAAAGAAAATGGAAGTGGCACTATTAGGAGTGTGGACTTGTTGGAGGAAGTGTGTCACTGTGGGGGTGGGCTTTGAGGTAGGTCTCTTTTGCTCAAGCTTCCCTCAGTGTGACAGTCAGCCGACTTCCTGTTGCCTACAAGATGTAGGACTCTCAGCTCCAGCACCATGTCTGCCTGCATGCCGCCATGCTCCCTACCATGATGATAATGGACTGAACTTCTGAACTGTAAGCAAGCCACCTCAATTAAATGCTTTCCTTATAAGAGTTGCTGTGGTCACAGTGTTTCTTAACAGCAACAAAAACCCAAACCAAGAGAGACAGTAACCTTGAACTATGAATAAAATAAACCTTTTCTTTCTTAAGTTGCTTTTGTCAGAGTATTTCCTCATAACAACAGGAAGAGAAACTACGATAATGCCTTTGTACACAACATTATTCTTTTCCAGAAACATATGATACAAGTGGTGAATCTTTTCATGCTTTATTGGATTTTATTAACATTTCTTTTCAATATTCTTTTAGCTACCCAAGATCCACCAGAACTAGCTTAGAGCAAACAGCAATAGGCCTTCAAAGATCCTTCCCTCCCTCTGTAAGAAAGGTTTCATTATGTTGTGCTAACCTTTGAGTCTCTTACAGAGCTGAAAAGGCATCTGGAAAATCAGAAAGCAGCAATTAAAGAGTTTAAACATACACAACACCCTGCACTAGGCAGAGAAAGGGCATTCCTAGAAGCCATAAGGTTGTTGGATATTTCTTAGTGCCAAAGTTGAGCTCCTCCCTATGAACTGTTGGCCAGGGAGACTTCTGAGACCCATGAACTATGACTACTGCCACTGGTGTTGGCTGCACACTAGAGCTAGATGGCAAGACCCGGGTGTCGATGGTACCACATGCTGTGGCCTACCTGGGAAATCAGGCTTGGACAGAGCTGACTGGCTTTCATAGTCCTAGAGGCATGGCACAGTCTGTTCAGTAGAATTACAAGTGACAGTCCTGCTTAGTATAGGACTTTTCATGCTGCACACATAAACGAGTCTGGCAAAATGTACCCATCAGTGTAATAGTGGCAGGACAATAGTTATGATTGCAACTGTTTTCCTTTTATTTAAGGGCTGCCCCACAGCAGTGAACCCTCATCTGGTACTCTTAGTCAGGGCAAAGTCTATGACTAAGCAAGTCATAGGTCCCAGACAGAAGGTCCTGCTACTGTTTGTTAAATGGATGTTATGAGCCTGTCAAATGCCTTCTAAATGTTTAAGCCTACAAACTACTGCTGCTGTCAAGCTCAGTTACTCATAGAGGCAAACTTCTTTTTTTACAGTGGTTTATTACAGAGACAACCATTCAAGCTCCTACAAATTAGTAACTGTTGCTGTGGCACTGTGGCCCAGGGTCAGCCAAACGCAGAGAAAATGATGAGATTACATCATTCCCAGCAAGGCTCAGGGAACATCATCAAAGAGGAGTGAAAAAAACTAAGTGCCAGAAAAAGGGGTAGAGTGTTACTTAGTTATTTCCTCCTAAGTGAAACACTTCTTCCCTGGAAGGAGGAAGGGGGCCCCTCCCCCAGCTTATGACGTCAGTGAAGAGGGCAGCAGAGGAATGCAGCTTTCATGAACTACTGACTAGGGTGTCTTTCTGGTGACATAGCTGTGTTTGAGTCACCCATGTTCCTGTAGGCCCCCCAAAGCCAGAACTGTGTGGAATCATTTCTTTAATCTGTTATCAGTATCCCATCTGGAGCAAACAAATACATGCTCCCTTATCTCGTGGGTAGAGGGTAGGGAGGTAGTGGGGTAGGGGGGTGTAATCAAACAACCTTACCTATGTCTTTTCATACTTCACTATCTATTCATTTAATCCCTTAGTATTTAAGTAGAAAAATTCTTTCAGTATAGTCTTTGTATCTTCACACAAAGCTGCTGCTGACTGCTGCATCTTACACTGATAAATATAATGTTGCTAAAATCTTCAACAGGCTCTTTTTTTATAACAGTTTTAAGAGTATGTTCATATTACAAAAACTGTTTCTGAGGTATTGCCTGATAAGGCTGGAATAAATTCTGCTTTCAGGAGAACATTTCCATTTCATCTTACTGAAATAAATAAATATTGGTCTGATTGTTTCCCCCCCACCACCACAGGTACTATGACATCTTCAGATATTTTTACAAACATGTTTCACTGAATTTTCCTCAGTTATAATTCTTGTGAAGGTTTCACTAATTTAGACTTCATTTTCTTAGTTCATAGGTGCTATAAAATGATTATAAAAAAATCATTGCCAAATGACAAAGTTATATATAGAGTTATGCAAAAAAATAAAAAAATCTTACTTTTAAAAATATAAACTGCAGCAAGACTATTTAGATTTTTATTGCCTGCATGTAATGTACAGTCACTTGTGTCCCTAACTTCCTCCAAGTGGTGGCCTGGTGACATCAAGTGGCTAACAGAAGCAACAGCACTGGACAGTCTCACCACCAGGAAAGACTTATTTCCTAGCCTGTTGTATCTAAGTGCTTTCATTTGAGAGTGCTCCCCAAACACATGTTAGCAACTTAATCCCCTAGCTATGCCCATGCAGATAACATCTGGAGGTGGGCCTGGATGAGGTAACTGGGACGAGGTCAGCAGGGCTAGGGAGTTGCTTTACAGAAAGACAGAGAGCCATGGGCTAAGCCAGCATGCTTCTTGCCTCTTTCTATGGGATGTCCTCTTCCAAATTCTGATGGAGCAAGAGGCCTTCATCAGATGTACTCAACAACTAAGAAATACGCTTCTTGATAAACTCCTCAGTCTAACACAGTATGTTAGAAACACAATACAGACTAACGACATCAAGTATAATTGATGTTTTTGACTTTCTGTTTCAGATTTAAAAACAAAAACTCCAGAGATGGAGAACTACTTGCTAATGGAGATCAAGTAAGAAACTGGAACTGCAAAATGGTGGTCAGTCACATTATACTGCTAAAAATAATAAATCTGAGACAAATGTCAAGCCAATTAGATAGCAAAATGGCACAAACCCGGAATGTCTAGACAAACTGGGGTCCAGGACTACCTTATTAGTAATAGGAAATACTTACTTATTAAGATTATAGAACACCTGGCAACACTCATTCATGAAATGGGCAATTAGCACTACTGATGGCCTAGGAATTTCACAAGTTGGTGATTATAACTTAGGAAGGGATGAAGCAGGAAGTTACAGAAGAGAATGAAGAGATCAAGGTTATTACTTACACTTCAATTTTTAGAAGCTTTTCTCTTCCCTGGAAACTCACCCATTTTAAAGTTTAGATAATGTAAAATACATAAATTAGTGGCCTATGTATGATTCAGATTTATGGATAATTTCATTTATCTATGTACAAGTAATGAAAACATCTATGATTAGATTTTTCTATGCACCCAGACACAACTGCATTATTTAAATAGAATAAACATGAAGGATAACCATATATAGCTCCAGAGCTTGGCATGATCAGTGGCCTTCCCTCCGCAGAGTTAACCTTGGCCTACAGTCATGGCAATAAAATAAGCAAACCAATACAGGAACAGTTGGGTCTATGGCAGTGGTATGCTCTATGGAAGCTGTTAATGTTTTCCCTGAAGCTGGAGAGGGAAGGTCAGCAGACCATGGCTTGGGAGTTCACCCCACGCCCACCTGGAAGTAGTCCTGGGAGGGAGGTTGAGGGAACTCTAGAATGTATAGGATCTGAAAGGCCAACTGAAAGTGGGAGTGCCATTAAGCAGCTTCCTGGAGCTCACCACCTGTGATGGGACTTCTCAGTGATGCCACTTTCTGTAAATCACCCTGCTCCTGGTAGGTAACCCCTGACCATGCATACTTCTTTGGTAAGCCAAATAAACACACTGTTTTCCAAAGCTGCACTAGTATGAAGTTGTCTTTTTGATCTATTATTAGTGCCCTATCTAGGGTAATAGGCATTCAACTTTCCTCTGGAAAAGTAATTCAACAAATATAATTAGACTCTAACTTTAGCACTAAATTGAACTACATATACATAGAAAACCTGAATCAGGCTATGTGTTTACCAAGCAACTGTCTCTAAATAAGAGACAGTTATTTCTAGTGTTCCTGTCAAAAATCTGCAGATTCTGCTATCAATATAAGCATGCAGTAGGCCGTGAACACACTACTTATAGTATCAGTCTAATTTGAACAATGATGAATCATTCTAACGGCGCTCAAGATTTACTGAAGTACATTAGGTTAACTGTGTCTCAAGAACACCCACACACCGACATCACACACAATTGATATGGATCAATGACGTAAATCCTGTCAGGATCAAACATTCAGGCCACAGAAGTTTGGAAAGGAAAGGATACACGGGCAGAGCAGACTAGGCATCTGCTACTTGACTGTACCAAATCAGTGCTGCAGTGATAAAAATGACTGTGCTGGGTTAAGCTTTTCATTTTCATTGCAGATTCCCCATGCAGTGGCCTCTAATTTAAATTGCCTTGGAGTTTCTAAGGTTTGAGGTCTAGATCTTCCAAAACATCTTAAGGGACTATCAGTCAAATGAGCTACATGAAAAACGGCCTTTGCAACCTGGCAATTTAGACCAGTCTTACGCAGATTATGCCACTAGTTAGTAAGCATTTTACATAACAGGTTCTGCTTGACAAATCTCATTCAGATGCAGATTTTGAACATGACACCGGGACCTCACAATTTACTACCATCTCAGGGTCTTCTTCCCACTCTTATTTTCTTCTTTCCTGCAATGTTTTTAGTTTTCTTATTATTTTTAGATGTAAAAATGTTAATATTTTATGGTTACTGCAGGATTAGAGAAGATGATTTATTATGAGTAGTCAGACTGTAAAGTTTTAAAATAGCTTCTCAAATGAAATGCATGCTCAGAGAATTGAAATGTCTTCTGAACAGGAATGGAAACTCCTGGAAGCTTGACACAAAGTGTTAGCATCCTGGTATAGGCCTCTGGGAAAGGAATGAGTCATGTTCACCCCAACATTATCTTTTCCTCAGCTTATGTTCTTCTCCAACAGCATCCTCCCAGGAGGACGAGGAAGTCAGGAGACGTGAGCTGCAGGCATCTAGAAACCTTGCGCTTTACCATCATCAATCTGATGCAGACTGACTTGAAGAGCCAAGGACCTTTGCCCACACCTGCAGCTCATCATTGTGGGGGCACTTCTTTAGCCTGTGTTGTTTCTTACTGGGATTTTCTAGAGCGGAGGGTGCAGGATGCACGAGGCCAGTTAAAAGGGGCTGGTGAGATGGCAGGCCTCTGCCAGCACACTCATGCAGACAGACAAAACATTCATACACAGAGAATAAAGATATACTCATCTTTTTTGAAAAGTAAAAAAAAAAAAAAGCTTCCTTAGTTCTAAGTTTGTTTTTGTTTTTGTTTGTTTGTTTGTTTTAATAGTATCTGCAAACAAAACTGCTGTGGTGGCTGTCTGCACATCCTTCTTGAGGATGTCAGACATGCTGAGAACAGCACTCTGCTTCCATTCATAACAGCTTTCACTGGGGGATCTAAGTTAGAAAGTCTTTTGTCCATCATTTTATGTAATTTGGATCTCAATTTCTTCAAGCTATCAGGACCATAACATGAAAAAGTGAATTAAAACCTCCAGATTTTTAAGGTATACTAAAGACTGAGAAGAGGTAGCTCAAGATCTTACAATGGAAAGAGGAGGGACAGGGCTTCATGGCCCTTTCACTGCCTCTAGGTTCAAATGTCACCCGTCTGGGAAGCCTTGTTTATATGCATCATTTATGATGAAATTGAACAGAGAAAGTTAACTGGTCAGGAAACACATTTATAATCTTGTCCCCTAGAACATACATGTTTTCTCTTTCCACATACATGCACATATGTGTCTGTGTATATGTACACATGTGTGTATCAACTATGTGTATGTATGTATGTGATCTCCAAAGAAAAGCACTTTTTTAGATTAAAAAAATTATGTATATATGTGTTTGCATGTGTGACTCTGTACCACATGTGTGTAGCTGCCCATGGAGATCAGAAGAAGTCATCAGATCCCCTGAAGCTGGAGCTACAGCTTGTCATGAGCCACGATGCAGGCCTCGGAACTGAACCCAGGTCCTCTGCAAGGCAGCCAGTGCTCTTACCTGCCGAGCCATCTCTCCAGCCCTCAGAAATCCTTACACTTATAAATCTTCTCAGAGACATTCTACACATATTATAGCAATAATGTATTCTTTAAAAACTATATAGTGTCTGCACCTTAACAGCCTTAGAGCTCTTTTCCTGGCCATACAGAGATGGCTTAATTTCTATAGTTCACTTGACAATTCATCCATTGATACATCTTCACAGCATTCTATCTACAGGATAAACAATCAGATGTGGAACTGCTGGATGAAACAGAAGTCATGGTTCTGACATTACCAAATGAGCTCAGTGTTGATACTCAGACATATTCTCATCAACATACTCTACTCAGTTCCTAACTTCTTGATATTTGCCAATCTGACAGATGAAAATGTATTTCACTGTAGTGCTGTTTTCATTTTCTTTTCAGTCACAATGAAACAGCTACACATTTAAAAGCGAGTTATTTTTTTTACTGTATTGATAAATGTCTCTATTTTTCTGTTTTATTTATAGGGGCATTATAAAACTAAGAAGGTAGCTCTTTGTGGTAAGATACAAATACTTCTCTTATCTTTCTGTATGCTACATTTGTATTTTCTTGTGATCCTGGGAAATTGGACCCATGGCCTTGAGCATGGCAGGCAAGTGCCCCCCTTGTGGTAAATCCTTAGCTTTCTGTCTTTTACCTCTCTTACAATGATATTTTCCTCCACACCCTAAAGTCACAGGATAAGATAAAGGAGGCCTGTATCTTCGTCTAAATGTAATCTTCCTTTCTTTTCTTTTTCCTATCCCCTAGATGTTAAATTAAGGCTTTCATGGTCTCAACTTCTTTCTTATCCTTTATTCTTTCTTGTGGAGCTCATTTGTATCTCGTGGCTTCAAATCACTCACTGACAAATTTGTATTTCTCTTCTGAGACCTTCTGAGCAAAGGTAGAAAAATCAAAAGATACTCTGAACTGAGTATGTTCCGAAATGAACTTTGTTATCTCACTTTGCTCTCTTACATTCCTCAACATAGAAATGAAAGGCAGTGCCATTTACCTGTCAAAGTAACTGCACAAGCTGTCAGCAACCCTAGCTTCATCCTGCCCCACACAGCCTTCAGTCCCACTCTTCTTACTACTGCTTTGTCTACTTCTCCACTTAAAATTCTTCAGTGATCACCCTCTTCCTTCAGGGTAACATCTGAAATATTAAGTATTTTTAACTCTTTTGTTTCCTGCAGTACTGAGGTAACGCCGGGCCATGTGCATGCTAGGCAAGTATTACACCAATAAGCTACGGGCCTAGCCTTGATGTTTAGTGGGGAACTGAACCCAGATTCTATCAGCCCTCTAACTGGCAAAGCCTTGAGGGGGGCATATGATGTGGCACATACGGGGAGGTCGAGAACAACCTTGAGGAGTTTGTTCTCTCTTCCACCTTTACATGGGGTCCAAGGACGGAGCAAGGTTTCCAAGCTTATGCAGCAAGTGCTCTTACTTGCTTGGCCATCTTGCTGGCCTGACAAAAATTTAAAATTTTCCACTGTGGGGAAAGAAAATGCCAAGTGCAGGACTCACCTAGTGAGTGTCCTTAGGAAGCACGCCATAGCCCCTGGCTTTGTTTGTAGGCTCCTGTCATGCATGCTAAATATGCACTCTACCACTGAGCTACCTGCCCCACTGCTCTAACTATGAAGAGTTTTGTATGACTGTAATGGCATTCGTAATATAAGCTGTACATAAATTGTAGTCTAGTTTTCAGCCATCATCCCTTGAACTTGGTTCTCATAATACCTTTCTTGCCTTCTCTCATCTGGGTATGTTCCACCTTTAGAAAGAATATGCTATTCCTTCTGCCTCAGAGATATTTATCTACTTTTAATCCCCTTGTGACTGCTAACACTTCTTTAAGCATCATCTTTTCCAAAAGCACTCAATTACTTCCCCATGCTCGTTTGAGCCTTCTGCATGTATTTGGGTATACCTAATTCCACAGCAGTGCTAGGCTCTGAAGCAGGGCCTAAGTCTCTCAAGAATGAGTTTTCTATCCTTCAGGACAGCAAAGAGACTTATGGCAAATTTTATATCCACAGAAAAGAATGCATATTTAGCAGAAATGTTTTATGTGTCCTGGCAAGTGCCTGATGATTGGAGACTGGATATAAAAGGTGAAGAATTGTAACAAACTGTGACTAAAGATGTTTAAGTACTAAAAACAGCTGACATTTCACTGGAACAACAAAGGGATTTTCTAAACATGTTGCAGGATATGACAGAATGAACCAGAAGGGAATGTCAAAACTTTTAAAGAATTTTATCTTTAAAAATAAAAAATAAAAACTGAGTGTGATTACAATTGAAGTTTCTAAAAGTCAATCAGCATCTTCAACTGTCATTGGAAGGTTGGGATGAGAGGATTCTGTGAATGCCTTGAGTCTAGCATAGAGTTACTCTTCTAGGAGCCATAGAGAACACATTACACTCTTATCTATACCATCATAACTGGATTATTTTTAGGGCACTAGTGGCTGAATGACATTTATGTTGTCTTAACTCTATAGTCATGGGGCACAAATCATATTTCTCTAGACACAGGTATAGGCTTGAGATGAAAGCACACATATTGTTTCTGACATGGTTAAAGAGAAATGAAAATATTTAATATGAATCCTAAACTGGATTCATATTCATATCATGAGGTGACTCATGCCTATAATACCAGCATTGAGAGACAGAGGCAAGAGGATTGATGTGAATTTAGGGCCAATCTGGGTTACCTAGTGAGTCCTGGACCAGACTGCGCTACAGAATGAGGCCCTGACTCAAAGCACACAGATTTCAAAAGGATGAATCCTAAGTCAGCTGTGGAGAGATTTTTTTTTTTCTATCTTCATGCATGTAGGAAGTTCAAAAAACAAACAACAAAAACACAACATCCCATCAAGTGTTGCTGTACAAAGAAAGAAATCAAGAGTGATCATTTCTGTTTCCTGAAACAGTCTCTTTAAGTGATACAGGGGATAAGATTCAGATTATAAAAAACTCAGGGTCATTCTAGGGGCTTTGGTGATGGCTCAGAGGATGCTTGCTGAGGCCTTGGGTTCAGAGTCCAGCACTCATGTAAAAAAAAAATGATTATATATATATATATATATATATATATATATATATATATATATATATATATATCTCCAGTGCTGCAAGGTAGACACAGGAGGATCCCTAGAGCTTATGAGCCAGCCAACATAGCCCAATCAGTGAGTTCTAGGTTCCATGAAATAGACTGTCTCACAAAGTAGGTGCAGAGCAGCTAAGGAAAATACCAGTGTAGACCTCTGGCCTCCACACCAGCAAGCACATAATTCATGACAGTTCTCTTCTACTTCTACATGGATATTCTCTACACAACCTAGTCTTAACCCAGTGTCTTAGTTAGGGTTACTATTGCTGTGATGAAACACTGTGACCAAAAGCTACTTGGAGAGGAAAGGATTTTTTTGACTTACACTTCCAGAAAAGGAAGTCTGGACAGGAACTCAAACAGGGCAGGAACCTGAAGGCAGGAGCTGATGCAGAGGCCATGGAGGGGTGCTGTTTACTGGCTTGTTCCCCATGGCTTGCTCAGCCTGCTTTCTTATAGAACCTAGGACCAGCAGCCCAGGGATGGCACCACCCACAGTGGACTGGGCCCTCCCCCATTTTCTAAGAAAATGACTTATAGGCTTGGGTACAGCCTGATCTTTTGGAGGCATTTTCTCAAATGAGGTTCTCTCTTCTCAAATGACTTTAGCTTGTATCAAGTTGACACAAAACTATCCAGTACACCCAGATACGTTTTTGTGAACAAACAGAAAGATTTATCTTTCTTCTTGAATGCCAAGTAGTACCTTCAAGAGTCAAAAAATTTGGTAGAAGTTACCATTATATGTAAACCTAAAGGAAATCTTTGTATTTATGATACAGTGTTTTTCTGAGCAGGAGATTCTCCTAATATGGCCAACTTTGGAAAGTGTGGTTTTTAGTTTTAGTAAAAAAGATGATCTCTCTAGATATTCTTTCATAAGGATAAAAACACAGAAAAAGCATAAAATAAGTTTATAACAAATATTATTCCCTTAGCATTCCTTCAAAGAATGGCCTGAATAAGTAGAGAAAATCCAATGATGATGATGATGATGATGATGATGATGATGATGATGATTTTTTAAAATTCTCCTTTTATCAATACAGCCAGGTTCACCCTCAAACTTTTCCAGGTTGAGAAAAATCCTTAATAACTAAAGTTTGTGGCTTTAGGGTTCCTATCTGCCTTTCTCATTGCCAGAATTATTTAAGCTGGTTCTATAAAATATAAAATTGACACTTTTCTTTCCCACTTTGACTTACAGAAAATAAACAGACTACTGTCACGAACTTATAAACTTGCTGCTATGTTTCTCTTTTTCTTCCTTTTTTCTTTAGATGCACTAGTCATTAGTTTTCTCTGCACTCAAAATACCATATGGTCAACCATTTTTCTGAGTAAGTATAGAGTCTTAATTTGAAAGGAAAAAAGTTTAAACACTTGAACAGTCTATTTAAACAGTTACATTAAATAGCTTGTGATTTATATAATCAAATTTGCCAAAATTATCAAACTATGTAGAAAATAAGAAAACCTGCAAAATTAGAAGCAAAGATGCCCCAATTATTTTCTGTGCATCTATGTTCATCAAAAGCAATGTTTTCTCAGAGCTCATAAAGAGTTAATTCTGCTTATAACCTTAATAATTTATAATCATTCTAACCTCAATTAAACCAAGACTCCAACAAAAGTCTGTAACCTTCTATTTTTTAGATGGAAAGGGTAGAGGACAGGACTTGGGCTGTGATTTTCCTCTAGGAAGTACATCATGTCCTAGAGTCCCTGGTCTGCTTGAGATGCTCCTGGTATAGCATGCACAGCTCCCTTCCTGCTTTCTCAACCACAGCACTATTTTGCTGTAGGATGGTCTGTATGTCAAATGTGTTGCTCTGATTGGTCAATAAACAAAACACTGATTGGCCAGTAGCCAGGCATGAAGTATCGGCAGGACTAACAGAGAGGAGAATTGAGAGAACAGGAAGGCAGAGGGAGACACTGCCAGCCTCCGCCATGACAAGCAACATGTGAAGATGCCAGTAAGCCACGAGCCACATGGCAAGGTATAGATTTATAGAAATGGATTAATTTAAGATGTAAGAACTAGATAGCTAGAAGCCTGAGCCATTAGGCCAAACAATTTAAATAATATAAGCATCTGTGTGTTTATTTTATAAGTGGGCTGTCGGACTGTTGGGGTTTGGCGGGACCAGGAGAGAAAACTCTCCAGCTACACTATTTCATGTAATTCCTTAATTTTCTTTTTATTAGAAGATCATAAACACCATGTGGGCATGGAGATGAATTCTATGCTGGTGTTCACCAGAGTTTTAGAAAGTGACTACACATACTTAGTAATAAGTTATTTAAATTAAATAGATTTTTAAAAAGGCACCTCTAGGTCATATTTCTAGACTTACTAATTTATTCAATTCAGTCTTTCATGTAACCTACAACAACAATACAATGCAATCAGTACTTATGGCCCTTGGAAGACTAAATTATTTAGAGTATGTTCTCTTTACCATGGCAGAACTTAAAGGTTATTTTCTAAATGTTTTCAGTTGGAAAAGAAGGCTTTATGGCTGGCAGTTAAAGAGAAAGGTGTTTTATAAGTATACCCCATCACAGACTGTACAAATGGAGGAGGAGAGCCGAGCACCCATGTGGATAAGGTGCTCATTTCTCTGTTTCCTGACTGTGGACACGGTCAAACTCCACTGCTTGGCTTCCCTGGATGCTGGACTAAAATAAACTCTGCTTCAAGTTGCTGTTGTCAGAGCATTTTATCACAACAGGGAAAGAAACTTAGACCAGTCTCTACTCACAGTTCAGCAACAGTTGACTTGAATGATATGTTTTCTATTGAAATATTTCTTAAAAATCATTCAAGACTGTATTTAGTTTCAAAACTAAAGTATCCTCATCTTTCTGAACAGCTGAAACCAACTGCTGTGAATTAAAACCTCTAGTCACTGATTCCGCACTGAACCCCAACATGACTTGGTTATGTTAACTACAGCCAATGAAAGAGGATGAGGATCTTACATGTCTTCCTCTTCTCTTGTCCTTTTCCATTCTGTGTGGGATGTGGACAAGGTAGTATGCTGTCTTGGATCATGCAGACTAGGGCAATCTTCTAAGGTGGCAGTGTAACCGAGGTCACCTTAATGGCCCAGAGCAGAAAGACTCTGAGCACTGCCTATCTCTGGGCCAATCTTTGTGAGAGAGAAAAAAAAGTCCATACTATTTGTCTTGGTTTTCTATTGTTATGTCACAATGACCACGAACAGTTTTTTTTTTTTTAAAGACATTAATTAGCTCACAGTTGTGAAATTCAGAATCCGACCTAGTATGACTGGTTTCTCTGGCCAAGGCCCCCACAAGGTGAAAACAAAGGTGTTAGATAGGTTGTATTCTCATCTGGAAATCGATGGACTCTTTCAAACTCACAGGGAATGGAGACACCCAGTTTTATAATTGTACACACAAGGGAGCCACTTCCTTCTGGTTATCATCTGAGGGCCACAGTAAGCTCCTCAAACTCACTCCAAGTCCTTTTCTGGTCCACAATTCCATCTTCAAGGCCAGCAGATAAACTCTTGGTCTGGTTGCAAGCCCTGTTGGGCTTCTGATGTCCTTCTCTAAGAAGAGGTTTGTTCTCTTAAAAAGCTCAAATGATTAGGTAAGAGTCATCCTAATCTCTTAAAAGTCAACTGTACACAGAGCATAACCCAATCAGAGAAGTGAAATTCATCAAGTTCAGTTTTGAAGATTATAGGGTTTATATAAAAGGGAACAATGACTTTGGGCCATCTTTGAATTCTATAACATTACTTCAGCTCTCTGCTACTTTAAAAGTTTTTTTAAAGAAATTAAATTAACTTTATAATTGTTGCACATATACATATATAAAATTTGTATTTTAACATCTGCAGTTGTTTAGTATTAAATGCATTTACACTGGTATGTAGCTACCGTCTCTACCCATCTTTAGAACTAAAACTATGTGCTCACTAAATAACAACACATTATTCTCGCTTCTCTAGGCCCTGGCAACCAGCATTGCACATGATGTCTCTATGAATATGACTACTCTTAATAACTCAAATAAGTTGAATCATTTGGTATCTGTCCTTTTGTGTCTGACTTATTTAACTTAACTGCTATATTCCTTTGAACCTGAATGTTAATATATATCAAAATAACTGAGGTTTGCCAGTGTGGTAGGAGAAAATAGAGAAAAATATATAAGCTATTTAACATTACTCATTAAGAATAACTGATGAATATAGCCAATTCAGCTTGCCTATATTTTGCTTTTAAATATAAATGTTGCAATGTTACCTTAACTCAGTCGTATACAAAATAGTTTCTTTTGAAATGTAACATTCAAATAGCTTTTCGGGAGAATGAAGACTATTTCAGAATGTACTCCAAGTGAGTTACAGTCATTCAGTAGAAAAACGTGGGGCTACATTTATGAGTGGATAATCTGCTTAATTCATTTCACATACAAGACTATGTTTTAAAACTAGTATCCTGAGCCACTCTAATAGTACTGATGTTTTCCTCAATAAGAGAAATATAACAGGTAAATGTTTTAATATAATTAGGTGACCTCCAATGGCTATATTTTAAGGCATTTCCCAGGATAGTTAAGATTTTCTAAGCAATGCATAAAGAATGAAACTCCAGGGTTTACTTTGGCTAATAAAGTTATTAATGCCTATCCATGTAGGAATGAAAATCTACTACATATTGCTTTAACCCACGTTACTTATTTGTGTAGAACTTAAAACCTTTTAGTAAGGGTCAGATTTGTAGTAATGAAGTCACTGGACCAGTTGGTGGTCTTATAAAAAATTTAAAGCTGGCCGGGCGGTGGTGGCGCATGCCTTTAATCCCAGCACTCGGGAGGCAGAGCCAGGCGGATCTCTGTGAGTTCGAGGCCAGCCTGGACTACCAAGTGAGTTCCAGGAAAGGCGCAAAGCTACACAGAGAAACCCTGTCTCGAAAAACCAAAAAAAAAAAAAATTTAAAGCTGGAGGTAGTGACTAACATCCAATCCCAGCACTTTGGAGCCTGAAGCAGAAGGACTGTTAAAAATTCTAGGCCAGCTTGGGTTACACTGTAAGATCCCATCAGAGAGAGAGAGAAAGAGATTCAGACAGGCAGGCAGGCAAGGCAGGCAGGCAAGGCAGGCAGGCAGGCAAGCAGACAGGTGAGCAGGAAGACAATAAAACCTCCACAAAGCTGGGTATATTGAACATGCCTGTAATTCTAGCATTTGGATGTGGAGGCAGAAGGATAAGGAGTTTAAGGTCATCCCTGGCTATATATCAAATTCAACTTGGGCTACAGGCAATCCTGGGCCTACCCCTAATTTAGAATATTGATACCTATGTTATTAAAATAAATTTAAGATATGGCCGGGCGGTGGTGGCGCACGCCTTTGATCCCAGCACTTGGGAGGCAGAGCCAGGCGGATCTCTGTGAGTTCAAGGCCAGCCTGGGCTACCAAGTGAGTTCCAGGAAAGGCGCAAAGCTACACAGAGAAACCCTGTCTCGAAAAACCAAAAAAAAAAATTTAAGATATGATCAATTAGCACAATTATGAATATATAAAGTGTTAAGACTTGGTAGGAACTATTCAATCTAATCAACTGGCTCATCATTTTACATAAAGTAAAATTATGGTCAGAATTGATTAATTTTCCAAGCCAATAGAATTCCAACATTTTAAACTTGTGAAAAGCTTTAAGGCATCAACTCCAAACACTTACTCAAAAGAAACTGAACATAAGCATGGTGGCTCTTGGATGTAATCCTGGCACCTGGGAGGCAGAAGCAGGAAAACTGCTGGGAGTATTGAGGCTAACCTGTGCTATACAGTGAGGTCTAGGCCAGCCTGTGCTATACAGTGAGGTCTAGGCCAGCCTGGGGTACAGAGTATGATCTTGCCTCAAAACAAAACAAGCAAAAAACCCCACAGGAGACCCAAAATGTTCAGGTAGATGCGAAGCTCCCAGGTGACCAGCCCCTTTGTACAAACAGTGCTACAGAGACAGACGGACACAGAACTGACTACTCCTTCTGAAAGCTTCAACTACAGTTCTTTATTTGGGGATCAAATCTGTTTTCTTTCTTAGGCTTCTCACTTGCTTGTTTTCAAGCACAGGCCAACTTGCTCTCAGACCTGTGCCTTTAACACACCGTGAAATCTTTCACAAAATCTGTTGTTGGAGTTTTACTGTTGTGAATTTAGGAAAGTTATAGTTTATGCTTCTAGCTATAGTAACTGCACAAAAAGTTGTGACTACAATATACAATGGACAGTTGACTGATGATAAATGTCAGGGGTATTTTAAATAGCAAAGCCATAATATCCCTAACCATGAGATGATACAGGGATCCAAGAAAATCAGAGTAACCCACCATAAGTCCTACCTGCACAACAGCTCTCCAGTCCTTTCCCCTCCCTCACTAAGCTATGCTGGGAGGAGAAAGCTTTAAGCAGGTCTTAAAGAGATAAGTATGAGGATTCAGTCTAGAACATGAGTAGGAGCCCCAAGATCTGCAGATGAAAGGACTCACTCTGAGGAACAGATTAAAGGAATAGAGCCCTTCCAAGCACATAACCCAACACTGAATTTCAGATCTCAGAGGTCAGTTTGCTCAGTCTGGGAGATTTGTAAATATGTTCTGCAAAGGAGATGGCCAAATATAAAAGAGTCAGCTAACTGAGAGAAAAAATGGCTATGTGCTTATTACCTGGAACATACAGCAGGGGGAAAAATAGCACTTGGTTCAGACAAATCTCTTCTCTTCAAAACCCACTGTCATGGAAGAAGACTCAGGATCTGCTACTGGAATAAGGAGGGCATGAACAGAAAAGTACTGATAACAAAAACAGCAAAGAAAAGAAGAAAAATAGGCACAGAAATATTGCCAACAATGGCCATATGGGAACAACAGCTATGTTAATTTCTTGAGGTGACCAAGTAACCCCCCCACTGGAGAACAGGAAGGCACACCACAGTGCTGTTCAGTAATTGCTGGTCAAGTCATTGGGAATGGTTTAATGCCACTGAACTGCTGGGTAAGACTCAGGACCCTGGTCAGGAAGCCAAGGTAGAGGATGGTGGGAAAGCCAGTCTGGGTTACACAGCAAGACATGGTTGCAAAAGTAAAGCACCATGGTCTGGGTGATCACGGCTCTCGGCTTCCCTGAATAAGGAGAGCTGGAGGACTCAAAGGTGATACCGCTCAACAAACCTGCGCTGACCTCAACAGTTTTCTATACATGGAAGATGATCTGTAAGAAAATAGCAATTTTAAATGCTCTATATCCAGGTAATATCTACAGCCCACCATTTACATACTTAAATGAACATGTTCACACACAATCTGAACTGGTACTCCTACGAAGATACCAAGGTTCTAAAATACTCCCAAGTATAACAAGTACATTTTTGAGATGCAATGATTAGCAAAGCAAACAAGTACAGTAGTATACTTAAAGGTGGTTTAGCAAGGACTGCAGAGATGGCTCAGCCGTCAAGGGCACTTGCTGCTCCTCCAAAGGATCCAAGTTCAGTTCCCAGCACTGTATCTGCTGACTCACAACCACTGTTAGCTCCAGCTCCAGGGGATATTACACTCTTCTGGCCTCCACAGGCACCTGTACACATGTAGTACGTACACACACACACACACACACACACACACACACACACACACACACTAGATAGATAGATAGATAGATAGATAGATAGATAGATCTTAAGAAATGTTTTCAAAGTTAATTTAATCTATCAACAGAATACTATGGAAAAGGTTTTTTGTCTTTTTTTTTCTTAATCAGATAATCAGACAAAGGGATAATATCTTTTTTTTTTTTTTTTTCCAAGATAGAGTTTTTCTGTGTAACAGCCCTGGCTGTGCTGGAACTTGATTTGCAGACATGCTGGAACTCACTTGCCTGCCTCTACTGCCTCCTGAGTGCTAGGATTAAAGATGTGCACTACCATGCCCAGCTGATAATTTCTATTTTTAAGCAAAATGGAAGATAGCATTTCTTGGACTCCTGAGGTAAGCAAGATTTTACATGCCGATAAAGCCAGCATGGCTGTTTGTGTCCCTGTAAGATTCAGACATCTTAGTGGACGTTTCTCTCTTGCATGCTTATTAATGGATGGTCAGTGTTAGTAAGTTATTTAACTCACAGTCTGCTTATGGGTGTTCTATGAGCAATAACCATTTGCCAGCATAGTGCTGTGGGATGGTCAGTATGTCAAATGTGTTGCTGATTGGTCAATAAATAAGTCACTGATTGGCCAGTGGCCAGGCAGGAAGTATAGGCGGGACTAACAGAGGAGAACTGAGAGAACAGGAAGCTGGGTGAGAGAGACATTGCCAGCCGCCATGAGGACAAGCAGCATGTAAAGATGCCAGTAAGCCACGAGCCATGTGGCAAGGTATAGATTAATGGAAATGGATTAATTTAAGCTGTAAGAACAGTTAACAAGAAGCCTGCCACGGCCATACAGTTTGTAAGCAATGTAAGTCTCTGTGTTTACTTGGTCGGGTCTGAGTGGGTGTGAGACTGGCAGGTGACAAAGATTTGTCCTGACTGTGGGCAAGGCAGGAAAACTCAAGCTACAGCGTAGGGATTCTGAAAATATGGCTTCACACAGTATATTCTTGAATTTAAGGTTCTCATTCAGAGTATGCATTCCCGTAATTAAGTAAAGAGGTCTCAGTCTAATTAAAGAGTTTATTCTGGAATCAAAGAATCTTTAGTTATGATAAACACAAGAATCCATCTAATCAAACTTGCTTTTCTTTCTTCCTTCCTTCCTTCCTTTCTTCTTTTTTTTTTTTTTTTTTTGGTTTTTTGATACAAGGTTTCTCTGTGTAGTTTTGGGCCTGTCCTGGATCTCTCTCTGTAGACCAGGCTGGCCTCGAACTCAGAGCAATCCACATGCCTCTGCCTCCTGTGTGCTGGAATTAAAGGCATGTGCCACCACCGCCTGGCCAAACTTGCTTTTCTTGTAAGAACTGCTTTTATAGTATCATCCAAGCAGAACACAAACACAAAAAACAGGGAGGATCCGGTATAACTGTAATGAACGACTCCATATACATGCAGCCGGAATGGCTGGACAGTCTTCCCTGAGTCAAAAATCTACCTCCTTACACCAGCTCATCTCTCACAAGGTACAGAAAACAGTGAATTCAAAGTCGGTTCTCTTCTCTAGTTTTCATGAGTCTCTACAGTCTAATAAAAATTATTTCATGTTCGTATGTTCTCCTGGCTTAAGTTTCTGGGGAAAACCCTGATTTGTTAATACTTTTTTTCAAATATGTTAACATGACACTATTTAACCTGCATAGATCATCTGTCTTGAATTTACATTTCTATTTTTGTACTCTAAGACTTCATTCATTTTTCTTTTGAAAATGAGATGAATAAGATGATTCATTTCATTCTAGCCCTGCTAAAATAAGCAATTTCTATTTATAAAGTTAAGTCTTCCTCTCTCGCACTAGAGTAGACACTGTCAAGTGCTGTGCCACTGTCTCTCAAGCTCCTCTGTGTATGTGAGTCATCTCTGTGTGATGCAGAGCTTCCCTCCTACACATGTTGATAATCTAGTAGGCGCTGGTGAGCAGTAGACCGACTCTGGCTGCAGAAGTGGTGTCTGCACTAAAGCAAATATGTACTGGGTTTAGTAGAGAAGGGTCAAGAGTACAATTATGGCCTTAGGAAGAGGACTTCCTCCCTCACTGTGTGCCTTTGAAAGTCATCACACTAGGTTCTCATTATCGACCTCGGGACAGCTCTTGCACATGGACAGTCTAAGCCTGCTGGGCTGTCTTCAATCCATGTTAGGCTACTCATCTACATAAACAGTCTCCCCACTCTTGGAGCTCTGGTTTGTCACCCTCCATAGTGTTAATGGTGCTTTCATCATGCTCAGGGCTCCCCCCCACCCAAACACTGTTTAAGAATTTCACAAAAGAATACAAGAAATTGTAGTCAAATCTGGGCCCCACTCCCTTCCCCCCAAATCCTCCTAGTACCCCTCCCATCACTTCAACTTCATGTACTATTTCTCAAATACAGTGAGTTCACTGGGTGCTGCCAATACATATGTGGATGTAGGGCTGCCCATCAGAACATGAGCAGCCTGACATGGGTTGCCTGGTAGAGGAAAATGACTCCTAATCTCCCCGCAGCCTGAGCTCGAGGTGTGACTCCAGTAGCCCTTCCCCCACCCATGCTCGGATGCTGGCTGACTTGATCTTGTGCTAATCTTGTGCATACAGTCATAGCTGCTGCAAGTGCATGTGTGCGATGGCCCTGCCAGGTCCGGGAAACAGTTTCACAGCAGTATTCTACCCTCTCTAGCTCTTACTGTGTTTCTGCTCTCCCAGTGTTTCTTGAGAGCTGCACTAATACATGGGTACTGGTTAAGGATACGTATTTATGAAGCAATTTAATAATATGTCCACTTAGCAGAATAATAGTAGATTCTCCCATAGGGCCTATAAACTACCTAGCCATTGATTCTTGGCCCAGTTAACACTATTACGCATGCAGTCCATCTTGTCAAGTGGTTCTTCAGTCCAATCAGGAAGAAGCTGGTTACTCTGGTAACAGTCATGCTAGTATTGCATCAATAGTCCTATCTTGTTTACAGGGTTCACATCCGGGTAAGAGTATTGATTAACATCCTTCCCCTCCCCTCCCCCATGCATCACACTTTCTGGCACTATAAAAGTCAGCCAGTCGAATGAAGCTTCCAGGTAAGTATCAGCTTCATTTCTCCATGTCCTATGACTTAAGTATATGGTGTCTTCAGGGTCTTACCATCAATTTCTGGAAAGTAACCAAATTTCTCAGGTTCAAACACCACACACTATTCTACCTCTTTCCTAAGAGTACCCTCCTCACCTCTGTAGACTCTGACTGTAGGAGACAGCCTTCCTGTGTGAACTCCCTCCTCACTCCGCTGGGACTCTGACTTCCTGCATTTGGCTAATAGCCTGTGTGATGTGTTCCTTACTAAACCTATGTTCTGACCCTCACACTATAGCTACCACCACCCTATCCCTCCCAACAGTGCTGTCTGTTACTGTTTGGCCAGACAGCCTTGAACTGTTAGGAAGAACAGAAAATCTTAAATCCCTTTTTGATTAACAGACAGACAAGTTAGCTTCAAAAAGAGTCTTAAGTAACATATTCCTTTATAGTTCACTTAACTTAAAATATCAAATGGTAGAACTTAATCATTGGTTAAATTTTATCCTGTTATTTTTTAATTTCTCTCTTCAATATGATGATTTTTTAAAAACTTGACATTTATTTAATGCCATGAATTATCTTTTCAGATTTCTGATATTTAAAAATTTCAAAAATATGTCCTGTATTTTTGCTAAAGCTATTAATTTAAAATCAGAGAGAGGGCACCAAAATACTTTTGGGTAACACACATGACAAAAAATTGTGTAATGACAATAATATGGTAACTTTTATTTTACTTTCCCAGAAATATGCATAAAGATCCATTAAAAACACTTAAGGAACTAAAGAGCTCTTGCTTACTTATCTTTGTCTTTTACTAAATAGTGAAAGAAAGAATGAAAAAAATAAATTTTGAATGAAATGAAATTAGGGCACCCAAGTGTGTGTGTGTGTGTGTGTGTGTGTGTGTGTGTGTGTGTGTGTGTATGTATATTCTATGTATGCTTCTGTATATTTATATAATGATAGAATAATTAAATCTGGTTAATCTAGGATTAACATAACTAGGAATAATACCTGGTCTAGATCTTGACTTTAGTAGTTCCATAGCATACCCAAAGAGATATGGCCCACTGAGAAAGTCATGGAGGAAATTAAAAATTCCAAGAATCAAATAAAAATGATAGTGCAACTAACAGAAAGTTATATTAATATCACTGCTGATGAAGGAAAAGGTCTTTGACAACATCCTAAAAAAGCAAGCATGGGAAGGAATACAGCTCAACATAGTAAAGGCTAGCTACAATGAACCCTGTTCTAGTCTGCCTTCTGCTGTGATAAACACCATGACCAAAAGCAACCTGGAAAGGAAATGGTTTATTTTATTTCAGCTTACAGTCCATCATGAAGTCAGTGCAGAACTCGAGGCAGGAACTGAAGCAGAGACCATGGAAAAGTGATGCTTTCCGGCTTGCTCCCCTATGGCTTGCTCAGTCTGCTTTCTTATACCACCCAGGACCATCTACCAAGGACCATGGTTGACACTGGGCTAGGCCCTCTTTCCACATCAATCATTAAACAAGAAAATACCCTGCAGACTCACTTACATACAATCTGGTGGAACAGCAGTTTCCCAATGACGCTCCTAGATAACTCTAGCTTGTGTGAAGTTGACAAAAAAAAAAAAAAAAAAAAAAAAAAAAAAAAAAAAAAAAAAAAACCACTAAGTAGGGCAGTCAACATTACATCAAATGGGAGAAAGCTAAAAGAATGTCCTCTAAAGGAGAGAGGAGTACCCATCCCCTTATTATACTGTTCAACATCTTCACTAGGGTAAATAGAAGGTATACAAAGAGGAAAGGAAGTAACCAAAGTACCTCTATTTGCAAACATGATCCTCTACTCAAAAGACCCTAAAGATCTGATAAACACTTTCAGGAAAGTAGTGAGGTAACAATCAACATCCAAAACCCATCCAAAATCTAAGGTATATGCTAGCAATGACACAGCAGAAAATAAAGAGTATCTCATGATTATGCCAATTATGACACAGCAGAAAATAAGGAGAAAATAGATTCATCAAGGGGTGAATGTTATCTACAAGAATGAATTTTAAATACTGAAGACAGAAACAAAAGAAGACACTAAAAGAAAGATGCTCTGTTGTGGTCTGAATGAGGAATGTCCTCCACAGGCTCCTGTATTTACACATTTTATCACCAGCTGATTCAGCTGTCTTGAAAGGTTCTCTGCTTCCTGTGTACATGTGAAATGTGATCAGCTAGCTCCCTGTTCTGCCACCATGCTCTCCCTGACTGTTGTTAGGCCTTCTCCACCATGATGGGCTCACCCTCTGGAACTGGAAGCCAAATTAGCCTGTTGCTCTCTAACATACTTTTGTCAGGATGTTCTATCCCAGAGACAATAAAGTACCTACCGCAGAAACTGGTACCAAGAAGTGGGGTTTCTGTCTAATAAATCTGACAATGTGGCTTTTATGTCTTTGGGCTACTCCGGAGAAGTATTTGAAACTCTGGGATAGAAAAGCACTGAGAGCTATGGGCACAGCTTAAGGTCCAGCTCATGATGTTCCAGAGGGGATCAAGACCTGCACAAGAGGCTGTTTGTGAGATGCTTTAGCTAAAGCAAAAATCTAGCTGTACTCTATCCATGTCCTGAGAATTTGTATGAGGGTGAATTAAAAAACAATAGACTAAACTGACAGAAGAAGTTCCCAGACAGCATAACATCCAGCCTGTAGCATGGTTATTACTGGTTATTCTTGTGCAAAATAAAAACAAGCAAAAAAAAATGGGACAAAAATAAATTTAAAATGTGCAGTCTGGAGAGGAAAAGAGCACTAGGAAGTTTAAGATTACAGACAAATTATGAGCTAGAAGAAGTAGTAATCCTAAAGTGACTGGTGCCAGGACAGAGCAGCCTCTGGCTCTGGACTACAATAGGATGGCGCCCTTAGGGCAACACCCCACACAGCTGAACCACCACTGTGTGGAAGGAAAGAACCAAACAACTTTTCTGCTCTTAGAAAGCAAATGCCTAATGGAGATTTAAATCACTTTCAGCTTACAAAAGCTGCGGTAACTGAGCTCCAAAGGGGCTGAATTTTAAAGACAAAAAAGATGTAAGATTGGGGGGGATCATGGGTTCTTCCTCCAGAGAGTTGCAGAGGTGTGACAACATGTGACTGGGTCTGAGTCCAGGCAAGGAGTCCCTGAAAGGAGGCCTTCAGAGGCCACTGGTTTAAGTTACGTAAACAAAGTCTGGGTTGTGATGGATACTCTAGAATGTTAAAGGTAGCAGAGCCATGAGAAGTCTCCCAAGGAGAGCTGAACACAGGGAGTGGAAACAGCCCAAGAGAGCTGGAGGGGCAGAGCCACCTAAACTCTTTGAAACTGAAGCCCTAGATATTGGACATCAAACTACAGGATTTAGTGTCCCTAGTATGTATGTCCTCAGTATCTCCCTATTCCTCCCTTTGGGAACAGGAATGTTTATTTTGTGCCACTGTATGTCAGACGTATATAACTGACATTTTGATTGTTTGTTTGCTTGCTTGTTAGTTTGTTGGTTTTTTTTTTTTCAAATTTTATGGGAGGGGGCTGTGTCACAGTTAACAGATTACCTTGATTTTAGAGGAGATTCTACACTCTGTACTTTTGAACAGTGTCTGGACTGTCAAAAGAATATGACAGCTTTTGAAGTTGGACCCAATATATTTTGCATCATATGATGGCCATGAGCCTATGGGGGTTCAAGTGTAGTAAGAATTAACACTGTGAAAATGGCTACATGACCAAAGCAATGTACAGCCTCAGTGCATTCCCCATCAAAATTTCAATGACATTCTGGGCCAATGAGGTAGGTCAGTGGGCAAAGGTGTTGCTGTGCAAGCCTGGGCCCAGTGGTGACCTAAGTTAAACTCCTGTAATGCCCTAGAACTGACTCTACAAAATTGTCCTTTGATCCCCATACTATATACTGCGGAACATGTGCATACTGCACACATAATAAAATTTTTAAAAATTCCAACGACATTTTTCAGAGAACTAGGGAATTCACATGGAAACACAAAAGGAACCAAATATCCAAAACAATCCTTAGCAGAGAGAGAGCAATGTTAAAGATACAATAGCACCAAATCCTAAATCTTATCATAGAGCCATAAGAACAAGAATAGCATAAAACAGACATGTAGACCAAGAGACTAGAATAGAGGACCCAGATATAAACCCATTCAGTTACAGATACCTACTTCTGAACAAAAGTTTTCAAAAATGTAAATTGTAGAAAGACAGCTCCTTTAGTAAAAATTGAATTTCCTCATGTACAAGAATGAAATTAGACCCATCGTTCAACTTCTGTAAAAATTAGTTCATGATGGATCAAAGGGGTGTGTAGATAGAGTAGCAGTGAAGAGAACTTTTGCTCTTCCAGAGGATCCAGGTTCAGTTCCCAGCACTCACATGGAATGGCTCACAATAACCTGTACTTCCAGCTCCAGGGGATCCAATAGCATCTTTTGTTGTCCACAAGCACATGGCATACAGGCAAACAGACACATACACATAAAAAAATAAAAATTTTAATGAAACTGCTAGAAGAAAGCATGCAAAGCAGTTTAAAACATAGTCAGTTATAGATAAAGAAGTTCTAAAAAGGACTCTGGGCTGCCTAGTTTTATGTCAACTTGACACAAGCTAGAGTCACCTGAGAGACAGGAGCCTCAAATGAAAAAAGGAAAAAAAAAAAGCCTCCATAGGATCCTGCTGTAGGCATGCCTGTAGAGCATTTTCTTAAGTAGTGATTGATGTGAGAGGCTCCAGCCCATGGTGGAGGGTACCATCCCTGGGCTGGTGGTCCTGGGTTCTATAAGAAAGCAGGTTCAGCAAGCCATGGGGAGCAAGCCAGTAAGCAGCACCCCTCCATGGCCTCTGCATCAGCTCCTGCTCCAGGTTCCTGTCCTGATTTTTTTCAATGATGGATTATGACGTGAAATTGCAAGCCAAATAAATCCTTTCCTCCCCAAGTTGTTTTTGGTGATGGTGTTGCATCACAGCAATAGTGACCCTGACTATAAGACAGACTTCAATAGCAAATCACAGGAATTGACAACGGGACTGCATGAAGCTAAAAAGAATGGGAGAAAATTTTTTCCAAGTATGGTGAATAAAGATCTCTAAAAGGGAACAATACACACACACACACACACACACACACACACACAAACAACAACAACAACAAAAGAACAGAACAACATAAAATGCAATCAGTAAATTGGCTAATGAACTGAAGAGAGGGCTCTCAAAAGAAGAAATACAACTAGTCACTGAGTATTTTCATCAGGAGAATGCTAATCAAAACTTCTTTAAGACTCCATCTTACCACAGGTGAACAGTTATCACCAAGAAAACAAGGAATAAGAGGTGCTGAGGGTTGTGTAGAAGAAGACCCCTTACACATTACTGCTGGGAAGGCAAGCAGGCACATCTGCTGTATAGAGGACACCTGAGAACTAAAATTGAGGGCTACTGAGACAGTTTAGCAAGCAAAGGTACTTACAACACTTGATAACACGACTTTGGTTGACAGAACCCACACGGTGGAAGGAGAGAACACTCCTTCAAACTGTCTTCTGACTTCCACATGTGTGTTGTGGCACACTCATAGTTACCCACATACACCACACACACACACACACACACACAAAATAAACAAACAAACAAACAAACAAACAAATAATTTTAAAACCCTAAACTTAGAAATACCATATGGTCTAACTCACACCATTCCTGATTATGCTCAAAAGATTCTAAATTATCACACCAAAGATACAACTGCATATTGGTATTTATCACTACTGTAATTTTGCTACTGTTATGAATCCTAATGTTGTGATGACCCTCACCCATAAAATTATTTTCATTGCTACTTCATAACTGTAATTTTGCTACTGTTATGAATTGTAATGTAAATATTTTTGGAGATAGAGGTTTGCCTATGAAGTAGCAATGAAAATAATTTTATGGTTGGGAGTGAGTACAATATGGGGAACTGTATTAAAGGGTCACAGCATTAGGAAGGTTGGGAACCAGTGGTCTAAGCCAATGCAGCACAGGTCCAATCAGGGAGTATAAGTAAAGCCAACCAATAAGCAGAAGGATAAACTGGAGAGCAGTCATCAGGGACTGCCTTTGCCTGAGGATCAAAGGGACAGCAGCATACGGAAACCCAGGAGAGTGCTCTGAAAGCTCAGCACGAGCTACCTGTACATGCACTTGTAATCCCAGCACTGGCAGCTGAGGCAGGACAAGCAGATTGTCTCCAGCTTTCCAACATTAACTCCCCTCAAGGGTTTGGCCACATCCTCACAATGAAGTTCAAGTTCTCAGCTTGATGTATGAGCCACTTCAAGAACCATCGCATTTCAGCTTCATCTCCAGTTGTACTCCCCTTTACACAACGTTTTGGCAATTCTAGTCTCCGTGGTTACTCAAATAATTCAAGTCACTCTTTCCTTCTACTGTTTCTGAATACTGTTGCCTCTGTGTCTAAAATACCTCAAAGGCTCTTTGTCTATCTTGCCAACAGCTGGTTTCCTTAAAGACAGCTCATGTGTCTGGGAAGAACATTCTCTGTTCCTAACCGTCACAGGACTCCTGTTGTATGTTCTTGTAACACCACATGCACTAAATGAGCTCGCTATCTATACTGATAGAACTGTTCACTTTTTCTTTCCTTAACTAATAAACTGGTTTGTTTTATTTTGTTTTCAGTGCTGGGGTCCAACTCAGGGCCTTGTTGGGCAAATGCTCTACCACTAAGCTACATCCCTAGCTTTATTACATTATGGTCTTAAAAGATAATAACTGTGTCTTCATTTTTCCCAACTTCCTAGGAACTAGCACAGTACACTTGAGGAGATTTAATAAACTCACAAGGAAAATATGATTAGTTATTTTTCCCTCCACGGAAATGTCCTATGGTAGAAATAGTACTGCATTAAGCTCTCTCCATAACTATCTCACAGATTATGAACCTTCAAATCAAAGCTGGTGATAATTTAGATCTGTACAGTTCTTTCTATGAATTCTTGTTAGGTAGTACACTTCCTAAGGAAGTAATTCAAACACTTACTCATTTACGCTAGATCTACCTCACTCCTTACATGCTCCTAGGGATTTGCTATTGTGAGAACAGTAAAGGCCACAAGGATCTGTTTTTCCTCTAAGCTTCACCGCCCTCATTCTCCTCCCTTGAGACTTTCTCTTGGTGCCTGCTTCTCCTTTGTTGCTGTTCTTTCTCCTATCTACAGGCAGTCCAGGAAGGGTCTGGCCAAATGACAGAGCCTTCTCTGATGGTTAGATGAGAGGAGATGAGATCAAGTACCCATTAAGCTTTTCTTCCTGTGGTCGTCTCCACAAACCAGTCTTCGCTCTCTACTATTGCTTTTACTTATATACCTAATGTCTTAGTTACCATTCTATTGCTGCGGTGAAACACTGTGACCAGAAGCAAGTTGAAGAGGAATGGGTTTATTTGGCTTATGCTTCCCAATCACTGCTCATCACTGAAGGAAGTCAGGACAAGAACTCAAAAAGGGCAGGAACCTGGAGGCAGCAGCTGATTCAGAGGCCAAGGAAGGTGTGGCTTACTGGCTTGCTCAGCCTGTATTTTATATAGAACCCAGGATCACCAGCTCAGGCGTGGCTCCACCCACAACAGGCTTGCCCCTTCCACATCAATCACTAATTAGGAAAATGCCCTACTGCTGGATCTTATGGAGCCATTTCCTCAATTGAAGTTCCCTCCTTTCAGACAACTTTGGCTCGTGTCAAGTTGACATAAAACTAGCCAGCAAGCCTGCTAATTCTGGATAGATGAAAACATACAAAAAGGAGAGAGCTTTTACTGTCTGGTTCTCTTTATTCTTTTTCCCTCATTAAGAAAAAAATCTACCCAGTAATTTTAAAACAAAGTTTCCATTTTTATTACCTATGATATAGAGAAAGGACTGTTTTTCCAGGGAAGCACAGAAATGCGTCCTTGTACAGAATGCTCATGTGGGAGTTAGCTCCCATCAGGGTCTGATGATCACTGAGGCAGACTGTACACAGCTCTTCTGGACCTGCAGGACGGTGTCACTGCGAGATACTAAAATCAACTGAAATGAGTTAAGAAGAGACAACTTACAGGTTGCAGTCACAAACTAACTCTTAAAATATAACCTGTTTATCATTCAGGGTCTGGCTATAACTGGGATTAGCAGTTCTTGTGTTTTAAAATATAATAAAATAATCGATCTTCATCTGCTAATGTACTGGGGAAATCAATGCCATGTTCATTAAAATGCTTCCTTGATAAATAATATTTACAGACAATAATTTGAAAGGCATACAAGTAAGCTAGAGATGTGTGATCAGAAATTTATATTCAATGTGGGTCATAGTGAAAACATAAAATTCTACAGAAGAAAAGTTAGTAAAGAAGGCAACCCCCCTCTCTCTCTGTTTATACATTCACTTGCCTAGATCCTTTTAAGAGCATAACTCCTTAATTGTGCATCACCTCAACAGCTGCTTCAATTGTTTAAACTGACTTAGAAAATTTCTAACACATGTAAGCTTTCAAGTTTTATTTGTGACTACTGGTTAGTTATTTTTCTAGAGAGAGTTTTCAAAGATTTAACAGCAGAGCCAGGCTAAGGAGAGTGAAAGGAGAGGGGCACTGAGAATCCTGGTTTGCCTGTGGCAGCCATGGTTGATACTAATCAGTGTGTGCACAAGTCCTTCACCTTCAAAGGTATTCCATTTGGATGATGACCAAGTATGTGGTGACTCACCTCCATGGATTCTTTAAATTAAAGCCATGACTATTAGAAGTCCAAGAACCAAAAGGGATACAAAGAAATGTAAAAAATACATATCCAAAGTGTTCAGGTCTTAGTTGAAAAGATGGAATAAGCATTTTCAAATTAAACATAAGCATACATAATTTCAAACACAACTGAAAAAAAATGTTGCACACAGGTGGTACTTGGTAAGTCAGTTTCTTAACAGTTACACTACAGCACTCACTACCTCCACTTACTGAGTACCTTAGAGGTACCAGGTCCAGTTTAAAGTATAACATATGCTTACTAGTTAATGTGGTGGTTTGAATGAAAATGGCCCTCACAGGCCCATCGGGAGTGGCACTTATAAGCCTTGGAGTAGATGAGGCCTTGTTAGAGAAAGTGTGTTACTGGAGGTGGGCTTTGAGGTCTCAGACGCTTAAGCCACACCCAGTGTCTCACTCTCTTCCTGCTGCCTGCTGATCTGGATGTAGAACTCTCAGCTACCTCTCCAGCACCATGTCTCCTGCCATGCTGATAATGACTAAACTTCTGAACGGTAAGCCAGCCCCAGTCAAAGAGTTACTGTGGTTCTTCCCAGCAACAGAAACCCTAAACTAAGAACAGTTAACTCAAAAGTTCCTACTATTGATGGTGACAAGAGCTGCACTGATAAGAAATGTACTTACTGAGCTTAGGTAACCTGTAGCACCTTGTATTGTAACAAGCTACTAAGAAACAGCTAATGTTTAACTCAGCTTCTCTAATTCAAAGACAGCGACTTTTTGTCTGTTTGCCTGGCTTGTAACAACAGAAACTTACTATCTCAGGCAGAGTACTGAGTGAAGCACTGAGTCGCTGGCTCGGTTGGCTTGTTCTGGTGGATAAAGGGGACAATTGTCCCACGACTCTCTGCTTGTTTCTGGCTTTGGTGGCCATCTTCAGCTACTGAATTTAAACAAGTCAAAGACCTGAGTCTTCATATGGCATCCATCCCAACCCTTTTTGTACAAATCTCCCCTTTTTATGACACTAGTGACACTGACTGAAAGGGCCACCTTAACCAGTAACTTTTCTATTGCCCTCATTTTCATATATAAACACAATTCTCATCAACTGGAGGTGATTTTGTTCCTCATAGAGTATTCGGTGATGTCTATTGTCATATATCACCAAAGGTAAGAAGAAATGCTAGCAGGTAGAAGACAAGGACTCTTACCAAACCCACTACAATTCATGCAATGGCTCCCAACAGCTGAGAAAAGTGCAAAGGTGATGTCCAGTAAAGAAAGATTACAGCAAATCTGGCAGAACATCTGAGTTTACAGCAGCCAGTTTGAGCAGCCTTGAGTGTGGGGACAGGTGGTAACTTCTAGATATGGGAACTCGTGCTGACAGGACGAGACAGGTTTGAGATGTAGTTAACAAGAAAACTTAGAAAGCCTGGGTGCAGGTGGGTGGGGGTGGGGGTGGTAATATTGTGTTTCTGGGTAGTGATGGCACACACCTTTCATCTCAGCACTCAGGAGGCAGAGGCAGGTGGATCTCTATGAATTCAAGGCCAGCCTGGTCTACAGTGTAAGTCAAGGAAAGCTAGGGCTAGCCAAAGAAACCCTGTCTCTAAGATAAAAAGAGGAAAAAAAAAAAAAAACCAGCTGAAGGAATCAACCCTGAAGGGGAGTAAAAATAAGATCAGAAAGCAGAACTGAACTTCTGAAGACTGAATGACCTGGCTAGATTCACTTACACTTTTTGATTAAAAAAAAAAAAAATGAACACAGAAGAATTTTATAGTCAGACCAATCAGGAAATAAGAAAGAGGAAGGGTGTAATTAGAGTTCTACTGCAATTGTTACATGACTGAGGACTCAGAGTTTGTGAAGGTGACAAAGGGAAAAAACCACAAGCATATGCTGGTACCTACCAGAGAAAGAAACTGTGGACTTGCTTTTTTGTTATAAAATGTAGCAAATTCTTCTTCTTACCTGTGATGCACTGAAACTGCCCATCTTCTCTTCTTATTGTAAACGCTTCCCCTGGGTTAACCTGGACCAGGATAACCTTGAAACAATGGAAAAAGAATTAACTAAAACTATAAAGGAGCAAATCGGTATATAAAACTATGGAGCTAGTAAGCGAGCAGATGTGAGCTATTTAACCTTTGAAAATTACAGATGATACATGTTTGTTTTACCTTTCAAGGGGTCACAATCAGGCCAGAAAGAAAGAAACCAGAAAAATAAGCTAATGGCAAATTTACTCAGTCACAAAGATGGAGTCAGACCTCACAGTTTGTGGATTACATATTGGGGTGTATAATACTTAGCACAGCACAGTACTTAGGAGTTGATAAACTGATGAGCAGATCCTGAGCAGAACATACTTGAATCAGGATGAAATCTTAACTTATATGTGAAAGTGTAAATTTAATTCCATCATTTATAAGTAAAACATTTACTACTTTTATGACTTGATAAAACAAAAAACTGGAAAAATGAAGTCTACAGTCCAAAATACAATCAGGATTATGATAAAATTCTTAGTCTTGCTATCTGACTGATAGCAAAGACTGATTTATCTCCTAAATTCTACCCAAGACAGTGTAAGATTCTAAAAGAGCTTCATGTTTTACTACTCAACTATCCAAACAAATGACTGCCTCACTATGTCACCAATTACTTAGTCTTCCCTTAGACGAGGAAGTCTGGTAGTCCTCAATTTTCCCATTACTGTAGACAGTAGAGAGGTGAGCACCTCATGTATGTGGTCTCTTCCTCTCTGGTTAGCTTGATTTCCTTATGACAGAGACCTAGAAAACAAATTCTACTGCCTGCTATCCTATTACCTTTAAAGGACTTTCTCTAACAGTCTGTAAGAACATCCTTTCACTGCATTCTGAGACTCCTAAAGATCATAGTTTTATAAACTCTGATGCCTTGACAGATTTCAATTTGCATGTTTTCAGCGCCAGAATCAAACAAAGGCTTTTGTACACGATGGACAAGCAATCTACCACTGAATAACATGCCCTCAGTGAAAACTTCACTTCTTTGATTATCATGCCTGTGTTTTATACTAACTCTTTTGTAAAATGCCTGGTTATATCACCTTACCATTTACTTTCCAGGCTTTCAAGTGTTCCTAGAAATTTGTATAAATGCTTTGCATATTAAGAATATTATATCTTAATATATTATGTTGTAAACATGTTCTCACCTTGTTTTCTCCTTTTACCTTAGTAGAATTATTTTCCTATCCCCACTGTTGTCTTTTTCCTTTATGATATTTAATCTAACTTAAAACTTTCCTCGTTTCCATATTTAATTTCTCTTATGGTTGTGTGGTCTAGTGACAAGCACCACTAGCCAGATGCATTTATCAAGCACTTAAAATGTGCTTTTATATAGGTGTGCTAGAGGTAAAATATATACTAGATTTCAAAAGCAGCTAGTATATATAAATAACTAACAGTGTAATACATCATTAGCAGCTTTTATGTTTATTTCACATTGACAAAGTATTCAGGACATACTGTGCAAAAATACTACAATTAATTTTGCCTGTTTGAATTTTTAAAGTGGCTACTAAATTTTTTTACATGGGTTGCATTATAATTCCACTGGACAATCTTTCCAGAGGATGTATAAATACTAGTTTCTGATGCAATTGGACTAGCTGCTTCATGTTCCTGTCATAACAGGCTGTGTCCATTCAATGTGTAATTGTCCAGAGGACATTTGTGTGATAGTCTGGCAAAGAATCTGCCTTCATTGTTCCCATATCCTGGGACCTTAAGTGAGGCTGAATTAAAAAGTAATGGACTGGTTTATTTGTCAGGAAAGTTTCAAGGCAGAATAGCATTCAGGCTGCTCTCTGCTCTTACCCAGGCCTACAAGAAAGGGCAAAAAGATGAAAACTGAAGTTTGGAGAAGAAATGGGTGTGGTCAAGTCTATGCTGCTACAAACTGATTTTAAATGAGTGAACTTAGACTGAGAATGGCACTGAATGGGGTCCGCTGCTCACAAATAGCACCCTAGGTATTCCCAAGGTTCAGTAAACAGAGGTTGCTGCAGTTGTGGTCCAAGGGGAGCAGGTAACAGCTTCAGCTAACAACAGAAATGGCAACAATGTCCACAAGGTGCTGATTTTGCAGGCACAAAAGATGCAAAGGGTCCTGGAGGTTTTAGACAAGGTTTCAGAAAGCCACTAGACCAGACAATGTGTAGCAAAGCTACATTTTCTCTAAGGAGACCACAAGAGGCCACTGCATGAAGAAAGGAAAATGAAGCCCAAGTTCAATTAAGACCAGGACTTTGGATATGCCAGGACCATAGGATGCTTGCCAAGGAAGTTGCAAGGCATGGAGCAAGCTGACTGCATGTGCTGCAGGTACCAGAGAGAGAGGGATAGGGTTAGGGTTACAAAGCCCTTAGAATCAACCCCAAGATGATTCTATCATAGCTTCAGGTGCCTACCATGAACTTACAGGGTTCAGTTTCTGCTCTACTAGGTTTCAGTTTTCGTCTAATCCAGCAGTTCCCAATCTATGGGTCATTACCCCTTTGGGGTCAAGCGACTCTTTCACAGAGGTTGCCTAAGACCATCAGAAAACATTACAATTCATAACAGTAGTAAAATTAGTTATGAAGTAGCAACAAAAATAACTTGATGGTTGGGGTCACTACAACTCAAGGGACTGTATTAAAGGGTCACAGCATTGGGAAGGTGGAGAACCACTGTTTTAATCTGTGCTAGTGATGCCTCCCTTTCTTCCTTTTAAAATAGAAAGGTTTGCTCTATGCCACTGTATACTGGAAGTATGTAACTGTTTATCTTAGGAGCTCACAGCTAAGAGACTGCTCCAGTGTTAGAAAAGACCCTGAACTTTTGAACTGTATTGGGATTATTAAAGAATTTGGAGACTTTTAATGATGGACTAAAAGCAAGTTGCTTTAGGAGATGAACATTAGACTTTAGGAACTAGAGGTGGAATGTTATGAAGTTGTCAACTTGTGATGGTAATCTATGATCTGATCATCAACTTGGTAAGATTTAGAATCACATGGGCACTCCCCTCTAGTTTTGTGCCTAACAGTTTCCAGGAAGGATTAACTGAGGATGGCGGACCCACCCTGAATGTGGCACCATCTTCTCAGTGCATACCTTACACAGGTGCACTAGCATCTCTCCCTGGGGAAACAATGTCACCAGATGTTTCACACTTCTGCTATAATTTCCCTACCATGATACAATAAACCCTCAAGTGTCAGCCAAATGGACTATTTCTTCCTTAAATTGCCTTTGTTGGGTATACTGTCACACAAACAAGAACAGTAACTAATACACTGGCATTAGCCAAGGAACCAAACAGGCAAGAGGGGAACCAGAGAACTTAAAGTACTCTAAAACTACTGTTTGCTTCCCACATTGTTTTTGAACATTAATTCAGAGTCACAAATGAATATTATTGCTACTGTATTTTATTGTGTCTAGCTTAAAAATATCACGTAGAACCAGAATTTGGCTACAAATGATGCTGTTTTAATAACCTAAAAAATGAATATTTTATATGATTTCCAAATAATCTGCCATTTTCCTACTTATGTGCACAGGCCTGCAACTCTGAACTATGAGTCCTCTTAGGACAAAGAATGGTGTCACTAAGACACTTAGCACATCACACTGCTGAGCACAGTGGCACACTCCTATGATCTCAGCATTCAGGAGGCTGAGGCAGGCTGTGTGCTCAAGGCTAGCCTGAGCTGAAGAGTAAATCACTTGGTGAAGGCACATCGCAAAGAAAAGAAAAACCCACTTATCTATAAGTTAGGACACAGCGAGAACACATACTATAAATGAAGTACCTACCCCTTATCTTCTTTCAAGTTTAATTCCTGGTTAATAGTACTGTTATGTTTATTAGATACACAGAAATACTTGCTGCTGCTTCTACTACAAATCATTTTTTAGCATAAGCTAGCTAGATCTTACTGTACTTTATTCATTCAACAAAAATTTACTATTCCAAAAGTGAAATTTATCTTATTCTAGAGGGATATAAACATTGGGAAAAAAACAAAAACAAAAACAAAAACCCAGGATGAATCCATAGTGGAATTACTACTCTAGAGGGAGATACTGGCAACAACAACAACCCCCCAAACCCCTACGACCACCACCACCAACAACAACAAAACAGCTATGTATAGGAATATGAAGAAGTGTGGTTATATTGGTGGTCTCCAATGAAGTGCACCTGTTAGTATTACACCCTGTGTAGTCTTCAGGACCAAATCTGGGCTTGGTCACGTTATCATAAACATGTAGACACTGGGCTTTGAGCCTACTGAAAAATTCCTTTGTCTGAAGACCCAAAAGTAAGAAAGAGAGTGCCTGACTGCCCCACTGCAGATTTCCAGCCCAACAGAGGTCTCTAGGTGACTGCAGGCCTAGGATACCTCTAGGAGGAAGCAGCAGAGAAACTGTCCTGCTGATCTCTGAGCAGGAAGCAGATATGGGAACAAAAAAATGGTTGTTGATTTGAGACATCTAGTTAGGAGTTGGCTTACTACACAATCAAGGACAACTGAATGTACACTTGAAAAGAATGATGACTTTTTTAGTTATCTTTCACAGCAGCATGCACATCTACTTATTCTTATGAATGTATTTCTGTATGTTTATCAGAAATTTCTAGTTCTTCTTCCATAAACTACTTCTTACTGCCCTTTGCCTGTCTTTCAGATGGGTCACTGGGTATTTTCTAGTGCTTGGCAAGAGCTCACTGTTTGGCAATGAAATTTATTTTCTTTGGGTTTTTAAAATATAAACAATTTTTCTTGATATACTAGAGTTCTATATGTTTCTGTAAAGAAATTATCATAGCATATTTTTCTCTGTATAGCTGCTGGGTTTCCTTTTGTGCTGTGAAAGATTTTCTATTGCATAAATATTTTTAAGAAATCCATGTTTTTTAGTACATCTATGGTTTCTTCTCTTTTAAAAAATATTTAAAATTCTTCCCAAAACAAATTAAACATTTGGATTTAATGTGAGAAAACATCAGCTAATTATGTGAACAACCTGTCAAAATAATCATTCTATTCTCCCATGATGCCTAAAAATGTAAGTGTATTATTGAACAATAAGTGTTCATAGTTATCTCCAATTCTGCCTGGGCCTGCAGCTGCTCAGACCCAAGTAAACACACAGAGACTTACATTACTTATAAACTGTATGGCCATGGCAGGCTTCTTACTATCTAGTTCTTATATCTTAAATTAATCCATTTCTATTAATCTATAAGTTGCCACATGGCTTGTGGCTTACTGTTACTTTACATCTTGCTTCTCATGGTGGCAGCTGGCAGCATCTCCTGATTCAGCCTTCCACTTCCCAGAATTCTCCTCTCTTCTTGTCCTGCCTATACTTCCTGCCTGGCTACTGGCCAATCAGCACTTTATTTATTAACTAATCAGAGCAACACATTCACAGCATATAGAAAGACATCCCCAGCACATACTAAAGCAAACTGTGTTGATTATCTATGATATATTGATTATATTGTGGGGTTTTATAAAATATGAGTAGTTTCTATACTACAATTATTCACCATAAAACTAACAATGAGAAATAAAACTAAGAAAATCAAACATGACACACCGGAATTAATGACATCCTAATAATAAAAAGAGAAAAAATCCTATTAGAAATTCTAACACAAAAACAAGGAAATAAGTTTGTTTATTTAAAAACCAATTATTAAAGAGCTACTCTATGGCATGTTGTGGGATATGTGTACATGTTGTACACTGTGTGAAGGTGTATTGCTGTGACTGGTGTAATAAAAAGCTGAAGCCAGACAGGAGGTATAGGCGGGACTCTGAGCAGAAAGAGAAAGGAGGAGGAGGAATCTACGCACAGAGGCGCAAGAAGACATGAAAGAAGCAGGATGGGTGGTACATGACAGAACATATGTTAATAGAAATGGGTTAATTTAAGTTGTAATAGCTAGTTAAAAACAAGCCTAAGCTTGCCGGGCGGTAGTGGCACACGCCTTTAATCCCAGCACTCGGGAGGCAGAGGCAGGCGGATCGTTGTGAGTTCGAGGCCAGCCTGGTCTACAGAGCGAGATCCAGGAAAGGCGCAAAGCTACACAGAGAAACCCTGTCTCGAAAAAAAAAAAGAAAGAAAGAAAAAAGAAAAAAAAGACAAGCCTAAGCTAAGGCCAAGCCTTCATAATTAATAAGTCTCCATGTCATTATTGTAGGCTGGCAGTCCCGACAAAAAAGTACTGTTATAGTGGCACACACTCTTGTGAGTACTATGAACAAGAGAAAACAAATCCCAGACCAAGGCTCTGAGGAGTTCACTGTCTGTAAAAAAAAGAAGTAAGTACTTGGCCACCCAACTTTGAGGTATAATGACTGAGAGAACAGGGATCTGAACAATGTGTAGTAGGTAACCATACAACCCAGAACAATCATTACAGGATGTCAGGGGATCCTTAGAGGAAGTGATTAAAACAATTTGGAGAGTCACATAGGCATTACCCTAGAAACCAGTACACAATCTGAATCTGTGAATAGTTACAGTTTTCTTCTAAAAGTTTTTATAGTTTGAGCTATTTGGGACGCTTTAAGGAGAGAAAACACTTAAGACTATGGAGGTTATAATGGTGAAGAAAGCATGACAAGGAAAAGTAACATGGCAGCTACTGTTGAAGCTAGGAGAAGAGCAATGGGAAGAGATAATATAAAAGAGGCAGGAACTGGGTTAGGAGACTCCCTTAGTATCAGGCTAAGCACAATCAATTAACCTTTAGGCAAAGCTATCAAATAGGGGAAGCTCATAACCAAACTTCATCTTTACCCTATTTCGAAACTTAAAACACTCCAGAAAAACATACAAAAATAGTTTGTTGAACACCTGTGCTTTCTTCATCTAGCTTTGTCAAGGATTAACTCAGTTTTTTTGTTTGTTTGTTTTTTTTTTTTTTGTTTTTTTTTTTTTTTGCTAGACTTCTATGGAGTTACTGAATGGTGTTGGGTTGCTAGGCTTTAAGATGGTATCCTCCTGTGGTGGTTTGAATAGGTCAGGATCTATAGACTCATGTGTGTGAATGCTTGGCCAATAGGGAGTGGCACTATTAGGAGGTAGGGCCTTGTTGGAGGAAATGTGTCTCTGTGGAGGCAGACTTTCAGGTCTCATATATGCTAATGCCATGCCCAGTATGATATGCACTTCCTGTTGCCTATGGATCAAGATGCAGAACTCTCAGCCTCCTCTCCAGCACCATGTCTGCCTGCATTCCATCATGTCCCTCAATGATGACAAAGGACTAAACTTCTGAAAGTGTAAGCCGCCCCAATTAAATGTTTTCCTTTATAAGAGTTGTTGTGGTCATGGTGTCTCTTCATAGCAATAGAAACCCTAACTAAAATAACTTTTATGCTAATACTTCTTTGTATAAATATAGCATAATTTATTTAAATCCTTGTTTGGACTGTATCCACCTTTTAGCTATTGAGAACAGTGCTGCTGTTTACTTGAGTATGTACCTATGTAGCAAGCTTTCTTGTCAAACTATCTTTGGACCTCCAGCCTGCAAATAATGACCTGGAGACTTACTATTACTTATGAAAGCTTGGCCTTAGTTTAGGCTTTTTCCCAACTAGCTGTTATAACTTAATTAACCCATAATTTTTTAATCTATATTCTACCATGTGGCTCAGTTACCTCTTCTTAATTTGGCACATCTGACTTGCTCCAAGTCTGCTGGGGAAACTGCACTCCTAGATTCCTTCTCCAAGTTTCTCTATCTTTGCTGAAAGTCCCACATACAGCTCTGGCCTCGCTGTTGACCATTTAGCTTTTTATTACACCAGTCACAGCAATACACCTCCACACAGTGTACAGATATCCCACATTTCCCCTTTTGTCTAAATAAAAAGGAAAGGGTTTATCTGTAACACAGTAAAACTATATATAATAAGAACAATTATCAAGAAAGAATTTCATTTACAATGTCTAGTATTTGGCAATTTTGGAGAAATACTCTATTATTTATCCTATCTTGATGAATCTAAAGTTTTACACTTAAACCACTTTCTACCAAAACTTGTATTACCATCTGAAAAATCTTTTTAGATCTCAAAACATTTTCTTAGATAAACAACTTAAGCTTTTATGTCTCTTTACCTTAAACACTTTGCATTTCTTTTGTGAGTTTCTTTTCTGAATTTGGTTAACAACAACAATAACAAAAAACAGTATAACTATCTAGTCTTCAACCCCCATCAGAGACCCAAGAAAGATAAAATATTACTAGAATAAACCAAAGGACAGAGCAAACAACTTCCCAAACTACAGAAATGGCAGAAACAGCTGGCTGCCTAGACAGTCACCAAAGGTTCCTCTGCAATGCTGGGGCATCCATCTTTGGCTTACAGGCCTAGAATATCTGACAGACTTCTTTGTGACGCAGAAAATTTTGAAGGACTGTACTACCTTGTCTTGGCAAAGTTCAGTAGTTACCCTCTTATGTGTCCTGCTTGTCCAATTTTGATAACATACTATCAGCAGCCGAGACAAGGGCAGTTTCTTGCCCAGTGTCTAGCTTTACCACAATGAAAGCAAACTCCACATGGAGGTTCTTTGATGCCCATCTTTGGTAATATATTGTTTACCCTAATAAAATTTGCCTGAAGATTAGAGAACAGAACAAGCCAGTAGATTAAACATAGAGGCCAGTCAGTGGTGGCACACATCTTTAATCCTAGCACTTGGGAGGCAGAGATCCGTCTGGATCTCTGTGAATTCAAAGCCCCCCTGGACTACATGAGATTGACTCAGTCTTGGAGAAAAAAACAGAGCCAGGCAGTGGTGGCATACACCTTTTATCTCAGTACTGGGAGGCACATACACCTTTAATGCCAGGAAGTGATAGCTAGGCAAAAAAAGGTATACAAGGCGTGAGGAGACGGGAACTAAAGGCTTTTCAGCAGAAGTGTTCCTTTCAGCTAGAGGCTTTCTTAGCCCGGTGGTGGTGGCACACGCCTTTAATCCCAGCACAGGCAGAGGCAGGTGGATCTCTGTGAGTTCGAGGCCAGCCTGGACTACAGAGTGAGTTCCAGGAAAGGCGCAAAGCTACACAGAGAAACCCTCAAAAAACAAAAGAAAAAAGAATTAATTATATTAATTATGAGCCAACCACAACGGCACACACCTAAGGTAGGAAAATCGTTAAGTTTGAAGGCAACACTGGCTACAGAGTGACTTCCAAGCCATCCAGGGATATACTGTGAGACACTGTCCCAAAATACAAGCAAACAAACATTAGTTAGAGTATTTCTACCTCCAACATAAAAAAATAAGCTCCAATACTTTGACCTATGCAAAAGTCTTTCCCCAAAATTCAAGACCACTGAACTGCCTTCAGTGGATATAAGAATTAAATGAGTATGATTAACTACAAAATTTAGGAACACCATGAAAAGAAAAAAAGTACTTATTAGTTCATGGCCATCAATGTCAAAATACATGGCAAAAGCAAATACTACTGTTTAGGGAGAGATGCACACTTCAACCAGGCTACTAAGAATTCTCCCAGATAAAAGTTCATGTAATTATGAACACACAAATTTCTAAATACAAACCATAAAAATTGGTCCACCATAAATAAACAAGCAAAATACACAGGAGGTTTTGATCCCAAAGAAATTAGGTAACAAAGTTTTCAGATAGGAAGAAAAAATGAAAATGTTTCAAGTTCTTTCATTTCAGCGGGGCTTTGTGGCACAGGTATATCATCCAGGGCAGAAGGATGACAATGCCAAGGCTCGACTAAACAACTTGGTGAAACTTTATTTCAAAAAGTATTAAAATGGCGTAGGGTCCTGGGAACACAGGCACTTACCTAATAATGTGTGTGAGGCCCTAGGTTCACTCTCCAATACTGCAAAAGCAGGGGTAAGAACTTTAAATGTGTGATGGCATTACAGGCAAGAATCCAAATACGAGCAAATGAAAAATGACAAAGAAATATATTTAAAAAGAACCAACAAGCTGGGCAGTGATGGCACACACGTCTTTAATCCCAGCACTCGGGAGGCAGAGCCAGGCGGATCTCTGTGAGTCCGAGGCCAGCCTGGTCTACAGAGCGAGATCCAGGACAGGCACCAAAACTACACAGAGAAACCATCTTGAAAACCAAAAAAGAACCAACTAGAAATGCTTGAGGCCGGGCGGTGGTGGCGCACGCCTTTAATCCCAGCACTCGGGAGGCAGAGCCAGGCGGATCTCTGTGAGTTCGAGGCCAGCCTGGGCTACCAAGTGAGTTCCAGGAAAGGCGCAAAGCTACACAGAGAAACCCTGTCTCAAAAAACCAAAACCAAAAACAAACAAACAAACAAACAAACAAACAAACAAAAAGAAATGCTTGAAATGAAAAAATATGCCATTGAAATCAAACAAAACAACAGATGAATTGAAAACATAACAAATTCTGGTTGAAAACAGCTGAACTGTAAAAAAGAAACTACAAAACAAAATAAAAACATTTTTTATATGTTTTTTATTTAAAATTCTATTTAAAAACTAAAAATGTAAACTATAAAAGGAAGTCAGGCGATACAAAAGACAGAATAGGAAAGTTCTAAATAAAATTTAACAGGAATTACAAGAGCAAAGAAAACAGAACAAGAGGAAAGCAACATTTAAAGGACTAAATTCTAAGAATTTTCCACAGTGCCTAGTGGCACTAATTCTCTGGGTTTTAAAAATCATTCTATACAGTCATGTATGTGCATGTGTGGGGGCATGCTCACACCATGGTCTTCATGTGGAAGTCAGTGGACAGCTTGCAGGAGTTGGATCTCTCCTACCATGTCGGTGCTGAAAAGTGAACTCAGGTCATTAGGTCTGGTGGCATGTCTGTTTACTGCTGAGCTATTGCCAACACTCACATATACTGTAATTCTCAAAACTGAGAAACCTAAGTCTCTAGATGAGGTTTTTAAAAAATATCCATTCTTGGTTGGAGAGATGGCTCAGAGGTTAAGAACACTGACTGTTCTTCCAGAGGTCCTGAGTTCAATTCCCAGCAACCACAGGGTGGCTCACAACTATCTGTAATGAGATCTGGCGCCCTCTTCTGGCCTGCAGGGATACATGCAAACAGAACACTGTATACATAATAAATAAATAAATCTTTAAAAAAAATATCCATTCTTAGACATACAAGGGCACAACTGTACACCACCAAAAAACAAGGAGAAAACCATGCAAGCACCAGAAGGAAATTCACCTGTCACTTTAAAAGGACAATAACGTATGGGGCACTAATATCTGCAGACTAACAGGGTACTGACTGAGAAATTTAGACCCATTTCTATACTAACATTCAAAACAACAAAATGAAAAAGATTTGATGCAAAAGTTGAGAGTTTAGCACTAAACACTGTTAAGGACAAACAAGTTAAATAAGGATAAAAATCCAGCACAGAAAAGCCAGGTGAATAGAAAAGCAAAACTACTAAAGCTGAAATGCAGCAGTGAAAAGCAAACAGGTCAGACTGTATGCTTAAAAATAGACTGAGATCAATTTTTTTTAAATTGCCCATTCTGGTATGTGTTCTTGTTTGCTAGCTGAAGACTGAAGGCAAGTTCTCATGTATGGAATCAGGGACTCTCTCACCGAGCTATACTACCGGCCCTATGGTAAATTATCTCAATACTTGATTAGTGAATCAAGCAGACAAAAAAATATCAAGTAAATACAATGTGATAGCTATTCTTGGTTGTCAACTTGACTGCATCTGGAATTAGCTAAAACTCAAGTGGTTGGGTATATACCTGTAAGGGAATTTTTTCTTACTTAAGTCATTTGAAACAAGAAGAACCATTTTTAATCCAGATTCTCTGAGGTGCAAAGACATATCTTTAATCTACATATTTTAAGGTGGGAAGATCTACCTTTAATCTGGGCCACACTTTCTGCTGTTAGCCTATATAAAGGACATAGAAGAAGGAAGCTTGCTCTCTTTGCCTGCTTGATCTTGCCTTGCAAGCAAGTCCATTCCCTCACTGGCATTGAATCCTACTTCTTTAGGATTCTGGCTGTACTGATGACCAGCTGAGACTTCAGCCTCATGGAATGAACAACTACTAGATTCGTAGACCTTTCCTTAATAGACATCCATTGTTAGACTTGCTGAAACACAGCCTGTAAGGCATTCTAATAAATCCCCTTTATATATAAATTCATTCTATAAGTTCTGCTCCTCTAAAGAACCCTGACTAACACATATAATATCTAAGTAATACTATTAATGAACTTGATTTAAGATCATGGCAGGAGTATTACAATAATTTATGGAACTAGCCTGGTACCTCTCTGGAATTTTTATTAAAAGTATGATGCAGAAAAAAACTGTATTATCAAAAGATACTTCAAGAATGATGGGAAACTAATACATTATGTGTCCAACTCATAATTAAGCCAAAGAAAGTAAAAATAAGGAACAAAATAAGAGCGGAAATAATAAATGAGGAAAGAGAAAAAATGGACAGTTATGACATTAGGAAAGGTACCAAAAGTAGTAAGATATACAAGAAGGGGAAAATGCAAGCAGAAAAGTCAATTGTTCTACCTGGTAATTTCTATTTCCAAGATGCTCAATACATACATTTATGAAAATGTCAGAATGAAACCATTTATTATATATAATTAATATATGCTAATAAAAATTTTAAGAGAATATTCATAACCCTTGGAGGATTTTAGTCATGTAGATGGTTTTTAAAATAAGAACTTTAAGACTTTTTTCATCAAAGTTTTATTTACTGGAATATTAAATAATGGCTCTTCCAACATCTTCCCAAGACTGGCCCTGTATTCTCTAAACAGTGTCTCCTCAGAGAGATCATATCTGATCACCAAACTGTAGGACACACTACCCTTCACATTCTTATTATCATACTGATTCTTCGTTTTTTACCTAGTACTCTTCATTATCTGAAATAATTTCCACAATCTTTTTGTTAATTTTACACTTTATCATTTCTACAGTTATTAGAATGATTTGTTTACAAAACTCTGCACCTGACTCACAATATGTTAACAGCTCTTTGTGCAATGAACAAAAGAGTGAATCATGAGTCCTAGGAAGTATACATAACTCATTCATTCACTAATTTACTAACTCTACTTCAAGTCAAGTTCTGTTCTAAATAATAGGTCAGAGCAGTAAGCACAAGAGACAAAAACACTGTCTTCATGATATGGTAAAGTAAGCTATAGGATTCAAGTTATTCCAGTCGGTAATACCAATCAAATATTATGTTTAAAAATAATTTGAATATATATAGTTAAAGTAAGTTAATACATAGATGTATGTGTGACTGAGAATCATCTTCACTTTTGCTACCACTGAAGATCAAATGAGGGCTACAGTGGACAGAGTTCCTGCCTACACACTAAGCCTACACAGAGGTTCCTGCCTACACACTAAGCCTACACAGAGGTTACTGCCTACACACTAAGCCTACACAGAGGTTCCTGCCTACACACTAAACCTACCACAGAGGTTCCTGCCTATACACTAAGCCTACATATAGGTCCTACCTACACACTAAGCCTACACATAGGTTTCCGGTAAATAATCGAAAGATTTTTGACAAGTCCCAAAATATAGTATTTATCTATCTTCAAATTATCTTTTTCACATTCCATTTTACATGGACTTTTCACAAACAGAATAGAATTTTCCATGATCTCATTACAAATAATAGCATTTGGTAAGCAGAAAAGGGGAAAAGAATGAGAAGAGATACAAGTGAAAGACCAGTTATTTTATCTAGTCATTTTCTATCATTTTAAAAATTCAGAAAAAATATGTCCTGAAAACTATTTTCAGCATATTCATAAATAACACAGCATCTTAATACATATTATGTAATCTTTCACAGTCCATAAAAATATTCCATTAAATGGAACAAAAACAAGGGTCAGATTGATAGGGCTATAAATCTGGCCACTGCATACATTAATGGAAAAAAGGCATACACCATATATATGTATACTACATATACATTAATTCAGAAAAATATTTCTAAGGTCTAATGCTCTTTAACTTCCTTAATACATAATAAAGATGTCTATTACAGCTTGCAAGACTCATGTAAGAGAACAGATTAAGAGAAGGAAATGAGCGTAATAAAATAAAAATGCAGAATACCAGAAAAAGATGCTGAATGATGAAGAAACCATAAAAGGAAGAAGCACCAATACTATAGATCAGTAAACTGGAAACAGCACACAGCTGGGGAGGGCAGGAGCTAAGTGACCCAGGAGAGCTGCTAACCCAATACAGACTGCTTCTTAGCATAAACGGAAGGGATTATTTGTACTATTCAAAAGATAATTTTTCATTTTATGAAACCATCCAACAGTTTTCTTGGACAGTAAATTCCAACTTTTTCATTCAATGTAAAAACTATTTTTAATCAGACACTTAAATGAGATAAACCATAATGGATCTTTATTGTGAAAAGTATTGGATGGGATGCCACCTTGGAATCTGAACTAATGAACCAAAGTACAGAGCTGAAATATCTGTACTTTGTCTATATAAACTTTAGTCAAACACCTATAAGGTATACTCATTTATTAACAACACTTGCATACATCTGATATCAACTGCCACTAAGCAGCAACTGGTGTAACTATGAAAATATTCATTTACATCCCAGCAGTAATTTTTCTTTAAGAAAATTTTTTATTCATTTTACACACCAACCACAGATCCCCTTCTCATCCCTCCTCCCACTCCCTGCTAGCCTTCTCCCCTCTCCCCTAGCCCCCATTCCCTCCTCCAAAAGAGTAAGGGCTCCCATGGGGAGTCAGCAAAGCCTGGTACATTCAGTTGTACCAGGACCAAACCCCTCCCTGCTGCATCAAGGCTGAGCAAGGTGTCCCAAAATAGGTAATGGGCTCGAAAAAGCCAGCTCATGCACCAGGGATGATCCTATCTAGATCCTGATCCCACTGCCAGGGGCCCCTCAAACAGATCATAACTGTCTCCCATATGCAGAGGGCCTTGTCCAGTCCAATGTAGGTTCCACAGCTGTCGGTTTAAAGTTTTTGAGTTCCTACGAGTTTGGTTCAGTTATCTCTGTAGATTTCCCCAGCATGATCTTGACTCCTGCCCTCCCAGCTCATATAATTCCTGTTTCCTCTCTTTGTCTGAACTCCTCAGCCTGATGCTTGGCTGTGGATCTCTGCAGCTGCTTCCATCAGTTCCTGGATGAAGGTTCTAGCTTCTCTGAAGCTGTGGGTTATAGTCTGATTATCCTTTGCTTTATATCTAGTATCCACTTATGAGTGAGTACATACCATGTTTTATCCTTCTGAGTTTGGGTTGCCTCACCTCAGGATGATATTTTCTAGTTCCATCCATTTGCCTGCAAATTTCATGATATCATTGTTTTTTTGTCGTTGTTTTTTACAGCTGAGTAATACTCCATTGTGTATAGGTACAACATTTTCTTTATCCATTCTTTGGTTGATTGTATCTAGGTTGTTTCCGGGTTCTGGCTATTACAAATAATGCTGTTATGAACATAGTTGAGCATGTGTCCTTGTGGTATGATTGAGCATCCCTTGGGTATATGCCCAGGAGTGGTATCTTTGGGTCTTGAGGTAGATTGATTCCAATTTTCTGAGAAGTTACCATACTGATTTCCAAAGTGGCTGTACAAGTTTACACTCCTACCAGCAGTGGAGGAGTGTTCCCTTTGGTCCACATCCTCTCCAACATAAAATGTCATCTGTGTTTTTGATCTTAGCCATTCTGACAAGTCTGAGATGGTATCTCAGAGTCATTTTGATGTGCAGTTCCCTGATGACTAAGGATGTTGAATAATTCCTTAAATATCTTTCAGCCATTTGAGATTCTTCTGTTGAGAATTCTCTGTTTAGCTCTGTATCCCATTTTTTAATTGGATTGTTTGGTATTTTTGATGTCTAGTTTCTTGAGTTCTTTATGTATTTTGGAGATCAGCCCTCTATCCGATGTGGGGTTGGTGAAGATATTTCTTACTGCTTTCTTTTTTTTTTTTTTTGAGACAGGGTTTCCCTGTGTTGCTTTGCGCCTTTCCTGGAACTCACTTGGTAGTCCAGGCTGGCCTCGAACTCACAGAGATCCTCCTGGCTCTGCCTCCCGAGTGCTGGGATTAAAGGCGTGCGCCACCACCGCCCGGCTCTTACTGCTTTCATTACACCTAATCCTATAGGTGTAAAAGGAGAATGAGAAGCATAAACACTTCACACCTTCCCCACTCTATCACAGGGAAGGAAAGCAACCTTAAAGCCATGCCCAGTCTCGTTAATAATGGGTAGAGACTGAAGTCACTCTGCAGGGTGAGAAGCATGGCATTGTCTCCTGTCTAAACCCCAGAAAACAGTCTTCCTGTTATAAATGTCATCACTGGAGAGTTAGTAGGTGGCAATTAGAAAACCACACTAGATTTGTTACATTGAAGGCAAGGTATAACTAACTTCTTGTCCTAAGAGTCAATAACTGGTCCAGAGCACAAACACAAATATTTTAAATTCTCTAAAGGAGAAATTTGGGGACAAAACAAAAGCCTTTAAAAATGCTTTTGAAAGTCTTACTATAGCACAGCCTGGCTTCAAACAGCAATCCCCCTCACTCGGCCCAAATGCTGGGATTACCGGCATGTTTCACATCCTATTTTTAAAAAGTCCTTTGAAGCCGGGCGGTGGTGGCGCACGCCTTTAATCCCAGCACTCGGGAGGCAGAGCCAGGCGGATCTCTGTGAGTTCGAGGCCAGCCTGGGCTACCAAGCGAGTTCCAGGAAAAGGCGCAAAGCTACACAGACAAACCCTGTCTCGGAAAAAAAAAAAAATCCTTTGAAGTAATTTGTTTTGTATGGTTAACAAAAATGAAGTTCTGAATTTAGGAAGTAGTTTTAAGGTCCATATCTCTATACTCTAGTAACTGAAATTATTTATTTTGAGTGGTAGCTACATAACTGTAAAATATTCAATGATTCATTAACTCCGTAAGAATGTCTGTGATATTTTTGTTTTTAAAAATCTATAAACTTAAATTATTGCAAAAAATTTTAGTGCTTCTAGATGGCATAAATTATGAAGGTGTAACTTAGCTTCCTTCTCTCTACTTCAGGGAGTTCATGATTTGCATTCTTCACAGACATGAAGGTAGGTCTGAGGAGAATTAAACAGTTTACATTTCTTATTTGAAACTCAGTAGGAAATTTAGTAAATAAGGCAAGAAAGTTGGTCCAGAATCAAAACATACATATCAATTTCTAGCCTTATAATGCACTTTCTTGGAGGCTCTGCTAGTCTGTTAGGGCCGTTGGATCGAAGACCACAAGGGATCTTGTCCCAGTCTGGAGGCCAGAAGCCTGACATCAAGGTGAAGGTGGAGTTATTCTGTTCTGGGGCTCTGCCTGCTCCCCGCTCTGTATGTAGCTGGGTCTTAATTCCCTCCTTCCTACAAGGAAACCAACCAAATTGCTTTAAGTCTTACCCCAGTGACATTATTCTTAACTTAATCACCTGTTTAAAGAGCTTGTCGGTCCTCTAGTTTTCTAGCTATCCATCTTAATTCTTTTCAATATAGTATTCCGGTAAGCAATAGCCTCGCTTTCATACCCTGGCCCGTGAATTATTTATATACGATTCTCTAGCACAAACATTTAAGATCTGACTTTTGCCGGGTGGTGGTGGCGCACGCCTTTAATCCCAGCACTCGGGAGGCAGAGGCAGGCGTATCTCTGTGAGTTCGAGGCTAGCCTGGTCTCCAAAGCGAGTTCCAGGAAAAGCGCAAAGCTACACAGAGAAACCCTGTCTCAAAAAACCAAAAAAAAAAAAAAAAAAAAAAAAAAGATCTGACTTTTGCTTACACTTTCCTGAATGGGGTGCTGAATGAGGACTTGGCTTTCTCCAAGAAAGCCCACTTGTCTATCAAGACTCAGACATCCTAAGCCAGAATTTAATTAGCCCCCCCGAGGGAGGAACACTTCACATTGTATGCTGTTCCTCTGTAACAGTTGACACACTCAGCTGTTTACACAATGCCGTCCCAGTACAACGGACACTTCATAAACTTGTATTGTTTCCTTTTACAGTCAAAGGACTGCAGGGACAGAGCGAAGCAGAGAGAAGCACTTCCTAATAGTAGTCCAGCTTCAAATAGCCAGTCGTGTCCTTTGGCTGCAACACCAGTTACACCAGAGCTTCCAAGACAGAAACGTCCTTCGTTCGTGCTGTCAGATATGAAGGGCCTGTCTACTGTGGCTACAGAACACTTGAAACGAGTTAGTAAAAATGAGGAACTGAATTCTGGACTTCCTAACATCAAAATTTTGTTTCTGACAGTTTTCTAGATTTACTCACCTGAAAAAACTACAATTTTACTATGTCAAATTTGAACTTATTATCTGAATTCTCTGAGAAATCAAGTTTGTGTACATTCGTTACACAAACTATACTGTCAACTCACAAACAAGTCTGAATTATTTATACATTATTTATACCATTATATATTAATAGTGACTTATACAAGTCATTACACTTACTTGGTCAAAGGAACTCTGAATCAGGCTTTATTGCATTTATCTAGATCCTATTATTCTGTATATGGGCTAGATAATGTAATGTTTCATGTAAGTTCACAGACTAAGGTTTAAAAAAATAAGGAAAATTATCAAACTAATATAGTCTAAGGTGGATTTTAGTCCTATGAAAAATGGTAACTTGACTTCAAAAGGTATGTTTGACAACAGTATTCAACAAGTAAGAGCGTAAACAGTACACACAAACTCAACTGTCGCCAAATAATTTATGAGCCCACCAGATTATAAACCATCTAAGTAGGCATGGACATAAACTGCTGCATATGCACACGAACAGATGTATGAAGTACTTACACATACAATCATAGGCTTGCACACATTGTCTATTTGTTGTAATATATACAATGTGCTTTCAACTACTGCCCAAAGCTGAATTATTTCACCCTGTCTAGGTGACTGACTAGGATTCTCTCTTTGTTGGGCTGGAGTTTTAATATTTAATATTTTGAGAACATATTAAAGTTTTGTATTTCAGACACAGAACTTAATCTTTTAAAAAAACAGTTCATACTTTTCCTGATTTCCTAATATGGCTTCTTAAAAACTTTCACTCTCACAATTTCATACAGTGTAGCTAAACTCATCATTCTTAATGATCGTAAGTTCTGAGTCATACGACATATACCAGGAAAACAGCAGCTTAAAGATTCTAAAAACCTTAATCTAATAAAATGCTGCAATATATGATTATCTTAGCAAGAAACATAAGCTATGTGCTGGGTAGTTTTTAATGTCAACTTGACACAAACTAGAGGAGGGAACATCAATTGAGAAAAAGCCTCCTTAAAGTAGATAGCTATTGACTATAGACAAGTGGACAATGGGAAGAGTCAGACTCTGGAACAGCCAGTCCTAAATGGGATGTCTTCCTCCAACCCAGGGCTCAGGGAGCTTTGCAGAAGAGGAGAGAGAAAGACTGTAGTAGGCAGATGTGATGGATGACACCAGTGAAGCCATGTCTTCTAGACACAAGACTGATGCACATATGCACTCAGAACAACTGTGGCAGCTTGCACAGGCCCTGCACAGGTTCGAGCAGGATGGGGTCTCAGTGCTGAGACAGGGAAACGAACAAGAGCTCCTGTCTCTAATCAAGAAGCTACCTCCACCTAACACCCACTTGCAGGGAAAAATTAGTTTTCTGCAACAGAGTCTCACTGATTATGTTAACATCACTTAAGGGCACGCCCCATGGCCAGCAGATGATGGCCAATACAAAAAGAAATCAATGATATTTTTGTAGACGATTTATCTCATATTGCTTTGTTTGGGCATTTTTTATCTTACAGGTCTTTTACTTGTATATTATGGTTTCTGATTTTGTGGGTTTGGGGTGTGTGTGTGTGTGTGTGTGTGTGTGTGTGTGTGTGTGTGTGTGTGTGTTTCTTGTGCTTTTTCTTTGTTATTATTTTTTTTATTCTGGTTTGTTTGCCTGTTTATTTTTCCAGAGAAAGAGAAAAGGTAAATGTAGAATTGGTTGGGTGGAGAGGTGGGGAGGACTTGGGGAAGGGGGAATCATGATCAGAATATGATGTATGGGAAAAATATTTTCTATTAAAAAAGAAAAAAGATCGGGCTATTGGCAAGCCTGTAGGGCATTTTCTTAATTAGTGATTGATTGGGGAGGGCCCAGCCCATTGTAGGTGATGTCACCCCTGGGCTGGTGGTCCTGGGTTCTATAAGAAAGCAGGCTGATCAAGCCATGGGGAGTAAGCCAGTAAGCAGCGCGCCTCCATGGCCTCTGCATCAGCTCCAGCCTCCAGGTTCCTGGTATCAGTTCCTGCCTTAGCTTCCCTCAATGGACTGTGATTCAGGAAATTTAAGCAAAAATAACCCCTTTCCTCCCTAACTTGCTTTTAGTCATGGTGATTGGTCACAGCAGCAAAAACTCTAATACAAACTATAAGCTAAAATAACCTCAGTGATAAATAACTTATATATTTAAATATTAGTATCCTAATTATACTTCTGAAAACTTGCTTTCACCATTTTTTCATTTAAAACCATAGTATTCTTTCAAATAAAGATAACTAGAGATTTAATAAAATTATTTACAGTTTTTAAAAAGGTCACTAATGCTAAATTAAACTTAAAACTGGGAAGTGTAATTTTTATTTCCTGAGCCTATATTTTTAGACAGTTCATGATCCCTAGTCTATAATCCCTAATCTGTAAGTACGTAAGATTCAGATAAAAATCATGGAGTTGGACTGAAGTGTTAGTCACAGACATGTAGCAAAGCCCTTCTGGTCACCACAGCACTTTACTTACTGTTGCATGCATTTTCTTTAACGTCTTCATTCACCTGCTGCTACCACAGCTGTCAGCAGCTGCTAGGAAATGCAACAGCTTCTGCTCCAGAGTTGTATGTTCCGATTTACTAAACATAGTTCTCATTGACAAAATGGACTTCAGACTGTCCTTGTGCTTAGTCTAAAAAGGTAAACCTATACAACTCTATTCTAACAACATTTCACATAATTTTAGAACTACCTAGTATAACAAACGTATATAGAGGTAGAATGGCAAAGATATAATCATTTATGAATTACACTCATCCATATCCACCTCCAACCATTATCAAATTAGCAATGTACAGGAAGCTTCCCATTGTACATGAAAGTATCTGGTTACCATAGCAACTAAATCAACAAAGAACCGTAGTAGCATCTGGCTCTGACAGAATTTAAGAGTATGCTATTTCTAGATTTACTTTGTTTTTAAAGTTACAGTTAGTTCATTTGTATTTCTGATTTTGGAGAATGCCAGTCTATTCACTTACACACAGAGAATGGAGATACACGTGAAATGAAGTGAATGGTGTCTGTGTGCAAGGTACTTGGCATATACCTGGAAATCACCATCTATCCATAGTATAAATTTAAAAATGGCTCCACAACTTTAATCCATTTGTAAAAGAAAGATGTAAACTTGGAGTAACAGTTACCACTAACAATCATATTTAAATTATATAAATATAAAAGGTAGATGGAGCCAGGCGGTGGTGGCGCATGCCTTTAATCCCAGCACTTGGGAGGCAGAGGCAGGCGCATCTTTGTGAGTTCGAGGCCAACCTAGTCTACAGAGTGAGATCCAGAACCTCCAAGGCTACACAGAGAAACCTTGTCTCGAAAAACCAAAAATAAATAAATAAATAAATAAATAAATAAATAAATAAATAAATAAATAAAAGGTAGATGGGCTTTAAAGTGTTTTACTAAGATATAGTCCCTATACTATAACATTTGTCCTATAAGATGTAGAATTCAATAGTTTTTAGAATACAGATTTATAAAAGCACCATCATCATAGCCAGTAAATTATTCTTAGAGCTGGGGATCCATACATGCAGGGCAAGTGCGCTACCACCAAGCTACTTTCCCATTATCAAAGTAAATTTTAGAACGCCTTCTTCTAACTCAGAACTTTTGTAGGTTTTCATGACTGGTTTCTTTCATTGGACATGCTTTCTAGGTCCATCCTGGTATAGCAGGTACTTAAGTACTTGGTATTAGTTTGTGGCTGAATAATATTGTATGGATACAAACATCTTGTTTATCCATTTGTCTGTTGGTGGACATGTAAAATACTTTCATCTTATCTGTTGTAAATGATGGCTGTACAATGGACATCCATTTTTAACATGGACATATCAGACTATTTTATAAAGTGGACTTACCAGATCACACTCCTACCAGTAATACATGAAGAGTCCAACTTGTACACGTTTGCCAACATTTGTTACCATATACATCTATGTCTTGACCCTAATCTGAGGGGGAGTGTATTCAGTTTTTCAGCATTAAGTATAAAGTTAATGTGAGTTTTGTAATATGTACCCTTTTGAGTGGAAGAAGCTCCTCTATACCGCTTTCCAACTGAATGGATGCTCTGTTTTGTTTTCATCAGAAAGGAGAACTGAGTTCACTCAGACCTTTGGAGCCTACTGACATATCCATGTAGCTCTGTCCTTTTCTACAGCACTAAATGGAGACACCTCTGAGTTGTCCTGTAAACATCTTAGATGTTGCTAGACTGGATTTGCTAAGATTCTGTGTCTATATTCATACAGAGCATTGGCCTATTATGACTCTATGTATGTGTTTTAGGTATGATGTTAATCCTACCTTGAACATTTGGTACAATTCACCAAAAAGTCTGGGAGTCCCTTTGTGAACGTTTAAATTTGTATGTATGTCTGCATGCATACATTCACACAGATTCTCTTTACTTGGCATTGCTCTATTTAGACTGAGATTTTGTTGTTGTTGTTTTGATTCATTTTTATTTCCTTTACATCCTTCTAGATATTGGTCTAGTTCATGTAGGACACAATTTGTTGGCATGCAATTGTGAAAGCCAAATATCCTTTTTCTTTCTGTAAGACCTTACAGTCTTGGTTTCAGTCATGTAAGAATTACTGTGTTGTGAACCTAACCTGTTAGATATCTGGTTATCTTTGCAAAATCTTAAATTTTGTTTCATTGGCTATCCTTTCTTTCAACTCTGTCATCATTTTGGGTGTTTGGGGAATTCTTTTTTTTTTTTTTTTTTTAATGCTTTTTCGAGACAAAGTTTCTCTGTGAATTTTTGGAGCCTGTCCTAGAATTCACTCTGTAGACCAGGCTGGCCTCAAACTCACAGAGATCCGCCTGGCTCTGCCTCCTGAGTGCTGGGATTAAAGGCGTGCACCAACACCACCCAGCTGGGAAATTCTACTGTTACATGCAGACTGGCCTTTTTTTTTAAAAAAAGATTTTTATTTTAAAATTATGTAGATACATGTATGTCTGTATGGGGGTATGTATATGTGAGTGCAGTTTCCATGTGAAGACCAGCAGGGGGCATTGTATGCCCTGGAGTGCAAGTTACAGGCAACACTAAGCTGTCCAATGTGGGTGCTGGAAACCAAACTCAAGTCCTCTGCAAAAGCAGAACAAGCTCTTAACCACTGACGCATCTCTACAAGCCCAAAATTAGTCCCTCCTATTATAAAACTGATAATACCTCAAGTAACCTTTCTTTAACTTAAAGGCTATATATAGTGTTCTTAAACAGAATGCCATTTCTGTTCTGGTTATAGTTTGCATAACATATGTCCCATCTTTTTAATCTCAATATTTAAGTTACAGATTATATATATATATATATATATATATATATATATATATATATATATATATATATATATATATTAGCATGCAGTTAGTAAAGAATGCTGAGATTCTTAACCAATCCAATAAACTGAAAATAAAAAATTTGATAGTTCTGTACTTACTTGGAACTGAAGAAGTACTGTGAACTCAGAACAACAAATCAGTGTTCAAGGAAAACATACAATCTTTCAATATAGCTAAGCACTGTGTACTGGGGGCTGGCAGAACCGGAGGATGCTCTAGAAATAGGTTCTAATAGCTGCACTTTCCAGTGTCCCTGCAACTAACTATGTGGGAAGAATCATTCTTGTGATAGAATTGGCATGCCATCCCTTCTTCTATATAAACTTTCACAGCTCTCCTATAGAAAATCCAATAAAAGCAGAATCATTTGTGATTACTGAAGCATACACTTGAGAGAACAGCACAAAGGCTCGTCTCCTTGCATCTTGTGTTGCTATCACCAGTTGGACCAGACCATCTCACATCACTGGTTTGGATCCCAGGGAAATCTTTCCACCAGATTCTCTGTCAAGTTCTCCCTAAGTTCAGAATTTGCAGAAGTTAAATAGCAAATGCTAATGTAGAATATTATTTTGTTTAACTTTTTCTGAGATAGGGTATTGCTATGCAGGCCAAGCTGGCCTCAAACTCAAGACAATCCTCCTGCCTCAGCCTCCTAAGTGTTAGGAATACAAATATGCATTATGGCCTGTCTTAGTAGGTGCTACTCTTTTACAAAGAAAACTTTGTTCACATTGTTAATGTGGTTGGTGCAAACAGGAAGCTAACCACACATAGGGGACAGCAACCCCACCAGGAGCCTCAGGATCATGGTTCACACATAATCCAGCAGCTTTCTAAAGCTGATGGCACTGGCCGCTGTCACTGCATCCTCCTCTCTAAAGCTGATGGCACTGGCCGCTGTCACTGCATCCTCCTCTCTAAAGCTGATGGCACTGGCCGCTGTCACTGCATCCTCCTCTCTAAAGCTGATGGCACTGGCCGCTTTCACTGCATCCTCCTCTCTAAAGCTGATGGCACTGGCCGCTGTCACTGCATCCTCCTCTAAAGCTGATGGCACTGGCCGCTGTCACTGCATCCTCCTCTCTAAAGCTGATGGCACTGGCCGCTTTCACTGCATCCTCCTCTCTAAAGCTGATAACACTGGCTGCTGTCACTGCATCTTCCTCTAAAGCTGATGGCACTGGCCGCTGTCACTGCATCCTCCTCTCTAAAGCTGATAGCACTGGCTGCTGTCACTGCATCTTCCTCTAAAGCTGATGGCACTGGCTGCTGTCACTGCATCTTCCTCTAAAGCTGATGGCACTGGCCGCTGTCACTGCATCTTCCTCTAAAGCTGATGGCACTGGCCGCTGTCACTGCTTCCTCCTCTCTAAAGCTGATAGCACTGGCTGCTGTCACTGCATCTTCCTCTAAAGCTGATGGCACTGGCTGCTGTCACTGCATCTTCCTCTAAAGCTGATGGCACTGGCTGCTGTCACTGCATCTTCCTCTAAAGCTGATGGCACTGGCTGCTGTCACTGCATCTTCCTCTAAAGCTGATGGCACTGGCCGCTGTCACTGCATCTGTCTGGGTCTTTCCTTATGACTACTCCTAAGCCAAAATAATCAAGGATTTTTCTCATTTCACTTATCTATTTTTGAAACATTATTGACTGCCTATTGGTTATTAGCTCAAATCTAAAAGTCAAAATATAACATTTAAAACCTTTATCAACTATCCTAAAATATATAATCTCATATCTTTGTATTTTGTATTTCAAATAAATGGAGAAGTAGAAAGTATTATATTCATTACTTGTAAGCATCAACCAAAATTTTAATATTGATCAATGATACTCCTTTAATAAGTGTAAGTTTAGAGGTTGTGTGCATGGTTGTGTGTGTGACTGTGTATGAATCTGGAGTATATCCTTTCATCTTTAATAGTCTTCACCTACATCCTTGTATATTTCTTTGGTTTTTGTTGTTGTTGTTGTTGTTGTTGTTGTTGTTTTGGTAGCTTATGTAGTCTTTTTAGCTCAACACTATACCCATACAACATGCCCTTAGAATACCAGTAAGCATTATTCAAGCATGAATACTCTTCATGAATTTTCTAAAATCTATCCCTATTTCCCTACTATGGATCATTTATACCACTTCCAATTATTCAGGAAAAAAAAATGCAATAAACAGTTTTGTGCATGTGCCCTTACATACATGTATAAGATTTTCTTGGCACAGTAGTACACACCTTTCCCGGCACTTGGGAAGTAAAGCTAGGAGATGAATCAGTTCAAGACCAACTTCTAATACTTAGCAAGTTTGACATCATTATTGGCTTGCAGCTTCCAATAACTCCATCAAAACAGACAGCCAGCAGTGTTTAAGAGATTCCACTGATCCACAAGCCTTTCACTGTGAGGCTGGTTAATACTCACTTTCTTTTTAAGTTTTGTTTTGTTTTGTGGTTCTGGAGACCACACCCAGGGCCTCATTGAGGTTTTAATTTGCATTTTCTTCCTTTAAAGCATAATTTCAACCCTTCTTTCCTCAAACCTTGAATTCATCCTATGACTCACTCCTGGAGAAGAGGTTTTGTATACAGACAATCTGTGGCTCTACTTTCACTAAACATAAATTGCTTTCTGGGAACAAAAGGCATTCATTAATGTGCCCATTAAGATTACTAGCCACTTTATATTTACAATAAGTTTCTGAGTTACATTGGTGAAAAAATTATTAAGGATCCACAACATGTTTAAAGATACATATGGATCCCTGAGACTAATGCTTGCTAGCTAAAGAATGAGGGTGCTATTCATGCACCATCCCCAAAAGGGAGGCATAAAAGATACATGTTAAAATCTTGGGATAAGAAAATTATTTTTTTCTAGTATACTCTAGTATTACTAAGTATTAAAGCAGTTTTGGCATTCAATCTAATATGCTGATTTGTAATTTTGTGGGGTTGGGGCATCATTATTTAGAAATTTATTTTTAGCTCACAATTTTTTGTTTGTTTGTTTGTTTTGGTGCCTGTCCTGAATCTCGCTCTGTAGACCAGGCTGGCCTCGAACTCACAGAGATCTGCCTGTCTCTGCCTCCTGAGTGCTGGGATTAAAGGCGTGTGCCACCACCACCTGTAGAAATTTATTTTTATTCAGGATCCTTATACATTACCTAATAGTAGTAACCTTCTTCTGAAATTGTACATGTGCATCAATTCCTAACAAAGCAATAATATTTTAAGAAACACTTTTCCTGACTACACTGTAATTCAACCTAACTATAAGTCAACTTTTATTATCTATTCGGACAAGAATCAACATCATATTTTACACAGAGATAGTACTTAAATATGTATGCAGCTAATGTTTTAGGGAGGAGCACAACTGAACCTTTATATATAAAGTAAAGCTTTTCAGATAAGGTTTATAAAAATAATACTAGCAGATCTAGTCTGAACCATGTGGATATGGTTTCTTATGTATAAAAAGGTTAATTTAAAAAGAAAAGTGGATGCCGGGCGGTGGTGACGTACGCCTTTAATCCCAGCCCTGGGAGGCAGAGCCAGGTGGATCTTTGTGAGTTCGAGGCCAGCCTGGGCTACCGAGTGAGTTCCAGGAAAGGCGCAAAGCTGCATAGAGAGACCCTGTCTCGAAAGACCAAATAAATAAATAAAAGAAAAGTAGTTTCTGAGTACTGAACTTAAGTCCTCATGATTTCTCCTCACACAATGGAGTTCATTTTTGTTTGTTTGTTTGTTTTTGTTTTTAAAGGTATTTTATTTTCTCATGAAGCACTATGGAAGGCAACATGATGTAGATATGGAAAAAAATAAACCAATGGAAAGTAGGGTCCTGCTTTACTGCTTAAATTCTAACTTTCCTAGAGCTTCTAAGCAAGGCTTTAGCAACGAGCTATTTCAAGCTACAAAGCAAGGAGAAGACAAGTTCAGCTGCTGTGAAACTGTGACCCAAGGTCTGCATTAGGGTTCTGCTGCACAAACATGTGAGCTATTCCTTTAATGTCTCAGAAATCTGAATCTCAAGGTTCAATAAATGGGTGTAGCTTGGCACATAAGTACTTGTTTTTAAAGTTCATAACTTAATTTATACCTCTTTAAAATTAAGTGTGATCACTTTCTGAAGTTCCCATATCTGAATTTCCGTTACTAGTAAACCTTATTTCCCATTTAACTACATATAACCTCCACAGAGATAAAATAGCAACAGTACATGCTCATCTCAGAAATGCAACTTTTAGGTTTGTTTAAGTGGTGCAGAGGGAGAAGAAGGAAACATCCCTACTTGTCTTCACTGCTGTTTTTGATTTCCTCTGCTCAAGGAAACAGCTGGATCCTGGAGGAACAGTGGGCTTTGAACCACTCAAGCCATACTCTCCTCTCCTCCCTATCCTCAGCCTTGAAAACTAAGTCTTAAAGCCACAGTGGCAACTGAAGGTCAGAACGATAGAGCTCCATAGATGTTCATCTCCAAAGAACTGTCGTTATCGGACTCAGCTAGTGGTTCCCTGGAAACCACGGTCACAGGGCCAGTGCTCTGTTACTGTATGTTTGCCTAATACGGGGCCAGATGGTTGACACTGCAGTTCCCCATGGTGGGAACAGCTGGAAAAGCAAGAAGCCCACCGAAATCCATGAAAACAAACAAACAAACAAACAAAAAAACCAAAAGCCAAGGAACATGATGCCATAGGCAGCTTCAAGCAGCTCCACTGAATCCAAACAGTCAAAGACCTGCTAATTTGGGAGCTGTATTACTAACATTTCCCCTACATGCACACCAAAATAAGCTCCTTCATTACAAATAATCTCACATATTCCTATGGCTTTACTACCTCTAATATGTCGGTAAATTTAGATCTCTGACTCCAATGTGATCTTTTATGAATCTAGCCTATTAAGCTAATTTTTCTGGCAATTAAAACTATGCTATGTGACTAGGAACCTTACAGAGTCAGCTTGGTCCCTGTCTCTCCTTTTAGAAGCTACTGATATAATCTAGTAGCATACAATTAAACATTGCTGTAATTCGTAGTTTCCAAAAAGATGGAAATCTTCATGCTTTCTGAGACTGTGGTAAGAATGAAGGAAACAGTGCACAGACAGGGCTTGGCTCAGCATGACACATGGCAAGGGCTTGGATGGTGACTGCTTTCATTTCCTCTGCTAACACATCCCCAAAGACTTGAAAACCATTTGAAGTTTTCTCATATTCCTTTCCCTTAAATCCTAAACCTGTTGATACCTCTGTTCTCTCTGGTGTAGAGGACTCTTTTTCCAAATGCGTACTACCTTCCCTAAAGGAAGATTATCCCAGCCCACTGATGACCAGTGAGATATGAATGGAGGGCAGCATGGATTTGAATGTTACCAGCAACAACCTACAAGGATGGATCTCAAGAGACAATAATGCAGGCAGAGCCGCAGTTAACCTCTGATGGACATATAGCGTGAGCAAGAAAACTTTTGACTTACTGTTTAAAAGGATATTTTGCCATAAAATTCTATTATTTTTCCTGACTGCTAGGGCTTGCCAGTCTTAGTGAGTGTTCTTGCCATCCCCATACACATATTCAAATGAAATGCCTGGGAGATTTCATCCTCTCACTTTGTCCTGACTTGTTTAATAATTCTACCTACTTGATAGTTCACAAATTATTTATCACTAATTTGACCTTAACTCAGGTTCTCTTTATGTTCAGTCTTTTCCTTGCTTTATGCCCCTTAAACATTTTCATCCACATGAAACAGTCTGCCTTTCAAAGAGATAGCCCATTCTCAGGGATGATAAAGAGCATGGTCAGGAACATCCCTTATTATACCAAACCAACCAGTCCCAACTTTACAGCCTCAACCACCTTATCTAATGCGTATACATCAAGCCAGCATTTCCCCTTTTCTAAATCATGGGGGGCGGGTACCAAGCAACTAAGAAATACCCCACTGCTCAAAGCCCACTGGCATTATCACAACTAGCCAATCCTAGCCAGGCAGTGGTGGCGCACACCTTTAATCCCAGAACCTAGGAGGCAGAGCCAGGCAGATCTTTGTGATTTCAAGGCCAGCTTGGTCTACAGAGCAAGATTCAGGAAAGGCGCAAAGCTACACAGAGAAACCCTGTCTCAAAAAACAAACAAACAAACAAACAAACAAAAACAAAAAAACAACTAGCCAATCCCATTTGTCCTGCCTTGCCTTTCATGGATCCTCTTCCAGCAAAGCTCTCAGTCGAGGCTCCCTTATAGCCCTTGCTGCTATCTCACACCTGTCAGCTTTCTCTGGAAAATGCAAATAATAAAAAGCTTCAGATAATGTTATCAGCATCTCTGTGTTCTCTTGGTCTCCAACATAAAGCAAACGCCTGTGGAGACACATCAGATGGGACACTTACAAAACAATAAAAGAGACTAAATGGAAACAATTATGATTAAGACTCTCCACAGGACTTGGTGAGTAGTTCTGCTTCTAAGTGGTAGTGCTGGGGGTCATATCCAGGGCCTACCATGGGCTAAGCATATGCTCTATCACCAAATTACATGCTAGTCCAGCCCAAGATTATCTTTACCAACATCTTAAGTATATTCAATCTGTTCAGAAGAAGAATGCATAGAAGCTAAAGAAGTTAAATTTAAATTAGAAAACTGTTGAGCTACATGAGAAACCAAAATATCTGACTGTCTCTGATGGTGGAACATGCACAGAGCCAAGCATCCCACTTGTGAAACTCACGTTCCCTGAAATTGAGCAAATGTGGAGTTTCCAACAGCATTAGTCATTCCAACATTCTTATTTCCTCTAGCACTGAGGTATCTCAGATCAAACCTAAAACGACACACTTTAGAAGACAGTTGGGCAGCTTCCTACAAAACTAAACACTGCTCTATAACGTGATCCAACAGTCATTCTCTTACTGTGTATGTACACCCTTAGCTAAAGCTGAGATTCACCCTGAACGCTGCACCACAATGTGAAATATACACATGTGTCCAAAACTCAAGGTACACGAGGTAGGTTTCAAAAGAAGACTAGACAAATGATCTGATCTAGAACAAGCACACAATGTTTATTACACAATAATAAAACAGGAAGGGCCAATTAAACCCTGAGAAGAAACTGTTCAGACCATTTTGTGAAGTCAGAGTAACCAACTGGAAAAGGCTACACTGTGAATTCAATTACATGGCATTCCAGGAAAGATAGAAGTACATCAGACAGCAAGAAAACCTTATGGCTCCCAACCTCAGGGACAGTGAAGGAGAGATGACCGGGGAAACACAGGACTTCTTGGAGTTGGAAAGCTACTCTGTACATGATAATTTAAGTATACTGTATCCACATGTCAAAACTCATAGAACTACAGAACACGAAGCATACTGTCTAGTGATGTCATTTGGGTTATATTTTATATGTTAATATTTAACACTGATGTGTTAACAGAGAGAACCACTGAGGAGGTGATATATTAGAACTCTCCATATAGTCACTCAATTTTTCTTATAAGCCTAAAATGCATAAAAAATAAATAAACCTTTCATCAAAGAAAGTTCTTTTTGTAACAAACAGAGACTTCCAGAAAAGCACAACAGATCAACCTGCAGAGAACAAGAGATCATGTGGTGCCCAGTTCCAACTGACGAATCTACAGCACAACTCCTGAACCTAAGGCTCAGGGATCATTACAGACGAGAGGCTGGGTTTTAAGAGCCAGAGGCATAGGAAGGTTATTGTGTGGTTGTGTCTCCCAGAAATGCAAGAAAGGCTACACTCAACAAGTCTCATCAACATGGCTGCCTAAAAAAGACCTGAACAATGACAACACAAAGGACATGATAACGAGGTAGAGGAAAACTTGAGGGCCCTCAACCTAGCCAAAGAACTGTGGGCAAGAACTGGGAATGCTTTGAGTGGAAGAATAGGCTTCCCCAGGAAGAATCCATACAAATGGTTATCTAGAATCAAGTGGTCAGCCCTGAGATCACATACATATAGGTAACATGATACAGATTGGGCAGTGTGTGTGTGTGTGTGTGTGTGTGTGTGTGTGTGTGTTGGTGGTATGTGTACAACATGGCAGGGTTAGGGGGAGGAAAGGGAAGGAGGAAATGATGTAACTAGGTTACAATTTCAAATAAATAAAATTATTATTAGAAAAATGAAAATCTATTACTAACTGAGTGTTGGTGGTGCACACCTTTAATTCCAGCACTTGGGAAGCAGAGGCTGGGACAGCTCTGTGAATCTGAAGACACTCTGGTCTACATAGCAAGTTCCAGGCCACTCAGAGCTACACAGTGAGACCCTGTCTCAAAAAAAAAATCTACTAGTAAGAAGACAAAGCCAAAACAGACTCAGCTGTGTCAGTCAAAAGAGAGGATGCCTATCACTGTTTCTCTAAAAGCAGCACTAGATGTCAGAAGAGTCCTGCTATAATCCACAGGCCAAACCCACTATAGCTAATACATTAGTAGATATAAGTAGTGAATAAAAACAAAGTATTCTTGAGGGGATAGGTAATCTTAATAGCCAAATATAAGGAAGTTAATTTGATCCTAAGAGATACAAGAGAAAGCATCCCACTGAGAAAGTCCAGACAACAGATGAAGTATTTATCTGTTGCTGTGGAATTCCCATACCATTCTGGCACACGCTTTCCGCTGCCTGCAGAAGTATATTATAGTTTGCTGTTTTTCCCAGGCTCCGGATGATGTCACAACTCGCAGGGGAGCTCTGACTTGGCTTATTAGTCAGTTCTTGAATCAATATTAAGAACATCCACTGTTGCCAGACAGTGGTGGCATATGCCTTTAATCCCAGCACTTGGGAGGCAAAGAAAACTGGATCTTTGAGTTTGAGGCCAGCCAAGTCTACACAGTGAGTTCTAGAACAACCAGAACTGTTACTCAGAGAAACCTTGTCTCAAAAAATAATAATAATAATAATAATAAAATAAAATATCCACTGTCAAGTTTATTGCCTGCCTACCGCCAATTATTGTCTGCTATACAGTTTTTAAAAGATATCTTTTAATTTTATGTGTATGAGTGTTTTGCCTGTGTATATGTAAGTGCATTGTGTGTATGTCTAGTGTCCCCAGAGGCCAGAAGATGACACTGGATGTCTTGGAACTTAAGTTAAAGATATTGTAAACCATGTGGGATGATGGGAACTGAACCTGGGTCCTCTGCAAGAAAAACGTGTGCACTTAACTACTGAGCCGTTTCTCCAGCTGTACTTCTGTGTGGTTTTTATATATAGCCAGTCCTACAGCTACCAGACCACTCCCCCATACTTCTGCTTTAGTGTGTACTATTCCTGACACCATTTACACCACTACTGCTACTTCATAGCCTCAGTGCCCTCAGGTTTTAAGGAATTTTTACCAATGGAGTCTCCTTTTTTGAGAGAAGAGAAACAAGGCATAGGCCACTGTGGTGATATGTCAGCCTGGTACTGTGTCTTCCCCTCAGCAGAATACACAGCTACAGCGACCAGGGCAGTGTATTGTGATTAACTAATTAATAGTCACACTGAAGCCAGTGACTGGCCTCAAGCAACAAATGTTAACAGAAATCTGTCAGAGACTCATAAAAGTACATGAGTATCTGCCACATCTGTGATTACTGTGGGAGGAGAAACCTTAAGAGACTCCCATCTGACCATGAAAAGTAAGTTAGCAAAAGAAGGTGATGCTAAGAAAGACATCGCAGAGGACAGAAAAATCTAGAACGCAAGTCTATTACTACTGGTTATAGCAAAGAAAGTAGCACCTTAGCTATAAGAAAACAACAATAATAAGACACAAGGTAACATACACTTCCATTTCCTTACCTGTTGTGTTCCATCTGCACTTACAATGGGGGCAGACAGAAGAGAGATGTCGCTACTTAAAATCTGAGCTGTGTCTAGCAACGGCGGGTGTTCTGCCATTATCAATAAGGCATTGATACACCGGATAGCCCTCCAACTCTGCAAAACAAAAAGATGAGACACTGATGTATATACATCCAGAGAACACATTAAAATACACTCAGGAATTGCCTCACTAACAGACATATTGTCCAAGGAAATCCAAAAAGACCTCCTGACTACTTTTTTTTTTTCAAATAACTCTTTGAGAAAATGTATTCCTTAAACCAACCAAGGTAACTATTAGTACATTATATATACTAACCATAACACTAATACCAGAACCTCTATTGAAATTCATGTCTGTTTCTCCACCCTTCCATCCCAGATAGTGGTTATTTAATTCAACCATCACAGTTTCATCTACACCCTATGAGAGGTATCAAAGCACAATGGCTGAATGAGGCAACTCTACCTCTGACATGTTTCTTTGAGCAGACAAGGGAATTACAAAGAGCCAATCTCTCTGTCATCTTGTCTGCCTTGAGGCACTACACAAAAAGAATTATGATTTCTCACTGAATGCTGATACAAAGTAAAACAGTTTTGTTTTTTTTTTAAAGAACTTATTGAGGCTTAGGATAAGAACCTTCAAGTTTTAAGTTTTAAGCTCTTACATTATTCATTCATCTCTTTCATTATTCTTTTATAAGTGAGAACAACTTATCTTTTTGTTAATGAAAGTATGTTTGCCTGCATTTAGAAACCTTTAATGACAGATACACTAGCACTCATTTGGCAAGGTAGGATGGCAGAGGATTAGTCTATACAGCATGAACCAGTAAAACATCAGCAAACCGAGCAAACTGAACACAGTCATACATGTTACTAAGTCTAGGCTGAGCTGTAAAATAAACATTTTTGTATGTTTTCAGCATTCACCAATTCAATGCTAAGGGGCAAAACATTCAACTTCCATAGATGAAATTCACATTTTTTTTTTTAAATTTTAAACTGTTGAATCTCCCAGAAACTCTTAAAGAAGTTGATTTAACTTGAAAACGATTATCTGTATTAGAAACTGCTCTGAGACTTTACAAACTGCATTCAACACAGGTACTTATTGATGATTTCATACTGAAAACCCTAACAGGGAACGTCTTACATCATTAGCTGCCTTATAAAAAGGCATGCCACTTAAACATGTTTATACTACATACATACACACAAGAACAAACTAAATTCTGGCATAACATGCACTACTAAATTACTTAGAGACTGATAAAGCCCAACACTTTGAGTCACATCAAATAATTTCTGTGGAATTTACAAATAACTATAAGGTGGCAAAGAGTCACTGTGATATTTTGACACATTTGTTAAGTCTAACAATTTTATTATATAAGAGAAAAAACATTTCCAGCAAGTAAGCTCACAAAGAGCTTCTGTAAGTACTTCATTTTTGTTCCTCCCTTCCTCTTTCGTTTTCTCCCTCCCGCCTCCTTGTTACATTGGCAAAGAATCAACAGATGGACTCTTACTTCAACCCTCCTCCTGGATAGCAGGATAGCAGCGTATCCTGCTATGGTAACCTGGATACCTGGGGCCACAAGTATTTGCCTTCCTCCTTCTCACTGCACTCATTTTTCTTTATCCTTTTCGTGTGGTGTGTGTCTGTGTGAGTGTGTGTGTGTAGTTTATGTTAGTGTGGCTATGTACATGCAATGGCACAGTATGGAAACAAGAGTCAACTTTCAGTTGCTGGTTCTAGCCTTTCCACCTCATTTGAGACAGGATCTCTTGTTCATCACTGCATATACCAGGCCAGCTAGCCCATGAGCTTCTAAGTATTCTTTTGTCTCCACCTTCCATTTCCCCACAGGGTTTCCTTGTGCAACAGTCCTGACTGTCCTGGAACTCACTTTGCAGATCAGGCTAGTCTTGAACTCAGCGTTCCACCTGCCTCTGCCTCCTGAGTGCTGGGATTAAAGGCATGTGCCACCGCCTGGCTGTCAGGTTTTGTTTTTTGAGATAGTCTCACTCTGTAGCCCAGACTGACCTCAAACTTGAGGTGATCTTCCTGTCTCAGGCTAGAGTGCTGAGATTATAGGAATGAGGGGGATATCATGCATCACCTCCAGAATTTTTTCTTCCTTCCTTTCTTTCTTTCTTTCTTTCTTTTTTTTTTTTTGTATTTTGAGATTACTTGGTATTTTTGTTTTGCTATTTTGTCCTGGCTATATACTTGAGTATGTCATCAAATTCATGACAATCCTTCTTCTTCTGGTTCTCAGAGATTACAGTCATGCATCACTAAGCCTAACTTCATTTTTCTTAGTAAGAATGTTTGGAGAGATGGCTAAATGATTAAGTCCACTGGCTCTTCCAGAGGACCAGGGTTCAGTTCCCAGCACCCACATGGTGACTCACAATTATACCTCTAGTCTCACAACATACCAAAGCTTTATTTATGAACTTGTTTCCTTTAGGGCCATAAGTAACCATCATATGCAAGAATGATGGTTACTTGAGTTTATAAATTTTAGCCCTGCAACTCAAATACTGCATTTGATAGCCTATACTCTTTGTGCAGAAATTGTCAACTTCATTCAATCTATTCTAATTTTGCTACTAATATTCTACATCCTTATCTTGTCTAAGGACCCAAACCAGCTCTCTGTTATAGTTACACATCTCTTTTCCTGCCTTATAATGTAATATCTGATATATGCAAACAGAGTAGGACTGGTGTGTGGTGCTTGTTAATGTTCCTGGAGTAAATAGCCCACCTGTTTTCAAGCTGAAAGTACATGAGCATGCTCTATGCTCTAACTCACAATGTAGAACACACATTGGCTAAAAAGTATCCTGCAAATCTGTGAAATGTTAATACTATCTGTATAAAAGGAAAGGTGACTCCAGTATACCACTGCCAAAATTACTTCTCAAATGTAACACAGTTGAGTATGTTCATAGATATGGGAAAGAAAAAGATTTCTCAAATAAGGTATAAAATATACTTCTCAAATCATAAAGGAAAATAATATTCAGGATTTCATTAAGAACTACATTAAAAAATGTCTTTAATGGAATGAAATAAAAGCTGCAGACTGAGGAGATAGTTACAACACAGACAACTGAAGGAATCCAAGGTGCCAATAAACAAAATGTTCAAAATCATTTATTGGTTGGAAAAGTAAATAAAACTAGAATGGCATGACACACGACTGGGTAGGTTCCTTTAGGATGAGAATAGAATGGCATGACATACAACTGGATAGGTTCCTTCAGGATGAGAATAGAATGGCATGACACACGACTGGGTAGGTTCCTTTAGGATGAGAATAGAATGGCATGACATACGACTAGGTAGGTTCCTTTAGGATGAGAATAGAATGGCATGACATACGACTAGGTAGGTTCCTTTAGGATGAGAAAGCCTCTATAAGACTGACAATGGCAAGTAGCAGTGAGACTGGAGTAACCAAAAAACTCCTAAGGTCATCCTGAAAAAAACTCCAGTATCTACCAAAGTCCGTTTCTTTCTGGTGCTAGGGTTTGAAGGCAGGTCCTTGCCCAAGCTAGGCAGGCATGATTCCACTTAGATCTACAGTCCTGTCTACCAAAGCTGGACAGATGCAGGTAGTCGATGCTCAGTTTATGATCTGATTACGAAGACTCATAGCAAATGCCCAAAAGTAATGTATGCACATGTGGACCAACACACAAGTACAAGAGCTTGTAGCAACATGATTTGTCAATAGTCTTTTAAAATCATATACAATCTAAACGGCCCTTAGAAATCATCCAATCTATTCAATAACTATTTAAACCAAGGAAAGCGATTCAGAAAATATGAATAAAATTTCACAAATACAATGTGAGTGAAAAATAAAGAGAATATACTCTTCAACTTCGTAGGAAGTTCAAAAATAGAGTAGATCTAGTGTTAAAAATCAGCACACCAGCTGCCTTTGAGGTGTTAAGATAGGAAGTAGGAGGCAGTTGCTGGGATACTGACTCGGTTCTGTGTCTTGACCCAGGGGCTATTACATGGGTCATAACCACTGAATTATAAGCACTGCATACGTACTGTTCTACATGTGGTATTTTTCAAGAAATTAATGTTTGAAAGTTAAAATGACCACATGATCATCTCAAATCTTCCAGTAAAAGCATTTGATAAATTCAATAGTCACTAATAAAAAATAAAAACTGGGAACACAAGAATAAAAATAAATAAATAAAAGGCTACATATGAAAACTCACAGGGAAGATTATACTTTTTTTTTGGTTTTTCAAGACAGGATTTCTCTATGTAGCCTTGGCTGTCCTGGAACTCACTCTGTAGACCAGGCTGGCCTTGAACTCATAGAGATCTGCCTGCTTCTGCCTCCCAAGTGGTAATTCAGAATACTTATTTCAAATAGTATTTCACTTACTATACTGCTACTATATATTTATTGCATAATGTTTTCGGCTTCATAAAATCAACTTCTTTCAAGTTATTTCATTTGACTCTATTCATCCTCTATACTATCTCCCTGTAAGCTCCCCCCTTTCCCACAGACGCTCATCCTCTTCCTCCCCCAGTGTCTCTTCTGCTTTCATGTCATTCACTCACGTTCATATATCTGTGTACATATACATAGTATATACATAATATAACATATGTAATAAATAATAGAAATGCTTTTGTGTCTCTATATAAAGTCTAGATCCACAAGTAAGTGAAAGAAAACGTAATATTTGTCTTTCACTGTCTGGCTTATATTACTTAATATGCTGAACGTCCAACTGTTTCATCATTGTAATATTCTTTTTGCTTCTATTTCATAATTTCTGCCCTAATCTTTACTATCTCTCCATTCAGCCTCTGGCTCCCAGTTGCATACTCATGAGCAAGTGCACCTGCACACACATGCACACCCACCCCACCACCACACATTCTCAAAGAAATACTTTCATTGTACTCCATAGTTTCTAGTATCTTGTGATTTTGTTTCCATTCAAATTCTAGGATTTTTTTTAATTTCCCTCATTTTTTAATGATCCATTCAATACTGTTGTTCCATGATTTTCCTCTTGCTGCTAATTTCTAGTTTTATTAAAATGTGATCATTTAGAATATAAGAAAGTATTTCAGTTTTCTTGTACTCTTTAGACTTGCTTTGTGTTCTAAAATGTGGTCCTTTTCAAAGAAAGTTCCATGGGCTTCTGAGGAAAAAAAATGCGTACTCTGCAATGTTCGGATACAATATTCTGTTGATATCTGTTAAGTCCATTTGATCTATAATATCACTTAACTCTATTGATTTTTTGTTTTTGCATGACTGGTCTACTGGTGAGAGTAGGATACTTATTTTACCTACTACCATAGGTTGAGGTCAACTTGTGTCTTTCTATCCACTGCTATTTATCTTACGAAATAGGATACATCCATATGCAGCACCTGTACATTTAGAATTGAAATATCTTCTTGAGGGATTGTTCCCTTCAACAGTATGATTGTCTATCTCTATCATAATTTTAGTTTGAAGTCTTTGTCTGGTATTAGTATTTCCTACACCCACTTGCTTTCTAGTTCTATTTACTTGGACTATCTTTTCTACCCTTTTACCCTAAGGCTGTGTTTAACTTTGACAGCTACATTTGCTTCCGGTAGGCAATACACAGATGAGTCTGGGCTTCCTTGCTGTTTTGTTGTTGCTTGAAACAGGGTGTAGCACTGGCTGTCCTGGAACTCAGATATCCACCTGCCTCTGCCTCTGCCTCTGAGGACTGGGATTAAAAGCGTGCACCACCATGTTCTTCTTGGGTCTGGTGTTTTAATCCAACCTACTGGTTGTTCATTTTCTTCTAAGTAGAGAACTGACACTATGGACACTCAGTTAGTGTTGAAAACTATGCATATGTTTTTGTAATATCTGGTACTTTCCTAATCATTTGCTAACCTAGTGAGTATAGCCTCTCCTGTGGGTTCATAAGTTTATCTCTCTATTCGGTGTGGAAAATCCCTTCAAGTATCTTCCCTGGTGCTTATGTAGTAGCCATATGCTGTTATCATGGAAACTTTACCTTCTTCAGTTATTAAGGATACCCTGCTAGGTATAGTACATCTGGCTGATATATCTTGTTCTTTATGCTCACGGCTTCTAGAGCCTCTGTTGAGAAGTCCACTGTTCTAGTTTTCTTTCTGTTGCTGTAATAAAACACTGACAAAAAGCAACTTTCAGAAAGAAAGGATTTGACTTACACTTCCAGGTCACTGAGGGGAATCAGGGCACAAACTGAGCAGGAACTTCAGGGCAGGCCTGCTTGCTATTCCATGCAGCATTACCTCTAACCAGGACACTCACTCATAGCCAAGGAAATACACAGAAATTACGGAGAAATGCTACTTGCTGGCTCATTTGCTTGCTTATTCTCATGCTCATGCAGAACTTGTTTCCTTATACGGTCCAGAACCAACTGCCTAGGGAATGATGCCATCCACTGTGGGCTGGGCCATCCTATGTCAATTAGCAAATCAAGAAAATTCCCCCAAGATATCCCAAGGACCAATCTGATCTAAGGAATGCCTCAACTGAGACTTTCTTCAGGTGAACTCTAGGTTGTGTCATTTGACAATTAAAGCTAACAAGGACATCCACTGTCATCTTGATGGATTTGCCTTTCTTTATATGTATCTGGTGCTTCTTTCTTTATATGTATCTGGTGCTTCTGACAGCTCTCAACATTATTCTGTATGCTTAGTGTTTTAAGCATAGTATGGTGTGACAGATTCTTCTTTTGACCCTATTCATTTGGTTCTCTAAATGCCTCCTATATCTTATAGCAACCTCTTTTGGATGAAAAATACTTTGGAAATTTTCTGCTATGATTTTCTTGAATACATCATCTCAGCCTTTTGCTCCTTGTTATTGTCCTACACCAATGATTTGTAAATATGGTCTTATAATCGTGTCCCATAGATCTCCCACGTTGTTTATGCTTTCCTATTTATTTCCTTTTTGTAGTTGTCTGAATATTCTAATTCATTTAGCTCCTCATTAAGCTCTGGCATTATCTTCCATTTAATTTATTACTTGTAAGGTTTCCTACTGAACTTTTTATTTCATTTATTGAGATTTTAATTTCCAAATTTCAACTTTTTTTCAATATTTCTACCTCTACTTAGTTCCTCTTTCATGTTCTGAATTGAGTTCCCTATTTCATCCAGCTGTTTGTGTTCACTTTGAATATGTCAAGAAATTTATTCATATCCTCTTGGATTTCATTCAACATTCTTACAATTATTCTTTTGAATACTTTGTTGGGATTTTCATTTAATTCACTCTCACTGGAGTCAATTACTATGGAATTAGTAATTTTAAGCAGTCCTGTTGCTTTGACTTTTCATATTTCTTGTGTTTCGGTTTTAGGACTTGTCTGGGATTAGGTTGGTTGGAATTTTTTCAATCACATCTTTTCTTTTAGTAAGGATTTACAATGTTCAAATGAGACTAGATTGTGGTAGGATTGAGATTTTATTTTCCCCATGATGACACCAATTTTTGACACCCATATTTAATGCAGTTACAGAAGAACAGCTATGCAACAAAGAAAAATGCATTTAAATTAGAAAGAAAGAAGTACAATGATCTGTGTTATCTGTAAAAAATGTAAGGACTTCACAAAAGCTAATAAAAATTACCAAAATTCTAGGATATAGAATAAATGTAGAAAAATGAGTTGTTACTATACACTAACAATGGATAATCTGAGAAAGAAATCAAGAAGACTTAATGTGCAGTAGCCCCAAAAAGAATACAGATGGGCCAGAGACATAGCTCCTCAGGGGAAAGCACAAGCCATGTGGGCCTGACACCCCAACTTCAATCTCCAGAAGTGTGTAAAAAGCTAGAAGGACAGCAGCACACATATGTAACCCAGCACTCTTCTGTCAAAATGGGAGGCAGAGGCAATCACTTGGGAGCTCTTAGGCCAGCTGGCCTGGAATATGGAGCACAACCCACCTGCAGAAACAAGACAGAGTTGTCCTCTGACCTCCACACTTACACTATGGCATGTGCACATGCATGCACACATGCACAAACATGTACAATAAATAAGTAAATAAATACTTAAAGAAATTTTGCCAAGGAGGTAAGACTTGTACTCTGAAACTACAATATAACACTAAAAAGGGGAAAGATACAAATAAGAAGAAAATACCTTATGTTCATCTATATAAAGATTTATTTTGAAGATCTTCAAACTCTTCAAGTGATTTGCAGATTCACTGACACAACAATTTTCAAAGATGTCTCCTCTTATAAGAACATTAATTTCATCGGGGGAGCTCCACCTTTATGACTTCATCTCATTATCTTCCCAAAGCCCTGCCTCCTGGCATCATCACACTGAGGGTTAAGACACTCAAATAAGAACTTTAGAGATACACAGTCAAAACTTAACTGCCATTACCTCTTCTCTAAATTCATGTCTTTTTCATTCTGTCCCAAAAGTCTTAATCTGTTCTAGTATTAATTCTAAAATTGAAAATTTCATCAACATCAACTACATCAAAAATTGGGAAAAACTCATGATTTATCCCAAGGCAATTCTTTTCCTTTGAACTTGTGAACCCATTTAAATTGTGTGCTTACAAAATATAGTGGTGGGATATACACGGGATAGATGCCCTGCACCCAAAGAAAAAAAAGCAGCCTAAAACCAAGCACTACAAATACCATTAGCTCTAAAGGCTTGAGGATAATTGCCTTTGGTTTAATGCTGTTTTCCTGACCTACTAGGATCCCCCACCCACACAGCCCGACAAGGTGGCCCATCCCTTCTAACCAGGGAAGCCTGACTTATGCAGCTGTTGGGGCCCTGACAATAAGGCTCTGCCATGTGGCAGTCCTTTAAGTCCCACATGGGCTATGCATAGTAAATGACACAATCTCACTACCTGGGAGGCTAACACAGGAAGATCACCATGACTTTCGGGCTACCCTGGGTTATATACACAGTGAGTTCCAAACCATCCTCAGCCTCAGAATAGGCCTCAAAAAATTAAAATTCTTCTAAGTAAATACCCAACTGTATTTGTGAAAACTATGTTTATAAAAATATCAAAGCATAAATACAATCCAGCCAAATATGTTGCCCTTTTACAACAAGGATCACCTTTTCTGCATTGCCCAATAACATGTTTCTCATTTTCTCCCAAGACTTCATCAGCATGACCTTTACCAACCACATTTCTATGAAAATTCTGCCTAGGGTGGGGTGTCCTCTAAGAAGATGAGCATTTCTCTCTCTCTCTCTCTCTCTCTCTCTCTCTCTTCTTTTGTGAGTCTTCACTAGAATTACCCACAGCAACACTTCAGCTTTTCCAGTCTCTACTTTGTGCCATTGATAGTCACTTCTGTATTTCTAGGTATTTGCTACAACAATACCCCATTTCTTGGTACCAATTACTGTCTTACTCTGCAGCTTCTACTGCAAAATACCACTGTCTAGGAGGCTCAAAAACAGACATTATTTCAGTCCAGAAGTCTAAACACTCCAAAACCGTATTATGACGACCAAGTCCTCCAGGACAATCTGAAGACTAAATTTCAGAAAATATATAAAATAATACCCTGTTTTAACACTAAGTCAGTGATATATTTTGTTAGGTTTCTTTATTAATTCATTTACTGTGTGTACCCACATGCTATCACATGCATGTGGAGGCCAAACTACAACTCCTGTGAGTTGATCCTCTGGAAAAACAGCAAGTGTTCTCACCCAACAACCCATCTGTCCAGCCCCAATAACACTGTTAATTTTAGCCCAGAAAAATTTTCCACTGAACATGTTCAATTATGTAAGAGCCATGTTCTTATTAGAAGAGCCATAAATGCTTCAATAACTATTAATTCATCACCTGTGTTATCTTTGGTCACTGTCAACTGATTCTTCTTCTAAGTGTGGTTTGTAATTTTCTGCTTCTTTACAGTCTTAGTACTTTTGATTAAGAGTGTTGGGTGATTTTTCCTGGGGAAATGTTAATAAATGACTATTTATTCCTGACATCCATGTCAGGCAGGGAAATGCTACCACACAAATCTAGCCTGGTGAATTAGTGAGTTTATCTGGGTTATTTACAGTAGTAAGGGAGAGTGGGGAGTTAGTTATAGGAGCATGGATGACTCAAGAGCAGCTGCATCACCAAAGCACCACCCCAGCATAAGTGATAATTTACAATCAGAGAGTCTCCTCTCACCAGTAACTGTTATTGCTTACATAGCCTGGTGAATCGTGTCAATTTCAGGAACCTCCTGAGACTTATGAAGCTCTTCAGGGTCTGAATCTTCAAAGTTTTGTTTGCTTCCTAAGTCTTAGTGAGCCTTTCCAGGATGGAAGTCTTAATTTGGAAGACATTGCTATACAGTCAAGTATTGTAAATTTTACCTTGATTTGCTGCTGGATATTATATGGTTTCACAATTATTTAGCTTTGTTCTGAAATGTATTTAAATGAATAGGAAATAATTTGAGCTTTTGGGATCTTGCTTATATAGGTCCAGATTTGCTTTCAGTCTAGAGTTAATTTCTCTGACCTCTGAGGCAAGCCCCACTAAACCCCCAGTAGCCTACTGCCTTCTAAATGATGAAGCTCTCTTCTCTGGGCAGCTGTTTTTCCTGGCCCAGCATGAGCTTAGATACTATTTGATAAGATCATTCTAGGTGTCTCCTTTCTCGATAAATGCAAATGTGCTCATTTATCACTACTCTAGCTAACTAATCAAGGGTAATTATTTCAAGATTTCTAAAGTTCATTTTCTATGCAGTTCTTCCATCCTACGTCTCTGGCCTGCAAATGATAATCTTCTTTAGTTTTCTAGACTGACAGCTTAATCAGAGTGTGCGAGACAGACATGGGTTATGTGCATGGTAACCTCCTCCAGAAAACTCAACCAATCATAGGCTGGTTTTGTTTTCCCTCTTTTGTCTGATGTCTAATTTTTCAAGCTCTGCTGTTTCAGACATTTTATCTAGTTTTTAGTTGTTTCAAGAAAAAAGGCAAATCCAATCCAATCCTTTTTTCTGTATCATGAAAAGGGACCAACATTTGTGACTCCTTTTTAGTGTGCCCAATAGCCAGAAGAATGGTAAACAGATTTACTAGGACATACTATAAATTATGACTATTTTTTAATAGTACGCTTCAGGTATCACTACTTGGAAGCCAGCATGCCCTTGATATGTCCTTACTTACCTACAAGAAAAACTGAAGTAATTTATTTACTTACTTTGAATAAATGAGACACAATTCCTTGGTTTTTATTTCAGTGTAAGACTTAGGGTTATTAGAAACATCCAGAATGAGTTTTGTTCAAATGTGCCATCCTTGAGCCAGAGTGAATACAATTCTGGGGTTACCTGGGGCCTGCAATTCAGGATTCTAAGACACCTGGCTGCATGCAACAGGCAGGTAAGTACAAACCGTAGGGAAGAAAACTTGGCCATCTGTAGAGCTATTGTCAGTGCTCTCTAATTGGGCTTGGGGTTTGGGGTTCTTTAATCAGTCAAGATTTTATTTTAAATTACTGTACATTTCATTTAATTTTATTGTACTCATCTGTTACTTTGAGGAAAAAGTTGTTCAATTAATTGTGCATATACAATGAAGCACATATGCAGTAACAGTATTTCCTGCTTACTATTATTGTTGTTGTTGTTGTCTGAGACAGGGTCACACTGTCAAGTCCACATTAGCACTGAGCTCATGTTCCTCCTGGTTCAGCCTCCTGAGTGCTGGGATTACAGGTGTATGCCACCACATCCAATACCCTTGTTAGTAAACTATCTGTGCTCATAAATGTGCTAATTTGATTTGCATGGTGACATTCCATGAGCTATGTGCTATGAATTTATGCTATATCAATAACTAACATTTCACAATGAGATAACATTTTCACGTGTACGGCAGTAATTACAACCACAGTTTAGTAAGTTAAACCTTATGATATTGCCATTTAAAGTAAAAAATCTATAAAATATCAATTATATCATAAAGCATATACTCATTCTTACCAGGGAAACAATCTACATTGACTGCAGCACATTTCTTATAACTTATTTACCACATTCATCTTCACTTCCTTGTCTACTGGAAAGGAAAAATGGGGTACAACAGGTAAAGTGGGTGGGCCTTATCCCCAAAGGAACAGAAGTTTGGGGGCAGTGTTGAAAGTCACTATTATTACTTTCCTTAGTCAGACTCATCAAATAGAATATAATTACACATTCAGGAAATACAGTCAGTCCCCATTCCCCCATAACAAAAACCACACTTAACTGCTATGATGAAATCTGGATTCTGAATGAAGTTAATTCACAAAGAATGCTTGATAAAAAAAGACATTGCAGAGACATTTCCCACCCATGTAAACTGAGCATGCTGGCACACTGTAATCCCAGTGCTCAGGAGACAGGCAGTAAGATCACTGCAAGATGGAGGATATCCTAAGCAACACAGTAAATTCCTAGCTAACCTGGGCTACACAGCAAGACCCTGTCTCAAAAATAAATAAATAAATAAATAAATAAATAAATAAATAAATAAAAACAAGCAAAAGAAATATGGGACATGAGAAACGAGCTATGGAAATGAGAACAAGTCCAACCCATTAAAGGACTGAGAATGGACACTATTTTAAAAGTAGTATTATCTTAAATCCTGTATATAGCCCTAAGTGTGGGGGGGGGACATTTGAGGCACTTTTAGAGTCAAAAGGTATTCTATTCTCACCTACAGACATTTTACTGGCCTCTGTAAAAATATTACTTTTTCCATTACAGATAATTCACTTTCTTCTTGCCGAATTTCAAATTCCCAACCATGTCTTATCCGAGTGAATTTGGACTTGCAACTAAAGCAGCATAGCCTTTCTGGTCACATTAACTCCATAGCAGTGAAATCCACAGTAGAACAGCTTGACTTCTACATGAACGCTGCACTGTTGGGGTAACTTGACATGCTTAACATGGTTAACATGAAAAATCACTCCAAAGAGCGAATTTTATCACAAGAAAATCTTGATTTGATGTTCTGTTAGACAGCGCCTTTCTCAGTCGAACACAGTTAACAATGCAGTGCTTTCCCAAAGAACCAAGTTCTGTTATGAACCTCTAACTATGCCTAGGCTAAAAGCTATTTTCTCTAAGCACATCACTTCTCTCCATCTTGATCATTAAAAAGTCTTGTCTTTAGTATTGACACAGTTCTAACATCAGCTGTCTCTACAGGTCTAGGGTGGGCTCAGTGGTGCAGCACTCGCCTTTCCTGCCTGTGTCCCTTGACCTGGTCCCCAGCACCAGGAAAGGGAGGAGGAGCTTTGAAAACTAAAGGGGAGGTTAGACTCACAGGAAAGATGAAGGCCTATGAAAGACGGAAAACATTCACAATCATAATCTGTGTGTGGTTAGGGACTGGACACAGGGCTTCCTTCACACTGGCCACACGAGATCTCTGACAGTGAGCTACAGCTGCAATGCCGCAATTAATACTTTTACATCTAAAAAAGTAAAGCGAGGCGGGAGACAAAGTACTTGCTGCACAGGCATGAGGCCCAGATTTCCAGCACCCATGCAAAAAAGCTTGACAGGGCTCTCACCCAGGCAATTCCAGCACTTCCAGGGGCAAACACAGGAGGACTGTAGGACTTACTGGCCAGTCACCTAGCCTCTGGTTACCCAGTCTAGCCTCACACTCAATGAGAGATTGTGCCTCAAAGGAATAAGGTGGAGAATGACAGAGCAGAACACCCACAATCCTCCTCTGGCCTCTCTCTACACATGTACTGGCATGTATATGCATGCATATACTACACACATGTACAAATAAAAGTAATAATATTGACTTGGGTGTCAGTTAATTTATAAAAGTTAAGAATCACTAGTACAATTCTTACTTCTTTAAACGCATCTTATCACAGCTTCAGACACACCATTACACTGAAATTATTTCCTCTGACATTTTGGTTATGAGTCTTAGCCTTTAATGGCTGAGCAATACCTCTAGCCCTGTTATTCTTATTCTTATAAAGACAGAGTGTATGTGTCCATTGATGAGGAAACTGGATACTTCCCCACTAAGTTTAAGACAAGGATGTCTAGTCTCATCACTTCTTTTCTAATTCTGTTTTGTCACTGCTGTGGTCAAGGTGGTGGTAATGGTGATGGGGCTACTGGGAATAGAACCTATGACATCAGCTATACAGGCAAGTGTTCTACAGCTGAGTCACAGCCAGCCCTATTTTGTATTTTCTAAGTGTGCAACCATATCAATTATAAATAATAATAGTGCTATTCTCCTATTACTTACAGGTTATTTTTCTTGTTTCTTAATGTATCAGCTATGAGTTATGGACCAATATTAATGTTCTTACCTTTTAATGGGAGTGCTTCTAATATTTCACTATGACATTCAATATAAGTTCCTGCTACAATATTTTTATAAGGTTATTTCTTGTTGACTGTAAGTTATTAGAACTGGTAACTGAATTTAAGAAAACAAATTTTAGCACCAAAGAGATAATTATAGTTGCCCCTAAAATCCATAAATATGGTAAATTAGATTAGTATTTCCTAATAGTGAATCATTATACACCTGGGATTCAACACCAAAGAGATAATTATAGTTGTTCCTTAAATCTGTGAATATAGTAAATTACATTAATATGTTTCCTAAGACTGAAACATTCCTGGGATTCAACACATTGGAGCTGGTATTAACAAAAAGCCCAGGTTCTGTCATCATCTGGGTTCAGAGCCCTATCTTCACTGAACAGCTCTATGATCTTGGGCTAACCGTGTTCCAGTTCCCTCGTTTTGAAATGGTGGCAATGATATCTAACCCAGTTGGTTTGAGAACTAAATAAGCAGCTATGTGTGAAGTTTAGAAGCACATTCAGCCCACAAGAAGCACTTATTAGTTATTATTTACTAGTAATCTTGTACTAACCAAGAACAAAGTAGTCTGTAGCCCTCTAGGGTCAGCAAACTAAAACCTGTGAGTCAATCCTGGCCTGCTGCCTGTTTTTGTAAATAAAGCTGAATTAGAAGAGACCTACACTCATTTTTTATATTGTATCTGGCTGGTTTCTGCTCCTGCTGTAGCTTGGCTTCCGAAGGTATACAGAGTCTTTGCCATCAACGATGCCTGAAATACTGATTCTCTGCTCCTTTGGTTCAAAACTGTTAGCAGCAGCTGTGCTGTTCACAGTCCAATAGTTGAACAGACAACCTAATTACAGAATGATAGTGTGTGTGTATGTGTGTGTGTGTGTGTGTGTGTGTGTGTGTGTGTGTGTGTGTGTGTACAATGTATACAATCAATACCCTGCAGGAAATAGGCCTATTTGGGACAAAAAGCAGAAAAGAATCACACAGGGAAACAGAAGCAAAAGAAGACCCATTTTATTTAATTATTTTAAGATATGTATTTATTTACATGACTTTATCTCTCATCCTAGTCTGTGAAGCCAGAAAGAAGAAAGCATGACATTCATTTTATGACAATTGTATTGCAAGCATCTGAGACATATTAATTCTTCAACAAATGATAGATATGTAAATAATGAAAATAAGAATAGGAAACGTGCAAGGCATAACTAGACACATCTATCACAGTTGCAGATATAAATATACTACGGCACTCATTCTATTCACCACAGGAATAATTTAACTAATAGTCTAAGTCTATTAGTACTCCATTGTAAATGGAGGAATCGAGGTCACTGGGGCAACAGGCATGTTCCTATACAGCCAGTAGATAACCAACAGACAGCCCCTGCCTTCAGGAAACAGGCCCTTACCTCACAGAACAAAGCTGGAAAGTGATGAGACACAATGCGGTAATCACAAGCTATCAACAGCGTATGCATTTGTAGAGAAAAGAGATTATAGTTGATACAAGAGAAAGTTTGGTGTAGCGTTAAAATGATGAGTGATTTCAATAAATTCATCATTTTGAAATATTAGTCTGGATGTGATGGAAAAAGCAGTTTAAGATGGACAGAGCAGCTCCTACATATTCTCCTAGGGCTACTCAACCATGCGAACCAATCGAACCAAGGTTCAAGTAATATTTATATAAATAAAGCATTGCCTAGTACGGTATTTTTTAATTTTAAATATTTTTTAAATATCTTTAAAAAATACTGCTCTAAAGTAGTAGATATACTTGTTCACAACAATATACAAAGAAACAGAAAGGTACTTAATAAACCATCATTCTAGACTATAAATAGTATATACACAATACATTACATATGAAAATACTACACAGGGAAAAAAATTAAGTCTTAAAAACAAAACCATAATTGAGAATGGCTATATTAAGAAAACCAAAGAGAAATCCAGAAAATGTGAACAAAATGACATCATGAATTTTTTATTTAAGCAAATATTAAAACAGGCTGATTGTGAAGTGCATGAAATAACTATGCCTTCAACCAAAGCAGTCGGTGTATGTGTGTGTGTGTGTGTGTGTGTGTGTGTTAACTACTTCTCTCAAAGCACACAATATACAGGCTGAATGTCCCTTCATCAAAATGCTTAGAAGCAGGAGTGTTTCTAGTTCAGACTCTGGAATATCTGTACACACCATGAGATAGTTGGGAATGGGAACTAAATCTAAACACAAAATCCACTTGTGTTTTACATACACACACACACACACACACACACACACACACACACACACACGCACACACACACCAGGTATGAGGTTGCTATATATATAGTGTTTAGTTCACCTACATCTTAACTGTAGCCCATCACTCCAGGTAAGGTGAAGACTTGGCATTTGTGGCACTGCAGTGGCAATCAAGAGTTTCACATTTTGGAGTATCTTGAATTTTGGGGTTGGGGCACTCATTTTGCAATTACACTTTAAAAAAATCTTACATGTGCTGCAAAGTGTACTTAAGAAACATCTGCTTAGAATCTGCAGCGAAGTAGGAGGATTCCCTCCCCTCGCATTACTGAAGAAGACTAACACACATAAATCAATGAAACTAACTCACTGGAGAAGGAGAAAGTTGCTTTAAAAAAATAAATCTTAATACACAAGTATATATTAAGATGTGGCTTCCCGGTCATGGCACACACCTTTAATCCCAGCACTCGGGAGGCAGAGGCAAGTGGATCTCTGTGAGTTTGAGGCCAGTCTGGTCTACAGAGTGAGCTCCAGGACAGCCAGGCTATATAGAGAAACCCTGTCTTGAAAAACAAACAAAAAGATGTGGGTTCTGAGAAAGGAAGACAAAAAAACAAAACAATACTTTTCAACACTGCTATAGTCTGATTCATACAATAATCTGCCAAACGCACTTAACTTTCTTATCTAAGTTGATGACAAAATACATAATATACTGTGTATTTCTACCAACTAGCACCTAAGCCATCTCAAGAAGTGAGGGAGAAAGAAAGAAGTCACTGTCACATAGAATTTCACTTGTAAAATGAGAGAACAATAGTGTATCTGTCCAGCTTATGCAGGATTTTAAAAATAACCGAGCATAGGCCCTGAAATCCAATGCAATCCAACAGGTATTTCTCAGTATTGTAAAGAAGTTGTCTTCCACTTAAAAAGGAGCTAGTTCACTCATTTTATTCATTCCATCCCACTATGGATAGAACAGCTGAGGCTGTATGGTACAGAAGGTCAGCATTCCCTTGCAAAGAGGGACAGAAGGCAGAGTGGAGCAGGGACTGATCTGAAAGATTAATGAGTGGAAATTTTTTTATATGTATTTTATTTCCAAAGAAAACAGTTATGACTTTCTAGTATACTGAACCTTCCTGCAAATGCTGTTTATAAAAATTTGCAGAATAAAACTTGAACTCAAAAGTTCTGGCCACATTAGAAAAAACAAGCTATTGAGCAGCTTCCAGTATGTACGAGCACTGATGTAAGCACGTACATGGCACCTTAACATTTTCATGTTTCACCCGTCTCACTGAGCCCTTACAGTATGTGTGATGAAAACAAGGCAGACATTCTCAATGTTAAGGATTAGAAAACCAAGACTGAAAAAGAAAACTGTGAAATCACGATCACTAATGAGGAGTGGACATGGAATGAAGATCTGCCCCATCTGCACCATCCAAGGCACTTGATCCCCTCCTTCAGCAAGGAAGCCAGCCTAGAGGAGGTGGGAAAGCAGTGGTCAATTACTAGTTACTCCTGCCCCCTTCTTTTTCAAGACAGGGTCTCAAGTGTGACGCTCTGGCTGGCCTACCCTGAAACTCACAATGTAGATCAGGCTGGCTTCTAACTCAGAGGTCCTCCTGCCTCTGCCTCCAGAATGCTGAGACTAAAGGCATATGCCACCATGCCTTAGCTACTAGTTTCTCATTAAAGCAAAATATTAATAAGTCAAATTGTACAAGGTAGTAATTGAGAAAGGCCAAAACCTAGTGTTGGCTTATGTTGCCTTTAGCTTTAAGACAGTAAATACATTTATAAAGGAAGGCACAGTTATAGTCATAAAAGCATAAAAGATTAATTTTTCATTTGGTTTTAATGTTTTTAAAGGTAAAATAAAGGGGAAAAACAGTAGTGATTCTGTCCAGTCAGTGTCTCAGCTACTTTTTCCAACACCTAAAACTGACCACATACAAAGCCTATTATAATGCCTGCAATGAAAAAGAATGTTCTTATGCTATATTTTAATCTCCTAGTATCACAACCATGTAGCAGCCCTCACCAATTGATCCATAAAGCTATAACCTCTGGCACCACGGGTCACCTGGTCACAACACAAGAAACACAGTGGGAAAGGATTTGAAATAGTGTTAGCTTAGACGTTCATGTCATGAATTTAGAAATTTCAAAGAGATATTTAATATACATGAAGCTTCAAAACAACCAGTATTTACCCTTGAAAATTACCATAATCATCTTAAAATCGTTTTGTTGTTGTTCTTGTTGAAACAGGGTTTCTCTGTGTAACAGTCCTGGCTGTCTTGGAACTGACTCTGTTGACCAGGTTGACCTCAACTCACAGAGATCTGCCTGCCTTTGCCTCCCCAGTCCTGGGATTTAAGGTGTGCACCACCACACCTGGCTTTAAAATCATTTTAATAGAAATATTTTTTAGAGATTTCTGGATCTTCCCTACTTTAATCTACATGGTATGACATTTTTCTAGATGACTCCAGCTTATCCATCTAATTACCAATTATTCCATAACAGTGACTCTTCTTGGAGTTACTGCAGGATTTCTAAATGTGTAGAACTCACCTTAGGCCACCTTTAAAAAACAGGTTATTGTTCCCCTGCCATCCCCAACAGACCAGCAGCACCCTAGCCAAGGTTTCTGAATGCCAGTTGTACTTTTTTAAAACTGTAAACCTAGCATAGAGGTGATACGCTTTACCTTATATTTTCAAATCCAGTCACTGGGTAGCTGCTTCACTGCCATAAGGCCCAGCTCGAAGACTTCTTTTACTTCCTAGTTCTGAGACCTAGACTAAGCTCTTACTAGAACTTTAGGCACAAAGTAATAATTATAGTAATAGTTATTTTAGCATATTTTCTTTATTTTCATATACCACAAAAAAAAGATAGGTACATCACTTCAAACAAACATTAGGAAAATACTTCACAATATGTGCTATATGGACAGTTAGCCAGACAGGACTCAGTGAACTAGGCCAGATGGCTAACTCCAGCCTGAAGACATGGTTTTTACATTTTAAAAAGATTCTTTTAAACAAGCAAACAAACAATCATATTCAACAGAAACTATAAATAGCTTGCAAGATATTATCAAACACTATATAAAATAGCTGTCTACCCTTATCTAAGTTATATAGACATATAGAATCTACCTACTAAGAAATCTGAAGCTAGAGACCAAAATGCTAAGCGAAACAAAACAGAGTAAGAAAGACAAACACCATATTTTCTCTCATATACAGAATTTTTATATATTTTTGTCTGTCTGTATATGGCATAAAAGAGGAAGTGCAACTATTGAGGTACTAAGGGAGAGGAGGTGGGAGCAAGGGAGGGTAATGGGAAGACATATTTTCTCTCATATACAGAGATACACACACACACACTACACACACACACACACACACACACACACACACACACACACACGAAATAAAAGCAGAAGAGGCATTTGGGAGGAAACATGGATCCGCAAGAAGCAGGAGAGAGGGTCCAAAGACGGTAGCAGGGAAGAAAAGGAGCCCAGTATAATGATACATAGGATGAGAATGTCATATCGAAATCCATTATTTCGTATGCCAACTAAAAACAATAAAAGCAAAACAAAATGATGTGAGGTTCTTTATCACTTTCAGAGATAGATTCCTACTGATAAGCAGGAGTTTCTTCTGCAGGGCTTCCTACGCTACTCTTCATACCTGGTGGGGCCTAGCTCCAGTCTTTACCAATTCTCTTTTTCCTAATGCTTGTCCTTGGATGCTCCCAAAGGATCCTTCCCACTGCTAGCTCCAACTCTGCCTGTCACTCTATTTTGGAGTTTTCCTTTGATAAATAAACCCTTCCTAAATTTCAAGTTGGACTTCCTCCAAATGCCAAGAACATTCTAGCACTCCCTCACAGAGCTTTCAGTCACAGTGGGTGGGGACCACACACTTTAACAATATTGTGCTATAGTTTTTGCTAATGGTCTCCTTTGTTAGTGTACAATTCTCAAATAATTTGTAAAGGACTTTGAAGGAACACATCCTACTGCTTCTGTATCCCTTACTCTGATAATAGCTCATCATCCTCTGAGTCCATGCTATGTCCTCCCAAACACACTATCTTGTAGTAGCTATCTTGTGGAGAAAAGTAGCCTGAGGCCTGGATATGGTTGATAGAACATTGGGAACATCATAACTGAAACCCACAGAGAACTTAACGGACACCCAGAGGCTGCACAGCAAACTTACTGTATATTAAAGACAAACAAAACCCAACCAGTAGGAGAAAAGGCTAAGGACTATAACATAAAAAAGAACTCACTGAACAATACTGTAAAAAAAAAGTTTAAAGTATTAAAAAGGATAAACACTCACAATACATGTAAAAGAACAAAATGTACCCTTAACACTTCTGGTTATCAATTTCTTTATGATAATGAGCTCTTGACACTGATACACATTTGTTGTACCAAAGTGATCAACAAAAGTACTACAGGACTCAATGGACATGTTCAGAATTCTAAATCTGACTTTGTTAAAACATTCAGAACTTATTTGAAGTAGTAGTTCTTGTTTTAGAGATTACATTTAACAACAACCACCAATTGCTTATCATAACCAGGCTAATAAATTTGGAAATCATATGCACATTCTTATATCATGTTCCAAGACATAATCAAAACTCATTTTCATGAAAAAAAAAAAACGCACCAAGAATGTTTTGCTTTAAAAAAAACTATTTTGGTTACATTAACAGTATAGACAAAATACAAGATTAATAAGCCTTAAATATATAAACACCAAAAATATAAATATTTTCAAGGCAAGCAGAAATATATCCTATGAGTCTAAACTAAAGATGAGCAAATCATAAATGTCTATTTCCTAAGTCAAGCTAAAAGACAATATTCATTTCCTCTTTTTTTTTTTCTCCTGTGTTTTATAGTCTCTCAGTTTTCATCTCACTAGACCTGGAAGGTAGACAGTTTTTTAATTTGTAATAAAAATAAGCTGAAATTGATAGAAATATAGTATATAAAAATGAATCATTGGATGTATGGGAAAAAAATCAGCTCTCAATTACACAGAGAGAGGAAGTAACAACATGTGACACCAAAAATCTGTTTTCTTGAATGCACAACATTAATTTGGGAGAAGAAAATTCCCCTTACAATCATGACTGAGCACTGGGGCCAGTGTCAAGCAAGAGTTTCTTTTTCCTGATCACTCAGTGATGAGGGGATTCAGACAAACGGGGAGAGGAAGGAGTTAAGGCAGACGCGTACAGGTGGCTAAAGGTAACCAGCCTCAGATAAAAATTTTCCACTTAATCTAGAGAGAACTGGAAGATGATCTATGAAGATAAGGAAGAAAATACAGGGAAATGTAATATGAGAATGCTAAAATTTTTAAATATAAGCAAGATCTTCCCCCTATCACCTCATCATCCCTCCTTCCCTTTAAAGGGTGTTATTAGTGGCAGCAAGAATTACAAGTGGGCTAAAATGCCAAAAACAAACTCTCATATTTATACTTTAGAAAAACCATGTTTTAAAAAATCCTTATCATTGCTTTCTACTAGGCCCACCCACCGGTCTCCGTGGGTAATTTACCTCATTAGTTGAGAAAAATCAATTCAAACAAGAAAATGAGTTAAGAAGACAGAGGCTCATCCCCCTGGAACAATTTTACATGACTCAAACAAAACTTAGGAGATGGCAAGAATTACATACTTCACAAGTACACAAAAACTAAATATTTATCTAAACATGGGATTTGAGCCAGAAATCCCAATTTGTTTCTGTCTGACATATGGCTCAGTCTTGAGTGGCATATGTTTAGCACTAATGCTGGTAAAAGCATAGTGATTAAAATATTACAGAAAAGCTTCAACTGTTATTTCATTCTTAGCCAAAAGGCAGAGAAGCGATGCGATTTGTTTCTTATGACACAGAAAAACACGCACAAACTTGGGTTTCAAGAACTAAAACAGACCACCATACGAAGCAGCAAAATCAAAATGTGGCTCAGTTGTTGTTGGTTTTTTTTTTTTTAAGTCTACCATGAACACATAAAGATTAAACTGTAAAAGGAGGAAAATCCTGTCAGCCAGCTATTCTCGGGAATAGATGGACAGACAAGAAGGTGCCCAAAGGAACTTACAGTCTCACAAGAAAGAGAAAAAAAAAATTCTAGCTCACCATCCCTACCACCCCCCAGCAATCAGTATACACACACACACACACACACACACACACACACACACACACACACACACGCCAAATATCCCAAGGCTTTTTATTTAAAAGGTAGTAGTTTTCATTAAAAAAAAAAAAAATACGATTACCTCTCCCACTCTTGAGAACAGCAGCGCTCGCGATCTGACGTCGAAATTATTGGCTCGTTTTTTTCCTTCCCCTAGCGCACGACGCCCTTTTCCAGAGTCGTGTCAAAAGTTCCCCCACGCAGGGTGCTGCTGAGCAGGGCGAGGACCGCAGCAGCCTCCTCCGTCGTCCTCCTCCCGACCGACCGACCGACCGACCGAACAGGTGGTTAACTTACCTGGGGAAGAGGAGCCGCCAGGCGCTGGCAGCGGCCGCCCGCCCGCCCGCCCGGGGCGCAGACCCGAAGGGCGTGTTTTCGAGGATTTAACCCCCAGGTGAGCGGGCAGCGCTCCGCGGCCGCCGCCGCCGCCGAGCCCCGGCAGGTGCCGCGCACGTCGCCCCGGCGTCCCGGACCCGCCGCCCCACGGACAGCGCTCCCCCCTCCCACGCGGGGGTGTGTGGAAGGGGGGGACGTCGCCCGCCCGCCCGCCCCCCTCGACGGGCTCAGCCCTCCGGCGCCGCGGCCCCGCAGCCCCAGCCTAACGGTTTCCCCGACGCGGGCTCCGGCGTCCCCCGGCGGCTCTCACCTCCGAGTCCCGCCGCTCCGAGGCGGAGGAAGGCGGCTCCCCTGGCGTGGTGGCTTCTGCGGGGCTCCGGCTCGTCCTCTCACTACCTTGACGCTGGGCCCGGCTCCCGTGGCCGCCGCTGCGCTGACTGTGGGGCTGGTTTCCCGGCAGTGACGGCGCCGCCTCAGCCCCGCTCTTCGCTCCCTCTCCGCGTAGCTCCCGCTTTCTGTTTCACCCGAGGGACCGCGAACGCCGCCGCCGCCATGATTACTACGGAGCCGGGAGGAGGAGGAGCCCGGAGTCGGCGCGCCCCAGTGCGGCTGCGCGAGCCCCGCCGACGGCGCCCCCGGCCGCGGGGACCCGGAGCCCCCGCGCGTGCCCGGCGCCCCGCGGCCAGGCTTCGCAGGCGGCCAGGCGTGTGGCGGTATCGATCCCCGAGCCGCTCTCTATGCCCGGCAGTGCCCGGGGAACTGTGCCGATGATTGACACATCTGGGGCCACACACGCCATTCCAAATGCGTTTTAGAAAGCGCTCCCCACCCTCCACTCCCCGGAGATGAACCGTGTCAGCCCCTCTCCGAAAGCCCCACAACTTAGAATGCGGGCAGGTGCTTTGGGCTCAAACGTCTCCACTCCTGAGCATGTTGCGCCCCGGTATTTTATAGCACCCACAAAACAGACTGACTTCGTTCAGAAACGCAGTGGTTAATTTAGTGGTCTCGGACCAGCCAAATCGAGTGGAAACCCCGTTACCTTGATTTCTCCAACCGCGGAGACCGAAGCGAAGGCAGCAGCAATTTCCTTAAGCCTCAAGCAATGGGGGACGCTGCAGTAATGCCTGAGGGCTGGCCGGGACTGCTTACTTTTGCAGTTTCACCAGAAGCCTTGGGGAGAGGGTCGTCTTGGGACACCAAAGTCCTACCATGTCCTTCCAAAACAGGTGACTGATGGAACCGGGCTCTCCGTCTGACTTGTATTTAGGTTTATTAATTGTGCTGCGTTTTAAGATAGCAATCTTTGTTCACCATTTGACAGAAATCTCTTGAAGATGTACGTATTTTTTACATTCTTAAAGAAAACCATGGATAACGAAATTCTTAGTGGATCATTGAGTATCAAATGTAATTAATTACTCAGACCGTATACCAAAGTCCCAAGGGCTTGCAGAGCATATAGAGTTCCCACTTTTGTTTCTGGGTTTTTCTTTATCCCCCCCCCCCCCCCGGTGTTCTCCTTACTTTTGTGGAAGACCCCTCACTTGGCATAGGTTCATCTGCCTCTATATCCTCTATAACCCTTTCTATTTTCCTGCGCTGGTGGTGGTGGTGTCTTTTAAGCCCCCTTTTCTGCTTTTTCTCCTACTTTCCTCTACGGCTGCAAGCAATAATTGATCCGATGTTTATATCCACAGCCAACTAATGAGAGGTTCTTTCCCTTCCCTTCCGTAAGTAGGACAGGGACTCTAACAAATGGTATCTTGAGATGATTTTTTTTTTCTCTTCAATAAAGAACCAAAAGTCCTTTCCCCGAGAGAAATGTTTCATTTTCTTAACTTCCAGCTTTGGCCCTCTTCCAGACAAAATTGCTGGAAAGCTGATCTTGGAATAACAGAAGTATAACTGCTCATTGTTTGACAACATGAGAGTTTATATCAGAGTGTGGAGGAGTTGTGTGGCTTCTCCGTACTGCTGCCCAACTGTTGTTCGGCTTGAGGCTAAACTAGTGGTCTCCAAATTTAACTCAAAGCTAGTATTTTCCAGAGCTTTGTGCTTGTGAACGCTGTAAATAGGCAGAATCCTACAATCTGCCCCCTCAAGATTCTGGTCCCTTGATTCGGTGGTAGACAAAGAAGTAGATTTAAAAATAAACCTGCATTTTTAAAAGTATATGTAAAGCCTATCTACATGCCATAAGCAGAGCAAGAAATAATAGCTCCATTGAAGGAGAGGGGGCCATGTAATCCAAGACGTCATTGAAGAAGAACGAGACACTTTGATATGATACACAATGCTGTGAGATGGAGTTGGCTAAAAACTGGGGATTTATATCCTGTGGCGAGAAAGAAACATACACATAAATCACCCTAGCCAGAGAGGCACAAGAAACTATGTTGGCTTTGAACAGGCCTTAATTTTTCTTATCAGGAAAAACCATTTTCAACCCTCATCCTTCTTGAGCTCCAGGCAAGAGTCAACACTTTATTTTATTTCTTTATTTTTATTTTACTTATTATTTATTATTATTTTTATTATTTATTGTTATTATTTATTGTTATTTTATTTATTTATTTAGCACCCATTTTCTTCATTTTCCTCCCATTTTTCTGGACACAGTTTCTCCAGTCCTTTTGCATATTCCCATTCTTCTCCCTGCCTATGACACCCGTGTGGGCCCAGTGTTTAAGAACAAGTACTGCTCTTGCAGAGGACATGAAGTCAGTTCCCAACACCTACATTGGGTGGCTCACAACCACATATAACTCCACCTCCAGGAGTTCCAATACCCTCTTTCTGGCCTCCAACCAGCACTTGTACTCATGTGCATATGCTCAACACACACACACACACACACACACACACACACACACACACACACACCAACAAACAAACAGTCTTGACCTGATAATTGGCATTTCCTTCATGGAGATGTTTCCACTGACCATCATTCTTCTCACACCCCCTTTGCCACTATTTTGCCTTGGTCCTTTACTCTAGCAAGAGCCATCTCCAAAGTTTAAGAATGGTTGGGCTTTCTCTATGTTGATGTCACCAGTGCAGGCTCTCATTTCCCGGTTGCCAGGTCCAAGTCCAAGTCTCCTAAGGAGCCTGAAAGCGTTTTAGAATCTGAGGAAGCTCTTCTTGGGAGGACTGGACTTGGAAACAACCCATGAGAGTCCGAGGAGTCATTTTGAGCGATGGAGAACACTCACCGACTGACCGTGTGGTAATGAGAGATCCAACCGCCAAGTGCTCCAGGCAGGGACTTTGTCAGGTTTGCCTCTGTGGAGAAAGTGGATGTGGCTATGAATGCAAGGCCATACAGAGTGGATGGAAGAGTAATGGAGCCAGAGAGAGCTGTGTCAAGAGAAGATCCTCAAAAGATCTTTGTTAGTGGTGTTAAAGAAGACATTGAAGAATATTACATGTGAGATTATTTTGAACAGTATGGGAAAATTGAAGTTATTGAAATCATGACTGACAGAGGCAGAAAAAATGGGGGCTTTGCTTTGTTGCATGTGCTGGCTAATTTTATGTCAGCTTGACACAAGTTAGAGTTGTCTGGAAGGAAGGAACCTCAATTGAGAAAGTGTTTCCATAAGATCTGGCTGTAGGGCATTTTCTTAATTAGTTATTGATGTGGGAGGGACCAGCCCTTGGTGGGTGGAGCCATCCCTGTGCTAGTGGTCCTGGGTTCTATAGGAAAACAGACTGAGCAAGCAAGCCACGATGAGCAAGCCAGGAAGCAGCATTCCTCCATGGTCTCTATATTAGCTCCTACCTCCAGGTCCCTGCCCTGCTTGAGTTCCTGTCCTGACTTTCTTCAATGATGAGCAGTGATATGGAAATAAACCCATCCTTCTCCACGTTGCTTTGGGTTGTGGTTGTTTATCACAGCAATAGTAACCCTAACTAAGACATTGCCTTTGACTACCATGACTCCACAGATACTATGACTGTCATTCAGAAATACTATACTGTGAATTGCCACAACTGTGAAGTAAGAAAAGCCCTGTGGAAGCAAGAGATGACTAGTGTTTCACCCAGCCAAAGAGGTCCAAGTGGCTCCGGAAACTTTGGTGGTGGGGAGTGGGAGGTGGTTTTGGTGGCAACGACAATTTTGGTTCTGGAGGAAACTTCATGATGGCTTTGGTGGCAGCCATGATGGTAGTGAATATGGCAGCCGTGGATAGATATAATGAATCTCGTGATGGAAGCAATATTGAAAGTGGTAGAAGCTACAATGACTTTGGCAACTACAGCGATCAGTGTCTTCAATTTGGGGACCAATGAAGGGAGGAAACTTTGGAGGCAGAAGCTCTGGTCCTCATGGTGGTGGAGGCCAGTGCTTTGCTAAAGGGCGAGACCAAGGTGGCTGTGGTCGTTCCAGCAGCAACAGTGGCTATGGCAGTGGCAAGAGGTTCTAATTACTGCCAGGAAACAAAGATTAACAGGAGAGAAGGGCCAGGAACGTGACAAGGAAGCTACAGGTTGCAACAGATTTGTGAACTCAGACACAGTGGTGGCAGGGCCTAGCCGCTACAAAGAAGACATGTTTTAGACAATACTCCTGTGTGGGGGCAAAACACCCCCAAAACTATGTTTGTGACTAATTATATACCAGGTTATTTTACTTTCTATCCTGTGGGACAGTGTAAAACATTCCAACAAAGGGTTTTAATGTAGACATTTCTTCACCCATTCTGTTGATTGCTAAATGCAATAGTCTGAACGTAACGTTGAGAAACCCCTAAATCCTTGTTGTTATTATTATTCAAAGCAATTTTGTTTTCTGTTTCTGCTTCTATCCAAAATAACTTTGGAAACTTTAGCTTTGTTTCAAAGACAAGAAAGTCTGCTAAAGTGTTTTCCTAAGGCTGAAAAGGAACCTCAGGGATAGAGCCTAGCATATGTGAGATGCTGGATTTGATTTTCAACACACACACACACACACACACACACACACACAAAAAAAAAAATAATAATAAAATAAAATAAAAACCAGAATACACACACTCACACAAATCATTTCCTAAGCTGAGTAGTAACTGTCCTAGAGAAGAAGTTCTTAAGTGTTGCCAAAAATAAAAATCTGCTGGGATGCTTATTTAAGATCTAGTAATTTGGACTGTAGAAATGGCTCAATGGTTATGCTCACTCATCCTGAGTACCTGAGTTCAATTCCCAGTACCCACATCAGGCTGCTCACAATTGCCTGTAACTCCAGCTCCAGGAAGATCTGAGGTCTCAGGCCTCTTCAAGCACAGGCACTAAGGTACACACACACACACACACACACACACACACACACACACACACACGATAGTTAAAGTAAATCTTTTAAAAAGATATATGATATGTACATATGTGATAGAACATTTCCGTTCCATTCTTCCTCCCTATCCCAAGAGTCTACATTTTATAAGCACACCAAGGGCTTCCAAAGAGGGTCATTCACAGACCACACTTTAAACAGCTTAGAGCAATATAAACAACAGTTAGCTTTCACAAGGATTTTTTTTCCCTCTGTGACATAGTATTAACTTGGATTAATGGAATGGTTTAAAAATTGCTCTTATCTATGGTTCAAGTTTTTATATGGTTTCTTCTTTATAGAGAAGCTAAGAAGGACTAAGAGATAAATGATAATCCTAATAGCCCAAATTTGTTGGTGTAAATGATTCAAAGCATACTACAGAGGACAGGTATCCCTTCCCACAAGGGAAAAGACTTACACTCTTACCTTACGGAGTAAGTAAGTTTTCCCATATGAAAGGGCTATACAGTCATAGAACAGACTATAAGGATTTTTCTCTTGGTTGAAAAAATAGTTTCTATATCTGTTCTTGGATCTGTCAACAGCTCTTTGATGCCATGTACAGATTCAGGAGAGTCTGATATGTGCCTTGGGTTTGAGCACACCATTATCATTATCCAGCACAACCAGATGACATACGAATCCATTTTAGAGACAGAAGAGAAAGATAGCCATCTGTGAGGAAAATGAGACAGAAGATGACTTGGGAGTTTTAGAACTTTCCTCAAATGACTTGGCTTCTCCACTCCCAACCCCCAAGCCCCCGCAAAAGGAGAAAAACACAGACTTCAAACCAGAGCAATGTTTTCTTTCCCAAGATAACAATGAGGTTCTAATCTGGAAAAAAAAATACAGGAGTTTAGAAAAATGAAAAGCCATATAGTCTAAATTCACTTGTAACTTGCCAAACTTAAATTCCTTCTCAAACTTCTAAACTAAATATTTACACAAAATTGCATTTCACAACAACCAGACAAATCAACTATTCGTGGTAGTGGGCATATCTTTACACAATCATTTGTCTTTATTGTAATATTTTAAACTCTACTATAAAATGAAAGGGACAGTGCTTGAATTTAGACAAACTTGTATAAAATGTAGAAAAACTAGCAAAGTATTGATATATTTAAGGGGTTTTGGTTTTGGGTTTGTTTTTTTTTTTTTTTTTTGTGTGTGTGTGTGTGTGTGTGTGTGTGTGTGTGTGTGTGTTTGTGTGTGTTTGTTTTGATATAAGGTCTCGCCATATAGACCTGGTTAGCTTGGAACTCATAGATCCTCTGGCCTCTGAGGCCTGAGTGCTGGGATTAGAAGTGTGTGCTACCACACTGGCTCAAGGAAGTCTTGACAAAGCATTTAATTGCATAGTAGTGGTATGAATTTGGTTTGCCTTCTCAAAACTTACACTGGAGGTTCTTTCTCACCAGGGGAATTAAAAAGTTGGAAACTTAATCTGCCCATGTATTTAGAGACAAGGCATTGAGAAGGGATTAGGATGAGATGAGCTCATCAGGATGGATCCCCAGTGAATGAATTCCTGTGGCTTTATGAGATTCGAAGCAACACATGTTTATGCATACTCCCGTCTCTTAATGAGTGATGCTTTGTACCACATCAGGAGTCTGTTAGAAGGTTATCACTAGATGCAGCCTTTTACTTTGCATCTCCAGGACAATGGACCAAAATAAGCCTTTTTGCTGTAGAACTGATTCCATCTTGCTGTATTTGTACTATTAGTAACAGAAGACAGACTAATGCAATATTATAATCTGATTGAAACTGTAGGTCTCAGGAGTAAGCTCACAGAATAGACAACATTACCCATTTAGTCTTTACCACTATCGTGAGGCAAACAACCTCAAAACAAACTTTTCATATCTCTATTAAGTTTTTTTTTCCTCTCTGTAAATAATCCTACTCTATTATCTCTATTGACATGCTCAAACATGCTTAAGTCCTAAGGCTAAAATATCTAAGCTTAAGTTGTAACTCTAGCTACAAAAACAATTAAGTACTTTAAGTGAGGGATATGGTCATTAATGAAATGACTTGTTATATTAATTTTCTTAATAACAGTATCTATTGAAACAGATATGAGACTAGTTATCTTACTCAAGGACAAACTCCCTTCTAGCAAAAGTCCCATTTAAATTGACAATCTAAATTTGCTTCGGAAGGGGTCTATTGCAAAGGAGAAAATCATTCAACAGTCAAGAATCATTTGCAGAATTCCTTTTATGGAAAAGATTCTGTACAAAGAACAAGCACCTTGACCTTGACACATTTCCTTTTCACACTGAGCATTTATTTACCATTTGCTCTTAACTCCAAATCCATCCTGTCTATCATTTTATGTGTATATGTATATGAGCATGTGTGTGCTGCCATGTTCATGTCTTAATCATTTCTCTACCTTTTTTTTCTCTTTTTTTGAGACAGGGTCTCTCATTGAACCTGGAACTTAATTGCTTTGGTTAGACTAGCTGGCCAGTGAGATCTCAGGATCTGCCTGTCTCCACCCTCTAGCTCTGGAGTTACATGCATACATATCTTTTTTTTTAAATTTTTTTTAAGGTCCCCATAGTTGTGCAGTGCTGAGATCAAGAAATGCCCTACTCTCCATTATTTATTGTTATGTAAAATAGTGCTTTTTTTCAGGATGTGCTTTGCCTTGGGAGACTTTCATAAGCAGCTTTTGATTCAATTGTGAGGGTGGAGAATGATGGTGCTCTAGGGTGGACCAGTAAACAACACTATCTTGCCAGTACCACCCATGTATCACTGACTGATAAATGACTGATTCCTGAGCATAAAAATGATATGGCCCTTTACTTATTAGGGTGAATTGAGGCTTAGGGCACATGGGCGTATTAAAACCATATCAAGAAAAACCACGCCCAAGACCTTACCAGATGTTCCAGACTGAGAAATGGGTGTAACTCCTTCACCTGGACCTATAAGATGCCAGACACCTAGCACTGTGATGTAACAGCCTCAAACTGACCTGTCATCTCATAATTGGGAAATGCCTTAAGGAACAACAGACAAAGAATTCTCAGCTATCTCTGGGGCTTAAGCTCAGTTTGGTCACCCACTATTGACCATGCCTATTGGATTGCTATCTGCCTGTCCACCTGAAAACCCTTCTGGACCTGGTTCTGCCATTCCTGTCCCAACCTGGTGGCTCTGTCCTTTCACATTGAAACTGGACTCAACTGCACCAGGAGGTCAACCCTGTCTTTCTCTCTCTCTCTCTCTCAGCCTACTCCTGAAACCTCTCAGATTCTGCTGTAGCCTCTTTAACTTGCATTTATTCTGTAAACTAGATAGATAAATAGATAGATAGATAGATAGATAGATAGATAGATAGATTTACTGCATGATATGTGATATGAGTTAATATTAATTAAGATTGATTAAAAGACCTTAATTTGCCTCTGCTGAATCCAAGGAGGTGGGGATTATCTGGCAAAGTGAAAGACCTGCACTCTTTGAATTTATCGAATACATTTATTCAATAAATTTATGTTTATTTATTTATTCAATAAATTCTGACATTGTGGAAGGACATGAGCATGCATGTCTGTTTCTGACATAGCATGGCACATTTCCAACACAAAGCAAATACTTTACCCATTTGACCATCTACCCAGTCCCAAGCCCACCCATGGTTTATGCTCTACTTTGGAATGCCTGTGCCAATAGGAAGCTCTAGTAACTAAACAGTGTTTGGAAGGATGAGCAAAAGACAGGTCTTGCTTCCTATTGTGATGACTATCAGTGTAGTTCCTTCAAAAGATGTCAGTTATGATTCTCTATTTAGCCCCTTGACTTCTGTGGACCTGCAGACCTATAGATGGTCATTACTTCCTTTACCTATCTCCACTTGCTCTTTCTATTATTGTCTGCTTAGTTTTGTTTTGTTTTCTAACATCTGTATGACTAGTTGCTCAGACATGAATCTGTCTGAAATACTTACCATGGGTTCTGATTTCTGAAGCCTTAATTTAGAGTTTGACTGATAGATTTTTACCAGACTGATTCAAAACACTTGGGGAACTCAAAATATACTCATGCAAAAAAAAAATAGTCAGAGATATAAAAAAAGAATAGCCGGGATGGCAGTTGCTATAGAGTTCAAAGGAACAATATGACTAGTTGCTGTGGGATGCTCAAAGACCAGCATCATACTTTGAAATTTTAGAATGTAATCTTCAAAACAACACTGTGATCAAAGTACTATGAATTTCACTCCATACACGAGAAAGGTAGCTGTGAGAGGTTCAACTTAGTTGCCCAGGCACACAGCTAAGACAGTGGCAGGGCTGAGATTCAACCCTCTGTAGTCCTCAGCATCCTCATTCCATTAGTTCACAAATCTTGAGAAAGCCTGGAATTTAAGGGAATCCTGAAGAATAGAATTCAAATGGAATGATGCTTATAGAATGTTACAAAGGCAGTCAAGTGAGAAAATATCAAGTATTCCTAGGGTTAAGAATCCAGGACAAAAATCCATGATGGGAAGTGTGGAGATGCAGAAGAAATGTGTAGAAGCCAAGTTCAGGATGATTTTAATGGAATATGAAGAATTTTTAAACCATTTAATTTTGTGAAGGGTCAAGAAAGTGAATGAGCAAAGGACACATGTTCAACTTTGTTCATAGCAGCATTATTCGTAATAGCCAGAACCTGGAAACAACCTAGATGCTCCTCAACCAAAGAATGGATTAAGAAAATGTGGCACATATACACAATGGAGTACTACACAGCAGTAAAAAGCAATGACAGCATGAAATTTGCAGGCAATTGGATGGAACTAGAAAATATCATCCTGAGTGAGGTAACCCAGACTCAGAAGGACAAATATGGTATGTACTCACTCATAAGTGGATACTAGATGTAAAGCAAAGGATAACCAGACTACAACCCACATCTCCAGAGAAGCTAGCTAACAAGAAGGACCCAAAGAGGGATGCATGGATCGCCCTGGGAAGGAGAAATAGATGAGATCTCCATGAGTAAACTGGGGATAAGGTGGGACAATAGAGGGTAGGGTTTGGGGGGTGAGGACATAAGGGAACAGGATGGCCCAGCTGGAACAAGGACAGAGTGGAAGAGCAATGAAAGAGATACCATGACAGAGGGAGACATTATGGAAATAAGGAGAAACGGGTGCTAGGGAAGTTCCCAGGAATCCACAAGGATGACCCCAGCTTAGACTACTAGCAATAGTGGAGAGGGTGCCTGAACTGGCTTAGCCCAGTAATCAGATAGGTGAATACCCTAACTGTCATCATAGAGCCTTCATCCAGTAACTGATGAAAGCAGATGCAGAGATCCATAGCTAAACACCAGGCTGAGCTGCAGGAGTCCAGTCAAGGAGAGAGAAGAGGGATTCTATGAGCAAGGGGCATCAAGATCATGATAGTGAAACCTACAGAGACAACCAAACCAAATGAGTGGGAACTCATAAAATTTAGATCAACACCTGTGGAGCCTCATAGGACTGGAATAGGCCCTCTGCCTAAGCGAGACAGTTGTGTAACTTGATTTGCTTAGGGGCCCCCCTAGCAGTAGGATCAAGATCCATCCCTGGTGCATGAGCTGGCTTTTTGGAGGCCACTACCTATGGTGGGACACCTTGCACAGCCTTGAGACAGGGGGAGGGGTTTGAACCTGTCTCTACTGAATGTACCAGGCTCTGCTGACTCCCCATGGGAGGCCTTACCTTCTTGTAGGAGGGAATGGGGGGGGCTGGAAGGGTGGGAGGAGGGAAGAAGGGGATCTGTGATTGGTATGTAAAATGAATAAAACATTTCTTAATTAAAAAAAGTGAATGAGCAAAAGTGAAGAAGCTATTTGGTGACACAGATTAATGGCCTTCATTGATATTTGTCAAGTCACTGTAGTTGTCAAAAGTTTTTAAAATAACTAACACATTAAAATAAAACACAACAACATTATGGATTACTTCCATTACATCATATGTTCTAGTTATTTTTGTGATTGTGGTGATAAAACACTGATCAAAAGCAACTTGGAGAGGAAAAGATTTATTTGGCCTATGCATACTGGTCACAGTCCATCACTGGAAGAAGCCAAAGTAGGAACTCAAGCAAGACAGGAACCTGGAGGCAGGAACTGAAGCAGAGATCATGGAGGAACAGGAACACAGCTTGCTCTCTATGGCTTGCTCAGCCTGCTTTCGTATATAACCCATGCCATGCCCAGCTGCCCAAAGATGGCACCACCTACAGTGGACGAGGTCTTCCACGCCAATCCATTAATCCAGAAAGTGCCCCCCACAGTATGGTGATATTTTATTTGTATTAAAATGTTATTTGTATGTTAATAAATAAAGTTGCCCGGGGGTCAGAGCTATTAGCAAGCCATAGGAAAGCCTGGCAGTGGTGGCATACGCTTGTAATCCCAGCACTTGGTAGGCAGAGCTAGATAAGTTTCTGTGTGTTCAGGGATACAGCCAGCATCGGATATACACGCCTTTAATCTCAATACCAACCATAGAAGACCCGGAGGTCTGTACAGACAGGCAGTGACAAGGCGGTCATGTGGTTGAGTTTACAACCAATGAGAAGGCAGAACAGAAAGTCTATATAAAGACTTTAACATGGGAGGTAGCTCTCTTTTTCGGAGAGGTAGGACCACCACAGAAGGAAGAGTAAGGTTTTAGCTCTTACCTCTGACCTCTTGGCTTTCTTTGCATTGGTTCTGTGTTTCTTATTTAATAAGACGGTTGGTTACATCTACACCACAGACTTGCCCACAAGCCAATTTGATGAAGGCATTTTTTTCAATCAAGTTTTCCTCTTTCTTGATCAGTGGTTCTCAGCCTTCCTAATGTTGCAACCCTTTAATACTGTTCCTCATGTTGTGGTGACCCTCATTTTATTGCTACTATAATTTTGCTACTGTTATGAATTGTAATGTAAATATCTGATATGCAGGATATCTGATATGTGACCCCAAAGGAGTTGTGACCCACAAGTTGAAAACCACTGTCTTTGATGATCCTAGCTGTGTCAAGTTGATTTTAAAAAAATAAAGGAAAAAAATAATCAGCATACCAAGTGATAAGAGAAGAATTTTAAGTTAAAAGAATTTCAAAATGAGCCAAAAAGGACAAAAAAACTAATATGCCTTTAAAATATACAGTGAAGAAATAGCAGCATTTCTTTGACAAACTGAAACATTAACACGAGATTCTAATCAAATGGGTCGCCAATTCGCCCACCAATGGAATGTGATGTTCTGCTACAAACCTATTCTGGAAGCAACTGGCTTCAGACATACTATGGGTGAGATCAACTTTTGAGAGCTAGCTTAAGCATTCAATTGTCTTTTATAACTTTACTTCCATGAAAAAAAATGCTTTTGAAACTTTTAAATAGCAGACTTTTGAATCAACTTTTGGAATATAACCTATTTGCAACTTGGAGGCTCTCTGTACTTCAAATGTAGATCATCTGTTATAACCAGTGCTTCAACACCACTGAATCTCAGGGGATTTCAAATTAGTGTATTTCTTTCCAATCCAATACCTCATTTTAGAATGAAGAATTTTAAAATAATAACTCATTTGGTATGAGCAAGAGGCAAATCCAATGACTTTTCACTATAAGAGACCTGGTGATAAGGGAGCAAACATTCTGTGTATATAAGCATTAAAACACATGTGATTAGTAGTTTTTATCTCCACAACGCAAAGGTAAGGAAACATCAAGAATTGAGTTGATTATCTTTGAAATGCCTGCCTAGTATTCTTCTTCATAGTAACATTTAGAAATTGTAGGGAATATCTTTTACCGCTTGATTAGAACTGTAAAGATTGTTGTAGTAACTTTCTAGTACACAGTACATAAAAAGTTGCAGGCTCAGATTGACAAGTGATAACTTGTGTGAGAAAAACTGGCCTCTTTTCCAGGAAGTGAAATGGTCTTGTTGATCAAGAAAAGGCTATGAAACACATGATTGTATTTCTAGGTCATTTTACTCTTTCGAGTAATTCCTTGCTTCCACTTAAACAATAGAGCCATTGTAGTGGATACAGAATATCAAGAAATATCTCTCTTCTTCCAGCCCATATTCTCTAAAGATGTTAATCATGCCCATTAAATTCAGAGCTCATAAGCTGAAGACACGATTTATATCAATAAACTTCTGTACATCCTCTAGCAGGACAGTGGTATTCTTAAGGAAGGCTCATGTGGTATTTTTACCCTAGGAGTCTTTGGGGTTTTTGTTTGTTTGTTTGTTTGTTTGTTTGTTTGTGTTTTGCTTATTTTATGAACCAGATTTATTTCTGGTTCATTTATCATATAGGCGACTATTGGTGAAATTAGTAAGGCAACTCCACGTAGTTAAAAGGGAGGTTTATTTTGTGGAGTAACTCACAAGTGAAGGGATTGGTTACAGGGTCTGGGAAAGGTGTAGAGCAGTCCAACATTGCTCGGTCTACCTCCAGCGTCCAGGGTCCAGGAACCAGGAGAGCTGGAGCATCCGGATCTCGGGTCTTCAGGATCCTCTCCCAGCCCCGCCTTGTAGGCGTGACAGTTACTGAAGCCTCAATGGGGGTTGGAACTTCCAGATCAAAGCTGGAATGGCTACCCACTACAGGTGACAAAAATTATATCATGTATATATTTTTAAAAGTTCAAAATCTTAAAAACGTATCATATACCTGACGGATTGTAAGTGTTACATTTGCTTGGAGTCTAGCTATTCCTTTATTTTATACCATGTCTTTTAAATACCCCATTGTGGCAATCTTCTTGACAGTAAAGGTGTTAGACTAGAATTCAAGACCCTGGGATGACCAAGTCCTCATTCAAAAGAACTGCCTCAAGTCCAGGTATGCCCATTGCCATTTGGTTCCAATAGAATTTTAATTTCCATAATTTCTCTTACCACCTCTTGGGGTTATTTGGAAGTATTTCTTTTTTCTTTCCAAACATTTTAGAAACATGTTTTATTCTTTTTTAGAAGAATGTGTAGAGAACAGTACATAGCTTGTTTCCATTATACTTTTTAAACTTCTAAAATCACTTTATTGCGAATGTTTCACATATGAGAAGTTGGACAAATTTTGTGTATGTAATGTGGTAAGCTTGAAGAGAAGTATACACCTGTGAGGCCATTATCACAGTCTATGCTATAAAACTATACATTAACTTTGAAAGTTTCACTTTTTCTCCCCTTGAATTCTAATTTTTCAAAAACTCTGGGCCGAGAACATGTTGTATACAATAGCTGTTTTTTGATGTTGTTAAACTCTCTATTATAGGGGGCTGGAGAGTTGGCTCAGTGGTTAAGAGCACCGACTGCTCTTCCAGAGGTACTGAGTTCAATTCCCAGCAACCACATGGTGGCTCACAACCACTTGTAATGAAATCTGGCACCCTCTTCTGGCCTGCAGGGACACATGCAGGCGGAATACTGTATAATAAATAAATAAATAAATAAATAAAGAAATATCTGAAATCTTTATAAAAAAAAAAAAAAAAAAAAAAAAACTCTCTATTATAACAATGTGTGATCAACTAAAAATATTTACCTGAGAAAATTATATTTCCCTGTTCCTGCAAAATTCTTCATATCTACTTAACTTGTTAGTGTTGCTGTTTAATTTTTCATTTTTCTTGTTAATCACTTTATGTTTCTGTTCTGAGTTTTAAAAATAAATTCCCACTGAAGTTATCAGTTTGTTTTCTTAGTAATTTAGTTACAAATGGCTTTACATCTTGAGGACTGTATTTTTAAATACATGTTGAAAATAGTATATTTTCTTAGTGGTCACTACTTAGTATTATTTAATGTGTCTCTTTGTAGACTAAAATTCTCTTGGCCTCTTATTCTGGGTGTTACTGTTTTTTTTCACGTGTGTGTGTGTGTGTGTGTGTGTGTGTGTGTGTGTGTGTGTATGTGTGTTTGAATCAAATTTGCATCCCTGGGATGAAACCAATTTGGTCTTATGTGTTTCTTATGATTTTTTTAATGTGTTTTTAGAATTCAGTCTCCCGGTTTTTTCCTGAGAAGGGATTTTGGTCTGTGGGTTTGTTTGGTTTGTACCTTTATTTGGTTTTGTGTCAGGGTAACATTGACTTCGTAGGATGCATTTGGTAATGTCCCTCCCTTTCTGAGCTGTGGAGCAGTTTGAGAAGAGCTAGTTGGTTCCCCCTCAACAGTGTGGTAAAATTCAGAAGAGAATCCCTACAGCCCCAGGCCCCCTTTTCGGGGGGAGGGGAGATTCTAATGACTTCTCAGTCTCATTGCCTACTGTGGGGTCATTTTTTAACTGTTTGTGCCTTCTGGGTTTAATTTGGGTGGGTTTTATTCATTAGAAACTTATCTTTCTCCTAGGTTTTCCAGATCTTGAAATACAGACTTTCAAAGGATTCCCTAATGATCTTTTGGGAGGACTGTTGTTCTCATATGTAATCTTGTTGATTTGGGTCCCCCTCCATCTCTCTCTCTCTCTCTCTCTCTCTCTCTCTCTCTCTCTCTCTCTCAGTAGATTATGTATGGTCTGTCACTCTTGCTCAGTTTTTCAAATAGAACAAATTCTTAGGAGGACCCTAAATATTGTTCTTTTTTCCTGTTTAATTCATTTCTTCTCCAGTCTTCATTTCTTGCTATCTACAGCTTTGGGGTTCACATCCCCACCCCCAGATCTTTATGTGCATCACCACATTATTTGTTTGTGAACTCTCTGGCTTTAAAAGTCAAATATCTATAAAGTTCTTACAAGTGTCTTGGCTGTGTCCCAAAGGTTCTAGTAGGTTGTTTAGGAATTTTGATTTGACTCTGAATTTTACATTTTTCTCACTGATTTCTTCAAAGACCTCTGTTCATTCAAAGGTGTAATGTTCAGTCTCCATGTTCCTGTGTAGTTTATGAGTGTTCTCTTGCTACTGATTTTTAAATTTTATTTCACTGTGGTCTGATGTTCAAAGGGGTTTCCCTTCCTCTCTTTCTTTATATGTATTCCCTGTCTGTTGGGTAGACTACTCTATAGACAGCTATTAAACTCAACTGATCTATGGTGTAATTTAGCCCTGAAGTTTCTTTGATGACTTTCAATTTGGAAAATACGTGGGTGAAGTCTCCCACTGTTGTATCAGGACATCTGTGATGTTTTAGTGTTTGTTTTATGAAACCAGGAGCTCAAATATTTGGTGCATAAATATTAACAACCATTATATCTTCTTGGTGAATTGTGTCCTTTATCGGTATGTAGTAGCCCTCCTTTTCTTTTCTAACTAGTTTTGTTTTGAAGTTTACTTTATCAGATATGAGAATTACTCTCCCAACTGCCTACAGCATCCATTGGTAGGTTGATTCTCAATCTTGTAGGTTTTGGTGTCTTTGTATCTTGAAGACAGAGCATACTTGGATTTTTTATAGGACAGGTCTTACTATAAAGGCCTAGAAGTCATATATATATATATATATATATATATATATATATATATATATATATATATATATATCAGGCTTGCCTTGAATGCTCAGAGATTCACCTGTGTCTGACTTCTAAGTGCTGGGAATAAAAGTGTGCATCATCACCCGGGCCTAGGTTTTGTTGTTGTTGTTGTTTTGTTTTGTTTTTTTAATCCAGTCAGCTAATGTGTGACTTTTAATTGGTGAGTTAAGTTGATTTGCAATTAAGGTATTGTTGAGAGGGATTTACTGTTGACTATGATTTTGTTAGTTGTTGGTTTAGTTGGTTGGGTTATTGCTGGTTCTTTTCTTCTTCCTTCAATGTTAGTATGAATACTTTGTAGTATTTCCCAATTGGATAACTAACCCTCCTGTATTACTTTGTTCGTCTCATGAAATGTGTTTATTCCTGTGTTCTCATGGGTGAAATGCCTTCTTCATCCTCTGTGCAGAGTATTTTTGAAGGGCTAGCTTTCGTTATCAGGAGTGGCCCTAAGTTGTGTTTGTCTCGGAATAATTCTTTTTTTTTTCTACATCTATTTTAAGAGATAGCTTTTCTGGATATAGGAATCTTGGTTGACAGTTATTCACCTTCATATATCCTTGAAATGTACCTTTCCATGATTTCCTGGCTTTGGGAGTTGCTCACGAAGGGTGTGATATTATTCTGAGAGTTCTACCATTGTATGGGAGCTGATGTTTTTCCCTTACAGCTTTCAGTATTTACTTTGCATTTTTAAAAATTAATACATTTCCTTGTCTATTTTCTGCATGTGTCTGGGTATGAACTTGCCATGGAGCATGTTTGAGGGGCAGAAGACAATTTGTAGGAGTCAGTTCTCTCCTATCATGTAGGCCTTGCAGATTGAACACAAGTTGTCAGGATTCGGGGCAAGGGCATTTACCAGCTGAGCCATCTTGCTGGTCCTTATTTTTGACATCTTGACTATGACATAATGCAGAGTTCTTCTCTTGTCATGCCTCTTTGGGCTTCTAAATGCCTTGTGTGTTTGGATTTATAGAAGTTTGGAATTTCTCAGCTATAATTTCATTGAAGACATTTTCTAAGCTTTAAGGCTGGATCTTAGCACCTTCTATCCAGTAGATTTTTAGGTTTGATCTCTTGAACATATCCTAGAGTTTTGGGAATTTTTGTCATATTCATTAATAGTTTTCTTTGAATGTATCTGTATATACTATTTCTTGGCCTTGGCCTTAGTTCTTCTGCTTGGTCTTGTCTGGTGGGGATGATCCCTGTTGTGTTTTTTCATTTGATTTGTTGTTTCTTTTATTTCCAGAATTTCTATTTGGTTTATTTGGGCACTATAATTTCCCCTTTTCCCTTCCGTTTCAAAATTTTCTTTTCGCATTTAGGTACTTACTTTATGTGCACATGTACATACATATATGTGTTTGGGAACATGCCATGTGGAGTGTGTGGAGATCAAAGGATAATTGTTGAGAGCTGGTTCTCTGCTTCTGCTCCCGTGGCTTCCACAGATCCAACTGATGTGATCAGTTTGATGGCAAGTGTCTTATCCACTGAGCTATTCTGCCAGCCCCTCTTCCGTGTTTTTTCAATTTTTTCTTCCATATTGCTGTTTCATCTGCTTTATTTTCTAATGTAGATCCTGAAATTGATTTTTTTACTTCCTTCATCTGCTTAATTTAGTCCTACATATGGCTATCAACTCTTTCTAAAGTAGGACCCTTCAATCTTCTCCTGGCATTTCAAATCTAATTATCTTTGTTTCCCAGCATTAAGAAGTTACCAGCTTGTGGGGATGTCATGATGAAATGCTGTCTCATGATGTCCGTGTTTCTTGGTGTCTGTTGGGATGTATATCCTCTGGTTTATGTTTCTTCCCCTTTCTCTTCACTGTTTTTGGTTGTTTTGCTTTATGAGAGTTCTTCTGATGAGTCCTCTTCATTTGGGTTTATGCTTAGAGGAGAGCCAACTGCAGATGTTGCAGTGTGACAGAAGTCCTGGTGGTAACTGTAGGTGGAGGTGCTTGTGAACTCATCTCTGTCCCCCACGAGGCTCAGAGATTGGCACTGGGCTACTGGTTTGGGAAACTACAGGTTATAGGGTATTATTATCGTTGTTTTAGGGTATTAGTATCAATATTTAGGTAGTGAAGTAAGGAGGGAATAGAAAAAGAAAAAGGAAGGGGGAAAGGAATAAGAAAGTAGAGGTATCCAGAGCAATAGGAAAGTACTGTATATTAGGTTTGGAGAAAGGGATGACTGATTAAAAAAAAGCATTTCAATCAGAAGTAAGTTACAGCACAGCAAATGAATAATTAAAGTACTAATATCTAAGTGATAAAAATGAAAATTAAAGATTAACATAATAAAAATAAAAATGGGCAATACAATGAAATAAAAGAAAATTCAATTCCAGACTGATTTAGATTTTTATCCTGGTTGGAGAGGTATGGTTTTTCCTGTCTTCTCCTTGTATTGTCATTATTATTGTTATTATTATTATTATTATTATTATTTTATTAATTTAAAAAACTATGCCGGGCGGTGGTGGCGGCGGCGCGTGCACGCGCGCGCACGCCTTTAATCCCAGCACTCGGGAGGCAGAGCCAGGTGGATTTCTGTGAGTTCGAGGCCAGCCTGGTCTCCAAAGCAAGTTCCAGGAAAGGCACAAAGCTACACAGAGAAACCTTGTCTCGAAAATAAAATAAAATAAAAATAAAAAACTATAATAACATAAATGGGGAGGAGGGTTGCTACTCTCAGTATTCCAAACAAATAAGTGTGTCCTTCCAGGGAGAGGTGTTTCTTGGTCAAAGACCACTTTCTACCCATCTTCACCCATTTGATTTCCCCAGGTTGCAAACTACAACTCTATCTTTTGCTTTTCAGACAAATATGGCAAAGCGTTCCGTGTCTGGGGCTCCAAGGAGCATGGAGGGCCGGCCAACCTGTGTTTACCTTTGATCAATCTGTCCTGAAGGGCGGCAAGCTCCACCACAAACTTCTATAATCCATCCATATAGCTCTTTGTGGCTACGGCTGGGGTAGAGGGAGTGGGGGATCAGAGGGTGGGTCATGGGAGGATTGAGGATTGAGTGTTTCTCGGCTTTAAACTCTACTAGCGCGCATTTGGCTACATTGTCCACAGCCTATGCTGCGTGGGGTGTCTATGGTTCCATGTTCCAGGTTACTCTACGTTTTTTGCACTTTCCACACATTTTGATCCCATGTTCCTCTTTCTGAGTTCAGTTCCCAAGTTCAGGACTCTTTGCTCCTCTGGGAAATGGTGCGGTGTGGGAGAAGGTAGGTGTTGAGAATCTTTCAACTTCAGGCTCCCACACCCCTTTTCTGGCCCCGTGCCTGCAGCTGGCTGTGTTCTCCCTTCCTCTTTGAGCATGCTGAATCCAGACTTAGATTTGACTTTCTAGAGATGGAACTGTCTCTCTCCCCATTCTCAGAGCACACTTGCCTGGTGGGTCCCAGCTCCGTGAGAAGCTTGGTGTGGCTGGGAGACATGGCTCACTTCTTTACCAAGAAAAATCTCTGTTTTCTGTGGCCTTTCTCTTGTTTATCTACTGCTGGCTTTTTAATCTTGACTTTCTTCCAATCTCAGTATCTCTCTTAGCTGTGTTTTAATATAATTACACCTTTGTATGTTACTTTATGCATTTGACAAATTACTGGAATTCGGTGGATAGGTTTTATTAGAATTCCAAAGAAGCCTATCACACAAAAATAATGTAAAATTTCATCCCTAGGACTTCAGGATCCTTGTATTGTTCTTTCCACGTTTTGATCCTAGAGATAGAATTAACTTCAGAGGATGAAAACTAGGACATCAGTGATGGAGTGCCTTAAGGGAGCATCTCCCAAAGAGTGGGTCATCTTCATAACTAAGAAATATAGCATGGTTATCTTTATGTAGAAGTCTAGTTACACTGAAGCAAGACAGTCAAAAAAGAATGTTGTGAGGACAGAGGGTATGATCTCTTTGGCTCATTCATTCTTCTACCAGGCTAGACCCTAGATTCTCAAACCATGGTGAATTCTGAAGGTTTTGTTGTGACATAACTACTCATTTGGCTGAGGCAGCATTATGGAAAGTATTGAACTTGAGATGCCCACGATACAGACAGACAAAACTGAAGGACCTGGACTACTATGGTAGCATTTTGCAGCATTTTTCAGGGACCTGCCAGTAACTGAGATGCATTGTATTTCACTGCTATTCTATCTGAAAGGGCCAGTCATTTCATCTTCTTGGTACACTTTGGATTATTGTTTAGTCCTATAGCATGTGTAGGTTCTTCACATTTATTTCTTATTAATCCTTTTCCTTCCTCGCATAGTCCTTGATACATTTTGCAATGCAATAGGGATTCTTGGTACTGTATTAAAGTTATTTGTTCAAACATCTATGTGACTAGACTGAGATCCATGAGAATAAGAGCTAATTTTAGTCATCATGATTTTTTACCTTTATCACATCTTTAGATATTTGTCTTTTATTGGGAATTCTCATAGATTTGGTTTTTTTCTAAGAAAAAATTCTAATAGGTTGAGACTTGTCTATATAAATAAATGTTTTACTTTTTGTGATGATTTGAATGAAAATGGCCCCCATAGACTCATAGGGAGTGGCATTGTTGGAGGTGTGGTCTTGTTGGAGTAGGTGTAGCTTTGTTGGAGGAAGTGTGTCACTGGGGGTGGCCTTTGAGATTTCAGAAGCTCAAGCCAGGGCCAGTGTCACTCTCTCTTCCTGCTACCTGCTGATCCAGATGAAGAACTCTCAGCTACCTTTTCAGCACTATGTCTGCCTGCACGCCACCATGCTTTCTGCCATGACAATAATAGGCTAAGCCTCTGAAACTGTAAGCCAGCACCAATTAAATGTTTTCCTTTATAAGAATTGCTGTGGTCATGGTGTCTCTTAGAACACTAACTAAGACACTTTTTCTCACTTTGAGTTCATGCTTTCTTTGGAGTACATACAAATACATACATCTACATCTATAAAAACTTCATTGTTAATGATTGGGGCCAAGATAGTTAACTAGCTAATGTTCATTCTCCCTATCCTACATACAAATGAAAAAAAAACTGAAATAAATAAAACATCTGAAACAAAAACCTGTATTCCCAAGTCTTTCTTAAGGATAAAGGCAATGATGTTAGCCCATTCTGAACTGTGAACAGATATTACTGGGTAGGACTTCCAAGAAAACTCTTTACAAGGAATACGGATTTAGGTGGGTTAAAGGTCGTCATTTGAGCTTTTCTCTATCTTTCTTGCTATCAGAACAAGACACATTGGGAGATGGAACAGGGCTGCATTACTGTACCTTGGAAGGATACTGCATTACAACTTTTGTCAGGGACAGAGTTATGGTAACTCCCTGAAGTGGCATAACAGGGGCTTGGGAGACACTTAGGGAAAATGTAATGAAATATAAAGGAGAAAGCTTTCTTTGGAAGCAGTGATGTTCTAGCTTGGGAGAAAAAGTCTATTCAGACAGCAGGGTGACAAACCAGACTTCTGTCTTTTAGGCACATCTTATATTATGTACAGTACATACAGAAAGTGAACATACCAGAGAATTGGAAGATGGGAGCTAGATACTATAGGTTAGCATGAGCCATCTAGAAAGTTCCTGGCGAGGATGATTTCCCTTTGGTCCTAACAAGGGAGATGTTTTCCCTGCTTCAATGGCATTCATTAGAACTTCTTTACCTGTTACACATTTTACAATATTTCCCCGACCCCATTATTTAGTGTTTCTCTTAGCAGCAAAATCTGTATGAAGTATTATACGTGAGCTAATTAACTCTTCAAAAGAGTACAAAAAATTCAAGAAGTCTGAAAAATAAATGCACAAATTGACTTGATCTGGAACCTGTTGTGAAATGTTATGTTTATAATGAATCTGAAGAAGAAGAACAACAACAAAAAATAGCCAAAACAGAGTTAACACTTCTTAGTGAATATTTGTGCTACTAAAATTCAAACCAAATCATTTTGCTTAAGAGTAGATGGATGTAGGCCAGGAGCAGTGGCCTGTGTCTGTAATCCTGGCACTAGGGGTAAAGGCAGGAGAACTGTCTCAACACATGCTGCCACCTAGAGCAAGTTCCTGCCAGCCAGGGCTGCACAGCAAGATGTGGTCTCAGCAAAACAAAACAAGTAAAGGATAGCTTTAATGTTTTTTACATCGAATTTCAGGATGTAAATACATCTTGCTACTTCTCAGGCTCGCTGTACTTCTCTCGTTATGCCTGAACAACTCTCAGTCATAAAACTCCGGCATCCTTCCTATGCCTCACTGCACTTCTTACAAACAAAGAATTGATAAGGTTAATGAGTTCACCTATGAAGCCGATTAATAATTCACTGATTTCCTTGCCTATATTTATTAAGGCTTTAAAAAAAACCACGATGAACACAGATTCCTTTTCAATAAGGGAAAAAGAATACAAAATATTATTGAAAAATATGGTCAATCTTAAAGGACATAAAAGGGCCCAGGAACTTTACCAGACACTGTATGTGGTTCAGGACAATTATGGACCAATTATTCCCCTGGCCCCCATTTCACTCTCACCACACTTTAACACTGGATGTTGAACAGTTTAGCTGGAGTTGAGGTAAGGGACGCCCCTGCCCAGGTAGGCACAGATTCTAATAGGTAGTTACTCTATTTAAAACTCTTTGAAGGAGAAAGGTATTATTTAAGTATTAAGCATTGTTATGAACATCCTGCCTTTCAGAAGCTCAAAGGGAAAGACAAAGGATTTGTCTTTATTGGTATTTCAAAGGAGACTGTGAAGGATGACTTATTCCCAAACCATCTGTCCTAGTTTACATTCTATTGCTGTGACAATCACCATGACCAAGAGCAACTTGGGGAGAAAAGGGTTTATTTCATCTTATAATTTACTGTCCATCATGAAAGCAAACCAGCAAGCAATGTTTCTTCATGGCCTAGCTAATCTTTCCCATGTCTTCCACTCCTAGATATTGTTTTAGTCAAATATATGCTAAGAAGAGATCTATGAGTACAACTTCTTATTTTTCTTTTAATTAGAATTAATGCCTTAACAACAGAGTTTCCCTGTATTAGTTAGAGTTTTTATTGCCATGATAAAACACCATAACCAAAAGCAACTTAGGGAAGAAAGAGCTTTTTTCATTTTACAGTTTGTAGTTGATCACTGAGAAAAGTCAGAGCAGGAACTCAAACAAGGCAGGAACCTGGAGGCAGGAGCTGATGCAGAGGGCATAGAAGGGTGCTGCTTATTGACTTGCTCATCATGTCTTACTCAGCCTGCTTTCTTATAGAACCCAGGACCACCAGCCCAGGGGTGGAACCACCTACCGTGAGCTGTGCCCTTCCACATTAATCATCAATCAGGAAATTGCACCACAGCTTGCCCACGGGCCAGTCTGGTGGGGAATTTTCTCAATTGACTCTAGCTTGTGTCAAGTTGACATAAAACTAACCATCACATCCAGCATGCTTGCTTGTGCACAAATTAGTTTGCCTTTGCAAAGAAAGCCTAAATTATCCTCATGAGCAGTTCTACCTGCCCCCTGAAATGAGTAGGTAGCACAAAGGCCTGTGGCTTTTTAGTTTGGGAGCTAAGAAACATTGTGCCAACTCCTTTAACCGGGAGGGTCATCAAATAACTGTACAGATTAGTTATTGGGAACTTGTTTGCCCCATTCCAGAGAATCAGCAGCAGTCTTAACACAGTCACGAGTTAAATGAATAGAATTATCAGACTCTTTGAGTGAAGTCAATTTTTTTGACTTGGTGTTTATTGGGACTCAGCCAACTCACATAGCTTTTCAACTTCCTTAGTTAGAATTCCAATGTCATCCAGCCTGAAGCTGGCCAAAGAGCTCATGATTTGATATAATTGGCAGATTGAGGGGTACAAATTGAATTTCCAAATGATTTTAAGAATTTGCAAATAACAACTTTGAATATCTCTCAAGATGATTGAAAAAAGAGTATGTCTAAACAGATTAGAGACTCTACTTAGATCATCATCAATTTAGACTGGATAATTAGAGGATATGATTATTGGCCCAGCGGAATGTGTTTTGAATTCAACACCAGTTATTTTTAGTAGAAGGAAAAGTCTGAATATTTTAGATAAAATGGCACTGCGTTAAGTTACCCAATCTAAAGTGAGGAACCTCATTCTCTTAGTGACATTACCTAGTATTAGAAGTATGATGAGATAAATTAAAAGTTACACTGTAGTAAATTGAAAGTAAGAAATCTCATCTTTAATTACTTAACGAATTAAAGGTTTGTAAGCCCATGGTGACTCAGAGTGCTGTTTTTGTATCTATGTACATAAATGTGTTGATTTTTGTAAAGACCAAGCTTCTCGATTCATTACAAGGATAGAGTTACAATTCAAAATGCATTATATTCTCAAATCATGGGGTAAAATGTATGAATTTAAGTTAAAAGCCCATACTCATTGTAGGTGACTTCTGGAGTTTTAGCAAAAGCCTCAAATTAAGTGTTCTCTGTGTCCCCCCAAGGAAGGATGATTCAGAACTTGATGAGATCATTTGGGCCATCTAGGGAGATTGTGACATTATGTTACTGTCACCTGAGTGCCCTATTACAATGATTAGAACAACAATCTTGAGTCATCAAACTTAGTTTATTGATTACACACTGGAAATCTAGGTTATGTAGAAGGGCCTCTGTGGTTGTGGGAGAAGTCTAGTCTTAAACTCAGGAGCTAAGACTACCTAATACAAATAGACACACTCTCATTTTACCCTCAGACACTGGCTTCCTCCAGAAATTTCTCATCAGGAATAACATCTCCATCTCCCAGATACTGGCCACATTGGCTGCTGTCTGCTTACACTGTTTTGTAGTGGAACTTGTCCTCTGCCACAGATTATTGCCTTGACCAAAGAACCACCTCAACTAAGAAACATCTTGTGGCCAATGACTGATAAAAATGACTGGGATAAAAGGTCTGGCCCTTTCTTCAGTTTGCAGCAACACTCAGGGGTCATCCTCACTCATTACAATTGATTCCTCCATTGCAAGAGCTTTGCCAGGCAGCTCCTCTGCTCCCCGGTGCTCTTGACCAAACTGCTTTTGAAGGTGCGTCTCTTAAGAGCACTTTCCTGGGTCCTCTGTAGTTATTGTCTCCTCTATTGCAACAAGACCTGATGTGTCCTTACTGTCAAGGAATCCAGTTTAAGAAAGCTCAGCCTAGGGCATTGGGAGAGCATGGCTTTATTGCTTGGTCTTCTGGTCAAAGTTATTATTACCACCCCCTTGCCTAAGCTGATGTTTAGTATGACCATGATTAAACCATTGCTTTGTGTTAGTCTAGGAAGTATTAAGAGTAGAAAAAGTTTATACCTGCAATTAGTATGTGAGTTTCTCTGTAGAAAACAAGACACTCAAGTTGATAGTCTATAAAACTGAATGAGCTCCAGGAATAACAGGGGGTGGGACCATATGTGACTTGACTTAGAGAAATTTGTAATGGAGATTCCCTGAGCCAATTGGTATGATATTTGTATACCGGAGGAGAAATGATGCAAGACAGCATCAGGACAGTGGGAACCTGGAGCCAGAGACGGTGAAATGGAGGCTTTGGGCTGGAGCTACTTGACATTTTTACTTAATGTGGGCAACTTAAAATGATGCTTCCCTGGACAATTACTGCCCACATAGATAATTTTCCTCAAGTCCTTTTCTCACTCATTTTGGAGCTAACTTTTATTTCATCATATAGTCTTACGCTATTTAAATATTTAATATAGGAATGCCTTTTCTCACCCTTCTTTTAAATGCCTTATAACATTGGGAAGATTAAATGAATAAAGGAGTGGATGGATGATTAGGCAAACATAATATGACAACAATACCATGTTAAAAAAGAAAAACAGCATTGGCAAGCTAAGGCCCTGCATTCATGGCCACCAAACCATTTAAAACATGGACTATAACATTGTTTTACAAGAAGAAAAGGGTAGATATATTTTTCAGGTTGACTAAATCCAAATGATGTTTCCAAGATGGCATTTATAATCTCAACTTGTTAATGACCTACGCCTCTTGTTATAAGACTTGGGCATCTCCTTAGCTCCATGTAATTATAGTCACAATCTAGTGAGAGCAAAAAGACCTACCTAAAGATTACATGAGTGTGCTAACATGAGCCAAGAAAGGTTTCTTTTTGTTCAGAGAGTTGTCACAGAAGGCTCCTCCTCCTGTTGAACACAAGGTTCTGCCTTGTCCTAGAGAACAAAGCTGCAGACTACAGATCACTTCTGTGTCTGAGGCCTAAATGGCTGTAAAATGATTCCGTTTCCAGATGAAATAGGAGGCTCAGATTTCTCTTGTACAAAATCTTGGTACATTCCTTTCTTTCCCTTAATCCCACTAGCCAAAATACTCAGGTAAAACATTTCTAGGAATGGTATGAAATGCAGATAATAATCATTTCCTTTAACCATATTCTACTTTTCCAGGAAAAGCACTTTCATCTTTTATTGATGCTTATTAAAGAACATTTCACAGTCACTTCTTCCTCCAAATAAAAAATATAAAAGTATTAAAATCATTCTACATGTAGCCATAAAGCAAAATCCATGGGCTTAATCTTTTAGCACGTGATTGCTTAAAACCGATGTGGATGTAATTGGGTGTAATACTGAACCAAATAATGACCCCTTTCTAAAGGTTAAAGCATGCATATTTGTAGCTCTCTCCCAGCTTTGGTCTCACTATAACCCTTAAGGTGGTCTGCAGTGACATGATTCACTTGAAATGGGACAAGCTATTTTTAAACAGGCACATTCAAAGTCACATTCAATAAATGGATTCTAATCTGAAAATCTATTAGCTATTTATAAAAAAAATAGGTGTTTAATTACTGTGAAACATTAGTTACCCTGAAGTGCATTTAATGCAATAGGTGCTTAGGAAAAACAGGTAAGTCACAGAGAAATTGGAGATGATAGTGACTTACTATTAGAAGCAACTTCCAGAGAAAAGAAGTTTCCATATGAAAGGTTATATCCTTTTGGCCCATGAACAAAAGTATTATTTAATGTCCAATGTTCTTCCTCATTCAGCATGTTTGAAATGAACTTGGTCAAATAAAACTTCAATAATGCTCCCATGCAATATACATTTAAACAATATATCTTTCTGGTGAACTAACAATATAGTTCAAGTCAACAAATTGAACTAGGAAATATGAGACAGCTATCTTTTGGAGGACATATTTTAAAGGGAGAACTGCTGTCCTGTCTTTAGTTGTGTATCTACTGCTGAGCCCATCAGGCTCCAATAGACACCTTCAAACTGAAGGTTCACAGATGACCCTGGTTCATTTCACTAAGTTGCAAAACAAGAGGGATAAACATGAACACAGGAGAGAAATTTGTGGGTACTCAGGAGGGCAGACCGCAGTGGTAATGAGATATAGGGGATCGTAAAACAGGTCACTATGCATGGAGTACCTGTGCGCAATGGTAAAAATATATAATTGAATAAGGTAAACACACACACACACACACACACACACACCTGTAATGAAGCCATTTGCCCACTGAAGACCATTAGGTAAGAGGAACATTTAAGTAAAATAAAAACAATAAAGCAAAAATGGAATAGCATATTTAGCAATGGAAGATTATCTTTTCTTACTGTATGGAGATAGATAGATAGATAGATAGATAGATAGATAGATAGATAGATAGATAGAAGAGGCCATGCATTCAAATAATTGATAGATTTGAGCTTTAGAGGGAATAGAGAACTTCTGTTTGATGGCTAGATAGACCACATCTGTATCCTTATCTATAAGGCTAGACTGTGATGGTGACGGTGGTAGAGAGAAAGTATGTGGTGCAGTGCACAAATTAGCACAGCTCTGAATGGCTCTGTGTGACTGCAGTCTTTAGCATGCACATCAATTAACTTTAAAATTTAAAGCAAATGAGCAATTAGATGGCTCTGTCCTCGAACTGAACTCTTCATTTGCCAAAGTGTCTCAACTGTTGCTTATGTGACTGCTGAAACTATGCTACTTTAGTAAGTCAATAAGTCCTTCATTATAATTTACAAAAATGCCTTCACTAGTTGTTAGTTACTCCCTTAGAATATTTTAATGCTCTGTATGGCTCTCTACTTTTTTCTGTATTTAATTTATTGTGATGGCCAGCTGCTGTGATATGAGGCACTGTGGGAATGTATAGAGGAATTTCCTTTTAGGAAAATGGATAATGCTAAGTGGACATGATGTCAAACTTCCCTCTAAATTTGTATCTCTTTACTCATGGATAGGTACAGTTCTCAGACCTCTTCAGAAAAGTTTCTTTGTTCAGTAGGCTGTGGTTAATGAAGACACTCACAACTAGTCAAAATATATAGAGTTAAATGCCAGTGCTTAGCCACAAAAGAGACATCTATATCACACCCTCCAATCAAGGCTCAGGAACCATCAGGGAAGGGGAGGTAGAAAGAGTATAAAAGCCAGATATCAGGGAGGACCAGATTGAAATAGTGCCTTTGGAGAGGACATGAATCATAACATCTGTGGTTGCCTACCCAGGACTTGTGCAAGATCGAGCCACTCAACCCTGTAGCATGGCAGAGAGAGGGTCTCATGAGGCCCTACCTCTAGCTGAGGAGTTATTGACAGTGATACAATCAATCTTCTGTAAAAGTGTGGCCACTGGTAAGTTGACCATACTCCAGTGGATGGCTCCACACTCATTGAGTATCTGGACCACACAAATTGGACTCAGTGAGTTATTAAAAAGGAAAACAAAGCCAAACAGAAGACATGAAGTTGGGAGGTAAGCCTGAAAGGAATTAGGGGGAGGAATGAGTGTGAATCAAAATACACTGTAAGAAATTCTCAAATAATTAATAAAAATATTATGTTAAAATTGGTAATCTTGTTCTATTTATTTTTCCTTAAAAGTTTTAATTAACATATTAATTATACATATAAATTAGTGTACATTTCAGCACACATAATACACACTAATCAAATCCAGTCTCCTTTTATCATTGCTATCTGTTTCCAGCCTTTAGTCATCATTATTCTGTACTCAAGTTGACTTAAAAAAACAAAAACAAAAAACTGGGACTGGGCTGTAGCTTAGTTAGTAGAGTGTTTAGCTAGCATCTATGAAGCCCTGGGTTTCCTCCCCAGCACATCATAAAGCAGGTGTACTGGCACACATCTATCTATAATCCCAATACTCTGGAAGTGGCTGCAGAAGGATAAGGAGCTCAAGGTAACCCAAGATTACATAATAAGTTAGAGAGCAGCCTCTGATACATTACAGTGGCGTTTCTCAACCTGTGGGTCACAAAACCCCCACAGGGATTGCATATCAGATATCCTGCATATCAGATATTTACATCATGATTCATAACAATAGCAAAATTACAGTTATGATATAGCAACAGAATAATTTAATGGCTGGGGGTCACCACAATGTGAGGAACTGTATTAAAGGGTCACGGCATTAGGAAAGTTGAGAACCACTGCATTAGAGTGCCTTCAAAACATGAAACAAATAAACAACCTTCTACATATGAAAATGATTGTTTAGTATTTTCCTTTCTGTGCTTGGCTAATTTCCATTTACATAATGACCTCCAGTTCTATCCATTTTTTCAGAAAATAACAAGATTTCATTCTTCTTTGTGGCTAGTATTTACATACACCTATATATTTAGCACCTCTTTATGCATCTCCTGATAATTTGATACCATGTCTTGACTGTTATGAATAGAGCTGAACTATGGCCATGCAGATACTTCTTTGCTGTGCTGATTTTAATTGAAAAGCATAATCTCAGTGCTCTCCTTCAACCCCCATTTTATATGTCAATTTGCTAGCCTCACTTCCTAACTGATGTTATAAAAAGAAAAGATTTGTCTGCAAGGCCAATAGCTGGGTCTAAGAAGGGAAAACTCTGTCCCTTAAGAGAGGCAAAACAACACCTCAAACATGTTATGCTGAACTCATAAACTTACAAATTCCTAGCAGAACTCTTCCAACTCCATCAATTCTTCATTTCAAGCTGAAGATTTTAAGGTACTAAAAGTCAGGCAATACAAGACGTTTATTTCCCCAATCCTCTATTTTTTTTTTTCAGAAAGAAAACCATATACATTGTAAAACCTCACCATTAACTTCTCCAAAATGATTTCCTCCCATTATCTCTATTCAGACAATGACATCAGAATCACTTACTACCAAGTTGCCACCCTTGTGTTGTATTGGGTCTTATTTTAAACTTTTTTTAGTTGTAAAAAATAATGGGTTTCATTACATGTTCATGCATGTGTATGATATTCTTTGCTTACATTTATTCCCCTTATATTTTATTAAACTTCGGCCCTTTCCCTTTTCTTAACAGTTTCCCTTCTGTTTTCATATGGTTGTTGTTGTTTTTCTCCTAAATTCCACATTTGAGAGAGTACAAGTGATACTTGCCTTTTTGAGTTTGGCTTTTCTCACTTAACGTGATACTGTTGGGTCTTTCTACCATAGCTGCCATCACCGTGGTTCAGGTCATTATCATCTCTGTCCTGGGCTACCACATGAATTCAGGATCTCCTAACTGGCCTATTGGCCTCCAGTACTTTCCCCTTTCAGCCCAGTTTGAGAAAGCAGAGATGATCATGGGCATTTCCTAGTGTAGATCCTTCGATGAGTCCTCACTGATCATCACCTGTCACCAGCCCATCTCATTCTGCCTTTCCAGCCTTATTTCTCCCTTGTTAGCACACTCAGGCCAGATGACACTGCTATGCTTTGCAGTTTTTCATTTACAAATCTGTTTGCACAGAATGCATTTCACCTTACTCCACTTTAAGACATTGTTTAAATATTCCATCCTCTAGTTATATTGTTTCCAATGGGCAGAGCACATTTCACACTTTTTTTTGTTTCTGAAATACTTTGTATACCTCTTTAATTTAACCAACATGATATTTGTGGGAGTGTGGGAGTGCATGTATATGAGGTGTGTGTGTGTGTGTGTGTGTGTGTGTGTGTGTGTATGTGTGTGCATGAACATGCGCGTGCGTGTGCCTTGTGCATGCCTCTGGGGGTGGGCAAAGGAGGGTGTTGGGTGTCCTGCTCTATCACGCTCTACCATGTTTCCTTGGGACAGGATCCCTTATTAAACTAAGGTCTAGGCTGGCAGCCAGCAAACCCCAGAAATCCTCCTCTCTCTTCCTACCCCACAGTGTTGGGGTTGCAGTTGCTCAGGAAGCCATTTATACACATAGCCATCTCTCCAGCCTCAGCAACATAGTACCTTTTAACTGTTTGGAGTTAGATAGAAAAGCCTAGACAGAAAGCCATGAAAAGGTGGGGGCTATCCTATTTACCACTGAGTCTCCAGGCTCACCTCATTGACTGACTCAGAGTTGCCATTCAATAGATGCTTGGCAAAAAGTTAGAGTTGACATTATTCCTATTGCTTGTTTATTAGGTTTGTATAGGATACAGTACCAACTACAACACATTGATTATGCACAATGTTGATAGCAATAACAAAACCAGAATGTTCTTAGTACATTGAACTCCATAGAGGAAAGCCACAGATAGACCTTTAATTTGCCTGGATTCTGCAGATGAAGTTGTCTAATTTCCCCAAATCCTGAGTGAGAAAAACTGTACATTGCTCAAGAGAACAGTGTGTTCTTTGACACCAACTGTGAAAGCTTTCACTACAAAAATGTAATTTTTCTTTGCCTCTGGGCTGTTTTCACTAGTCTTTTTCCTTTATGACCTCGCTTTTTTCTAAAACACAACGTTTTAGAGTATTCTGCTGTTAGGAAGCATTCAGCAACCTCTAGTCAACCTATTTAGATTTCAGCATTCTTATCTGTATGAGGAGGCTAATGATGCTAAGCTGTTCTCCCAGGGATGCGTGATTAAATATGTGTCTTGACACTGCACAGGCCCTGCATACATCAGCAAGGATTTTCAAAATAAAATGCTCTATATGCCCAGAAAATGGTTCCATTTGGCATTGTTTGAAGAGCAAGCATATTTCCACAAGGGAACACTTGCACCATCAGCAAGCATTCCAAAATAGATCTGAGGTTAAAAAAAAATTGTTATAACTGCCGTGAATGTTTTATTTGGGGTTGATAAGACAGGCAAGTATGTCAAAACATCTCCACCCATAATTTTTAATGGGGAGACCAAGCTTTAGTGGAATGTGGCATTTCTGTTTTGTGTTCTGTATCCTTGCTGTTACAAGAAGATGTTATAATATTCTCACTCAAGACAGACTTATGTTGCATTGGACTTGCCCAGAGTGTCTTCCTCGTTACTCCAAGTGGGACCCAAGCCCAGAATTCCTGTGGTAATGCCCTGCCCAGCATATTTTCCTGTCGTTGAATGTGGCAACTGGGGCTGCACTGCTCTACCCAACAGGCCTGGCCGAGGTGAATATTCTCTTTTCCCATAACTCTTATTTTCCTACCATTCTGATGGCTCATTTATTTGTCCCACTTCTTATATAAAAGCTGCAAGTTTTTTTCCCAGTCACGGATAGGCCCTGAGAGACAGAGGGGAGGAGATACTAGAGAAGGGAGACAATGACTAGAAACCAGGGAAAGCAGATGCCAATACACCTTGAATTACTGAGAAGTAATTCTGAGAAGTAGTAGGATGAGTTTAGATTTATCAGAAAACAAAACGTGCGACAATATCGTGACGTCTACCCTCCTCTCACCTGGTCTCAAACTAAGTGTAGTGAGGGGTGGTCAAGCCAATACTTGTTTCTGTGCATGTGTGTAAGAGTAACAGCAGTCCAAATAGGGGAAACAGCGCGTGCAAAGGTTTCAGGACTGGGTGGAATCAAGCTCTGCTCCAGTCTTCCTCTGCACTCTAACATGGTGTGCAACAGAATCACCTGGAAACACTCTTTACCTGAAAAACACCTTTGATGCAAGCATAGCACACACAGAGAAGACAATGCCTTACGAGCATTGCAAGTCAGATGAACCCTGTGGATTTTCACCAACCAAACATACTCATGAACCAGCGCCATTTCAGAGAGACACTTCTGTTTGCATTTGCTTTTAGAGTTTAGTTTTCAGAGACCATCCTCTGATTTACTGAGTCAGGAACTCAAGAGCAGGAAGTCCAGGAGTTAAAATAAGTTTCCCTGGAAAAGTCCTTTGCAGCTAGCCAGGCACCAAGTTGCATTTGTGAACTCTGCCAAGTTAACAGACTTGTGACTTGGGTAGAGAGGTACTAGGGCAAGTCCTGAGCCTGGGAGAAAGGTGGATTAAGGGATTCCCCTGATTGGAGACGTGTTCTAACAGTGGCTTGAGATGGAACAGATGGCAGTCCCCCTCCAGTTGCCTCCTATTATTCATTTTTTTTATTGCTTTATTACTTGGTAATAGAGCCTCAATTTCAGTGAAGTAAAAAGTCACCAAGCATAAACGCAAAGGCTATTATGGCCTCACTTGAGGCTCAATGTGGCTGTGTAACCAATTTTTAGCCACTAGGCTGTCTGTGGAAAAGTTGCATGTGGGTTGGAAAAGTAGTAAAAGGGGTGAGGTGCACTCTTCCTCATCTGCCCCATCTTGCTGTCCCATGGAGGATGGTCATGTCCAGAACTAAAGCAACCATCTTGATTCAGATGGAGGAGGGCCATCCATCACGGGTGGGAGAGCAGAAAGCAGGAAGAAATGTAGATTCCTTGGGAACCTTTTAAGAATTCCACCCTGTTTCTATAATGCCAACTGTGAATTGTTAGCAGAAAACCATTTATATTTTAGCTAGTATTAACCTGAGTTTTATAATATTATGTACAAGCATCAATGCATCTAATTGAGACAGTGACATTCTCTTCTATTTAGGTATGTCTGAAGGATCGCAATAGAAGTAGCGATCTCCCTAGAACTTGGTGTTCTGATTTGCCTCCTCCTCCTCCTCCTCCTCCTCCTCCTCCTCCTCCTCCTCCTCCTCCTCCATCTTCTCCTCCTCCTCGGCTAAAGAAATGTCTGAGAGAAAGTTTTGATTGTGATAATCAACTCGTAATGAAAACAAATGTGCTTTGTACAGTAGTGTAGAAGCTTGCCATCTGGGAACTGTTTGTGTGGTTGGCTCCTTGCCATGGGCTTCATCTGAACTTAGATAGACAGAAAGAGAGGTCTTAGCCTGTATCTGAAGCACTTTGAGGGATTTTCTGTAAAGCGCCTCATTCTGTGTAGGTGGGTGTCAGTTTCATCATGTAAGAACTGCGAGAGACTTTTGTGGTCTAGGGGTGCGTTCCTAGCCAGGTGGAAACTGGTTCTCATTCCTAAGGACACAAAGCTGAGAGAGTCTAAGTGTGTTGTTAGGTCACAATAAGAAAGCAGGGGTGATCTCTCACTTTAGCTCTAGTACCAATAGGAAAACCATAAACCAGTAATTGGTTTGGGGCTCAGGCAGAGGTTAGGGGGAGGGAGCAGATTCAGGGGACTCAGATATATCTATATATACATCTATCTATCTATCTATCTATCTATCTATCTATCTATCTATCTATCTGACTCTGGAGTGCTCAGGTTCTTAAAACTGGTCTCTCATTCCGAAGTCCATAGGAGACCACCCTGATGTGAGGGAGTAGAGACTGAGGCTGAGTGGGTAAGAGAATGGTCGCTGATAGATTTTGTTGTTGTTCTAGGAATCGAACTCCATTCTTCACTCATGTTAGGCAAACACTCTACCACTGAGCCTCAGCCCTCTTTTTACCTCTTCTTTTGATCAGACTGGTCTTGCTCATTATGGAAACTAGGGAAGCAGGCCTTGAACCCAGCATCCTTCTTCCTCTGGCTCTGAAATAGCAGGGATCACAGGTCTGCGTCATCAGGCCCAACACTGTGTGAGGGTTTTGTTTGTTTGTTTTGAGTTTTTTCTGTAATTATCAAGCTCTCCTCAACTTTACTTTTTATATCTGTAACACTGCAACTGAGAGTACCTCACTCATAGGTAAAAAAATTTTATGTGTAAGGAATTTGCAAATTGTGACAAGGCATACAAATATAAATCATTATTACTATTTCGGGAGAAGGATGGCAGCAATTTAACTGTGCTGAGCCAATTTCCATAGCATTTAAGATGAGGATAATTCATTCATTGAAAATGAGAGGGAGCAGTTTATGGAGTTAAGATATAATTGGTAGATTTGTAATAGAGACAGGAAACCTATGTCAGAGAAAAAACTGCATTCCTGCTTAAGAAAAATGCTAAGCTTTTGAAGAGATGGCATTGTCATAGCTTTGTTTACTTTTTAATCATCCATGAGTAATACAGTTTATCTTAGGGAAATGATTCATGAGAGCAGGACTTATAATTCACCAGAATCAAGAGTAGCCATTATGCGAGTTTCTACTTTGCTCAAGACAACTGTAGGGGATCAGATAGAAAAGCCGAGGGCTGCTTGACTTTCACCATAAAACCAGCATCAGTGCATCTAGGTTTACAATTGCATTTGTAATAAACCACGTTTTACAGGTAACAGGTGTAGCTGACTTATAACCTCAATTGTGTGAGGCTGGGCTCTCAAGCTGGCTGTAAAGGGATTTGGAAAGATTTATGAGAGTGAGTGACAGCCACAATGATTCTAGGAAGTAACTTTAAAAGGTGTCATTTTGGTGAATGATAGGTTACTAAAAAAATATTCTTGTAGTGGTAAGGAATTCATCTATAAGTAGAAGTGAGGTTATTTAGTGAAAATAATCCTCATTGCTTAACTAGAAAGTGTTCATCTTCGGACATTCTGTGAATACAATTGGCTCTAAGCACATAGCTAGACTTCCTCAGCCATTCTTATTGGCTTCTTTCTTCAGCTGGAGGCTACCTCCACCGTTGTGGATGGTTGCAATCCATCCCAACTGTTTTAAAACAGAATCCATGCTTAATGTCCTTTCTGACTACTGTAATGAATTTGATGACCAAGAAATCAGCTGCTGTATTTTAAAGAAAGAGTAGGAGGAAGAAAGGAAGGAAAGAAGGGAGAGAAGGAGGGAGGAAAGAAAGAAAGGAGGGAGGGAAGGAAGAAAGGGAGGGAGGGAGGGAGGGAGGGAGGGAGGGAAGATTCTATGATCTTGTGTGATGTGTTGAGCTTCATCCCTTTCTTCTCCCCAAGCCTGTCTCGGGCCCCTCACTTGCTTCTTCTGTTTTCTGAATTGTCTGATCTCTGCCCACCTCTCAGGTTTCCTAACCATCAGCAGTTCTCAGAGGTTGCCAATCTCAGAACTTAGTGTTTTCTGGCAGGAATAAAGGGGATGTCTCCACTTTTTTTTATTTTACACTTGGTACAATATCATAATAACCATAAAGAAAACCTTGTGGAAGGGGAGAGGCCTGCAACTTCCCTTAACATGGCTGTTTTCTTTGTATTAACTTCATTTATTTATTTCATGAAATATTTCTTAAAATCTTCTTGTGACTAGGCTCTATTCCTACTGTGGGAGATATTTCAGGGAACAAACACTATCCACAGATCCACATGACTCTTTGTTTGAGTGTGGGGAAAAATAAATTTAAAAAATTATATTATGCCAGGTGATGTTAGATTTTAAGAAGGACTAAGAAGATAGGTTACATTTGGGGAGTGCAGGGTTGGATGGAAGAAGTAGTGCTTTATTCTTGCAACTCATACAGTCTTATTCTATAAAGAAAATGTATTTTCCCCCTTAGGGAAAAAGTCAAAGAAATAAATTAAAAAAGAGAACAAGACAAATATATAACAGCAAAAAAGAACAGAACAAATTAATAAAGAAAACAAAGAGCAGCCTCTAAGTACATCTGGTGATCTAGAACTGGACCCCACCCCACCCCACAGCACTCATATGTCATTTCACAAAAATAATACTCACCAGAAGCCTGAGTTGGTTCACAAGTGGAGAGAAATAAAGGAAATCAGGACCAAAAGATGTAAGAAAGTACTGAGTAAGAGGGAAAACTGGTGAGTGGGAAAGAGGAAAACAAATTCCCATCATTAAAATGTCAAACTTTGAGAATTCGGGCATGTTCAGATTACGTGAACAAACTGTGAGATAAAACTACAAACAAGTCAAGATTCAAAGAGTTTGTGGAGATTGGTGAGATGGCTCTGCAGGAGCTTTCTGCCAAGCCTGGCAGACAGAGGACCCACACACTGAAGTAGGAGAACCTCCATATGAACCCTCTTCCACACTCTGAGAAAACAGGCCAAGTTCTTCTTACCCCAAGACAACAGGAAGACCAGCAATGGGAGAAATGGAAACACAGTAAGTAGAAAACTCTGACCAGAGAATACAAAGCTCTGATGTTAGCCCCACCAAGAGTCTACCCCAAAATGGGAATGGCTGGCCCGGTTCTCCCATTTGAAAGAACAAGGGTTTGTGTATGTGGCTACTTTCAATGAAAGTAATAGCTGGAGCCATTTACTATGGAGCCTGAGTCGGCCTGTAGAATGAACTGAGTTTGCAGTAGACGAGCATAGATTTGAGTTCATAGACGGTATTCAATTAGTCCATTCAGTCTGTATCTATTTCCTGGCTGATGCTATATTTTTGGTGCTTATACAGAGTATATTCAAAAGACTGCCCTTAAGTTAAACTGAGATATATGAAACTGTCATTTTTATCTAGACAATATTCAAATATGAACAGTGTCATGCAGTATTGCTTGGCATATACTGCCCCTTTCATAATAGCCATCAGGATTGTCATGTTCATTTGCTCTTTTATTTATTTTGAGATATGGTCTTTATGTATCCCCAGCTGACTACTATGTACTCACTATGTAGACCAGGTTGGCCTGGAACTCACAAGAGATCTGCCTGTTTCTGCTTCTCCAGTGTATTAATAAGAGAATTTTAAATAAGAGGGTTTTTTTTAACTTGCAGATACAATAACATTTGTACATTGATGAAGCTCTGTAGATGTCCAAATGACAACCATGCCAAGTACATTATCACTTTCTTAAAAAAATAAGTAAGAGCCTGAGTCTGGAGAGATGCTCTATGGTTAAGAGCACTGACTGCTCTTGCAGAGAACCTGGGTTCAGTTCCCAGCACCCATTTGGGGGCTCACAACCGCCTATAACTCCAGTTCCCAGTGATCCAATGCCCTCTTCTAGCCTCTTTCTGTATGAGTCACAGATCTGGTGTATAGACCTATATGCAGGTAAACACTCATAAAATAAAAATGAATAAATCTTTTTTTAAAAACTCAGCTTTATGGAGATGCACTTCACATTTCACAAAATTTATCCTTTCTTATTGAACATTGTAGTAGTTCTTAGTCTAATTACAGAGTTGTGCCACTATCACCAGTTTCTAACTTTAAAATACCTTCATCTCCCCTAAAAGAAACTCAGTGTTCCTAGTAGTAATTAAGCTCTGTTCTGCCCCTTCTCTAGTTTTTGGTGTCTTAGTCAATGCTCTATTGCTGTGAAGAGACACCATGACCATGGCAATTCTCATAAAGAAAAACATTTCATTGGGGCTAGCTTACAGGTTCAGAGGTTTAGTCTAACATCATCATGACCGAGAGTCTGGCAGCATGCAGACAGGTATGTGCTGGACAAGTAGCTGAGAGTTCTACATCCTGATCGTCAGGCAGCAGGAAGAGAGAGAGGCTGGGCCTGGTATGGGCTTTTGAAACCTCAAATCCCACCCCAACACACACTTCCTTCAACAGTGCTACACCTCCTAATCCTTTCAAACGCCACTTCCTAAGCGTTCAAATATATGAACCTATAGTGGTCATTCTTATTCAAACCACCACAGTAAGTAATGGTTTATTTTCAGGTTCTACAAATTTGTTTATACTGAACATTTCATACAAATAGAATCACACAATCTGTGGCTTTTTACGATAGACTTCTTTCACTTAACTTAATGTTCTTGAGATTTGTACATATTGTATCATGCATCAGCATCCTTTCTTTTATGGCTGATTACTATTCTGTTGAATAGGGCATTTATTATTTATTGTTTATTCCACAACTGATGCAAATTTAGATGGTTTCTCTTTTGGCTATTTTAATACCACTGCTATATGCATTCTTCTATATGTTTTTGTGGAGATGTATCTTCTGTCCTTTTAGGAATGGGACGGCTACTTCATGTAATAGCTATATATTTAACACTTTAAGCTTTTTCACTTATTGTGGTGGCTAATTTTTGTCGATTTGACACAAATTAGAGTCATCTGGAAGGAAAAAATATCAAATCTCAATTGAGGAATCACCTCCATCAGATTGGCCTGTGAACATTTCTGTAGGGCATTTTCTAGATTAATGGTAGATGTAGGAGAGCCCAGCTACCTTGTGCAGGGGGTCCTGGGTTATATAAGAAAGCAGGCTGAGTTAGCCACAGAGAACAAATCCATAAGCAGCATTCCTCTATAATGTTTGCTTCAGTTCTTGCCTCCAGGTCAATGCCTTGGCTTCTCTCAATGATGGACTGTAACTTGTATGATGAAATAAACCTCTTCCTTCCCAAGTTTAGGGACCCTCCATTGTCTGTACAATTTACCATAAATTTATTTCTAAAGTGAAACATGGTTTATAAAATAAAACCATTTTATAAACTAAATATTTTAGTTGAAATGGAACTATATTTCTCAACATAAAGTCACTTGGTGATACAAGTTTAGGGAACAAAGGAATTTTTATCCACGTAGTTCAGATGAAATGATTTGTGACTGGATGTTGGGGTTGGTCGAAATTGATGGTTTACATGGATTCCATTTACCAGGGAATGACTGACTCCCTACCGGACTATCCACAGTTACGAAGCTGGCTGACGTGACAGCAGGCAGCTATTGTAGCAATCGAGATTGTGTAGCATTTGATTAGGGCATGCTTCTCCTGTCTTTCTCTGTGGATTTGCCTTATCTCTTCTCTTCAGCACTATCAGCATTTGGTAAATTAATAAGCTAGAGTTACACACAAGAAGGTATGAATTCACCTCAGCCTCCTCTACCTCGCCTTGCTAAACACATTGCACATGCCTGCTGTGTGATGGCGTGCCCTGCTCAAGACTGGGCTCTTACATAAACAGTGAAAGCTCCCAAGTGCGCATGCTCACACACCTTTACCACCCCCCCCCCCACCTCCTCTCTCAACCTTATAGAACTTCCTCTTCTCCTCTCACTAACAAGCTGTCCCATGGGAACTGTAGTGGGAAGACCCCAAAGTCAGACTCCTTACCTACCCACCTTTGCTTCTGGTTGTATTGTTCTCCCTCCTGTACGTTGTTTTCTCGGTATTAACGATTATCATTCAGAGTAAAAAACAAAAACAAACAAACAAACAAAAAAAACCTTCACAAGGATTTCAAGTGTCTTCCTCCTATTATAAGCATTGGTTGCTCAGATTCATCCTTGTTTTTTAGGTCACGGACTGAACCTATCATTTGCTCTTGACTTTTGTTCTTAACCCAATGTTTGATTTTGCCCAGTTTCCCACTGAGCTAGGTACAGTTCATTGCAACTGAGATTGTCAACATAGAATGATAGTTTAAACCAAAACCATATATGTATTTGCAGTTCACATGATCTAACTAGGTAGCTTTTCTGATGTGGCACAAAAAAAGTCATGGAGGGTCCTTAAATAAATAATTGTGGCTATTTCAATAAATTTTTATGAAAATGGGCCATAGATCAGATTTGACCTATGAGCTCTGCTTTACCAGTGCCTGATTTGAAAATAGCATTAGATGAGATTGCCTGGGACAGGATTGAAAAGCCCAGGGAACTTGACAGAATCCAGAGGATCATCAATGTTAAAGGAGTTGGCTCAGGAAGAAAATTGACTTGAAAAAAAAATGAGAAAGAGTGTGTTCTGGGAGTAAGGAGAAAACTGGAGTGTAGTTGTATCCTAGAAATCAAAGCAGAAAATCATTTCTCTCCATTATGATCAAAAGTCATGGGGAGATGGAGTCGGCAGCCTGCAGTATGAGAGTGTGGGTCTATGCCACTTTGAGACCATGGTGCATTATGACAGAAGAGGATGGAACGTTGGAGGTGAGATCACCTAACCTGGAGCCCTATCCCTGAATCTAGGCCATTCAATGAAAATTCAGCATAGAAAGACTGGGACTGAAGTTCTCAGACCAAGTAAGACCCAAGGATTGTTCAGAATGAACAAAATAATGAGTTTCAGTTGTCAAGTTCTCTATGTCCATGAGGATGGGACTGAGAAATCAATGATCTTCCAGTCTAGTAAAAAGTCAAGGTTTTTTGCTTGAATAGTGTATGGGCACTGCCTTCTTAGTAGGTGATGCCTCACTGCCTGCTTTTCAGAGGGGAAACTGGAGATACGTTTCCAGAAAGTTTGATATCATGCATAAAACTAACCAATCAACAACCAACCTTTACCCCAGCCCCTCATTTCCTCTCCCAGTTCTGTTTTTGTGGGGATAAGAAAGGAAATCAGGCAATTTTAGAAGAATTCAACTCTTCTTACCATAGTTTTCATTTCAGAATGTGATCATATTTGGCATTTATGACCAGACACTTTATAATACTGTATACTCAATTTTGGTGGTGTTGAGAGTCAAACCCAGGGCCTTGCTCAAATTGGGCAAACATTTATACCTCTGAACTACATTCTTATCTGTGGAAATTATTTTAAAAGGAAAAGAACATTCATAGAACTATTTTATACTTTTTCACCATTCATGTTAGCACTATCCAAAATTCAAGATATCTGGGATGGAAGTCTGGTTTCTTCCTCTCTTCACCCCTACCCCCATGGCCTCATTCTTCTAGGACACAACCTTGATTGACTAACCACCTCAGAAATATCCTAGGGCTCAAAATTATTTAACGAAAAAGAAAACTCTATGAGCCAGCTGCCTGGAGCTCTAGGAAAGTAAAGGATGCAGATTAACCTTGCATCTAAACTTCACTCAGGATTGAAGAACAGAGACACAGAAAGAGGCTTGTAACTGCCAATTTTGCCTTTTGATCAAGATGAGTGAACTTGGTACACACTTATTTCCCATCATTAGTGGGGCTCTTGGCCACGCCTCTCTCTTTAATTCTTTCCTGAGTCAATTTCTAATTTGCCTTTGGTTTCTGTATTAAAACAACAGATTGTTAGAGATCAAAGCAGATAATGACAAGGAATAAGTGGCAAGTTGCTGACATCTTTGTAAGAGGACTAGGAACTGCACAGAGTATGATTGCTCATAAGTAGTCTTCTGAGAGGTCCTTTACAATACATTCTGTCACAGCATGCTTCAAGAGACTGTCTAAACATCTTATTTATTGTTTAATACTCATTCAACTGTTTATCTTTCATTGAGTACCCACTATATTGTGTATAATTTGCATGTATCCACTGTAAATATGTACATATTATATACAGATCTACACATACACACTGTACATGCTATACATGAGATAAAAAGAGAAACGTTGAGTAATATGGATAAAAGATCGAATGGATGTTTGAATCCTGGTTATAACATTCATTCACTCATTAACTATAGTTAGTTGAATAATGACCCCCAAGATAAGTCTATTCAAACCTTAGCGCTTGGCCTTATTTGGAATAAGTCTTTCTAGATATTGTTGGCATAAGACTGTGAGGTGGAATTGTCCTGAATTAGGTCGGGTCCTAAATTGAATGATAAATGAGACACAGAAGGATAAGACATAGAATAAGAAAAAGGCCACTTGGAAATAGAGGCAGAAATTAAAGTCACACAGCCACCCCACACCAAGGAAAGCCAGGAATTGTAGGCAGCTGCAGGAGCCACGGGAACTATATGGAGAGCAAATACATCTGCAACTTGATATTTATATTTCCTACCTCTAGGACTAGAAAAGAACAATTTTCAACATTTGCAGTTGCTTGTTACAAAAGCCCTAAGAAACTCATAGATTAGTGGTACAACTTTTGATTAACTTACTCTTCTCTGTGTCAGTTTTTGCCACTACAAAATGAAGGAAATAACATTCATTCAGAGTTACTGTGAGGATCCAATGAGATAATGTACAGAAACTGCAGAACATGAAACCTGGCACACAACAAGAGTGCAGCAAATGTTAGCAACTATTATGAAGGTATGAATCGTAGTATGGGTGATGGATTTTGGACTTAACAATGTTATTATTACGTTGAGAGTTCCCTTCACTGTTGGTTTTTGTTTGTTTGTTTTATTAGTCTGGGATATCATTTTAGATTGAAAGTGGGGAGGCAGAAAAAGAAGGCAACACATCACACAGATAAGTAGCCTCCAACGTATTTGTTTGGAAAAATTGCATGAGCTCTGGAGCATCTGCCTCTATAACAAGAACACAGTACACATACCTGCTGGGCTGTGAAAGGATTGATTAGCACTGAAAGGACTTTTATCTCAGGTTTTTAAAGTCTCTCCAAGTTAAGCAGGACCACACATATCTTCCATGGTGAAGATGAAGACAGGAGAAAACAAAAACCTATGGAATGTATTAAATTAAATTAATTTATTTGTGAAATTTACTTATTTTTATTTCATATGTATTGGTGCTTTGCTTGTGTGTAAGTCTGTGAATCACGTATATTCAGCATCTGAGGAGACTAGGAGAGAGTATTGGAACCCCTGGGAACTGGAATTACAGACTACTGTGAGCTTCCATGTAGATGCTGGGAATCAAATCCAGGTCCTCAGAAAGAGCAGCCTGTAACACGAATCTTAAAAGGTCTTATTTTAAAAAAAATCAGAGCCAGATATTGGGGTGAAAGCTGAAAGATCAGAGAAGCAGAACAGTAGCCAGCCACTAGCTTACCTCTACGAAATCCTCAGCCTCAAGAGAGAGAGAATTCCTGTTTCCTCATGCCTTATATACCTTTCTGTGTCCTACCCTATTACTTCCTGGGATTAAAGGCGTGTGTCACCACTGCCTGGTTCTGTTTCTCTCATGTAGCCCAGTGTGGCCTTGAACTCACAGAGATCCAGACAGATCTCTGCCTCCTGAGTGATAGGATTAAAGGTGTGTGCCACCGCTGCCTGACCTCTATGTCTAATTTAGTGGCTGGCTCTGTCCTCTAATCCTCAGGTAAGCTTTATTGGGGTACATAATAATAGCCAGTGCTCTTAACTACTCAGCCTTTTCTCCAGCTCCACACAGTTCATTTTAAACTCATGCTTCTGGGGCTGCTTCCTTCTCTTTTTAGAACTTAAAATAACATTGTTTCCGTTTATGTATGAGATGGAATCAAATAATCATAAGTGTCCGAGATTATGTATTCTTAAAGAAACAATATAAAGAAATTTTAAGTTTGTCAATTTCTATTTCCTACTTCAGCTAGTTTTCTAAGTCATTAATGACAATAAACTTCAAAATCAGAGAAGCAATTGCATTCCATTTAAAAATATATATTTATATATTGCACATTTGCTATACATACACACACTTTCATGGAATGTTGTATTTCAAACATAAACTTACATTTTCATGAAAGTTGGGGAAACATCCCTAAACAGCTGTGAACATGCACAACAGCCAAGTTATCCAAACAGTTTCCCTTAAACAAAACTTGTGATTTTACAAATGTATGCTTTGTGCCAACCTGTTTTGTTTGACAAGTGAAATCTATATCTCAAGACCATCCTACTCCCAATTCCCTATGCTTTACTGCAATCTGGTTTTTCCTTTCCATGGCCATTCATTCTTAATTTGTCACAGGCTCCCTTCTCCTCTCTCAAATTAAGACCCAGTCTGTTTGCTCATCCCTCTGCTCTGGTCTTTTTATTTGCACTGTATCCTCCATTTTGCTTCAGTTCCCATCCACGTGCAACTAATATTCAAAATTTATAATTTTGTTATTCAATTCTTTTTTCAAAAATACTTTTTACATTTATGTGGGTAAGTGTGTATTTGTGAGTGGATTTGTGGGGTGAGTGTGAGGCCAGAGTACAACCCACAGGTGTCAGTTTCCTCTTTCCACCACGTGGATGGAATTCGGGATGTCAGGCTTGGTGGAGAGTGCCTTTTATCCTCTGAGCCGTCTCCCAACCCCATCTTGAGCTTTCTTGCCGGTCCAGGCATCCATGCTGAGCACACTACAGCTCTACAGTTAAATGTCTCCAAATCAGCTCACATTCATGTCCCAAACCCAAATCAAACACAGGACATTTCCTTCTATCAAACTGGTGGTTTGGATAGGAATGGCCCCTTAGGCTCATGTATTGAATGTTTGGTCATGAGCTAGTGGTGCTACTTGACAGGGATTGGGAGGTGTGGCCTTGTTGGAGTGGGTGTGGCCTTGTTGGAGTGGGTGTGGCCTTGTTGGAGTGGGTGTGGCCTTGTAGGAGGAAGTGTGTCATTGGAAGGTGGTTGGGCTTTGGAGTTTCCAATGCTCAAACCAGGCCCATTGTCTCTTTTCTCCCTGTTATCTGTAGATCCTGATGTAGAGCTCTCAGCTCCTCCAGCACACTGTCTGCTTGTGTGCTCCCATGCTTCCCTCCATGCTGATAATGAACTAAACCTCTGAAACTGTAACCCAGCCCCAGTTAAATGGTTTCCTGTATAAGAGTTGCCATGGCCATAGAGTCTCTTTACAGCAATAGAATATTGACTAAGATGCAAACTAAGACATTTATTTTTATTATTCCTTTACATGGACTCCAAATGTAATTTGGATTACATTTAGAATTTGAGTTATGGGTTTTTTGTTTATTTGTTGTTTTTTTGTTGTGATTTTTTTGTTTTTGTTTTTTTTTGCCATGAAAGTTTTGTCTCCATTAAAACAAGACACATCTCCTTCTGGTCCACATCAAATCATTTTTTATGTGGAATGTGATAGGTATTTAAAAAGATTTGTTGAACATTGAGTAAAATACTTCTGAGGCAGAGCAGAAATAGAAAACTGCAAAATTCTCTCATGCTTCTAGGAAACCAATAAGTCACCTCAGAGAATTCTGACATTATCTGGTGATCAGTAGAAAATTTACACTTAGAAAACATTAGTCTTTTGTCAAAAAAAATAATTCTGCAAAATCAAATATTCACTCATTGTATGCATATCTGTAGATGATTAAGATAATGAATATTTAGATGCATGCATGATATATAAATACATAGAGATAGGTGTAGATTCCTTTTTTTGCTAGCACAGTCCTTGAATGTATGGGATAAAACTAGGCCTCTCTGGCTTAGAAAACACTGAGGATTTAAACATTGTGCTGTGTTTGTTTGTTTGGTACTCTTTGTAACCAAAAGGATGTGATCATTCCAAACCCATAGTATCAGATTTGTTGTGTATGGTGGATGGATTCCCAGTAGCTTAGGTTTGGGTTCTATTGGGGATGTGAATTTTTCAAATAGAAAAGCAAATAATCTTTGGTGAGAGCATGTTTGTGACAAAAGTCACGAAGAGACAGTTCGACTCAATAAACCCCTCCAGGGTTAAATTCCTCCTGCCACAAAACTATTTGTCCCTAAAGAGCATTCTCTCTGCTTCACAATGGAGTAGGAGTCAAGCATTTGGATCTACTTGGAACTCAAGCACAGCTATAAACCCACCTCTTTATTAAGCAATAGGCCACATGGTTTAAAGGAGTCAATTATCGGCCTCAAGAAGAAATAGCACTGAATATTTGAGGATTTATTTCACATAAATGGGAACATGCTTAGGAACACATAGAAAGTTTTACTGCATTATTGCAACAGAATGTTGGACTGTTACAGAACTTAGCACTTCAGCTTAGTTTCATTTATTTTTTTTTTCAAGCTAGTATATAAAGTCATGGGTCTCATTGTGACATTGTCATACATTGGTTTTATTCAGATCTCTTCCCACTGCCCCCATCCCTCTATTGACTCTTATCTTTGTTTCTCTGAATAGTTCCCCCATTGGGCTTTCATGTCACAAGCATTTTATTACCCTTTCTCTTTCTGCCCCTCCCTTAAGATCTCTTCTTTCCTCCTCATGGTCTACTGCTGTGGACTGTTCTGTATGTTAAATGTGTTGCTCTGATTGGTTAATAAATAAAACACTGATTGGCCAGTAGCCAGGCAGGAAGTGTAGGCAGGACAAGGAGAGAGGAGAATTCTGGGAAGTGGAAGGAAGAGGCAGAGAGATGCTGCCAGCCAACGCCATGAGAAGGTGTTAAGATACCGGTAAGCCACTAGCCATGTGGCAACTTATAGATTAATAGAAATGGGTTGATTTAAGATATAAGAACATTTAGCAAGAAGCCTGCCACGGTCATACAGTTTATAAGCAATATAAGTCTCTGTGTGTTTACTTGGTTGGGTCTGAGCAGCTGCAGGACTGGCAGGTGAGAGAGATTTGTCCTGACCCTGGGCCAGGCAGAGAAACTGTAGCAACAGTCTACTTTCTAGTTTCATGATCTACATACACACACATCCCTAAGTTCTACATATGAGAGAAAAGATGTGGTGATATTCTGTTTGTGATCTAACAAATAAAGCTTGCCTGAAGACCAGAGTACAGAGCTAAGCCACTAGTCAGCCATAGAGGCCAGGCAGTGGTGGCTCACACCTTTAATCCTAGCACTCGGAAGGCAGAGGCAGATGGATCTCTGTGAGTTCAAGGCCACCTTGGGCTACACAAGATTGATCCAGTCTAAAAGAGAAACAGAGCTAGGTAGTGGTGGCACACACTTTGGATCCCAACACTTGAGATCTCATGCCTTTAATCCCAGCACTAGAGAGGTGAAGACAGGAAGTGATATGGCTGGGCAGAGAGCAGACTATAGGGTGGGAGGAGACAGAAGCTCAGTGCTCTTTCAGGCTAAGGATTCAGTAGAGGTAAGAACTCTAGTGGCTGGCTGCTCTGCTTCTCTGATCTTTCAGCATTTACCCTGATATCTGGCTCCAGGTTTTTATTAAGACCAATTAGGATTCATGCTACAAGATATAGTATTTGTTTTTCTGAGACTGGCATATTTTACCTACCATAATTATTTTCAGTTTTAGACGTTTTCCAACAAAAGTCATAATTTCATTTTCCCAGTTCTTAATGTGTATGTGTATCACATTTTTTAATCCATTAGTCTGTTGATGGACAGACAAGCTGGTCCTATGTCTTAGGTATTATGAATGGTTCAGAAATAAGATGAATGTACAAGTATATTAATATGGTGGGGCTTACAGTCCCTTGACTTCATAGTCATAGTTGTGCCACAACTGCATCATACAGAAGTTCTAGTCTTCATTTCTTCTCAAGAACCTCCATAGTGCCTGTGCCAGCTTAAATTCTTGCCAGTGGTATCTAAGTGTTCTTTTATTTTTAATTATGTAGGTATGTGCACATGCACATGTGTGCAGTATGTGCACATAACTGCAGGTGCCTGTGGAAGCCAGAAGAGGGCATTGGATCTCCTGGAGCTGGAGTTGCAGATGTATGTAAGTTACCCAAGGTGGGTGCTGGGATTCAAACTCTGGTCCTTTGGAAGAGCAGAAAGCACTCTTAACCTCTGAGCCATCACTCCAGCTCTTTCCTAGCCTTCTTACCAGAACCTATTATCATTTGCTTTCTTGATAATGTCTCTTCTGGCTGAATGGACTGAAATCTGAAGGCAATTTTTATTTCAATACCCTGATGGCAAGGTTCTTGAAAGCCTTTCTGAGTATTCATTGGCCATTTGTGTTTTCTCTTTTGAAAATTGTCCATTCAGCTCATTAATCTATTCAGCAACTGGAAATATCTGTTTAAATTTTGTGGAATTTTTGGTCTGCATTCTGGATATAGTTTTATAGCTGTCAAGATTTCTCCCATTCTGTAATGCTGTCTATTTTGCTGTGCAGAAGTGTTTTTTTTTTTACTGTTAAATTGAATGTAACCCAATTGTCAAATTTTCAAGGTATTTCCCTAGCTATTAGTGTTCTTTTCAGAAATTTCTTGCCTATTCCTGTTTCTTGGAGTATTTTTACTTGCATTCTCCCCTAGAAACTTAAGCATTTGAGGTTTTAAATTAAGGTACCTGACCCATTTTGAAGTTGCTTTTGTGTGTGGTGGGAGGTATGGATCTTATTCCAGTCTTCTTTATATGGAGATCCAGGTTTCCCTGTCCCACTTGGTAAAGAAGCTGTCTTGCCCGTTTGTTTTTAAAAATCTTTTACTACTGTGTATATAATTTGATACTTTTGTTAAAAACAAATTTCATGCTATAGCTTTGTGGGTTTATTTCTGGTCTTCTATTCAATTTCATTGGTCTACATGTCTGATTTGTGCCAGTACCAGACTGTTTTGTGTTTGTTTGTCTAGTGTGAGGCTTGGGTCAAGGGAGAACTATGGGAGTCAGTTCTCTCTACATCATGTAGGTTCCAGGGATGAAACTTGGGCCATCGGGCTTGGTGGCAAGTGCCTTCTGTTTTGAGGTTTCTTACCATCATTCCACTTTGTTACTATCACACTGTAGCAGTCTGATGTCAGGTATTGTGATACCTCCAACATTCCTGTTTCTGCTTAGGATTTCTTGGTGGCTTGTGTTTTTGTCCATCACTTAGGTATTTTAGGATTTTTTTTCTAGTTTTATGAAGAATGTTATCAAATTTGATGGATATTTCATTGATTCTGAAGACTTCTTTCAACTGTACAGATATTTTCGAAATATTATTTCTTCCAGTCCATGAACATGGGAAGTCATTTCACCTTTTGGTGTCTTTTTTTATTCTTTTTCTTTTTAACCTTTGGAGCCTTAAATTTTTCACTGTAGAAGTCTTTAACATCCTTGGTTAGTTTTATTTTGTTTGTGTGCATGAGAATGTGTGGGTGGGTGAATGTGTGTGTGTGTGTGTGTGTGTGTGTGTGTGTGTGTGTGTGTGTGTAGATGTATGCTTGTGAGTACAGGTGCTCCTGGAAGGTAGAAGAGGGCATCAGATCCCCTGGAGCTGGAGTTACAGGCAGTTGTGAGCTGTCTGATATAAGTACTAGGAACATAACTTTGGTTCTCTGCAAGAGCAGTTTGTGCTCTTAATCACTGAGCATCTCTCCAGCCTTTCCTTGGTTAGTTTTATCCCTAAGTATTTGTTTTTTAATCTATTGTAAATAAAATCAGTTTCTAAATTTCTTGGCAAGTTCAGCATTGGTATATAGAAAAACTATTTATTTTTGTATTGGTTTTATATTATGCTATTTTTGCTGAAGGTATTTATCAGATTTCATATCTTCCTGGTAGAGTCTTTACAGTTTGTTAAATATAGGAATGTATCATAGACAATGAGGAATAATTTGGCTTCTTCATTTTTTTTTGTGTCCCTTTTATTTCTCTATCATGTCTATTGCTTCAGCTAAGACTTCAAAGTTTGTATTGAGAAAGAGTGGAGAAAGTGGACATTCCCGATTTTAGAGGAAATGTTCTTAGTTTTTCCCCATTTAGTAAATGTTTGTGATAGGTCTATAATATATAAACTTTATTATATTGAGATATGTTCATTCTATGCTTACTTCCTTCATGACATTTAGTAAGAAGAGATGCTGAACTTCATCAAACGCTTTTTCTGCATCAATCATGGCAATTATGTGACTTTTATCCTTCTCTGTTCCTATGATGAATTATGTTTATTGATTTGCTATATATTGGACCAAACTTGCATCCCTGGATGAACTTGGTTATGATGTGGTTTCTTCTTAACATGTTCTTGAATTACATTTTGTTGAGTAATTTTTAATGTATGCTCACCAAAGACTTTGGTCTATAGTGTTGTTTGTTGTGGCCTTAAATAGCCCAGACCCACCTGCCTAGGGATGGCACTACCCACAGTGGACTGGGGCCTTCTTTATCCATTAACAGTCAGTCTGGATTTGCTCTAGAGCTTCTCTTACTCTGGTGATTACTCAACACCAATAGTCTCATATGTCTTTGGTATATGTAGATCTTGAAAAATGATACAAGTTGTTCCAAAAACCCACGCATAGGCCCATCAGTGGTTGTGCCAATCTTTCAGTGGTAGGTGGAAAAAAAGGGCAGCAACTTAATTTTCTCCTTGGAAGAGGTATTTCAAGTTCTAGGTCATTGGCTCCCGAGATGTTAATGAGGTGATGGGGGTTTTTGTTCTACCTTCTGGTTTGTATCTGAACATGTTGTCCTCAGGTCCCTGTTGATATAATTAGAAAATCTTAGACTTAGTTTCTTTTACAGCTTCATTTTCTGAAGTCAGACCGAGTTCTTCTCCTTCAAACATCATGAGCTCTAATCTTCATTCTGAATCTGGAGGCAACAAGGAATGTTCAGGTGAAGTTTTGAGGAGACAGAGTGCCAGCATCTAAGGGTAACCGTATCAGATGAAGAGATTTTGTAACCAATTAACCAAGGGCAATACTCTTTGAGACATGCAGGGACAGTTACTACTTCTGTCAAGAGAATGTCAGGGCTACAGGCAGGCGGAGAGTTTCAAGATTCCCTGTGTCTCTTGAACTCAAGCAGATGCCTCCCATTCGAAGTTTCTAGCTTCCCTCGTCCCCTACCAAGGCCCTGTTTTCAGAAGACTTAGGTCTGGAATCCAGTGTGTACTATTATTATGTGAGCAGTATAGTTAAACCTTGAGGATGGTTTTCAACAATATTGATCCTATGACTATAAAAAGGTAACTAATTATGTTAAGCTATAGTTGTTCTGTGGTAATCTTACTTAAACTAAGAGTAAGAACTAAATTTGTGATTTTTTTCCTTCTCAAATTCCCCTGGGCACTCAGAAGTTTCCCTTCAATGGAAAGGTCTCGAGGGCAACTCACTTCATTAACTATCCAGTGAAGCAGAACTTCATTTCTCGTACTCACTTGATGAGTTCAAAATTTTATCAGGGTTAGGGATATATCACTTGCCTAGCATGCAAGAACACAGATTTTGGTAACTAGTACCATTCCCCATTCTTTTTTTTTCAGTACCAGTTTTCTGGGTGTGGAGGCAACACCTCTATAACGTATGCACTGGAGGATGCTGAGGTAGGAAGTTCATTAGTTTTGAAACTGGCATTTACAAACTGTTTTTACTGAAAAGTATGGATTTCCTGTTTGGGACCTCAAATTCAGCATGTAAATTGCTCAAGGGTTGTCTGTCTCACCCATCTCATTCCACATTAAAGCTGAAGATGCAGAGATAAGTCATTGTCCTAAACAATCACCCAAGAGATTTCGAGAAGAGCTAAAGCTTGCATCACTGAGGTCAGTTATCCATGAGGGTGAGGCTTTATCCTTCAACAGGACCATTCATCTCCTCATAACCACATTGTCCATTGAGGAGTAAGGACTTCTTCAGACCCCCTTGCAAGACTAGGTCTGTGATCAGACTGAGTCAGTGATCAGAGACCACAGGTCAGGACTGCTGGATCATGCTTATGATTGCCTTCTGCCCCAGTTCTTCCTCTAACTTTAAGATTATATCAGCACACTGAAGATGGACTTGGGGTCACTTAGCTCACTGGGGTCGCTTGGTTCTTCCTAACATAGCCACAATGAGTAAACCTCTCTCTGCTTTTCAGCAACACTCTGTAATTGGTGTAACAGAATGAGAGGCAGAGTCTAGTGGATTAGGACCGACAGAGCAGGGGCTTTTGCCCTAAAATTTCTAGCTACAGTTGAAACCTGACATAGTTTGAGCTGTGTAGGAAATCTGAAGCCATTTGTGGTGACATAGTGAGATTCTATCTTAGTTAGGGTTCCTATTGCTATGAAGAAAACATCATGACCATGGCAGGAAATAAGGAAACATTTAACTGGGGCTGGTTTACAGTTCTGAGGTTTAGTTCATTATCATCATGGCAGGAAACATGGTGGCACACAGTCAGACATGGTGCTGGAGAGGGAGCCGAGAGTTCTACATCTGGATCAGCAGGCAGCAGGAAGAGAGTGAGATGCTGGGCCTGGCTTGAGCATCTGAGAACCCAAAGCCAACCCCTAGCTACACACTTCCTCTAACAAGGCCGTACCTTCTAACTTGAATTGCTAAATGGTCTTTTTATAAAAAAAAAAAAAAAAAAAAAAAAAAAAACAACCCAGAGCCTGATATTGGGGTGAACGCTGAAAGATCAGAGAGACAAAGGAACAAGCCACCTCTTACCTCTAGGACTCTTCAGCCTGAAAAGCTTTCCTCAGCCAAAAGACTTTAGTTCCTGTCTCTTCATGCCTTATATACCTTTCTCCATCCACCTATATCATGTCCTATCTCAATTTTCTTAGTGCTGGGATTAAAGGCGTGTGACTCCCAAGTATTGGGATTAAAGATGTGTACCACCACTGCCTGGCTCTGTTTCTCTCCTAGACTGAGTCAGTCTTGTGTAGTCCAGGGTGGCTTTGAACTCACAGAGATACAGATGAATCTCTGCCTCACAAGTGCTAGGATTAAAGGTATGTGCCACCACTGTCTGGCTTCTATATTTAATCTAGTGGCTTGTTCTGTTCTCTGATCTTCAGGCAAATTTATTAGAGTACATAATGTATTACCATAATACCTCCTAATAGTGCTAATCCCTATAGGGCTATGGGGGCCATTTTCATTCAAACCACCATATGATCTCAGAAAGGCAAAGAACAAAAAATGAACCTACACACAAAATAGGACACACACACACACACACACACACACACACACACACACACAGGACTTGATAAAATGTAGAATCACCAGAAACATGAGCCTCTGAGCCTGCCTCTGGCAGATTATCTTGATTATATTAATATTAATTGAAGTAGGAAGACCTCTGGACTGTTGGAGGGACATTCCCTAGGCAGAGGATCTTGAACTCTGTAAGAGTAGAGAAAGCAAGCTAATGCTGTTGAAGGTAGCCCACCAGACACAGTTTACAGCCAGTTGGAAGTCTACTTCAGCTAGCTGGAGCCACACCCAGATATTTGGGGGACCTACCTGTGGTCATGGGTATCCACAGCACAGGGTTTTTAAAGAAAATGCTGCATTTAGCCTTTCATGTGTTTAGTATTTCAAAAGCAGTCTACCAGCCTCTTTTTATCATTGTCATAAATCGTAACACAGATGGTGGTTGAATTTCAGTTCAGTACCACAGACTATCAATATGGCTATTTGGTAGATGGCTTCATTTTGCATTGACTGATACAAACACGTTATTTCATTTAGTTTGCTACCAAATAAATCACACATGAGCTTTTAACTCTACTAGCCTGATAATCTTGCAAGTGCTTTTTATCTGCATGGAGCATACCTGACATCTAAACTCAATCCAGAAAAAAATAGAAACAGAATCCCAAGTTTATTCTCCTTTATCTGAGGAGGGGCATCATGCCAGCAAATGATACTTGAATTATTACAGTGGAGGGTGTCTCAGTTTCTTTTTATGTTTGCCATGACAGAATCAGCTTTGGAAGGATTTGTTCCAGCTTCCAGTTCAATGGGGAACTGGATGGGGAAATCAAGGCAGCAGGAGCTGGAAGCTGCTGATCACAATGCACCCACGGTTAGGAAACAGAGAGAAGTGAATGCAAGCTTGATGCCCAGTTCCCCTTCTCCATTTTTACAGTTCAGGGAAATGGTGCCACCCATGATCCGTGGGGCTTCCCACCTCATTAACATAATCAAGACGGTCCTTTACAAGGGGGCTAAACACTGCCTCCATTTTAGCTTCCAAGGCAATGGTGGAGGAGGTGGTAAGACAGTCAGGATTCCACATCATTAGTAACTATGGAAACAAATCAAAGCTTTATGTGATGCTTTGCACCAAGGATGTTGGCTAGGATGAAAAAGAATAAAAGTAGCAAGGGTTGGTAACAATAGAAACTGGAATTCTCAGACACTGCTGTGGCTAAATGTTCCCCTGGACAAGCAGTTAAGATCCTTCAAGTATTTAAACATAATGTGATTGTATAACCCAGGATTCTACTCTTAGATACATACTTAAAAGAACTAAAAAACAACCCCATAATAACTTTTACAGTTATGTTTGTAGCGGCATTCAGAGTAACAACCAAACAGCAAAAACAACCCAAATGTTAGTTAAAAAGCAGGTATAGTTACACAATGAAACATCATTGGGCAATTACAAGGAGTGAAGTACTGATATAAGATGTATTATGGATAAAATTTAAGACGTTATTCCAAGTGAAAAAAGAACTGCATGTATTATTTGAATCCATTTATTTAAAATGTAGGCATATGTATATTGGTAGAGGGTGAAAATAGATTTGTGGATGTACAAGAACTTGAGGGTGTGTGGAAAGGGAATTACTGCTATGGGTAATAACTATGGAGTTTCTATTGGTACTAATGCAAATTGTAAGGGTGGATTCCTGCCTGTGATAATCAAAAATTAAAATTCAAACTTACAAAAGATGAACTTCCTGGCACATGGATTAGGTGTCAGTCATTCTCAGGCATCAGTCTTATACTTGGATGAATCTAAGAGTGAGGACTTCATTAAATTTTGGCTCTTGATTACTTTGCTTGTCCCATCCTAAGCCAGGACTTTCTAGTATACTAGGGAATTCAGACAGGGGTTGAGTGTTAGTCTATTTGCTCACACTGCTTCTCTTTATAACTCCAGCTCTCCATGTTGTATCTACCAGCTAACCACCCTACCTAGAGCCCATGTCCTCTCCTTGCTAACGCTGATTGAAGCAGGAAGGTGGCTCTGTGCGTCTGAATCTGCTGTGGTCATATGAATACCTCATATAGAGTAGGTGCTCTGATCCCTATTGAATAAAGTCTCATTTCTTGGGAAAAACTACTCGTTGATTTCCTGTTGCTTTTAAGCTACTATCTAACATCCTTCCTGAATGACGTGTGGGGCCTTTTGTGATTGCTACCTTATCGGCTGACTGGATCTCTTCCTGCATGGAGATCCCCATCTGGTACTCTGGTTTTACTGAGCCCTTGGCAGATCATGGGGTGTTTCATGAGTTCTGTCTCTGCTTTGGCTTTGTGCTTGTTCCTCCCTTTCCTGGAACATTCTCTCCAGATAATAGCTTGGTTTCTACCTAACTCGTTCTTTCTCTCTCTTTGCTTTACACATGTCAGACTGCATCACTGTCTGAAAGTTCTGATCTGCCCTGACTCTTTCCTCTTTATTCTTCGCTGACATTTCCCCCAACAAATCTCTCTATTTCTAATCCCGTCTTGGCGTTTCCTTCTCTTTGGATGTGAATAAACCATCATTTCTATTCACTCAGTGTTTTTACTTCAGAAGTTGTGCAATTGTAATAATATGAAATTAATGCCTTTGCTTTCTTTCTAAACACCACAAAAACTGAATACCCAAACTGGTTTCATTGACTCTGGTCCATATGCGACTGATTTCTTGTTTTGTTCAAGCTATTGCATGATGATCGTGACAGTGTTTTTGTGATAGTCATTTATATTCCCTCATGCATTTACACACCCATTGGTCTTCATTTCTCTCGTTTGCAGCTACTTTCCTTTGGTATGAATTACCTCTTTTAGAATTTCCTTTAATAAGGCCTCAAGTAACAAACTCTCTCAGTTTTTGTATGTATGAAATTGTCTTTATTTTAGCCTCACTTTTACAGGTAATTTTTGTTGGGTATAGAACTGTAAGATGACAGTTATTTTCAATGACGTGAGTATGGAAGCAATTGAAAAGCTAGAAAATGTCCGTGTGTAAATATTTTTCAAGTTCAATTATCTCCTTGTTTATTTGATACACATAAGTATGCTCAAGACAAATTAAAAATGTAAAAGAGAAATCCTTTTCTTAATAAAAAAGCATCCAGGAGATTATATTTTTGATTCAAAACTACCTAACCATGAGTCAAAGGTCTGATAGATTTGACTATATGTACAAATAAAAAAAATCTGTTGAATTCAGAGAACTTGGATATCCAACAGACAGATGTTAGACCAAGAGAAAGTAAAATCATTAATATAGTATTTGCTCTTTAATATGGAAGAAACTTTAAAAGTTAAATAAAAGATATTAATAAAAATAGATATGCAAATGTCTGATAAATATACAAAGAAGGGCTCAATCTCATCAGATATCACAAAATGCACATTAAACAGCAATAAAATACTTATTGTTTTATGTTTTGGTAAGAAATTTCAAACCTCAGTGTGTAGATGGGTTTTAGTAAGAGATTCCTGTCTATTCTGAGAATGAGGAGATGGACCCTTGATGGAGCTTCCATTTAAGGTCAAACTATTACTGGCACACACATCTGGTCCCCCTAATCCTAGACAGAGACATCGCCAGCAATCTGTCTTTTCTTTGTTATCATGAATTTACTCCTGTTCCCTGTATCGTTCTCACAATGCAGACATGAGCTCACAGCTACACAGTCATTTCACGTGTAAGGAACTCAAGAGCTGAGCATGGGAAACAATCCTCCTGTGACTGTGACATTCTTCCCAAGCCAGCACAGTTATACCTACTCACCATCGCCATTTCTGCTTTTCAGTTCTTTCCCAACTCCATTCAGTCCACCTTTCACCTGTCATTCTACTTAAAAGTCCTTGTAAAAGTCAACAGTTGTTTGTAAATCCAGCTTCCTAAGCCATGGGCCATGACCACAATGGAGTCATGGAACTGAATGTGGGAGGCTATGAAAAATTAGCAGCAGTTTTCTGAATGTGCAATGGACAAAAATTACTTTAAAATTAAATGTAATGAGTCCATGATGTTTCTGGGAGCTCTTGCCTGTGGTGTTTTGGGTGACTTTAGTATGAACACACAACTCGAGTGAGTGCTTTGTACTGCACATGCCAGCCAATGCCAACGAGGCTGCCCAAAACACCTCGGCTTGGAATCAAGACTATTATTGTATGTTATGAACTGCAGTGTTGTTACTGTTCTTATGGAAACATAATAGTTCAATTACAGAAAACAAAGACCTTGAACCCCATCCTGCTGTTATTCCTCAGCCTGTAAGTATCAAATTAGTTTGTCTTTGAATTGTATTGTTTTAAATGTTTGCTTTTAAAAACTGCTGTTTCAAAAAAAAAAAAACTGCTGTTTCAGTTGCTTGCTGACTTGAGTTTTATAGAAAACTCATTCAGTGAATTTTGACTTGGAGTTAAGACACAATTTCTAACTGCCGAAATGTCTGTACACATACTTCTGCTGATTTGGTGTGCGTGTGCGTGTGCGTGTGCGTGTGTGTGTGTGTGTGTGTGTGTGTGTGTGTATGTGTGTGTTAGGAGGCACTCACTTGTGCATGCACATGGGGAAGCTGGTCGACTGCTTTCCATCTTAACTTTTTTGGGACAGGTTCTCTCACAGAACCTGAAGTTCACCATTTTGGCCAGACTGGCTGGCCAGCAAGCCCCCAGGATCTACCTGTCTCCCTGCGCTCTCCTTTTACTACTGGACCTGAGGTCTGATAGCCTGGTATAAATCCTAGAGTCTGTAGATAGGAGAACTAAGAGCTGGGTGTCTGATGGCTGGAGCAGATGGATGATGTCTCAATGAAAGAGAATTCATCTTGCCCCAGTCTCTGTCGTTTCTTCTGTTTAGGTCTTCAACCGATTCAATACCTGCCCACATTGGCATGTGGCTCTTCCTTATTTAGTCTATTTATTCAATATCTAATCCCTTCTATAAATGCTTTCATAGACACACCTAGAAATGAATGCTTTAGAAGACACTGGATATTTCTTCCTCGATTCAGTTTGACTCAAAGGTTGACTATGACAGATTGCTCTTGGGGCCTGGCAGAACAAGTGGTGTAATTGGACCCTAAGCTTATTTGTCCTTCTATGCTACATTGCAGAAGGCTGTCATCCCTGAAGGGTCTTTTCCAGCCTTACTTAGTAGCAAGTTTTGCCAATATAGGACAGTGGTAGGAGGCAGAAAAAGAGTGATACAAAGACCTTCCTTCCTTCCTCCCTCCCTCCCTCCTTCCCTCCCTCCCTCCACCCCTCCCTCCCTGCCTTCCTTCATTTTTGACAGTGTTTCCACAAGCAGCCACAACAACTGTCCAGCTTCCACATCTTCCACATCTGTAGCCTAGAGTGATCACAGTTTCTACTGGCCTCAGGCTCTGAGAACACTGCTTGCTTTTGTCCCTCCAGCCTTGGGGTAGTGGCAGTTTCCTGTTGTTGCTCATATTTGGTTGCTTCCCTGTTTTAGGTTAGATTCCTAGCGTTCTTTATCTCCTGCCAGTCAATTTGATGCATTAAATTCCCTTGAATCTAGGTGTCATGGTACTATATTGCTTTGATTTCATGGTTGTATGTTGTATGTATGCATGCCTGCTGGTGTGTTCACTTGTGTGTGCATGTGTGGAGGAGGCCAGAGGTCCATCTCAGGTGTCTTCCTAATGTTTTAAGACAGGGTCTTTGAACATTGAACCTGGCTGGCCAGTGATCCCTCAGAATCTGCCTGCTGCCTCCTGCAATACCTGTGCTTGGTTACAGATAAACACTGTCACAACTGGCTCTTACCTGGAAGCTGGGGGTCCAGACTCAGGACTTCCTAACTGTGCAGCAAGCATTTTACCCATCCCGCAATCTTGCCAGCCCCATTTTAATTTTTTACTTATAAGGACTAAGCACTGAGAGAGCAGCACCCTTTGGTTCCTTCCTGTGTCCTGGCCTGTCCTCTGATCGATTGTTCCAGGGATATATCACCCAGGGCTTCTTCTGAAGTCTTCCAGGCAAGCATTGTGAACGAGAGGCTTGTCTACAGGAGTCAACCTGGCAAAAGAGTGCTGGGTAACTGTCATTACCAGGAAATCTGTAAAGTACAGTAAGGTTAGAAAAGGAGGAGGCTCATACCTTTAAATGATGTGATGATATAGAGAGTACACTTCCCGATTTCCTTAAAAAATATGCTTCCAGCCCATCTCCTCAGTGTACCATTCTGTAAGTGCACTATTTTAAACTGATGGTTTATAAAATCCACATTTGCAGATCACTCTTAGTGTAGGTATTTAGTTTATATTTGGATCATATTTGGATTCTATCCCCCCCTTTAAAAACCCTTTTAGAAGAAGCTGGGCATCAATCTTTATTCATCAGCAGTGCTTCTGATGTTCTAGGGTAAAGTGAAGATACCTTGTCCAAACCAGAGAAACTGTCTTAAGTGGAACACCTTGGTTTATGCTGGAAGCATTGTAGAAACATGTATTGTGACAAGCTCAGCTTGGATAAGCGTTTGTAACCAGTGAAAATCCCCTTAGTTTATTGCTACATTTTCAGTTTCCTTCTAGTTTCTTCTCTCTGCCCTACTCTCTTCATCACCATAACAACACAAAGGAAAATTTGGAGATTCAGTAGGGTGTCAACCTCTTTTCAAAAGCACTTACAAAAAAACGTTCTAACGCGATGCTTTATGATGGCATAAAGTGGCCTCTATAGTTAAAATAGAAGGGGTAAAGTCTGAGGAATGCGGAATTTAAGAGTACAATTTTAAATGTCATTTAGTTCAATTGAATGCTAACTTTCTAGAAGGAAAAAAGAAATTCTGTAAAGATCAAGCCTTTGAATGAGAAACAAAACAAAACCCCAAGTATTAAAGGAAAGAAGTCCAAGTGTACTAATATTCACAGCACAGCTGACAGGTCTGAGGCTGAGGATTAGGCAATCCTGATTTTCATATCTACACAGACTGTGATGAATTTAGTCAGTTGAAGAGGAGTACTCTTCAGAACTCACTTTGTAAAGAGAATCCACTGCAAAGTGGTCGTTAGTGGATAGCTTCCCTCTTTCCAACACCTTTGGTACCTGCCACTGAATCCACATCACAGCCTTAGTCTCTTGGGTGGCTTCTGGCCAAAAATTGATCATGGCTTGGAAGTACAGCCTGGCTGTGCTCCTTAAGAGTCATCCTTTTTGGAGTCTCTCTTGGCCTGGCTAAGATGACCTGAAGCTGTACTAAATGAAGCCTGTAGCTCTTCCTATCCAGCTCTCCCCTCCTTCCTCTCCCTTCACAGAATAGGCACACATCATCAAAGCTCTTCCTGTCTCCATTTACTCCTTTGCCCCTAAATCTTTCATAGGCATTTCCTCCAATTTGCATCCCAGAAATCCCCAACTAACACTTCGGAGCCAATTTTGGTTTAATCTGAAACTCATTCCCCCTTTTCTACCCCTACTGTGAAAAGATCTGTTTGAAAGTACCCAGCCCTGTACTAGAGACTCAGGGTCAAAAAGCTGCAGCTAACAGCATGTTTTGGACTTCTGTTAAACTGCTTGCTTGCTTTACTTACCCCTGCAACTGCCAACTAGGATGTAATTTTTCTATGTTCTTTGCCTTTAAAAGGTCCCTGTGAAAGGTTCCTGCATTTGAGGCTGCTCTGTGAGAATCATTTCTCTTCAAGCAGAGATAACCAGACTACAACCCACAGCTCCAGAGAAGCTAGCTACTAACAAGGAGGACCCTAAGGGGAACGCATGAATCACCCTTGGAAGGGGAAATAGAGGAGATCTCCATGAGTAAACTTGGGATGGGGGGCAATAGAGGGTGGGGATGGGGGATGAGAACATGAGGGAATGGGATGGTAGAGCTGGAGCAGGGACAGAATGGGGGAGCAGTGAGGGAGATACCATGATGGTGGGAGATGTCATGGAATGGGGAGAGCCTGGGTGCTGGGGAGGTTCCAAGGAAACCACAAGGATTACCCCAGCTTAGACTACTAGCAATAGAGGAGAGGGTGCCTGAACTGGCTTACCTCAGTAATCAGATCAGTGAGTGCCCTAACTGTCGTCATAGAGCCTTCATCCAGTAACTATTTGAAGCAGATGCAGAGATCCACAGCCAAGCACCAGGCCGAGCTCCAGGAGCCCAGTTGAAGAGAGAGAAGAGGGATTCTATGAGTAATGGGGCATCAAGATCATGATGGGGTGCTGTGGGATGGTCTGTTTGTCAAGTGTATTGCTGATTGGTCAGCAAATAAATCACTGATTGGCCAGTGGCTAGGCAGGAAGTATAGGTGGGACAAGGAGGAGAATAAAGCTGGGAAGTGGAAGGCTGAGTCAGAGAGACACTGCCAGCCACCATGACGAGAAACAGCATGTGAAGATGCCGGTAAGCCACGAGCCACATGGCAGGGTATAGATTAATAGAAATGGATTAATTTAAGCTGTAAGAACAGTTAGCAAGAAGCCTGCCACGGCCATACAGTTTGTAACCAATATAAGTCTCTGTGTTTACTTGGTCGGGTCTGTGCGGCTGTGGGACTGGCAGGTGAGAGAGATTTTTCCTGACCGTAGGCCAGGCAGGAAAACTCTAGCAACAATGGGGAAACATACAGAGACAACCGAACCAAACTAGTGGGAACTCATGAACTTTAGACCAACAGCTGGAGTAATAGTAGGGTGAACCCAAACACATGCCAAGCAGAGTTCTTCACCAAAGGTTTGTATTTTCCCATGTGAGCTGTGCTGGAATTTGCTTCATCCCTGATAGAAAACATATCACTGGAGCATGAGCTTTCTGCATTAGAGACAAAAAGATCTGTTAGAGGGCTTGACCAGGCTGCCCCAGAGTTAAATCTTGAAGATCAATTTCTATCACAGGACAGAAAGAGGCAGGGCACATTGTGTGCACTTGAGTGTAAATAAACAATCTGAATGAATGGAAGGAAAGGAACCATTCAAACCTTTAGCAGAATATCAATTTTAAGAGTATCATTGAAGAGTAGAAAAAGAAAAGTCAGTCTTTGATATGAACTACAATAATGAATTGTTTCAGTCAAGTATCATCATCAGTAGATGTTAAAATACTTATGAAAAACAAATATTTGTACAGTTTAAATACACATTTCTTTAATAGATTCAAAATTACAAAGGCAAAGTAATTTCACAATGGAGAAACTCAGCAGGCATCCCTTAATTAAGAGACCAAAGTAAATATCACCGTAAGACAGGTAGACATCCTGTATTTTCTGGAGTGATATACAAATGCCATGTTTCTATAGTGTTCTTGCCTAGAATAGCTAATTAGCAGACAGTATCTGAGAAGGGAAGACCCAAGGGAGAGTCTACAAAACACATGCATGCAATAAAATATAACAATATCCACTCCCATTCCCTTCCTCTACCTTCCCCCATATTCCTCTAACATGGCCCCTCCCCACTTCATGTCTATTTTTTTTTGATAACTCATTAAGTACAATTAATACTGCCTGTGTGTACATGGGTGGGGAGGCATCCTCCTGAGAATCAGAAAGAACCCTCGCCTGACCCAGGCTGAGGAGCTGTAAGAGCCAGCAGGTATGGAGGAATGCAGTGGCATGCTTTCCTCTGGACGTGGCAGGGTAATTGGGCTGAGAAACTCATAGTGTCTGAGGTTACCTGCATAAAATCAAGCTAGCCCAGATCCCAGATAAATGAGGGGGGATGTTCTCCAGGCCCCACCCCTGACTGAGGAACTCCTGGCACTTGATACTGCTGAGGGAGCGAGAATCGTTTCCCCCCACCCTGCTGTTCTATGTAGTCTTTTTGCAACTTCATTTTTTTTTTGTAAGTCTCATATGGTTCCAGAACAAAAAAGAAAATAAAGAGCCCATTCTTGGAAGCATTCCTTCACCTTTAGATTAATGTGATGAAACAAGGCAGAAGTGACATGGAAGATTACCTGACACTAAATAAAACATGTATTAGGTATTAACTCATAGTCTACTAAATTATTTTAATAAAAATATGAACAAATGATTGGGAATGTAATACTACAGAATGACTTTAAATATGTAGATAAATAATTTTCAACTCATGCAATTTTGATTTCATGGGAATTTCTCTAAAAAAAAAACCCTCAGAAGTAAGAATAGTCATAAACTAGTAACATTTGTCATAGAAACTGAGTTTCAAATTCATGGAACCTGGTTTTAAGAGAGGTTCTTGATTTCCTTCCTAATTACAAACAATCATCAATTAATGGATAAATTTATTTGCAGCTAAAATATAGTAGTATATTGAGGGGTTTGGCATATATTATCATTCAAGAATATCTTCATTAAAAATAATAGAGCCGGGCGGTGGTGGCGCACGCCTTTAATCCCAGCACTCGGGAGGCAGAGCCAGGCGGATCTCTGTGAGTTCGAGGCCAGCCTGGGCTACCAAGTGAGTTCCAGGAAAAGGCGCAAAGCTACACAGAGAAACCCTGTCTCGAAAAACCAAAAATAATAATAATAATAATAATAATAATAATAATAATAATAATAATAGAAAAGAAAGACTTGATTTAGTTCAATTCTGGATTCTGAGAATAGCTTTCAATCCTGACATCTCAGAAGCAGCAGGAACCTACTCTGGGCAAACTCATTACCTGAAAGGAGACCTTTGCATTTAAAAGCCTGTATCACAGAACCAAGAAAGATACAAAAATATTCACAAGTCTCCAGAAGGCAATGAAATCAGGTGCAGACACAATGCCTGTCCAATTTGGATGTTGGATCTATTCCCGGCTTCTACGACACAGAATATTGACATTCTGGTTTTGGAAGGGCAGGGTACTAAGAAATAGAATAGAAATGCTAAGAGTTTAGCATGATGGCCTATATAAGTCCACTGCAAAGACTTGGGTGAATATATGAATTTTCTAGAAAATACTAGTTAAAATACTTTGAGAACACACCTTTAAGATGACTAGAGGCTGACACTTCACATAGTCCCTGCTTGTGTTAGCCTAGGTCACATGTGTTCTCACACACTCAGAAAACCCTCACCAGCCACCCTACAGGTAGTGGTTCGTCTCCACCTCTACTTTCTAAATGTGAAACTGAGGGGCAGAGGTAACCTAACTTGCTCCCGTGGCTAGGCTAGTAAGTGCTGCGTCAGGAACCAGACCTGGGCAGCCTGGCTCCAGGGGTTGGCTTGAAGCTTCTACATTTTATTTAATGCCATTTAGGGCTGATTCTTTATTGTATTATGTTCACTTCTACCTTCTGGCCACAGACCATCCATTTTCTATTGGCTTTGGCTGTGTTGTAGCTTCAATCAATGTCTTAGAAGCACTTTCTGTGCATCAAACCACTTAATGCCCATACAAGTACATGAATCTTAAGGGCTCTGTTGTGCAAACTGGGGTTAAGTATCAGTCTCTCAGGTGATAGCTAGTAGCTAGTCAAGGTGAGTCAATATGTAAGAGAGCTAGTAACCAGCCGGGTGAGTCGGTGTCCAGTAGCCACCAACACAGGGCTCCTGTTCTCAAACACTGCTGTTAACTAAGTCTGAAGGCTGTTATTTTCCCTTCGGCTCTGTTCTCTGTTTCTTCCATATCATGGAGTTTAGGTGACTTCAAGACCACCCTGTTTGCATGTCACTTCCCAGATGCCCTGGAAGCTAGGTTTGGTTCAGCAATTAAGCTCAAACCAATGGAATGTGAATAGGAGGAAATGCTGCAATTTCTACCAAGAAAATTGCTCACTGCAGATGTCTCTTCTTCCTGTTGGGTAAAAAAATGGAGCTGTCACATTGGCCAGACCTACCAGACTGCAATACCATATTTCTTTGGTTCTGGAGATGAGTCACAGCTCTTAAAGAACTTCTCTAGGCCATCACATCGGAAGTGTTTTGATGACAAGAATATGTCCTGACAACAAGGGCTTTGTTTTGCTGTCTGTTTGTTTTCCTGGCGATTGCAACTTAACTTCCACCACAATACCAAATGACTGGATTTTCTAAGTACTCACCTGTGCTCGTAGTCCAGAATGTAAGTACTCTGAGAACTGTCACTTGACAATGTTCAAGGTTTGCTAGTTCATGAACAGATGTAGTCACACACATGCACACACACACACACACACACACACACACACACACACACACACACACTGCCGTTCACCAACCTGCGATTTCCCAGAGTTATTAAAATGATGTGACTGCATAGTGTTTAATGAGGCAGAGGGAAATGTGGTCATGTTTTTTTTTTTGTTGTTGTTGTTGTTGTTGTTTTTAGTACTGGGAATTGAACTCAGGACCTGTGCCTTCTAGCCTATTCTACCCTATTACTCACTACACTACACCCTCAGCTCTCATAATATTTTTTAAGTGTAAAAATAAAACCTTGCAAAATGGCTAAGAGAGCTCTGGCTTATCATGACAGGTCTATGTAGTGAGCTGGTGAAGTGGAAGGGCATTTTTTCTCTCCTTTTTATGTTTTGCTTCTTTTTGATTATCTACATTTACACTATTTTTCCTGTGAAATATTTTTATTAAATTTTATAAAGATGAACTAAAAGTAGAACCTACACACAAATCAAAAGGCCTCTCTTGCCAATAGGTCCCTAAAATGCAGTTCTCAGATAGCAGTGAGCTCAGTTCCCACTCATGTAACAAGAACAGACAGATGCAGGCTCAGTTCTCACTCATGTCACAAGGACAGACAGATGCAGGCTTAGTTCTCACTCATGTCACAAGGACAGACAGATGCAGGCTCAGTTCCCACTCATGTCACAAGGACAGACAGATGCAGGCTCAGTTCCCACTCGTGTAACAAGAACAGACAGATGCAGGCTCAGTTCCCACTCGTGTAACAAGGACAGACAGATGCAGGCTCAGTTCTCACTCATGCAACAAGAACAGACAGATGCAGGCTCAGTTCCCACTCGTGTAACAAGGACAGACAGATGCAGGCTCAGTTCCCACTCGTGTCACAAGGACAGACAGATGCAGGCTCAGTTCTCACTCATGCAACAAGAACAGACAGATGCAGGCTCAGTTCTCACTCATACAACAAGAACAGACAGATGTAGGCTCAGTTCTCACTCACGTCACAAGGACAGACAGATGTAGGCTCAGTTGTGTCTCCCCTCCACACAGCCTTCCTGGGTCGCAGTCTGACTGAGGCTCTGCCAGATTGGACAAGTAACTTCTAAGTTACCATGGTCACTTCCATTCCCCTCACTAAGAATGAATAAATAACACAGAGAATGCGCAGGACAGGTGTTTCCGATCCAGGTCTGGAGGCAGCACATGCTGTGCTCACATTGCATGGTCAGGAGCTCAGGCCTGCCACATGTAACAGCATACCACATGGTTAGCTTATAAAGTAAGATCCCTGTTCTTAGCTCTTCATCCAGGTTAAATAAATGACTGGATAATTTGTTTTTATTTTTAATTCTTAGAATATTTTTTGGTTAATCTTAATGCTGTTAAAAGATAATCTTTCAATTAAAAAAATTCTTTCCAAAAGAGAAATTTTGGAAAATTCAGGACGTAACCTGTTATTTTTCAGCTTTGTAACAATCCTATCAATTCACTTTGCTATTATGCTCATTTCTGAAAGAGTGGCACCCTATTACTTATAGGTCAGGAAGAGAGCTGGCATTCATTCCTGTCTCTAGGGTGAAGCTGATGAATTCTAAGATTGATTCATGGAGAACAAATTAGTTTTAAAACCAGGGGATTCGCAAGTTTGGTATTTTCTTTCTTTGAATCACAGATTGCTGTCTGTGGATCGTTTTATAGACATAAGTTCTTTGCTGCTGCTTCTCACCCTCTTCCTCTGAGTCCCTTCTGTCGGTAACTTCGGCAGTGCTGAGTATAGTCTGAAGAATTAGAGGAGGCTTCTTTCTTCTGGTGTTGTTTGCAACGAATTCTTCTGATCAAGGACACCTTAAACTATGTCCCCTCTCCACCAGCATGAAATACTCCCAGTTAGGGAAGCATTGCTTGCACTCTGACTATCTGGTCCAGGTGAAAGCAGAGGAGGGAGGTGCCTAAGAGCCTTGAAGATCTGAGTCAGAAGAGCAGGACCAGTGGGTGAATGAGTATGAAGTTGTGGGGTTTAGTTAGAAAAAAAAAAAGATAATAGACAGTGTTTTGCAAGCTAACAGCACTTCTGAGGACTGATTCCCAAACCTGTGCCTTTAACGGAAAAGTCAGTAATCATGGGCAATTCAACACTCTAGAACCCATCTTCTCAATTGTTCCTTTATCTTCTTTCTCTCCTTCCTCCTGTCTTCCTGCTTCCTTGATTTTTTTTGCATGCTTCTATTTTTTCCTAGTACTATCCTTAGCTATTTATATGACTTCTCAATCCTTAAGATGGCCACCAAATCGACCGTTCTAAAATGCACACATTTGCTGATAGGTGTCTGAAGCACCAACTAGGTGTGCTAGGTCCAAGGTCTCCGAGGTTACACAGGATGCACTTTCTGCTTTCCAGTAGCTCATATCTAGTCCTTCTGGAACTTTCACTCTTTGGGAGTATGAAAGACAGAGAAGAAAAATTTCTCAGAAAGAGTCAGGAGACATCCCTGACACTTAGGCTTGAGTTTTCAAGATAAATAGGATTTTTCCAGGTAGAGAATGGTGGAAAAGACCTTTACCCAGAAAGGACACTGTACCAACTCTTTTCCTTCAAAAAAAGATTTCCCAATATGAAATGAACAGCATCAAGAATTAGTGAGAAAACATCTCTTTCCTTATCTAACATGAGCTAGAACACACTAACTAAAGAGTCCAAATCTTGTTTTACAAACCTAGAATCCAGTTCCAGTCTGGAATTCTCATCGACTGAGAACACAGCTGGGCTTCAAGTAATATGTTCACAAAGGCCTGAGTAGTCAGACATTACATGGCAACATTTCTCAAGTTATAGAAGATCCCTCATCCTCCCAGGCCGCTGATTTCTGTTATGGATATCATTCTTACAAAACAATTTGGACATGGCCATGCGGACAGCCATAGGGAAGGTATTGATCTGAGGTTATTTCAGACAGTCTTGCTAAGTTTAGTAGTGCAAAGTCATTTCTAGGATATTGAGAGTTCGGGAAGAATCCGAAAGTAGTTTTAGAAATGGCTTCCGAATCTAAAAGAGACAGAGAGGAAAGGCAACAAGGCCGTGGTCAGTGCTTCATGGTAATAGGCTTTCTGTAAAGGAGGTTAAATTTCATTCAGTGGGTTCTGTCTAAGAAGTCAGTTTGTAATTTCAGAGAGAATGCTGCCCAGAGAAGTGGAAATTACCATGTGAAGCTATTGCTATAACCCAATGTCTGCAACCCAGATTCTTTTAATCTTTTTAAAGTTTTATGGTTTTACCAAATATTACTTAGATGCATTACTTTTTTATATTTTGACTTTCAAAATAGCTTAAGAAAAGCTTTTAACTGCCTTTGTATCTTGAGTTAAACAGTGAGCTGACAGAACCTGGAGGCCATCCAGACTTCCTTTCTGTCCACTGGAAGCACCTCTAGCTTGGGGCTAAGGTGGACAGACATGTAAGGCTAAGGTTACAATCTGGACCGGGAAAATGTTTAAAGAGGAGGCCCACACTGAGCCAGACAGCGCCACATTTAGTTTCAAATTAAAATATTTCCAGCCCCCCTGCCCCGTTTCTTTGTACCTAGCTACCATATAATGCTTAAAGGAAGTGTTGCTGGTGTAAAATGTCTCCCTCAAAAGCAGCCTTTTAAATCAGAGCAAGTCACAGATGCCTTGGCATTTACCAAGTACTTTCAGTGAGTATGTGGGTAGGGAAGCTACCAGGGGAAGAGTGGGTCGGAAAAGACCATCCCATGGGGCAGAGATTTTCAGTCTTGGTGTTTAAGACCTTTGGAGCTTAAAGTCTTGGTGCCAATTGTATCAGTCTCTGGAGCAGGGATTAGAGAGATGGTCTGGCCATTAAGAGTTACAGAGGATCTGATGCTCTCTTCTGTCCTCTGTGGGCACTGCACACATGTGGTGCAGAGACGTGCATGCAGACAAAACCCCCAAGTACATAGTAAAAATCTTAAAAAATGAATCTCTGGAGTGGAACCCAGGTGTGTGTGTGTGTGTGTGTGTGTGTGTGTGTGTGTGTGTGTGTGTCTAAAGAGTTAAGTAACGTGGTCAAAATCAGAATGGGTAAACAGCACAGCCGACTCTCACTAATGACTTCCACTGTCAGGCCCATGGGATTCCCACACCAGTTTCCTTATAGATAATGAAGACCAGAGCTCTCTTGATTATCTCTTTGTGGATGCCTCTCCCTTGTTCAGGGTCTTCTTTGTGAACCAAGAGCCATGCAATACATATTTAGTATTCCTTGGGAGAAACATATTAGGACACTGGGAAGCAGAAACATTAAAAAGTATTTCCTTGCGCTTCAAAAAAATTGATGAGGAGAGGACATTTCCAGAAACCTCAGCATGGAGTGTGAAGTGAAAGTGGTAGAGATGGCTGAGTGGCGCCAGGCCTGACCACTTGAGTTCAATCTCCAACACCTACCCACGTGTTAGGAGAGAACTTGCTCCTCAAGTGACATGTCCTCTGACCCTACCCATGCACTGTGAAATGCAGGCATATCTACACATGAATCAAATAAAGTGTAATACCTTTTTAAGAAGTTACAAAGAATGATGTTATAGTTGGTGGAGTAAGATGTCTTTTAGCCAGGAGTCAGTTCTTCATCCCTTGAGTATAGAAAATCTTGGTGGAAAAGGGAGTGCTAAAGGTGGGATTTGGGTCTGAGCATGATTAACACAGAGAAAGGGGACAAGAAAGGCTCTTCCAAGTAGAAAGGTCTGTGACCATTAAGAGCACAGAGTGGAGAAAGCCCGAGTCATGCTTCAAGAATCTGGTTTTGAAGTGAACAAGGCTTGGAAGGGATGTTATTGGGCAGAACATCCAGAAAGGAGAAGTGGGTACTGAACTTATTCACTGACATGTTTGAGGCAGCACCCATGGGTGGTATATGTGAGGAGAGCCAGCATGTTACTCCTCAGCTATGTCCTGTTTTGCAGCCTGAGCAAAAATGCGTGCTGTAAATCTCTCCTCATGTGTGAAGAGAGGGAGTGCTAGGAGCCGGAAGTTCTGCAGCCAGCTCCCTCCAGAGAAGCACCCACAAGGGCCTCTCCTGTGACGCTCCTGGATTGGGTGATGCTGCATTGCTGTGCTGCACAGCTTTGATGCTTTGTCTACACAACAATGTTTCCTCTTGTACCATAGCACATGTCGACCTTATTCTTGATCTCTATTGGTCACGTGACCCACTCCTCCGGGGCTTCTTACTTAATAAACAAATCATTTCCAGTCCTCTAAGCTGGGCTATAAACTCTTTGAGGACACAAATTAGTTCTTACACCTTTTTTATTTTTTTGGTTTATTTTCTGTGAAATGTCAGATGCACAGTAGGCTTGCAAAGAAAAAAAAAAAACCTACTGATTATACCAGCCTGCTTCCTTCCCCCACAGAATGCCCAAATGGCAAATATTTGTACAGCAAATTGTTTAATCCTTTCAAGGTCCTAAAAAGTCAAATATTTAGATTTTTTTTAAACTAGTGTAATTGGTTACATGAGTATTTTAGCTGCTAACAAGGTATGGAAATCTTCAAAACAGTGGCTGCTTACTCCCACCTCTTGGCCAATATTTTACCAGGCCTTGAGTCAAAGCCTAGAAATCGATTTTGCCCTTTACTACAGAGTCATTATAGGGCCAGGAGGGAAAAAAAAAAAAGGACTCTTGTTGTTTAATCAGCAGGGGTGCTGGGGAAGCAAGAAAAGTTGATATCGTGTGATAAGGGTCTGAATGCAGACCACCAAGCAGGAACCGAGAATATGATCACATTCACTTCTAGGCAGGGGTAGAGGATGCAGCAGTGTCCACGCTAAGCCTGACTCAATGAATGAAGTCCAAGGGAAGAATGCTCTCATGCATTCTTTGTGGGTCACAGTATCACCAAGTTTGTATAGTACGCGGTTTCTCGGTCTTCCATCTCTCCCCCCAGTAAGGGCGATCTCAAGATGAGGCGAGAACTGAATCACAGTGCAACATGAAGTCATTGCATTATCATTTGGGTGCCGTCTTCCTTACTTAAAGAAACAAAGACTAGGTTCAAAAAAGTGGTCAGAGAAAATAGAGAAAAAGAGAATGATCCTGCAGTCAGAAAATGCATAGACTTCATCAGGGATGTGACTGTTCCCATTTTCATATCATATGTGCCAAGGAACATTAAGACTGGCACACCCTCTCCCCCCCCAACAAAAAAGGCAGTCCAGCAGCTGTAAGGCATGAGGTGAAAATGAATGGCTTTTTAAAAAAATGTTTGTTTTCAGTTAAAAATTAAATTGGTCCAGATGTGGTAGTACATGACTATAATTCCAGCACTCTGAAGACCTAAGAAGGAGATTCCAGGTCAGCCAGGGCTACAGAACAGGTCCCTGTATGAAAAACAAAAATGAAATGAAGTGAGTCAGTAAATTATCTTAAATTGTACACACTTATAGGGTAAAACGTGATGTTCGAGTATATGCATACAGTGTACAGTAATAAAATCAGAGTAATTAACAGATCCTCCACCCTGAACATTTATCATTTCTTTAAGCATAAAAACATCTGGAAACTCTTCAGAGACCCAATAACAAGCAAATGACCTTATCTAAAATAGTAGGCAAAAGACTTTAATGTCTTTTCCTAAAAGAAGACACATAAATGGCCAACATACATGTGAAAAAATTTTGCTTAGAATCTTTAACCATCAGAGACATGTAAATTAATTCCTGGGCTCCTAGCAGCCAGTTGTACCCCTGAGTCTTCTGTCAGGTCAAGTCATAGATGCTGGTTGCACCTTTGGATGGTCCTTCAAGGGTCCAGGGGCCAATGCTGGCCTTGCCCTGGGTGTGTCCTTGCCAATATTGAGTTCACTTGGAACCCGTGTCTATCTTCCCTGAAGACTACCTCTAACCAGGAGTCCCCAGCACATCAAGGCTCTGATACAAAGTTCCTTCTCTGATGTCTAAGGTATTCTCGTGGCCAAATTTCAGTGACACTTTGCCTGAGATTCCCAAGAGAGTAGGGAGTTTCTGCTATCACCCACTTGTTTCCAGGGGGCCCCAGTTTATGCCTCAGATGTTTTAGCAGACCATGACTATGTATCATCCCTCATCTTGGAACTGTTCCTTGCCTTGGTAAGTTTCTTATGCAAAAGAGGCAGAGGCATGAGTCAACAATCTTATTTCAAAGTCTTAGCAGGACTATTGGTCAGAATGAGCTAATTAAGGAGTTATGAGAACAGAATATTCCTAAAGCACAAGACTGTTTACAAAAGGATCTGAAGGTGGATTTCGATGTCAGGACACTGGTCTGTATTTTAACAAGCAGTGTTTTTGCTGGGGCACACCCTAAGACAGTGGTTCTCTATACATGGGTTGTGATCCCCTTTGGGGGATCAAATGACCCTTTCACAGGAGTCACCCAAGACAATCAGAAAACGCAGATGTTTACATCACAATTCATAACCATAGCAAAATTCCAGTTATGAAGTAGCAACAAAAAATAATTTTATAGTTGGGGGTCACCTCAACATGAGGAACCGCAGCATTAGGAAGGTTGAGAACCACCATCAAAAATGACAGCATTGCTGCGGCTGTTTGCTTCCTTACAGTGTTGGTGCTTTGGAGAAAGAATGGACCTGCCAGCAAGAGAAAACAGACAAAGAATGAAAGCATTCTTCTTCCATGTCCTTTATATAGGCTGTCATCAGAGGTGCACTACACTACTAAAGAGCCTAATTAGTTTTCTAATTCATTCAAGCAGAAGTCTGGGGAATATATGTGGGAATGGAATGTAAGGGTGTGGGATCATGGTGCAAAGAACATAAAACTGAGTCAGACTGAGTTTATTGATATGGGTGCATCCTGAATGGAGAGTTTATGTTTAATATGGAGGTTCACAGTTTTTAAAAAACGTGTCAAAATTTTGTTTGAATGGTTGGATGAAGCATTTGTCAAAAAATGGCCTACTAAAAGGGAGTTGGAAATGTTTGTTGTCCCTTAGTTTAATGTTGATGAGGGAGGGGATTTTTAAGACTCGGGGAAATTACAATACTGGAATGGGTTTGCTGCATTATCCCTAATCCACAGTGGGAAGACCCAGAAGACATGTCCCTCACTAACCCTATAAGACACAAAATGGTGAGAGGACCATCATCATATCTGAAGAGCTCTGTTGTTGCCTTTTTCCTTGTGCTAGACCTTAGGGTTGGAGATGCTGCTGCTCAGTTGGATGAGTTAAGTGCAATGTGTTTAACTGGGCTCTGAAGTAGCAGGGGCCAGGTGGCAGTACTGAATTGCCAAAGGCAAAGTGCTGGTAGTTATTGTAATGGGCAGCATAGACAAAGCAATGTCACCAATGGCCTGACCCATGATAGGACAGCACAGGCAAAATGAATTTTATGGTGGCATGACTAGTATGGAACCTTAGTACCGGCTAATCTGGAATTAACTAAAACCCAAGGGGATGGATACACCAGTGAGGGATTTTTTCTTAATTAAATCGTTTGAAATGGGAAGACCCATTTTTAATCCAGATCTTTTAAGGTAGGAAGTTCCACCTTTAATCTGGGCCACACCATCTGCTGACAGGCTGTACAAAGGACATGGAAGAAGGAAGCTTTGACTCTTTGCCGGCTTGCTCTTGCTGGCAAGTCCATTCCTTCACTGGTATTAGAGCATCTTTCTTCAGGAAGACCAGCTGAGACATCTAGTCTCATTGAATGGAACAACTACTGGATTCTTGGACCTTTCCTTGGTAGACAGCTATTGTGGTATTAGTTGGACTGTTGGACACAGCCTGTAAGAAGCCACTTTAATAAATACCATATATATGTAAATATATATATATATATATATATATATATATATATATCCTAAGTTCTGTTTCTCTAGAAAACCTTGACTAATATACATAGTATTTATTTTATAAATATTGTGCCTCTTGATTTATTTATCAACCTTAGGTAGAATCTATTATTTACTTTTCTCAAAAATAAGAAATTTAGCTTATTATAGGACCACGTTCTATCTTGAAACTTTTTGTTGGCTGTATATGCATAATGTAGATTTTTCCACATATTTATGTTATTAAATAACAGCATTTCAATTTAGAAAAAAATATGCATTAACTCCACTCATGGAAGATTAAGATTTTTAACTCTTAGAATTTCTTCTTCCAAATATTGCATTTTATTCCTAACTTATAACCACTCAAGCATTACTTTTAAGTTGTTAAGGTTTTTTTTTTAAATTTTTGTCTTCTGTGTTTTAGCTAGTATTAACTGTTACATGCTATATTTACAGTCAATTCCAAAATATTAACAATTTTACTTTTGTAAGTAGTATCCCTAACTAGTAATTAGCCTAATTAGTGATTAGACTCATAGGGGAGGAAATCAGCCCTGTAATTAAATCCCCATAATTAGTAACAGAATTATTTCCAGCAGCAACATCAAATGAGGCACCTCATCTTAAGTAGTATTCTTCAAAGTTGTCCTACAGCATCAAAATATGTTCATAGTTGGACAAATGGCTTTTTATGCAGCTTTTTATTTTTCCTAGAATTTTAAGTTGCCTACCACCCCCATTATAATAGAAGTTATTTCACTTAAAAGCCATATCTCAGCTACAGTGAGTGCTGGCTTCTAATGGGTCACAGCTCTCCCCTTAAAAATTTGTGCTTGGCCAACTTACAGTCGCTTCACCAAAGAAGTGGCCGCTCTCACATGAGTTTCCTGCAGGTTGACTGTCCAGCTCCATAGACCAGCTCACTCCAAGGGGGACCCATTCTTCAAGACGCTGAGCACCGTCCTCATCTGGTTGGCTTCCTGCACCTCTTGTGTTTCCTTGGCACACATCCTTGTCTCAGAAAAGTGCTTTACCCGTAAATGACTTGTGAACAGTCTTCTCAGGCTTTCCTGGGGGCCTGACTTAAGATGCTGGTTGATAGTAAGGCATATATCTTCTTGAAATCACCAGTGAGTACACACACACACACACACACACACACACACACACACACACGCACGCACGCACGCACGCACGCACGCACGCACACACGCACGCATACACACTTTGCAATTCACTCATCTTAGAATTCTCTAACTTTCTGATCAAGTGTGCATCCGTTGTTGTCTGATTACACTGTGCCTCTAAAATTCCAACATTTTTTTTAATTACCTGACTCCTGAGTTGGCTCCCTAACTTTTGTATCATACACCTTCTCCTCACCGAGATTCCTTTTGGGCTTAACGGTCCTCACGCCTTATATACCTTTCTGCTTCCTGCCATCACTTCCTGGGATTAAAGGCGTGTGTCACCATGCCTGGCTGTTTCCAGTGTGGCTTTGAACTCATGGATATCTGATAGATCTCTGCCTCCAGAATGCTAGGGTTAAAGGTGTGTGTGCCACCATTTTCTGGCCTCTATGTCTATCTAGTGGCTGTTCTGTTCTCTGACACCCGGATAAGTTTATTGGGGTGCACAATATATCGACCACACAGGGGGTTTGGGCAAGTTCTCTAATTTTTTTTATTATAACCTATGAGCATCACATTTGTTAGAGCCTAAATAGTTTAAGTAGTTTTTCACAAGAAAGTGGGTGGGAGCTGTTGTTTTAAATCATGACAAATCTGAAAATCTGCTTACATGAGCTTTATGATCGGAAAACTTGGCCAAACAGACAGTTGTAACTCTGAAGCCGCTTCCTTGCATCTCTTTAATGGGAACCCTGCTTTGCAGTTTAGTTACAAGGCTGACATTAAAACATGCAAAGTCAATCTGATTCTTTTGGAGAGGAATTCTGGTGTTTTTTTCCCATAAAACGTTCAGCGGACAATCAAAATTAACCACCACCATCCGCTCTACTATGTTGAGATAAAGTCCTCATATTTTTTTTATTTCTCTTAGGTTTTTATCATGAATGGATATTGAACTTTGTGACAATTTTTGTGTCCTTGTCCATCAGGAAATTTTTTGTTCTCTTACCCATACCTGGTTTTGATACCAAGGTAATTCTGGTATCAAAGTTTGGTAGTATTTTTTCCCTTTGTATCTTGTGGAGCAGTTTTTAGAAAAACGGCATATATAACAATTCCAACCCCTATTTCTTCTGTGGTCCCCTGCATGAGCCCTTCCATGTTTTTCTTTTCTCAGTGTTCAGCCACTTCAAACTCTTCAGTGCTCAGTACTGTAATGGATGTGCTCCTTCCTCTCATTTTTATAGTCCATTCATGGGATGGTTCAAGGGAGTGAGGGAAACACATTTGTTACTCTGCTGCCTGAACCAAATCTGTCTGTCTGTTTGTTTGTTTGTTTGTTTGTTTGTTTGTTTGAGACAGGCTCTTGCTATGTGGCCCTGGCTAGGATGGTACTTGCTATATACCTAGAGTAGCCTCAGATTTGTGACAATTCTCGAGCTTCTAAAGACTGGGATTGTAGTTGAGTACTGCCACACACATCTCGGAGCCGAATTTTCATCACTGACATGCTTTATAGTTCCTGAAACTTGGGCTCGGGGAGATTGGATGCTTTGTCAAAGGCTATGAAATGATCAAGCTGAACACTAGAATTCTGGCTTTCTTTCACTGTGTCAAATGTTCTTTTCATTTCTTACACTTCTTCACTTACTGTCTCCTCAACCCTTGTTAATGGAACTCAATACATTAGAACAGGGCTGCTTGAGTGCCAAGCGTCTTGGCCTGGTGCATCTTTGCTCATTAGAGCCGCATGTAATGGAGGATGCTAGTTTGCATCTGCACTGGATCTTTCTTCCTCAGTAGCATACCCACTTTCATCTCTAATTTTCACGGAAATGTCAGAGATAAAAAGATTTTTGAATGTTTTTAGTTAAAAAACACATAGACAAGAGCCTGAAAACAAATGGGTAAACAGGGAGGTTGGAAAATTCTCTAATTTTTTTGTATTATGACCTGTGAGCATCACATTTGTTAGAGCCAAATGTGGTTCAACTTCCCCAAACCTAGAGGTGTGTGGAATGAAGGAAGGACACACAAACTTGTGTTGTCCACTGTGGAGCCAAAACACATAGCTACCTGCCTCCCTTGACCTCATTTACACCTATCTATATTTTCCTCTTTGCCACTTTTTGTAGCTATTAATAATTTTGAAAAAAAGAAGATGCTAAGTTATAGACTCATGGCTGTTGTTAGCACATGCAGAACTCATTAAATAATGTAGACTATATTTTTCTCACTTTATTTTTATAAAAACCAGAGTCACCATTCAGAAGGAAGTAATATACATTAGAAATTCATAACTATCCTTTCTCACCTCCCTCCTTCCCTTCCAATGATCAGTCTCAACATATATCCTAGGCTAGACTCAAACTTATAGTCTTCCTGTCTCAACCTCTCCGGTGCTGGGTTTATAGGTGGATATCATCATGCTTGGCTGAGATTCTCATAGCCCACCCTCCCAACCAGGGACTGAACCCGGGGCCAGCCATGTGTATGCTAGGCAAACATTCTACCCCTGAACTACATGCCTTCCCATTAAAAAAAAAATTATTTTGAGGCAGGGTCTTGCTAAGTTGCCAGATCACCTTGAACATGACATCCTCTTGCCTCAGCCTCCCAAGTAGTTGAGTGTGTGCTGCCACATGCACTGTGATAGTCTCTTTTAATTAGAAAAGTTAATAGAAAGTAACAGTCATCCTTTCAACAAACAGAAATCTTGAGCATTTCTCGTGTGTCTAGACAGTGTTGTAAAGTTGGGATAAAGGCTTAGCTAAGGGAGTGAGCAAATTCTACATGACCATTTCCTCGTGAAGCATTTAATCTAGTGGAGGAGAAATACATAAATCAAATTATAGAAATTTATGATAAATCACTGAGCACAAACCACCACTGACAGCTGAGGACGGTGTCAGGGAAAGTCTTTCAGAGGAGGGGGAAAGAGAGGTGCTCGGGAGCCCAGGGCATGGAGTAGTATGGGAGCACATACTAGGCAGAGGGAACTGAAAGTGTGAGGCCTCACACTGGGGCAGGAATGGAGGAAAATGGAGGAAAGTTGGAGAGGCCGGAGATGGCTAGAGAGGCAGGCAGGTTCGGAGCACCCAAAGCTTGTGAGTATGGGAACAGAGGGAAGACATCTTCGTCCAGGAGTGGCCTGACTGGATGTGTTCTGTGAAATAACTCTGCATGTCTTGTGAGGCACAAATTGGAGGGAGGCCAAAGAGGACTCAGGAGGTTAGGTATCAGGACCACGCTGGTGGCCAGGGGAAGTGGGGTGTTGACTTAGTCAAAGCATTATCATGGAGATAAAGGAAAGTGGAGAGATTCAAGAAGTATGCCAGGAATAGAATATCCAGGATAGGTGGTGAATTTAAAATGGAGAATGAGAAAGAAGGAAACAAAGATAATTGGTGTTTCCAAGATGGTTGTATGCTGAAGGGAAGACCATGTTCCGTAAATGTCGTACTTGAGCTGGGTTTGAAGATGGTTTCTGGCTCCGTAGTTAAGGATGAAGGTGGTGACAAGAAATGGCCTTGAGTATTCAGAAGATAGTTGTTTGAACTAAAAAGACTGAACAGTGAGCAAGTCATCCTGTGAGAAAAAGTCACTGGTGGTGTCCCCAAGTTTTCATTTTATAACTTTGGACTGCCCATTGATTCCCATTGTGTTCCAAAGATAATAAAATAATGCATCTGAAAAGATGAACTCCATTTTTTGATCTTTTTGATCATTGTTTGTTACTCAACATAGTTACTTTAAAAGCAGTCAGTCTATGTATTCAGCAACAGAAGCCTCCACTTCCCCTTCACTGCAGCACAAATGATCGGTTGGTTTCTGGGTCTTGGAAAAGTGGAGCCTTGACCAGGTAGTACAGATTACAGATAACTGTAAAAGGAGGAGATATTTGAAGTGCAGCTTGAAGATGACAGGAATCAGGAGGAAATGTCTGAGAGATGTTTCTGGATTTCCCTCACCTCAGAGATTTCTTGCCAAGGAACAGGAGTAGGTGACTAGCAGCTGTCAGAAGGCAATTCGTTGGCTGTACAAGTTGCAAAGCGTATCTCGTCATATGCCTAAGACAGATTCAGTTCCTCTGTTCGTACTAGAAGTCTGCAGTGGGAGTTAAGAGAGCATGATCCCACAGCCATGCTTTCTGACGCTCATCAGAGCCCGCAGCTACTGCAGCTAGCTCCAGTGGGGAAGGCGTGGCCATGGGGGTCAGGAAAACGAGGTCTAAAACCCTGCACTAATGTGTTAGGATGACTCTGGGTGAGCAGTTTCATGCTTTTGTACCTTGTGTTCGTCATGCAAAAGCAAGAGTGATTGGAACTATGTTTAGCTATATATGGATGACTCATGAATCTATATTTCTTTCCGGATTTCTCTCCTCAGCTTCTTACTTTTATGTTCCATTGCCTCCTGGACACACTCCATGGAAGTGTTTCCGAGGCAACTCAAACCTATTTTTCTCAAGTCCAAACTCATTTTTTTATCTCCAGTTCACACATAGCAAAACAACCTTCCCATAAGGTACCTATACGGGTGAACACACCCCTTGTCCAGTGATGCATCAGAAGTTTGGATAGCATCCCTGAAATCACCTTCAGTCCACTTACCTTATCCTATTTTCAGGGCATTGCTATGTCCTATCGATACTATCTCCCATCTCTCCTTTTTTATCACACTAGCAGAAGCCACTGTTATCTTTCTGTCTGGACCACTATGACCTGTCCCTTGTGCTCATGTATATTAGACTTCAGATTCATCCAGCTGATTTTCAAATGTGCTTCAGATGTGCCTTTCATGAGGCTTTTAACAATACATCATCACTGCTCTCAACCTTGGTCAGAGAAGCTTCTTTTTGCAGGGGGCAGTGGTTAGTGCAGACTCATAATTGTCCAAAGTGCTCAGAGTATCTGACTGAGTGCTTAGCCACACATGGAACATCTATATCAAACCTTTCCTCCAAGGCTCAGGGAGCACTGTAAAAGACGGGAGGACAAAGAGTGCAAGATGGGAATGGGGGCTGGGAAACGCCGGCCTCTGGACGTGACATGGCCATTGTACTCATGACCTCAGAGCATCTTGGTTACTTGAACAAGACCTACACAACTCAAGCCAGTTCAAACTTCTAGCCTGAAGTGGGGAGAGGGAGGCTCCCAATGACCCGCTTCCAGCTGAGAAGCTAATGGCAGTTCATGCCTGCTGGGGGTAAGACAGTCTTTTTTTTTTTTTTTTTTTAAGGAAGTGGCCACTGGAAGGTCTCCCTGTGCTCCAGGTAGACAGTACTAATTGAACCCAGTGCATTATTTAAGCCAGGAAACAAAACACAATTGAACAGTACTGGGAGGAGGCAGAGGAACTGAAGGGCAGGGATATGATCAGTTACAGGGAGCCCACCAGAGATGACCATTACAGCCAATTGCAAGTCTTTATTCCAGCTGGCTAGGATTACACCCAGGAACTCAGGACCCAAGTGTAGCACCAAGCACTTAGAGTAAGGGTTTTTTAAAGGCAAAAATTACATCTTGGTATCACTGGGCAGCTGCAGGGGAAGGTTTTGCAGAAGCAAGCAGTTTAACAGAAGCTAAAATAAGTAAGCTGGAGTATCTTTATGGTGGGTTCCCAGAAGAGAGTTGGGTAATTTTCATGGGACTTCCCATCAAGAAGATCAAATTCTAGTCAACCCTAAAATGGACTCAGCAAGAGTACAAGATGGAGGAAGCTCTGCAATGCCTTGCCCTGTCACCAATTGAGATATACTGTGTATATGTATAAAATTTTCAAAGAATAATATATATATGTTTATATATAAATGACGCTGTAATCTTAAAAAAATAAGATAAAAAGATATGGTTCTCCTTGTCTATTATGTTCTGTCCTATCTTGTTTCTATTTTTTCCTTCACATCTTTTTCTTGGAGCGCCTTCCCTCATGCCCAGCCTCCCCTGGACTGGGTGAAGCATCTCTACTCAGCAGTTCCATAATGTTCAATGCTCCTCCATGTGTGACAGTTGCGAAGTTCATTTTAAAGCCTTACATATTTTCCTCTTATACTTAGAATATGTACCCTTTTTTTGCAAAAAAAAAAAGTACTATTTTAAAAAAGAAGCATGCACACACACACACACACACACACACACGCACGCACGCACACACACACACACACATACACACACCATCATGGAAAGAAAGAAGGAAGAAATGCAGGAAGATAGGGAAGGGAGGGGGATTGGTTGAACATAAGTCATTCATAAAAGCAGGAGGTTTCAGAAGGAAGGCCCCATCGAGTCTTGCCTGCAGGAATGAGGAATGTGTATAGAGCATTTCCTGAGTTCAGGGTGGAGGGGCCCTTATTTACCCTTTATGAATCTGACACACCGTTGTTTATAAGAAAGCTCTTTTACCTTTTACCGTGTACTGTTGCAAAGTCTTTCTTTGAATCCTGTGTGTGTGATATGATAGGGTTGGACAAAACCACCTCTAAGTTCTCTTCCAACTCTAACCTCGTTTGCTCTTACTTTGTAACTCATTCTTTCCCCCCTTAAGACTTTGAGGTTTCATTCTTCTCCCCACTTTCTAAGTGTAGCAGGCAAAATTAGGGGTTCCAAAGTTTTGGGCAAAGTGGGTAAGAGTATGTGTGTCACCTGTCCTATATTTTGCACCACGTTAGACCGACTTCTGTTTTCAAGACTGTTTGAATTTCCAAACCTTCCCTTATATTTTCATAGTGTCCTAGATGTAGCTGGTTTTTTCCTGTGGAGGCACAGGTCTCAGCTGCACCATCGATTGATAATTCCACCTTCTTTTTTTTTCTTCCAAAAGTGTTGGCCTTAGTCAGAAACTTTAACCAAACATCCTTAATGAAGACGTGAATCAAAGGGAAACAAATTTATTTTGAATATCTTCCAAATCAAATTTCAAAGACTTTAGTAAATACTGGGGCTTTCATCAGAATGAGAGTGCCTGGGGTCTCGATCTTCCCAGGCTGCCATGTGTGTACCTACCTGTGACTCCCTCTCTTAGTTCCTAGCATGACCAGCTCCTTCTTATCTTTCAAAACTGATCTCAAACATTATTAACCTTTCCTAGAGGACTCTGATGACCATTATAGTTAGTTAACCTCTTCTCCCTAGACACTACCAAGTCACTGTCTGGTTGTTACACAACACTTTCACTCCCTGCAAATACAGTGTTCATTGATTGTAAACCACCACCACCCTCTTTGCAGCTCCAGAAGGTGGGCTGTATCCATGACAATTACACACTTGAAGTTTAGACCAGTGTACGAACAAAGTAAACACAAAATATCACAGTGAATAAAGGAAATTTGAGGGTGTGCAGTTTACTATATCCATACATGTCCATATCCTCAATGGTCTCAATTGGCACTTCTGTGTGATCACTGTGAAAAATGAGTGCTTTAACATTGGACTTGACATTTTCTCCTGAAACTGGACTTCCATGTGTTCTAACTATATTATCTCCATGAGAAGCGAATGCTGTCTATACAGATAGATACACACTCATTTGTCTATACAGAGATCCCACTGCAGCAAATAGATCAACAATTTTTGAGTGAAAATCTTATGAGGAAGCCTCATACATGTGAGAAAGGGATAAGAATGGGCAGAAGAAGGGGGTAAGAATTTATAGGTTTTGCCTATTCTCTGTAATGCCTTCTTCCTTGGGGAAAAAAATCCTTAAGTATTTTCACTGTTACAGGATTAATGACAATATGTAGTATTTTTGAGACTTACTAGATACCAAATACTTTATATCCATATCTCATGAATTGTTAGTATGTTGTCATTCTCTGTTCAAAAAATAAAGAGACTTAAGGGTTCAAGAACTCACAAAACCTGATCTTAAAGTCTCTGTGGTGGTGCTTTTCAAAGGCAGTGACAGTGATTGTCACTTCATGGTGCCATCTTTGAATCGCCCTTCTCACGCTGAATTGGAGCTTGCCATCCTGATAACCATATAGGGTCAAGGAGGTCTCATAAAACTTCCAAGATGAAGTCATAAAGGCACGTGGCTTCTGCTTTGTTCCCTTTTATTATTTACTCAGGGCTAAGCCAGTCCCCATATCACAGCAGAATACTCTAGGCCGGGCGGTGGTGGCGCACGCCTTTAATCCCAGCACTCGGGAGGCAGAGCCAGGTGGATCTCTGTGAGTTCGAGGCCAGCCTGGGCTACCAAGTGAGTCCCAGGAAAAGGCGCAAAGCTACACAGAGAAACCCTGTCTCGAAAAACAAAAAATAAAAATAAAAAAATAAAAAAATAAAAAAAATAAAAATAGAATACTCTAGCAGCCTATGGAGAAGTCCATGTGGAAAGGGGCTGAGTTTCCCAGCAGTGACTTGTAGCAGCTTGCAACATGAGTGAGAGACCATGAGAGTATCCATCCAGCCCCTGTAGACTCCACTACCCATTGACATTTGATTGTAGCCTCACGAGAGATCATGTGCTAGGAGTACCTGTTCAGGTCACTCCCCAATTTCTGACCCATAGAAACTGGGAAAGATGGAAAAAGTTGGATGCTGCTGCAAGCCAGAGGTTTTAGGTGACTTGTGACACTTCACATTAGAAGGAGATAAGCATTGTAATTTTGCAGATAGTGAAATCACAGAGTTGATCCCGGGTCGCTCTCCAGAGTGTGTACTCCTAACTATGGATACACCATTTCCTTACATACTTACTGTAACAGTCTAAAGTTGTGCAAACACCTTTCCAGCTCTATGCCATGGGTGAGAAACTGAGATGAGAAGTGTAAAAATTTATTGGTAGACCTAGAATTTGAAGTCAGGTGACCTAATTCCAAACTTGTGCTGTTCATCACTATAGTAATAACCAGAACATTCCTTCAAGAAAATTACTATGGAAAGGGAGTGTCAGGGATGAGATGGAAGAGAAAAAAAAAATTGGTGTGGACCCCTTTTCTGGGAGGCTCGTATGTTATTGAAAAGAACAATTATCTAAACTACCTTTACATATAACTAAATAGCATTGATACCACTATTGGCCACTAAGAATTTAGACAGGCAAGCCATTGTTCTGACCCAGTAAGGTATTGCTTAGACGGTAAGAAGCTTTACATATTCCATCAATATTTCATCAAACATAACTGTAGTTATGGCCCAGCTTCGTCTCCCAAGTTGGGCCAGTCAAAGACTGCTTTCAGCACGAACTGTAATGTTTCATCTCTGTTCTCTTGCAGCACTTCAGAAAATATTTTTATATTTCATATTAAGACACACACCACTGCTTTTTGAGAGAGGATGGAGAATGGACCAAGACTTTTTTTGTGTATGTGAGTCTTTGAAGTAAGTTAACAAGTACGTGCTAATTGAAACGAGAAATCCTGGCCCAAGAAGAGAGAACGGATTGTGCTCTGTCCTTGGTAGGCTCTTGAGTCATCTGTGTAGTGTAGTATCTGAAGAGTTCTGATGAGTCACGCATTAACAGTGGGAGGAAATGCCTTTTCTAAAGCTGTCTGTAGTGACTCATGCCTTTCATTTGGCATCAGCAGATGCTGGTACCCTACTGACTGGGGATCTAAGAGAAAGTTTCTCAGACAGACAGTTCTGACACAGTTCCCCTCCAGCTCTGATACATTTGGCACAGTCCTTTTATTTGGCTTGCAAGCTGTTGGATTTAACACGGTGACTTATTTCTGGCTTGGTGTTAAAGGGATTGTTTAGTAACAGAATGGAGCATTTGGGGTTCTTTGTGGCAGCCAGGAGGAATGCTCTTATTTTATAAGGAAACAGCTGAACAAATGTTCTCTACATTGATTCACTCCTCATGTGGGAAAAATTTCTTTTTATACATACATACTCTCTCTATTGGATACATGAGGCTGTTTTACCTTCAATATTTGGGCAGGATTTTTGGTGAATGATCTGGGAACAATATATGTTAATAACCAAGATAGCCTCCTCCCCACAAGGAAGCACAGAAATGCAAGTTAGGAACCACCTGGGTTTTATTTCTAACCAGGCCCAGTTTGCATATGACCTTGAGCTGTACAGTTACTCTTTTTTTAACGTAGTCTTTCTCTCTGAAAAGGACAGAAAATTGCCTACCTATTTACCCAAGGCAAAAACAATTTCCTGAGAGGAAGATGACTCAGCGGTCTAGGGCAGCTGTGTAGCCTTGTCCTGGACATCTTAAGGCAGCAGAGAGTTAGAGGAGAGCTGACTACACTCTGTAAATACAGCCTGACATTTGAGGATGGAAGGGAGATTGAGTCACTATGGAGCTGTGCTGTGCTGGGCTCCTTGCTGGGTCCTGAGAGAACATAGCAAACCAAATATACTCAAAGGTTTACTGCTTTGTCTGATTTTTGTATGTTTGGATTATCCAGAGAAAGATTCCATTAATGTATAATCTGGACCTGTGCATCTTTAAGAATAAGGCCATTTAGTATCACTGCTCAACAAAGAGGACCCCAGTGCCTGTAATTCCAGCCCTCGGAAAGAGAAGGCTGGAGGATCAGAAGTTTAAAGTTTATAAATCTGCAGCTACATGGTGACTTTGAGGGTAGCCAGAGAAACATGTGTCTTGGTCTTGAAACTAAAACAATACATTTAGCCCTGAGAGTCTTATGGGAGAAGAGTTTGGTATTGTTTGGAAAATTGTTAAGAGACAGGCATTGAAAGAAGTGCTATTCTATAGCTTGACCAACTAGACCTAATGGTAGCATAGGTTCACACAGGCATGGGCCACAATCTCAGATGGGCATTTTATTTGTCCTCCATGAGTTTTCAGGCTAGAGTTAGTGGGCCCTCCTCTCACTCCCTGCAGTGAAACTAACTGTTTCGATCTGACACCTTGGAGGATGTTTGGCTGGATTGTGAATGTAAGAGCTACTGTTGATCTTGGGGGGGATGGGAATAGAGCATCCTTAGGTTCATAGCAAGGCTTTGTTTTCATTGGGATTCTTAGCAAGTCGCTGCTCCCATCAAAAAACTTTGAATGGCCCTTTCCTGTCCACAGTGAAACAGAGTCATAGGGACTCAGACTAGGGGAATGGGAGAGAGCACCAGCACTGCACAGTAGATCCCTCTGATCCAGCACTCGGCATTATTCATCCCATTCAAACTGTTTTCACATTAGTCTACTAATTTTCAAATTTAGTATACAATGTGAAGTGTGATGGTAGTTTTTGTTCTGAGTCATCCCCTCTCTGTTCCCCTGATTTCCCCATGACAGTCCCATACTGACACCTAACAGTGCCATTTCTGCTTTCATGACAGTGGTATTCCATTTCCATACTCTTCACACTGTAAATCTATTCTTCCACTTTCATGGTCCCCTTTCCAGTTTCATGACCTAATTATATACACACACACACACACACACACACACACACACACACACACATCTAGATTTCACATATGAGAGAAAATGTACTGTTTTTCTGAGTCTGGTTTATTTTAACAAAGATTTCCACTTCCATACAAATGTCATCTGCTTTTAATTCATAGCTAAATAAGACTCCACTGTGTGTATGTACCACACTTATTTTCATCCACTGATTTGTTGATGTACATGTAGACTAGAGCCATTTCCTAGCTATGGTGACTAAGGTAGAAATAAACACAGGTGTACAATTATCTTTGAGGTAAATTTTAGAGTCCTTTGGATATATACCCAGGGTGGTATGGATGGGCATATAGCAGTTCTATTTTAATTTTTTTTTGAGATCTCCATACCGTTATCCATAGTGGCTATTCCAACATAAATTTCCACCAACAGTGAACAAAGGTTCCTCTGCCTCACACCCTCACCAGCATTTGGTGTTGCATGTTTGTTTATGATAACCATTCTGACTAGGGAGAAATGAACTCTCAAAGTGGTTTTTATTTTCATTCCCTTAATGACTAAGGATTTGAACCCCTTTTCAAATATTTATTGTTCACTTTTCTTTCTTTTGAGAACTGCTTGTTTAGTTCATTAGCCTGTTATTGCTTGAGAGATTTGGAAGTTTAAGTTTTAATGTTGAATCTTTTTATTTTCTATATTCTCTGGATATAAACCCCAGAATATAAATAATTATGTATATTTATTTATTCTATAACTATATATAATTTATATTATATAACATGTAACTATGCATGTATATATTATATATAAATAAATATAATAAATCAGTATGATTAAATTATATTTAATAATAAATATAGTATATTTATCACTAATATATTTATTTATATACATAATATATATTATGTAAAGTTGACAAAGTTTTCTTCCCCATTTTGTAGACTGCCTCAGCACTCCAGTGAGTGTTTCTATTACATTTAACTTTTTGATTATCCCACTTAGCAATTCTTGGGATTATTTCCTGTGATAATGGGAGTCTTCTTCAGAAAGTTCTTGCCTATGCCTATGTCTTTAAGTTTTTGTATATGTTTTGATGTCTCTGGTCTTAGATAAGGTCTTTGGGAAATTTTAAGCTAATACTTATGCAAAGTGAGAGACACAGATCTAGTTTCTTTCATTCTTCCACATGTGGATATCCAGTGACGTCAACAATTTTGATTTTAGGAGTATTCATCTTTGTTTTCTGTTGCTTCGATAAACACCATGAACAAAAGCAATCTGGGGAGGAAAAGGTTTCTTGAGGCTTTCTCCTCCAAGGCACAGTCCATCTCTGAGAGAACAGGACAGATCTCAAGGCAGGAATCTGATGGCAGGAATGTGGAACAGAAATCATGGAGGAATGCTGTTTACCAGCTTGTTTTCTGGTTCTCTGCTCAGCCATCATTTTATGTATTCCTAACCAGCACCTTCCCAGAGACAGCACCACTCACAGCGGTTTGAGCTCTGCTTCATCAATCATTAATCAAGACAGTTGTAACAGACATGTAGACAAATTTCTAAACAGTCTTATTAAATAAGAAATACAGAGCCAAATACAGGGGTGCTGAGGGATGTTGTTGTAGAATATTGTTTTAAGGTGTGTTATTTTTGTTTATGTTGCATTTGTTTAACTCTGTGAAACTGTGTTACTTTGCCTGTCTAAAACACTTGATGATCTAATAAAGAACTGAATGGCCAATAGCAGGGCAGGAGAAAGGATAGGCAGGGCTCACAGGCAGAGAAAATATAAATACAAGTAGCCAGAGAAGGAGGAGGACTTCAGGGGCCAGCCACCCAGCTACACAGCAAGAGTAAGAGTTTTAGAAGTAAGAGAACGTGAAAAGCCCAGAGACAAAAGGTAGATGGGATAATTTAAGAAAAGCTGGCTAGAAACAAGCCAAGCTAGGGCCAAGCATTTATAAGTAAGAATAAGCCTCTGTGATTTATTTGGGAGCTGGGTGTCAGACCCCCCCACACACAACAGAGCAGAAACAAACAACAATAGGATGTGGAAGTCCTGCTGATACTCATGTTTACTTTGCTGGTGGATGCTGTCTTGAAGACCTGCTTTTAGCTGTGTATTTCACTGGTATCACAACTCTTGCCTGGGAATGCTTTCATCTGTTGTGACTATAGCAGGTTCAGCATACTTCTCATATTTTGCTGTTGTCAATTGCCTGAGCAATGGTGGGGGTCATACCTTCACGTATTTCCCAAGCATTCTATTCGAACTTCAGTTTCCACTTCGTAATTCTACTGCAGGCTCCACACGGAGTACATGGGCCTTGGTCATGTCTCTAATGCTTAGTAAGTCACTTTATTTTAGCACCCATGTCCAGGAGAGGACAACACCTCTCTGGCAGCTACCTGTGACCCCAGCCTTAGTGGGAATCAGTTGGCAGCCATTCCTGGATACTTCTCTATGGAAACATATGTAAATTTCACCTCAATTTTTTGACTTTGCCCATTTTCATTTTCCTGCCCTTATCTGCTGTTCTTTGTGTATTTCTGCTGGGTTTATTGTTGTTGTTGTTGTTGTTATTTCCTTTTGGCACTTTCTGTCTTAGGAATAGGAACTTTTTTTTTTTTTTATCCTGAATCTTTCCCTCCATAGAATCACTTGGAGGCAGCTTCTAACCTGTCATCTTTCTCGGCAGTCTGGAGGACCAATTCTAATCCAGAATTGTGACCTCTTTAGGGAGAGTTCAGGCAGAGACAAAAATCTCACGGCCTTTTGTGTAACAAGGTGTTCAGATTTACCTATGAGTGTATCAAGTGGGATAGTGACTGTGGCACCATGTGTTAAGCACATTGTTCACACAGTGGCGGAAGGATGGGTGACCTTTAAAACCATGCGTTGCTATGGTATTTGCATGGCAGGAGGGAGGCAGGGAAGGGGAGAGAAAGGGAGAGGGAAAGCGGATGCAGTACAATAAGAGCAGGTAAGTAGATCCAGTTCCCTCTTCTGTATGGCTTTACAGAGGTGCAACCCTGCATCTAGTGCTGACACAGGAGCAGGGGTGAGGGGAGAGGGACAGAACTAGGAGGGACTGCCAAACCTGACTGCCTGATGGGTCATTTTCACACAAGGGGCCAGTCCCTCCAGTACCATGACTCACGCCTCTCTTGCTAAGCAGGGCACAGTTAGTAGTTTAGCCACACAGGTGGCCTCACCTCACACTGTCTCTGGGGATCCTTAAAGGTTTCCATTGCAAGTCATCTTTGAGTCTGAACTGGTGTTCCCACCTAATACTTCCTCAGCACCCTGCCCATCACCCCTGTGACACTGGCCCATCTCCTATCCTCAGCATCACATCATGTTAGGGACTTCCAGTGTGTGTGTAGGTGCATGTGTATGTGTGTGTAATTATAGTGCTGTTCCTCGGGAGCCATCCATCTTGTTTCTAGAGACAAGGTGGCCTCTGGGGATTCCGATGAGACTAGGCTGGCTGGCCAGCAAGTCCCAGGGGTCTGTCTGTCTCTGCCTTCCTAGAGCTTGGATTACAAGTGGATGGCACCTGGCTTTTCTTTTCTTTTCTTTTCTTTTCTTTTTTTTTTTTTTAATGTGAGTTCTGGGGACTGAACACAGGTCCTCAAGCTTACATGATAAACACTTTACTGACTGAGCCATTAACCCAGCTCAAGAATCTTTTTTTATATATCACATAGACTATGCTCTTCGGCAGATGGAACACATCCTTGCTTCTTCACTTTCTTGCAAGGGCCTCCACAGCTTAAGTAGGCCTGCCAGGATAATTTCCCTTTTAATTAACTTAATCATGGGAGCAATATCACATAACATCCACTGGTTGGTCCTGCCCAAACTCAAGATTGGGATAAGACAGGACTACACAGCAGGAGGTGGGACTCTTGGGGCCCATCTTTTCAATACTGCTTATTGCAAACGACGCCTGTCTTTTATCTCTGAGCACATATTAGACTGTGACAATATATTTAAAACTACATCTCTCACTAAGGATCACTTATCAAACTCATACCATCAGTCTTTTTTTTTTTCTTTAATGTTCTCTAGATTCTTCTTTTAAAAATTAAAACCGTTAAAAGTGTTTTCTGTATTTGATATGGGATGCTCCAAAATGGAACACAGGCTACGTTACCAAAGGCTAATCTGATGCCTGGGTGGAACGCATTCTAAACAATGACTGACTGCTAAGTGACAGCCTGAAATGCTGGGGATACCTAAAGGTAAATTAACCAAACAGTGGATGGTCTGAAGATGTAGCTGAGTTGGGTTTTTTTTTTTCTTCTTCATTTGCCCTATTTTGAGAAAGATGATTTATACAGATAAGTGTACTGCAAATAACTTAGAAAAACGGAGTTGTAAGATTGCATGAAAACAGCCACCAAGACAGCCTAATTGACTCCCCTAGCTTCGGTTTCCAGATGCTAACAGTCCAGATCGTATTTGTTTTGTAGGTGTCACACAAGTGGTTTGCTGGCCACTGTATATGGAAATTTAAGAATGATTGATTACATTTTAATGAAAATAATAAATAGGCATTATGCTCCATATATTATTCTTTTGTGAGTTTAATGCATACCCGCCAGCATCCAGTTGTCTCTAGGAATACCACCAGAGCCAACCTCCAAGATGACTGAGGCCACGGTCATGCCCTGAGACCCAGAGTGGCTCTTGTACTAGACAGCAACTCTGTCTGAACTTTCTCTTTCTGCAGTGTGTTTGATTGATAGCCTGTTTTGAGAAGACAGTGTCAGTGACCTTAATGTTCTGAGCCAAGCTCAGCTGGTGGCATTGGTCTGACAACCTGAATATGTTTTTTTTTTTTTTAGCTGAAATGAGCAAGTGGCTGCAGTGGTCGCCACAGCAACAACGATGTAGCTGGCACCCTTGGGAGATCTCAGTAGAGGAATAAAGGCAGTTGTGAGGGAGGCTTCAGCTGGGAATAATGGTGACTTTAGGATTAGGAATCCTTTATCTTCTTTCTAGTAAACGCAGGTACAAACTGTGATTGTTCTTCACTGTGAAACACTTTGCTTGTTTTTTATGCAATATCTTCCTCTCCTGAATTTCATAAATACTACATCAATCTTTGTAACAGCTCCCCGTTTAAAGAATGGGATGAAGGAAGACAAAAACCGAAAGGGAAAAACACATGAGTTTTAATTTCTAACTGCAGTCCTAATTTTTTTTCCTTTATAATTACCCACCAGGATGTGTTTATTTCCTAAGTGAGAGAAAGAAAAGTAAAATGCTGGAGGAGGAGGGCGGGGGTGGAAAACAGTGACCTCAGAGTTGTTTCCACTCAGTCCTCTGAGGTCAGAGACTTTAACCATTTGTGTATTGATTGAAATGGGGAAGCAGTCACACCCTGGACTGCTTTGTTGCTGAGGAGAGGGATATCACAGCAGTTCCTTTAGTAAATGTGAAGAAAATATACTTGACTGACACTTCAAGAATTGTGGAAATTGTTAGAACAGCCTAAAGGGAGGCAGGTCTGAGAATGTTAGAGAAGAGGACCTAGATCCAGAGTTTGCTTTTTATGTACTTATTTATTGAGAATTCCATACAATGTATTTTCATCCCAGTCACCCCTCCCCACTCCTCCAAGATCCACCCTCTCCTTCTCTACCCACCTAACTTTGTGTTCTTTCTTTTTCTTTCCTTTCTTTCTTAGAAGAAAAAAATCCATTCCAGACTGTGCTGTGTATACACTTGGATGTGTGGCCTTCAACTGCAGCAATTTCCCAGGGGCAATACTCTTACAGAGAGCTGATTCTGCCAGGCAGTGGTGGTGCACACCTCTAATCCCAGCACTTCCGAGACAGAGGCAGGTGGATCTCTGAATTTGAGGGCAGCCTGGCTTGAAAAATGAGAGAGAGAGAGAGAGAGAGAGAGAGAGAGAGAGAGAGAGAGAGAGAACTGATTTTATCTCCCAACAACTATCAATTGCCAGTAGTTCCTTGGCTAGGGTTGGGACTGCCCTCTAAGCCTTGGCAGGTGAGAATGTAACACAGATGTCCCATTTATGGCTTAATATTCCACAGTATCTTATTCTGTGTATTTTGGCCAGTCATGGATCACTGTTTTAATCACTGATGATAAATCATTGGGAGTCAATTTAATACTATATCCATTTAGCAGAATAATAGTAGTAGCTTCCTCTAGGACCTATGACCTATCTAACTACAGGTTCGTAGGCCAGCAATGGTACCAGGTATGGGTTTCATCTTGTCGATCAGGACTTAAGTCCAATCAGAAAGTGTTTGGTTACTCCAACGATGTTGATGCCACTATTGCGGGAGGCAGAGTGCAGTGGGGACGAAGATAGCAGGCCTTTGAAGCCTCAAAGCCTACCCCCATGACACACCTCCTCCAACAAGGCCACACCCCTTCATCATTCACAAATAGTTCCACCACATGGTGACCAAGGACTCAAACACATGAGCCTATGGGGGCCATCCTCATTCAAGTCACCACAGTGTGGGTGATTTGGAACAGTAATTCTTAAACTTTGGATGGAATAGTGCCTGCCACCTGAAGAACTTGCTACAACATGGGTTGCTAGGCCCTACATAGACTGCAGAGTTTCTGATTCTGCAGGCCGGGGATGAGTGAGGTCTAAGAACCCATATCTCTGACCTCTGGGTAAAAGAGATGTTGCTGGTTTAGGATCACGCTTGTAGAACACCTAATCTGAAGAACTGGGTGCCATTTGGAAAGGCCACACGTTTGTACCACAGACCCCTGAAATCAGGAAGTGAGCAGAGACATAGCCATGGAAGGTGGTGAGCATCAAGGCCTGGAGATGAACACAACCAGCTTCCCGGCTGAGCCCAAGTGCTGCTTTCAAGCCTCCTGTCACAGCTGGTATTGGTTGACTGTGGCTTTGGCTATCCTGCAGGTGTCCACTCAGCATCTGGTGACTTAAGCATTGCGCAAGAGTTCCAGAGATCAAGGAGTCTGTGCAGCTGCAAAGTGAACAGACATATCTGCTGAAGGGTTGGTTCACTTATCTGACACTGTGAGAGAATAAAATGAGTTTCCTAACAACTGAAGTTAGGATCTTTCTAAAGGATGAGGCACATAGGCAGCACAATGACTCAGACTCCTAAGATAGTCACAGTAGAAAGGGAGCACCCCACCATGATCTGTACAGGCTCCTTTGGGTTATCCTTAGTCAAAGCAGACACTTGAAAATGGAATTTTAACAGTCTAAAATGGAAGTGTAAGGTTCTGCATTGCCTGCCATGGGCCCTAAGACCACTGTGTCCTTCGCCCTACTCAATACAGATCTATAAACACTTTACCATTTTAAACACGGGCCTCGTCTTGCCTTAGTCATTTTAGACTTAATGTGATAGAAGTCTATTTAATGCTCGTATAACAGCATTAGTGCAGTTGTAGGTCAAATTGGGGCAGTGGTAGGAATGGATGGTGTGTGTGGAGGGGGGATATGTGCAGATGACACAATCGTTCAGGGATTCAGTCTAATGGTGGCGCTGCCATTTTCAATGTCGGGTTTACAAGGCTCCTCCAAATGTTCATATCTAGGAAGCAGAGGGAAAAAGTGTGTGCATTTCCCTAGAGCCTCATACTGGTGAACTCACACTTCCTTTGTCTAAGATTTAATGATGTAAGCAGAACAAACTACAAAGGGTGGCTGGGAAGATGGATGGACGGAGCACGAGAAACTGGGGGATACCTTAGTGGGTAGGAGTGATTGATTTGAAAGCAAGAGGACCCAAGTTCAAATACCCAGCACCTACAAAAAAAAAAAAAAAAAAAAAAAAAGCCAGGCGTGGTTGGGCATACTGTAACCCCAGGTGTGAGGGGTGGAGACAGGCAGGTCCTGGGAGCTTGCTGGCCGGCCAGCCTCACTAAAATGCTGAGCTTCAGGCTCAGTGAATGACCCCCTGCCTCAAAAACAAGGTGGAGTGAGAAAAAGGAAGCTTCTAGTGTCCTTCTCCGGCCTCCACATGATCTCACATGGCACGCACATGTACATACACATATGTGCATACACTACACCCAACACACAGCCCCCTGAGAAAGAAAGGGGCACAGAGTTTTGAGGTTCAGCTAAACATTTATGTCATGAGTGCAAATCCTAAAATCTATGTTTTCTGTTCCCTACTGATAAATCAAATATAATATTTTCTTGAAAACCTGGTGCAATGTCGTCCACTGTGTTTTTGGCTAACCTGACCTCATAATGCGTTTCTCTCTTGAACCTAAATAAGACAGAATTTTGTGGAAAAAGAACATGAAGAAGCATGGTGTGTCTTAGCCCTCTATCTGTATCCTATCAAGCCATACAGTGCTCGATCAGTTTAAGGGTGCTGAGAAGTAAAGAAACCAGTTTACTTCCATTAAGATTAATCTTAGACTTCTCATATTTTGCCGTGGAAGAGGAGCAAGTGAGAGGATGATTGTCTTCAAAATTCACCCCTGTAAGTAATCTGAGATGAATGAAAAGGGTCACACACACAAAGATGCAATCTACCTATGAAAGTTCCTTTTGTAGAAATTGGAACTATGGAAGAATCCGTGGTAAGGCTTTACCGGGAGTTCATAGGCTTATGCCTTGAGATCAGCTCAGTAGCTTGGGTTACTCAGTAACTGTGTTAGCCACATGTGTTGCTGTATCAGGCAGCTCAGTCATCACTCTTATGTCAGTGACTGCTTTCGGTCTAATACGGTGGCCCAGCTGCAGGGGTGGGGGAGGGACTTTGCCCCTGCATCGAATGACCCGGGTTCTAATGAGCTTTATACATTTGTCTCGTTCACTTGTCTTTTGCTTTCGGTTTTTCAAATGCTTCTCTCCACGCTGAATTGCTGTCCTTCCCTTTTGAAGATGGTTAGCACTCCCCGCAGCTGTGTGTCTGCTATCTTTTATTTCTTCTAATCATTCTGTTGAGAAAAGAGTCATCAACCTTGCTTGAATATAGCAAAACATAAATTTCTGCACAAGCATCGCAGGAGTCCAGGTGTGTTTCTACTGAGGCAAGCGAACCTATTTCGTAAAATCTATTTTTGTTATTCTGATGCTTACTTCCTGTTTCTTTTTTCTGTTCTGAGAGATGCATCTGGAGAAGCCACTGAACAATACTGTTGTTTTACCTAATAAACCCAGTTTTACCCAAGTTCTGAGCTGATCTCAAGGCATAAACCTATGAATTCCCGATAAAGCCTTACCACTGATTTCTTCCATAGTTCCAATTTCCACAAGGGAATTTGTACTTCTAAATTGCATCTTTGTGTGTGTGACTCTTTTTATTCATCTCAGATCACTTACAGGGATGAGTTTTGAAGACAGTCACCCTGTTACCTGCTCCTCTTTATCTTACCCATGTGTGTCTAGAGCCAGGAGATGAAGAGACTCATGATGGGATGTCGTCCTGTGTGGCCTTCTGATCTGAACAACTTTTCAGTCAAGGGGTCAAAGAGACAAAGCTCCAGGGAAGAGAAGAATCCATCTTTCTTTAGTTATTTAAAGGTTTTTAGTAATTTGCGTGATGGAATTTTCTAACTAGTGTTATGCATTTATACACAAAATTTCCTCAGAATTGGAGACGCAACTTAATAGCAGGAAAATAAGCAAGCAACAGCCTGCCCTGTCGGGTGCCTCTGGGTTTGAATGTGTATTTTAGCTGAATGTGTATTGCACTGCCTGTGATTTACGGGGTTCAGATGACAGGGAGGGAAAGAAAAACTCATGTTCTCTATCAGGTATTCTTAGAAATGCCAACTCATTTTCCTAGAGTATATATAGCACAATTTAATGAGAAAATGAATCACTTCCAGGACTGTGTGGGAACTGTGACATTGTAGTAACACAGCTTATTTGAGAAACTTGAAAACAACATCCTGAGTTATTAAAGCTACGAGTGGATTACTAAAGTGAGTAAGACCACAAAGTAGGCTCAGCTTCAACTGAATTGAAAGCTGTCAACGAAAATTCACTGGACTTTGTAAGCACAGTGGGTATTGTGCCTAATGGTAATTAGGCTAAAATAAAGGGGGGTGGGGTAACTCATTGCCACATATGATTCCATTTTGTCACAGTCTGCCATGAATTTCTAAACTTCTGATAGGTATCAAGCCTAGCCTAAGACTCTCAAAGAGAATCAGAGATGGACACTGGTCAATTTGGTTAAAAAATTATTCAACAAACTCTTTGATCTACAATGCTATTCTGCCTGCAAAATATGTGAGGGCAATGGTGGCACAAAGCTTGTGGGAGTAACTAACCAATATCTGATTTGATTTAAGGCCCATCCCTCAAGGTGGAACCCATGCTCTCTCTCACACACACAGAAGACCTGGTGCAGGCCCATGTAGCAATGTAGACACTGCTTGGGTGACCAAGTCCAGAGACTACATATTCCAGAGACCTAGGGCAAAACCAAACACTATTTTTCTTTTTTAAAAAAGTAATAAAATGAGTCCTAATGATATTCTGCTATACTCATAGATCAGTGCTTTATTCAACTGTCATCGGAGGGGCTTGCTTGTAGTTTTTGATGGTGAATCTATGACCATCCTGACAGGGAGCACGGCAGCAAGCAGACAGGCATGGTGCTGGAGCAGTAACTGAGTGCTTACTGACCCAGGAACAGGGAACGGACGGAGAGAGCAGAGTGAGACTGGCCTTGGTGTGAGCATTTGAATCCTCAAAGCCCACCTCCAAGGACACACCCCTTCCAACAAGGACACGCCTCCTAATCCTTCCTAAATAGTGCACCAGCTGGGAACCAAACATTCAAATATATGAGCCTATGGGGGCAGGGGGAGGCATTCCCATTGAAACTGCCACATACATCATGAACAAGCAGGGATTTACAGCCGAGGAACATCGTGGGAGCAGAGCGTTAGTCAGCAGATGGGAAATTACCAAAAGAAAATGTCAGAGAGAAGGGGAGTTCCGATCTAAGTAACCTGCTCGGATTCTTACTGATGGCAGGTTAAGGGATCAATCAGATACCTTAAATGGGGAATTCTCTCTCTTCTCTATCCTCCTCCCCCTTCTTGCCTCCTGTCTCTCTGACAGAGTATTGCCATGTAGATTATGTTTGCCTGGAACTCCTGTCCCTCCTGCCTTGAACTCAGAGTGCTAGAATTACAAGTGTGTGCATCACCCCCTGGCAAACAGTCTTGTTGTGCTAACATAACAGGTTTCTTGCTAAAACTGGGTATTATAAAGATGAATGCAGAATTCCAGCATTTAGATTATAGTAAAATATGCATACATTCTCTCTCTCTCTCTCTTTCTCTCTCTCTCTCTCTCTCTCTCTCTCTCTCTCTCTCTCTCTCTCTCTCTCTCACACACACACACACACACACACACACACACACACACACACACACACACATACACACACACACACACACAGGGCCCAGGAAAGAATAACTAAATTTGATCAAGGAGAGTTCTAAGCCACCCTTTCTGTTCTCTCTCCCCCGTCAGTTACTTTTCTTCAGCATACTTAACACATACCTGCTGACAGTCTGCCAGTATCCAGTCACTGAACTAACCCATCTTTGAACAAAAGAAATTGCAAAGAGATTTCAGCAGAGAATAATTAGTGACTGCCAGGGACCCAAAGTTTAGTAGAGCAGAACAGCACTGGACAGGAAAAGGACTCTAGTCAGAATGCACCTGGTATGAACACAGGTTTTAAGAAACCTAGGATTTGTGCAGCTTATAAAGCTATTTTGCCAGATGGGCAGATTTCCTTGGATGAGTCCCTTGCAAAGGTGAGGCCTTTAAACTTACGGCTTCTCAGTAAATCCGTATCTTATCAAGCTACAAACACGTCCTTCCCATTCTGGTCCAACGTTTTAGATCTTAGTGGCCATTGAAATGCTGTCATGTGGAATTCTGAAAGACAGAAAGGTCACATGCATACATTCATGAAGTCTTTTCTTGCAGTGTGTAACTTCTAGAATTTTGGAGATATTTAGAAAACTTGACAACCAGAGTAAATTCCATTAATAGTTACGGTGACCTTTATTAATGGATGTTCTTCACCGGGAACCAATCCAAACAAACAAACAGACAATCCCCAAACTAACTCTCAACCATCTATGCTTGAAAGAACATGGAGTTAAGTGGTGCTTGAGATGGACAGTTCATCTGTTGTTTTGTGCAAGTCCTAGCTGCAGCGTTTCATCATTCACTGCTTATAAGACCTGGAATATTTCAGAAAAATTATAACAGTCAATATTTATTAAACAATTAAATTCTTATTGTTGTTAGTTTGTTGTTTTATTGTGAGACCTTGTTGTGTAGCCTAGCTGGCCTCTAACTCATGATCCTCCTGTCTCAGTGTCCCAAGTGCTGGGATTACAGTGTGTACTATACCACCACACCTAGCTTTGGGGGCAGGGTTGAGTGTGTGCGTGGCTTACGCACATGTTATATGCCCTTATGGTTAGGGGTGCATATTCATGTGTGTGTGCATGCATGAGGAGAACCAAGGTCTTCTTTGATAGCTCACTAATTTGTTTTTGGAAATAGGATAACTCACTGAACCTTGATAGCCAAGGCTGGCTGGCCAATAAGTTCCAAGGATCCCCATCTCCCCTCCTTCATCACCAGAGTTCTAGATGCAAAGTATCCCACGAGACTTTCACATGTGTGCTGGGGATCTGAACTCATGCTTTTATGGTGGTTGCTGCTTTATTCAATGAGCCAGATCCCAGCCCCCAGCTTCTGCATACTTACATTCTATCCTAGACAAAATTCTAAACATTCAAACTTCATGAAACCCTGTCATAACACTTTCTCTACATAGGAATGGAGTAACCAAGAAAGAGACTTGATAGTCATCTAATAGATGCCAGAGACAGGATTTGAACTCTGGGAGTCTGAAGCAAACACTGCTATTATCGCTGTCTAGTGGGAGACACCGAAGCTTAAAGAGCCCAGCCACTTGATGAAGATTTCTCATTCAGGGTCCAGTCACTCCAGAGTTAGTGAAGTGGCAGAGCTGGATTTTAAACCAAGGCCTATCTGATCCAAAGCCTGCATTCTCAAGTCCAACATTCCAGGAAATTCTCTGTACTTATGGCATGGAAACTAGGAACTGGAAGCCAGGCGGTGGTGGTGCACACTCTTAATCACAGCACTCAGGAGGCAGAGGCAGGCAGATTCTCTGTGAGTTTGAGGCCAGCTTGGTCTACAGAGCGAGTTCCAGGACAGCCAGGGCTACACAGAAAAAAACCATCTCAATAATAATAATAATAATAATAATAATAATAATAATAATATTAATAATAATAATATAATAAAGTAGGAACTGGAGGAAGACATAAAGATCTGGAGCCTTTCATAATCACTGACTTGTGGCTTCTTCCTCATCAGACATTCTGGCCACATTTGAATAGTGCTTTACCATGAATCTCAGTCATGGCTTCCATCATTCAGTATTATAGCTTCTATTTCTTTTTTTTTTAAGATTTGTTTTATTTTTAACTGTCTTTTGTCTGTGGGTAGATATGTACACGTGAGTGTAGGTGCCAGCAGAGGCCAGAGACACTGGATTCCCTGGTGCTGGAGTTACAGGCAGTATGAGCTGCTCAATGTGGCTGCTGGGAACCCAACTCAGGCCCTCTGCAAGAGGAGCACCTGAGGTTAGCTGCTGAGCCATCTCGCCAGCCCCAGGTTCAGTTTTTATCTGCCCCCACCATATGTCACGAGCTCCTTAATGAAAAGGTCTATTCTTCTTTTACACCCTCTACTATCTAGTGGCAGCCTAGCACATGATAGTGTTCTGTACAATATTATCACCGGAGGCACTGGGAGGTATTCACTAGTATTGCTCTGAGAATACATTGTTGTTCACAGTATTAGTGATACTGAGAGAGGCATTTAATCCCTCTGAGAGTCTTTGTGCCTGTCTGGTCTGTGGACCATGGTTGATTATTCATAGGAAGTCTAATGCCTGCATGGGTGTGAAGCCCATTTGAAATCTGTAGACTACACTCTCTAAACATGCTGTTGATCTCATGCCTTGTCTCAAAGCATCCTGGGCCAGGTTGGGAGTTACCTAAGCTGATTTGTCTCCATGGTACCCAGCTGTGTGCCTTCAGGGCCATAGGTACCACTTAATCACTATTGGCTATGCCGAACAGATAATGTGCTTCATTTAGTGTTGGGCTTATATACCTTCATGACTTCTGTCCATGTTTTTTTTTTTTTTTCTGGGTCCTGAGGAGATCTTAAATAAGCATAAATCTGGTTAACTACCAGGAAGAGGAAAGAAAAGAAGGGAGCAGATAATTGGCTCCCTAACCATTGAAGGTTAAGTGTAGTGACTCATCAAAGCTAGTGTTCTTCATGACAGTCTTCATCATCCACATTTAACCTGATTGGTTAAATGCAGCCCAGGACACAAAAGCCTCAGGAAGCCGACATCTTTAGAAGCTTTTAGGAGGTAATCAGTCAGCGACTGAAGAAGCGTTCACATTCAACATTCACTTCACATTCCACATTCTCTGGCTTTTTTTTCTCTCTCTCTCTCCTATGTGAAATTCCTTATTTTAGGGAGAATTCTTTTTTCCTGTATTTCTAAAGACCATATTTTCAATCATGTTGAATTCTCTGGAGGTTTATGAAGCCATCAAATACCAACTACCACATAAAGGTGGATGCACTCTCCAGCTGTTTGCTTTTCAAGTTTTAAAGGATTTATTCATTCAAATCAATGTGATAATTTATTGGAAGCACTTTATCCATTTAAAAAAGTAACAAAGACCTATTTAGCATAAACTTCACATTTTATTTGGCTAATCAGCTATACACCAAACTTAAAGCCACCAGACTTACACTTTTAACCCATCATTTCCAGTTCTGGTACATGATCTTGAGGATATAATGAGAAATGGCATTTCTTATCATTGAAAGCAATCAGGAAAACCCCGATAGCTCATCTTTAGGAAAATGGTTAAACAAATTGTTGACTAATTTTCTGCCATTAAAAACCAATATTTTCTAAAAGTGAGTGTCGGCACTATTTGGGAAGAAGAAGGGACTGGTGGAAGGGGAATGAAGGGCAGGAAAAGACACAGAGGGAACAAAGTAACAGCTCATGACATGTGTGCATGAGAGTGTCAGCAGACCCATTAATTTCTACAATAATGTGTGCTACAACAAGTAAATACATTTGAAAAGTGGGAGTTTTCACAAAAGTAGAGAAATATGCTCTTTATTAAAATATTTCATGAGTACTGGGTAATATTTCTTTTTTTTCCCTCTATCACAGACATTCTACTTAGAAATACACACATATTTATATAGAAAGAGATCTTGGATGAATCCCCACAAATATTAACTCAGGCCATTTGCCGGCAGAGAGAATATATGTAAGATTCATTTTCACTCTAACCTTCTTGTGGCTCCAAATGCTCGGCAGTGTGGACGTTTGAATTTTAGAATAAAAAAGGTGCTTGGCACAAAATTAACGTTGTATTCCTACCAACTTTCAAGAATAAAAAGAAAGGGCTTGTGTGGTGGAGCGGAGCCATCTGCTGCCTGCCCTCCGGTACATCTTTGCATGTTTCCTTGATTTTGTAGGTCCACTTGACCAGGCAGACAATAGGACTTCCAAGCAAACTTCAAGTCCTTCAGACTACTAAGCCACCCTTGCTGTCCCTCCGTAACTGCAAACAGAACAGGTTGGAAGAGTGGATGGGAAAGAGAGCAAGGGACTCAGTTTAGTACAGAGTTCAATGTGGCTGCAGGTTATAGGTGAGCCTGGATTCAGAGGTAGCTGGTCTCCCACTCGCTGCTTCCTCTTTAGTTTCCACACACAGGTTAACAGGCCTAATTGGGGTGGCTATAAGCACTCTGTAAAAGTTAGCTGTTTCTGAACTTCAAAAGAAATAGGACCCTTTTATCGGCCCTTAGGTGGAAGCAGGGCCTCAGTTGGTACAGGCGGCTAGCTACCTTGTGGGTAGGAAGGGAACAAATAGCAGGCTGAGTCTTGTGTTTTATTGGTGTTGGGGTGGGAAGAGGAAGGACTCAGCCCCAGAAGGGTTGTGCCATGGAAATATGGAGTCAAGGGTTACAAAGGAGGGTTCAATTGGAGGCAGAGGTGGGAAGAACTCAGGGATTATCATATTAGTGATATTTAGCTGCTGCAGCCCCGGAGCTGCAGGGGAGAGAAGACTGTGGTGATATTCTATTTGTGCTGCAAGGTGGTGATAGTTTATTTGTATGTTAATAAATAAAGTTTGCCTGGAGATCAGGGGACATAGGCCGCCATAAACAGAAGTCAGGCAGTGGTAGCACACGCCCTTAATCTGATCAAATGGCAAGCAGAGTCTCTGTGTGTTCAAGGACACACTAGGAAACAGCCAAGTGTGGTGACACACACCTTTAATCCCAGTACCAACCATAGAGACCTGGAGGTCTGTACAGACAGGCAGTGACAAGGAAGTGAGGTAGCTGGGCTAAGAGCCAATGATTAGGCAGAACAGCAAGGCCATAAAGGCGCAGGTTAGAGAGGAAGAAGCTCTTACTTGGGAAGCTATGATGTACGGCATGGTGAGCTAAGGTTAGCTGGTGGCTCTCACTATTTTTCTGATCTCTACGGCTTTCACCCCTGTATTTGGCTCTGTGTTTCTTATTTAATAAGACTGTTTAGAAATTCGTCTACAGAAGGCCACTGCTATTGTCATTTGGTACCCACTCCCCAGCAAGGTGGTCAGAAGGCTCCTCTTCCTTTACCATGACCAGGGAGGAGTGAAGAAGAATGGCCACCTCAGACAGTGCTGCTGGAGGAACAAACCACCACCCAGGTACCCCCTAGAGGACCATGGTAGATCATCAAATAGAAAGTGATCGCTCTGCGTGTCCACGGCCCCCATGTTCTGCCCCCGTGGATATCAGACACTGTTCCATGCTTTAGTACAGGGCCTCCTCACTTTTAGTTCTCTGGCACCAGCCTGATAGATCCACCCAAGGCAAGAAAAATGGTCAACATCTAGGTGATCCTTACAGGGTGAGTGAGGCTGAGATGTTAGCCTGATGACAACTTTAGTTCCCATTCTGGTGGCCAGGAGCCTTTCTCCCTGTGTTATGTAAACATTTCTCCTCATGTCAACACAACTGTCTTCTACCTGAAACTCAGAGAGGAGCCAGGACTGCAGTCCCAGAAAGGTCTGTGATGGAATGGAAAGGGAATGGCAGAGGAAGGCACTTTATTAAAAGCACAGTCTGCCTTAATTAACATACTAGGAAAAATAATCCAGACACAGGAAGACAAGCATGAAGTGTTTTCCTTCATCCAGGGAAGAGGGAAAAAAAATCCTGTAAAATTAGAAGGGAGACCATTGAAGAAGAAGGAGGAGTTGGGGGAAAGGAGGAGGGCAGTGGTTCTCAACCTGTCATGACCCCTTTAGGGATCAAATGACCCTTTCACAGGGGCCGCCATCAGAAAACACAGATATTTACATTACAATTCATAACACTAGCAAGATTACAGTTATGAAGTAGCAATAAAAATAATTTTATGGTTGGGGGTCACCACCACATGAAGAACTGTATTAAAAGTTTGCAGCATTAGGAAGGTTGAGAACCACTGGAGGAGGGGATTAAAAAAGGGGTAAGAAGAAAGAATGAAAATGACCAAATAAGTCATATGATGTATGAAACTGTCACAATGAAACCCATGATTCTGCCCAACTAATATACACTAATCAAAAAGGATTACAAAAGCAACCTTCTTCCTGTTGCTTGTAAATTAAGGGGCAGGGAAGGTGCTCTTCCTTCCTCTCAGCTGTCCTGTTGGCCTTTCCTTTCATCTAGAATTCCCCTCTGTATTATAGCAAAATACTTTGCATTAAAAAAAAATCATCCCATTGAAGACTTTTCTTTGGGACTTAAAGGCATTTTCTTTTCTTTTCTTTTTTTCTTTTTTCTGTTTTGAAGCTGAGGATCGAACCCAGGGCCTTGTGCTTGCTAGGCAAGTGCTCTACCACTGAGCTAAATCTCCAACCTCTAAAGGCATTTTCAACATTAAGAATTCTTGATTGAAATTCAGCTATTGCCAAGCATGGTGGCACTCAAGAGACTGAAGCCGAAGGATTGCTGTGAGTTCAAAGCCAGCCTGGACTACATAGTAAGTATCTCAATGACCCCCCCCCTACACACACACACACACAAATTGAAGAACAAACACCCAGGAAGAAGTGAGTGCAACTTTGATGATTCATAATTTATCTGGATCCACCATCACCCTTTGAGCCTAAATTTATTGACCCCTTATTATCTACTTCAGAGAGTTTCTATTTACTTGTTCCTCTGTCTATCTAAAACATGCTCTATTGAGCTATAACTTACATATTATTAGATTTGTGCATTTTGGTACAGTTAGCTCGGAGCCATTTGAAGGAAGGCAGCAATCAACGTCGATCCAGGTCCAGGACCTCTGGGTCTGCCCCGAAGCTCCCTCGCCTCTTTTTCTTTTACGTCAACCTTTGTCAGCAATGAACCTGTGTTCCATCCGCATACTTTTGCCTTTTCCTGGCCTCAACTATTTCTAAAAATAAGACGGTTGGGACTGGGGAGATAGTTCAATGGGAAAAGTGCAATCATGAAGACTCTAGTTTGATCCCCAGAACCCACGTATGAAGCTCTTGATGGTGTACATCTATAAACCCAGCCCTGGGGAGGCAGAGACAGATAGATCCCTGGGGCCGGCTAGCCAGGCAATCTAACTGAATGGGCAAGCCTCGGGTCCCAGTGAGAGACGCTGCCTCAAAAAGACCACGGCAGATGGTTCCTAAGGAACAACATCCCACGTAGACCTTTGGCTTCAGCACATACATGCACCCATGTGCATGAGTGTACCCTCACACATGTGGACAAGCATACACACATAAATTAAAGTGACATACACCTCCCGCTCCATAAAAGACCCCAAACTGTCCTCATCTCTGTTTAGGATCTAGTTAATCTGAACAACAACAAAAAAATGATGACATGGCTGCTTCTAAGGTATGGACGAGAAGGTTTCTTGTAGATACTAGGGAGAAAGTAGCTAGAGGCATCTGGAAGGGTCCAGACTGAACCTGGCCATGGGGGTTGGGGGTTTAGAGAGCACCTGGAAACCAAGAGATCACATAGCCAAAATAAGCTAGGTTTTATAAGAAGAGAAGCTGGGGGAAGGGAAAGGAAGCTCAGCTGGGGCTGGGGGATGAAGAGGTTTAAGGTAGGGGCCAGCCAGGATGATGACTCTAACGGGTACTGGCAATACAGAGAGCCTGGATGCCAGAGTCCACTTTGATATGTGAAATAGGCACCTCAGGTAGCCATTTGTCCTGAGTTTCTTTGAGACCCTGTCCTTTCTCCGCAGAAGGGTGAGCACCTTCTAATTTAGAAGTTTCTGAATGGACCGAAGGAAGGAGAAGCAGGAGAGATGGAGGAGCTGTTGTTCTTAGGAGTAGCCATGACTCACCCCTCCCTCACCCCCGTGCAAGCCCTAAAGGTACAGGCTGCAGAGAGCCTTGAAACAGAGTGCCCTTGGCCTATTCTTCCAAAGACACAAATTCAGGCCAGAGGCAAGCCACACACCCCACACAGGATGCTTGCTTCCCTCCCTGGTTGTCCCTCTTAGCTCTTGAACTCTGGGATACTGGACACGAGGGCAAAGGACAGAAGGAGCTAGAATTACTCCCACATTTCTGGCTTTGGTTATTGCTAAGTAATGATGCCAGTAATAAGAGAACAGCAGGGAATAAAATGTTTATTGAGCCTCTTCCATGTGCCAGACATCCATTATTTCATTTTATCCTCTCAATAGCTGGGTGAGCCTCTCTCTGATCTGGGCTGAGGGTGGGGACACACACACACCAGGAATCTTGCTTTCACATTCCTTCAGCCCATGCTTCTTAGGACCGTGAGGTTTGTACTTGAATTCCTTCCTAACTTTTTCTCCTCTTTCTCCTCACTGGCTTCTGTCTTAATTCAGCAACATCATCCTTGGGCCCGATGTTTGTAATACTCTGCTAGGATTCTCTTCATGCCCAGTCTGGCCTTAATTGGTCACTCAAAATTCAAATTTGAGATATTAGTCTTTTTCCTAACATGTCTTCTGTGACTCAGTTTTTAGTTTCAGGATAAAATTGTTGCTCTGGTTCCTCATAAACAAGGTTCTCCATGATCCCAGACCAGATGTAGCCTTTCCTCCCCCCTCCTCCATGGTGCCCATTGCTAATCCAGATGAATGTTCTTTCCTCATTCTCACCCCTCTCCTGGCCATGCCCTGAGCAACACAGTCATTCTTGTCCTTAGGCGAGTTCCAGGATGACTCTGAGAATTCTCTCTAGTGACTTCACTCAAGAGATTCTCCATGACTCCGTTCCCATCCCTCACTTTATGCTGGCAATATTTCATCACACCCCCCACCCTCGCCTAGTGGATTGCCTTCTTGTGTTCATATCTGGCTAGGAATCTCTTTTCCTGGCCTTTCTAAAGTTCAATTCTTTTTTTTTTTTTTTTTTTTGAGGCAGGGGTTCTTCATGTAGTTTTGGTGCCTGTCCTGGATCTTTCTCTGTAGACCAGACTGGCCTTGAACTCACATAGATCCACCTGCCTCTGCTTCGTGGGTGCTGGGATTAAAGGCATGTGCCACCACTGCCCAGTGATTTCAATTCTTAATAAAGACTATGGTGTAGTTGTTTCTTCCAGACTGAAACATCCAGGAGGAAGATGGGAGAATCACTCACTCATTCTCTCTCTCTCTCTCTCTCTCTCTCTCTCTCTCTCTCTCTCTCTCTCTCTTTCTCACACACACACACACACACACACACACACACACACACTCACTCACTCACAAGAATTGAGAAGCTAAGGGATCTTACAAAATTCAGAAAGTTTTAAGATTCCTACATCTCCCCCATGCCACAGGTTGGATAATCAGAAGGCGATTGCCGGGGAAGAGGAGACTGTCCCAGGTGGAGCTACCCACAAGCTGAACAAGCTGCTCCAGGGACTCAGCTTCCATCAGCCATTGCCCATGTTGAAGTACTTTTTTTTATTAGTGTTACTGGAGCCTTTGAATCACCCACAGCCCCTGTAAATAACCTCCATACACTCATTGGTTCACCAGCCAACTTTTTGTTTGTTTGTTTGTTTGGTTGGTTGGTTGGTTGGTTTTTTGTTTGTTCTATTTGCTGTTGGTGACATGTTTGATTTGGGGTGAATGAATGTTTCGTAATGTGTCCCCAGGAAAACAGGAAAAGCCACTCAACAAGGACAAAAGATGTCATCAATTCCCATTTTCCACAAAATAGCTTCCAAAAGAATGGAAATCACCTAGAAATCTGACTGATACTTATCCCCACACTATCTCTGCTGCCTAAACCATAGAAGCACATTTGGAAAGAAAGATGGCTTCATGTTGGAAAACGTTGTGTTTGAAATGCCTGTGGCCTTTGAAATGCCTGTGTGTGCTAGTGATTGTGAAGACAAGCATAGAGCTCTGAAGAGGTTTGAGATTAGGTATGCAATAAGCATACTTATATTTAGAGAACCAGGCAGAAGAGAAAATGTGAAGCAAATTTTAAAGACCAATTCATTGAAGGGAGGGAGGAGAGCTATAAAGTGGTGCTTTAACAAAAGACCACCAGGTGCAAGAATTATAGACAATAGACACTTATTTGCTTATTTCTATTCCATTGTTGCTGTTGTTAGACACAGGATCTCACTATGTAGTTTAGGGTTGTCTGTTGCTAGAGTTTTCCTGCCTGGCCCACGGTCAGGGCAAGTCTCTCTCAGGCTGGAGAATTTCTCTCCAGCTCCCGCCACCAAGTCCCGCCAGTCCCAGAGCCCATTTATAAAATAAACACACAGACTCTTACATTATTTAAACTGCTTGGCCATTAGCTCAGGCCTGTTATTGTCTAGCTCTTACTCTTATATTTAGCCCATTCTATTAATCTTTACTTTGCCACATGGCTCATGGCTTACTGGTACCTTACATCTTCCTTGTCCTGATGGCGGCTGGCAGTGTCTCCCTCTCCGCCTTCCACTTCCCAGAATTCTTTTCCTTGTCCCGCCTATACTTCCTGCCTAGTCAATGGCCAATCAGTGATTTATTTACTGACCAATCAGCAACACATTTGACATACAGACCATCCCACAGCAGTTGTCTTAAACTCTCCACTCTCCTGCATTGGCATCCTAAGTGTTGAGATTACAGGTGTGTGCGTCCTCATCCAGATACCAGCTGACATTTATTGCTCTCAGTTCTGGTTCTTATATATTTGGCACCCAATATGAGTCTATTTCCTGGTTCATACATGGGTAAATTTTGCTCTATCTTTACATGGTAGGAGGAGTGAAGTTTCTGTCTCTGGAGTCCCTTTTATGAGTGGACCAATTCCTTTCAGCATTAGCTCTTCCCTAATCATTTCCCTAGGGCCCCGCCTCCAAATGTCACCACAATATAAGGATGAGATTTCAACACATCTTGAGGGGCAAACCATTCAATCTGTTTCATTAGTTTTATAATGGAGATGACAAATGATTTGGAAAGAGGCTGAGTGGAAAAGCTGGATCAGGACCATGACCCTAGTTGAGGCCACTACCTTCACTTCTATTCAAGCCCTGTCTGTAAATAGAAGTTTCTTTTCTGCCAACAACTCCCAAATACTCAGCAGCCACTTCCTACATTACCACACAGAGGCTTATATTAATTATACATGTTTGGCTGATGGCTCAGGCTTATTATTAACTAGCTCTTACATTTCAATTAACCCATCCCTATTAATCTATTTATTGCCACATGGCCCATGGCTTAATGGTCCTCTAGCATCCAAGCATCTGTCTTGACCCTGCCCCTCTTCCTCTGAGTCCTAGTTTGATTCTTTCACCTAAACTTATCCTCTATTGCCATAGGCCAAAACAACTTTATTATCAACCAATGAGAGAAATACATTTTCACAGCATACAGGAGGACCATCCCATAGCACCTGTCTACTCAAGGACACCCTCCACTCCAGCATTCATTCTCATTTATCATACCCAGGTTGTATATTTCCCCTTTTCTGTTAGATACTTCTTATCATCCTAAAGACCAACAAGCATCAGACCTTTTTGAACTCATTTTTCACTTTCAGATCCCTTTGTCTGGCTCTCCCCTCCCATTCTCAACAGAACACCTTGAAGGGAGTTCCTTGTTAGTTGTCTCTTGATTCTCATTGTTCACTACTTCCAGTAAGAGATGGTAGGGAGCAGGGGTTTTCCCACCTCTGTTGACACTTCCTTGTCAAGGTCATTAAAGTCTTCTAGATGACTAATTCAATGGACCATGAACACTCCTTGTTTTTATGCTGACCAATGATTGGTATTTGATTCAAATAATCAGTCCCTTCTCCTTAGCAGTCTCTTGCACTGCCCTAGAGATTGATCCTTGGTCCTCTGGTCTTTTTTTATCTATGCTTAATCCCATATTAATTTTACACTAATATCCAGATTTTAAATACTAGCCTGCACTTCCTTATATTCGATGGCTGTCCTGTGTCAAATTAGTGTTCAACATGGCTCCTAACATTCTTGACAAGCTTGCTCCTTCTAAAGTCTTCCTTACTCCAGAAAATAGCAACTCCATTCTTCCCGTTGCTCAGGCCCTAAGCTTCAGGCTTGGACTAGACACTTACTCTCAAATTCCACATCTGATTTCTTAAAAAATATTGGCATCTCACTTTCAAAATAGCTTCAGAGCCCAATCATTTCATCCCACATCTAGTGTAAACTCCCTAGTGACTAGGGCCTAGTTTTCAGCCTCCAAATTGGATTCCTTGCTTCTACCCCCGTGTCCCTGGGTCTATTCTCAACACCCAGCCAAGACGTTCCTGTTAAAATGTGATTCAGATCACATCCCTCCTCTGGTCAAAATCTTCCTGTAGGTTCTCGTCTCAGTCCGAACAGAAGCCGAGGTCTTTTGCTAAGGTCTTGAGGTCCCCGCAGACTTCCTTTCACCAGCCTCCCTGGTGTCCCTGGGAGCAGGCAAACAGTTGTAAGCCTGTCATCTTTTGCACACAATTCTCCTATCTGAAATGCGTACCCAGCCACTCTTTCCCCACCCTCTCCTTCACCCATCACATCATACTGTCTTCCCGGCTTCATCCTTTCCCTTAGGGGGTGAACTCTTGTCTTCCTCATTGGTTACAGGGTCCTCGGTTTCGGGTAGTGCTTATGACACTGAAGGAATTTGAGTGATAATGTTGGAGAGTGCAGAGATAACTGATCTATCAAGGCTCACAGGGGATGCAGTCCTAGCATCATAAGCAAGGAGGGGTGTAAAAATCCCCCTAGTTCTTGTGTTTAGAGGTAAGGCAGAATAGAAACTTGAGAAAACTCCTGATGCCACCACTTGCCTATTGACTGAAGCAAAGCACCATCAAGGTGCACTTTCCTGTGTTTGCCTTTTTAAGCTCTCGGCCTCTAATTGTGGTGGAAGCAGATGTCCCCATGCTAAAGGAATGCCACAAACTATCGAGATGGTTGATAGAGATCCACTCAACACAGAAGTGTGCTTCACATCTGAGCAAAACTTGCTCATTCTTGAACACACACCAAGCTAACATCATTGTTGTTGGTCTATTATTATCATTCTCTTTTAAAAATTCACATGACTGACATATTTTGAATTTGAGAATAAACTGCTACCTATGCTCAGGTAGGTAGATTTAGAAGACCACACAATTCTTTGAGATGGTTTCTTTATTGAAAAAAATTAATAATTTGTTTTCAAATTTTATATATGAGTGCTGTACTTACATTGTCCCCTGACTTTTCCTTTCAACACCTCCTGCATCCCCTTGTATCCCTGGTACTTCCCAAATACATGGCCTCTTTTTATTTCAGTATTATTATGCACACACACACACACACACACACACACACACACACATACACACACACACACACACACACACACACACACACAGGTAAAACTTATAAATGCAACTTGCTTTGCCAGGCAGTGGCATATGCACTTAATCCCAGCACTCAGAAGACAGAGGTAGGTGGATCTCAGAGTTCAAGGACAGCCTAGCTAGGACAGCCAAGACTACATAGAGAAACTCTGTCTCAAAATAACCAATAAATAAATAGGTAAATAAATAAATAAATATATGCAGGCTGTTGACTCCATATAATGTTGTTCATGTGTGTGTTTTTAGGGATGACCACTAGGTAAACAGGGAGCTCATAGATGGAGTCTCCCTCTCTCAGCAGTCATTAACTGCCTATCGCTCCTCATCTAGACTTGGGGCTTTGTGAGATTTCCCCTCCACATCAGCATGTTGACGGATAGCAGAGTATTTGATTACATCTTATCATTATTCTTATTGTCTTGCTTGGTTGTGAGTCTGGTCCAGGTCTTGTTCCATTGTGGCTTTCTCCATATCTTAGTTCCAGGACTCCTCACATCCTCAGGATCAGGGCCAGTTGCTGGGTCTTCTTTCTTTCTTAGGTGTCCCTTTCATTCCCTCAGCATAGGAATCCTGCTGAGAATTCCAGTAAAGAATTCAAACCTCAAATCCCATATTTTCATTGCTGTCAGATCTTTAATACTTATACCAAGGTGAAGGAGGCAATTTGCATGTCTATTCAAGAGTTAGTACAGGGGGCTAAGGGACCAAGATGGCAGGACAGAAACCAGGAGACAACTGTATGTCCAGGCAGTGGCTAGACTATAGAAACTTGATGTGCTGAGGGCAGGCACACTGGCCATAAGAGTACTACTGAATCCACAGCAAATGGCTTAACATTGATCCTGGCTTCTGGGAAAGAGACAGACTAGTAGGAGGATGAAACAAAAATTGGTCTTGGTTTTAGAAAATGGAAACATTTGTGAAGTCATTACACCTTATCCATGGTACTCTGTCATCAGTATATTGTAATTAATTGTTCATTTGAATATCTCTCCAAGCATTAGCCTGAAAACTCTTGAAAGTCAAGTATTTCATCCTTTTCTTACTTTATACAGCATTGGCCACTTTACATTCATTATATGAATAAATGAATGATTTGTAACAGTCTGTGTCTATTACCTACCAGATGCCTTATAACCATACTATACATCTGTAATTATATAGTAAGTATTAGATATGAGATGGTCTGGTATAGCCTTTAATTATTGTCAAAATGAATTTTTGTAAAGGATCATAATTCTGTTTCTACTGTGGTTTTCAGAAGACTCAGAGCCAATTTGTGAACATTGTAAGTTAGGTAAGTCCTCATTATTTCCACATGTGTATCAACCTTTCATTATCATATATATATATATATATATATATATATATATATATATATGCACACATACTATTTATAAAATTATACTACATACAGAATACTTATAAGAGTATTATACACATTATTTCAAAACTTTTTGTGGTCAGGGTTGCATATGAATATACTAATTTTCAAAATGTACTTTGTCAAGTTAATTTTGGTCTAAGTTTTATCTGGGTATCCAAGAGTCTCTATAGGAACTAAATACATATGAGCACACATACCAGTGGTTTTATTATTTTATTGTCATTCTTTGTTTATGAGTCCACAGTGGTTTTCTATCTGCACTCGGAAGATGAATGGGATATTTATAGGAAACCAAAGACAAAGCTGGGTCTGCCATTGATGAGGTGAATCCATGAACTTCTTAAGATTTGTCTATTCCATCCTGAATTCATCAATGGACCACTGGTATGGAAGTTTCTGCCCCAATTTATCTATGCCATCTCTTATGGTAAATGACACAGGCCATTTTGTGCTTCAGTTGGTTTAGATATAGGAATAAAAAGTAAGGATAATCTGAAAAACAGAAAAAAGCAAAAAGAGCATAAGAAAATTCCTGGCCAGACAAGATGGGGATTCTGGGGTGATGTAACAGTGATTAAACAAAGTAAGAAGTTCTAGTAGGTAGATAGTCTGAGTTTCAAGAGAATTAGTTCAACCAAGTTTTTGGTGTATTTCATTGATGCTCCATAGAGGTCTACACCAAGGAACCTTTTATTTAGTAACCAATAGAACATCATCAAAGAACTTCCAGCAGATTGATTTCTAAAAGGGGCAGTAGCTGTGGGCAAAGGCCACACGGTTATTTGATTTCAACTGAGCCCTATCTTCTGTTAGTTTGTTTGTTTTGTGGTCCTGGGGATTGAATCCAGGCTCTTGTGTATATGAGACAAGCACTCTTCCATTGATCTATGTATATTCCTAGCTCCAAAGGACTTTTAGAAAAATTAGTTCTTTGAGAGTTTCAAGTTTCTTATGTTTTCATCATATTCATCCAACTCAACTCTTCCTAAATCCACCTCCACTCCCTATTAATCTTTTAAAACAATAATAACAAAGCCCTCTTCAAGACCAATTTGTGCTGTCCAAATATTCTTGGATGTGTGGTCTTCTACTCGAGTGCAGTGAATTATCATGGGCTACACTCTTATAGAAAATGGTCTCTCCCTCTCCTGGCAGCTAACAGTTACCATTTCCTTCAAGGCTAGAAGTGGAATTATATGTCCAACTCCCCTCTGCATGCTGGAATTTGGTCTAGCATGAGCTTGGATAGATTTTGTGCATGCTGTCGCAATACTGAGGTCATATGTGCAGCTACTCAGCTATATTCAGAAGATGTTTTCCTGTCCTCCACAGCTTCTGGCTCAGATTCTTTCTGATCTCTCTTTCACACTTATTTTTGAACTTTGGGAGTGGGAGTGCAGTACAAATTTTAAGGCCATGTATTTTGCAGTACCTTAATTTCTGTGCTTCAGCCAACTCTGTCTCCCTCTCTCTTTCCCTCTCTCTCTTTTAAACACACACACACACACACACACACACACACACACACACACACACTCACCAAAACAGACATCAAATATAAACAAGGACCAACAAGACCAAAAATGCCCAAACAAAGCAAAAGGAGAAAAAAACCCACAAAATTACCATCGAGTTTGTTGGATGTTGTCCAACTACTCCTGGGCCTGGGGCCTGCCCTGAAGTGTGCTTTATACACCCAGTGAGACTCCACTGGAGAAAATTGATTTTTCTTTTGTCAGTGAGAGTCCCTTACAGGTAGCTTCTTGGGTAGGGGTGGGTGTCCATGTCCACTTCCCTCGCTCAGTGCTGGAGCCTGGCTGGCTTGAATCTGTGCAGGTTTTTGCACTCTGCCACAGTCTCTGTGAGTTCCCATGTGCATCAGTCCTGTTGTGTCTGAAGACACTGTTTCCTGGGAGTCACCCATCCATCATCCCCGGCTCTTAGGGCCTTTTTGTCTCTTCTTTCATGTAGATCCCTGAGCCTTGAGAGGAGGGCCTTGAAGAAGGCACCCCATTTAGGACGGAGTGCTCCAAAGTCTCTCAATCTCTGTACTTTGTCTAGTTGTGGGTCTCTGTGTTAGTTCCCATCTACTGCAAGAAGCAGCTTCTCTGACGAGGGCTGTGGGAGACACTGATCCTCTATCAGATGGATAAGTGGTAAAGATCTTTTCCTGTTCTGTAGGCTGCCCCTTTGCCCAAATGATGGTGTCCTTTATCATACAGAAGCTTTTCAGCTTCATGAGGTCCCATGTATCAATTGTTCTTAATGCATGGGCTATCAGCGTTCTGTTCAGAAAATCCTTTCCTGTACCCATAAGCTCAAGTCTGTTCCTTGCTTTCTCTTCTATCAGATTAAGAGCTTATGGTCTTACGTTGAGGTCCTTCATCCATTTGGAGCTGAGTTTCACGCAGGGTGATAAATATGGATCTATTTGCATTCTTTTATATGCAGCAATCTAGTTTAAACGCCACCATTTGTTGAGGATGCTGTCTTTTCTCCATTGTGTATTTTTGACTTCTTTTATCAAAAATCAGATGTCTATAGGTCTGTGGACTTATGTCTGGGTCTTCAGTTCAATTCTATATACCAACATATCTGTTTTGATGCCACCACCAAGCTGTCTATTTTTATTTCCATAGCTCTGTAGAACAACTTGAAATCAGAGGTGGTGATACCTCTAGCAGCTCTCTTATTATTCATGATTGTTTCAGCTATCCTGGTTTTTTTGTGTGTATTTCCATATGAAGCTAAAAATTGCTGTTAAATTTCTGTGAAGAATTATATTGAAATTTTGATGAGGATTGCACTGAATCTGTAGATCACTTTTGGTAGAATGGCCGTATCACAATATTAATTCCAAGAATCTTTGAGCAAGAGAGATCTTTCCTTCTTCTGATGTCTACTTCAATTTTTTTTGTTCACTGTCTTAAAGTTTTTATTATATGAGTCTTTCACTTGCTTAGTTAGAGTTTCCCCAAGATATTTTATTTTTATTTATTTTTTGAAGCCACAGTGAAAAGTATTTCCCTGAGTTCTTTCGCAATATGTTGGGCATTCATACATAAGAATGCCACTAATTTCTATTGATTTTGTATCTTGCTACTTTGCTGCTGATGGTGATTATCAGCTGTAGAAGTTTCTTGGTCGAATTTTTAGGGTCTTTTATGTAAAATATCATATAATATTCCCTTCCCATTTGTATCCTCTTGATTTATTTCAGTTTACTTATTGATCTAGCTGAGACTTCAGGTACTATATTGAATAGGTATGGAGAGAGTGGACATCCTTGTCTTGTTCCTGGTTTTAGTAGAAATTCTTTGAGTTTCTGTTTAGGTCAATATTGGCTGTGGATTTCTGTAATTTCCTTTATTATGTTGAGGTTATGTTTCTTGTGTCCCTAGTTTCTCCAGGACTTTAAAACGTGCACACACACACACACACACACACACACACACACACACACACACGCACACACACAATTTAGTATACCAGAAAAGAGAACACAGAGATTGGAGGTACAGGTAAATTGTTTTGTGGTTTTCTTCATTTATCATATTGCTTTCTTGTCTTCAGGAGGGAAGATTTTGACATCATAAGTGAGACAATATTTGAGAAGGGAACTTACGTCTTTCAATTCTAAATGGTACTCTTTTGTAATTTTCCCCAGAAGTCCACATTTCTGGAGAAAGTTTATGGTTATTGAGAAGTGTCAATGCTTCTACAATAAAAATTTGCCTTTGGGAACGTCCATGATATTCATATCAAAGTGATGTACTGTAGGCAAACTGAATTCTTTTAGTTCTTGTTGTGTTTCAATATATTTTACTTGCAAGGAAGACACTGGCTCTTTGGAATTGACATATGTACATCGTTTAGTAATGACAACAGTTTGTTATCTTTTCTAGCATTCTCTTCTTTGATTTCTGGACGGTGATTCAGCTGTTCACTCAGGAGGCTGCAGGGAGAAGAGTGCTTGGGCGCTGTGGACGGCTTTATCTTGCTGATTTCCCACTCTGCTCTGCTCTGTGGGTAGAAGTTCCTGAGGGCGTGGGTCACTGTATGCCCCATCTCTACAACATGATGCCTTCAGTTCCTCTCCAGGACTTTTATCATGAAGGCATACTGAATTCAGAACTTTTTAACGAATCTCATTTTGAGCCTGGTAGCTTTTGATGTCTAATAGATTTGACCCTCAGGCCTATCTTTAGAGAACAGACCTCTTCAGGGAAGAGGAGATGCCCTGAAGAGGGACCATTCAGACAAGGTAAACTGTAGGAAGCTTTTGTCTGAGTCAGTAACATCACAAGGATATTCTGGTATTGGTAGTGTTTACTTGAAATCTGCTTAGTGTACAAAAGCTTTTCAATGCTAGTCAATATTAATATTCTCTGATAAGGCTCTTCTAGTCATATCCCTTGAAAACACACCAGGCTAGGGTCTTACGTAACCTACAACTTCCTACTACATACAGCTTCTTCTGTGAAACATGGGTTCATTTCCAGAGCTCCTAAGTATAAATATAAGTAAGCATAAATAATTATGAACATCTGTATGTTTATAATTATACCACATCCTTATTTCCAGTTTGAACATTTGGATTTTAATCTATACAGATAGAATCCAGGGCAATGGTCTAAGAGTCAAAATTGTATAGAGACATCTTAAAGACTAATCTAATTTTCATTATTTATTACAGTTTAGATGTGCTCAAAATATTAAAGGAGTCTGCTCTGCAGCATGTTGCTCTAAGGCTCTAAGTAACATGTATTATTCATGCTGGTGGTGGGTGGCTGCCTGTTGCCTCATCCTTATGTATAAGCCACACTGTTAATGTTAATGGGATATGGGTCAAGCACACACATTCAATGTTGGATTTGGATCTTGGGGCCTTTACAGAAATTGAAATATGAAATTTAGCCTTTTATATTCTGCAAAGAAAAAACAATATTGTTTCTAATAAAAATACAACTTGAATAAAATTTGAAACCCCAGCTTCCCGCTATAAAGTTCCCTCCCTTCACTAAAACATGATTTCTTATCAAAAGAAACAAACTTGGAGAAGTTACATCTAGTTTCACAGATACCCTGTGGCTTCTTTTTATGTGGTATGTATGTTGAATAAGGGTTTTTTGTTGAAGAAGATAGGATCCAAAATAACTAAGGAAAAAATGGAAGTGAATTTATTATTTGTAGCATTGATTTTAGTTCATCGGGAAAGAGCTAGAGGAAGGAGCTCAAGCCTCTATGCACATAAAAAGCAAGCAGGTGGGTTAGTTCAGTATAATTGCCGTGTTGAAGTCACCCTAAGCTCCCACACCAGTTTCCACTTGAATGTGCATCATGGAGACAATGCTGTGATTCCAGAGACGCATCAGGAGAAATAACCCGGGGATTTGCTCATAGCTTAACCACACCAGACTCGAAACCCCAAATTCAAGAAGTTCCCTTCTGTCTCATTTCCTAGTGACTGAGTGAAGCCTTGATTATTATTTCTGGTTCCGTGTGCAGTGCCAGCACCCAGCTGTTCCTTCTCTCACTCCATCCTCTCCCTCGTGGAGTTCTAGGACTCTAGGTTTGGCACTCGGCCCTAAATAAATGTTTGAGAAATGACAAATGTATCACAGAAATTGACTTTCCAGTGACAAATGAGTTTGAATTTTCTTCTCCTCTCCTCCATGGATAATTGATTATTAATAGACTTAATTTGTTTTAAGAAATTTCACCTTTGTACTCCATGAACAATGACTTCTCAGTTTAGATTTGAGAATGTTTCTGTATCTTAAACTTTCCAGGAAAAATTAGAATCAATTCTCAAGAGTAACAATTACCCCAAGAGTAACAATTTGGTGCAGCCATGCTGGGCCTGGTCAGGATTTAAGTCCTTCTCTATGTCCCTCATGTTTAAAGAGTCTCCTTTGCTGTACTACAATAAATAAAACTTGCAGCTACTATAACTTCTTATTCCACCCAGTCATACACACAAAAAAATACAAACCATAAATTATACTATAAAGCAGAAATGAAAAGAATGTAACTTAAAATATGTATTCTAAAACATCTCATCAGGAGTGGAACTATTTAGGTAAGAATCCTTTAGCCCTTTGCCGGCCCTGTTGTTGGATAATGAAATAAATGTATGTAGAAGCCCTTTAGCTCGGCTAGGCACCCCTGTGATCCCAACACTTGAGAAACTGATACAGGAAAATAATGAATTTGAGGTCAGCCTAAGGGAAATAGTGAGACCCTGTATCAAACAAACAAACTCCTCTAAGCAACAACAAAAGACAGCTTTCTGAGTCTTAGAATAAACTGCTCTGAGCTTCAGTTTCTTCACATTGTTTCATGGGGATGCTATCTGTGTAACACAAAATATCAACTCGATAGCACCCAAAACAATATCCAGTCCCTACTAACATGTCCCAGTTACTTTTCCTGTTGCAGGGATAAATAGTCTGACAAAAGCAGTGTAAGGACGTGTTTATCTTGATACACAGTTACATCATGGGGAGGAATTTAATGCAGTAGGAACCTGCAGTGGTTGGCAACATCATGTCTACAGTCAGAGAGATAAGCACTTATGTTCAGCTCACTTCTTCCTTTTAATACAGTCTAGAATCTGAACCCAGGGAATGGTGCCATCCACAGTGGACAGATCTTCTGATCTCCATTAACCCAGCACACCACAGGTATGGCCAGAGATCTCTCTTCTAGGTGATTCTAGATTCTATCAAGGCTACAATTAGTATTAACCATCATACTAGTTTTCAGAGTGTTAATTTTCAACACATTCTTTGAGAAGTCAAAATTACTGAGTCTAAGACTTGTTTTCCCAGGTTGAAGATCTTCCAAGTTGGGTCTCAAGCCTTTCCATTGTGAGAACTAGGTTGTTGAACTACTGATCCTTTGCTTCCTTGCTAAGCTTGCCCCCTCCACCCTTTCCCAAATACCTCAAATAAACAGCCACATTTCCATCTCTTCCATGCTTAGCCTTTTCATATTGTCAGCTCTACATGCGTTTTGTCTGCCTGTTACTTGGTAAACTGTTGTTATATGTGTTGATTGTGTTTGAAAACATGAGAATTTGTACCCAGCAATCCATAAGTTCATTCTTTCTCTAGGACAATGGTTTGTGATGGTGAGGGGAGGGGATGGCTGAGAAAGTGAAGGCATTGCAGAGGCAGGTGGCCCTGGTTTTCCCTCCAGCCCACAATAACTGTGAAGAGAAATTAGGGCATGGAGTGGGTAGCTGTTCCAGCTTTGACCTGCAAGTACTACCCCTAGTGAGGCTTCTGGTAACTGTCACGCCTACCTATGACCTGCCCCTGGGGCGGCCCCGAGTTGGGAGCCCTTAAGACCCGAGATCTGGACATGCTGGGCCTCTTGGTTCCTCGTGATCCTGGATGCTGGATGGAAGACCAAGTCAGAGTTCTCCAGAGAACCCGGCTGGACTGCATCTCACCTCTCCCAGATCCTGTAACTAACCCCTTTACTGGCTGTAAGTTACCCCCCAAAATAAACCTCCTTTGTAACTACATGGAGTTGCCTTGTTAAATCCCCACATTAAGGGCATATTCTTCAAAAATCTCTGAAAAGAATTTAAGGGGCTAGAGAGATGCCTCACTGGCTAAGAACACTTGTTGCTCTCCTACAGGATCTGGGTTCGATTCCCAGCACCCACTTGGCAGCTCACAACCATCTGTAACTCCAGTTCCAGGGGATCCAATTCCTTCTACTAGCTTCCACAGACATCAGAACGTACACAATGCACAGACACATGTGCAGGCAAAACACCCATACACTAAAAAATAAAATAAAAATGAAAATAATATTTTAAAATTTTTCAAGAATTTAAAACTGTAACCTCCATAGAAAATACTCTAAAGTATCTGAAGTAGCAAAATACAGTTTTATTTAAAAAAAAAAAAAACAGCCAAACTTATATGCATTTCTAAAGATGTTTTCTTTTAGTGCATGAAGAGAAAACTTTAAAGGTACTCATATGCTATTGTTCATTTAGAGATCCCCGTGAACAATGACATTTTAGCCATTGTGATTTCTTCTTTCAAAAAAACACAGCAGGACAAAGTCGCATCCTACATAGCAAAGAAAGTCCCTTAAAAACATTGGATAAGGCAGCATCGAGCCGTCCCCTATTTTTAAGCCCTCATAAACAGCCCCAGTTGGATGAAAGCTCTATGGAGATTCGGGCCTCTCTGGTTACTCTATTTCCTAGGTTTCACTTCCCTGCTTGATTCTCCTGTTTGATAAGAAATCAGGTAACCATGACAACAGTGTGCAGTGGAAGGCCTTTTGGTGTGTGTGTGTGTGTGTGTGTGTGTGTGTGTGTGTGTGTGTGTGTTTTACATAATCCTGAAAATAAATCTGCTATCTGTTTGACACTTGCTTCCTTTTCTTACAAACTTTTTTTTTCTTCTTTTTGACTCTGCATAGTGAGTGTATCCTGAAGGAGACTCTCCACTTCAGAGGCTTTGCTGACAGGGCTGTGGCTTCCTATTAGAGGCAGGATGGCTGCATTCTCTGAGGCTCAGATTCCCGGCATGGATTCTCCCCATACACACTTCAGACTAAATTATAGCTCTATTATCCTGTTATTGAAGGCTAGTAAAACTGTGAGAGTTTTCACTAGGGTGTTTTCTAGTTTAAGATTTATGCAGTCAGAGTGTGGACCATCCAAAATGGAAGCCACGATTACGTGGGCTCTGAAGGTTCAGCTCAGAGGCATCGGTTTCACTGGGATCATGCCAGCAGAAACTTAATCTCATCCACAGCAGATAGAAAGGACGTTTCATTCAGTCAAATTTTGATAAGACAGCTTGACCTAATACTTCTTGAAAAATAAAGACTCTAATATAATTTAATATAGGAATATTGGCATGCTAAATGGCTAGCTTCTATTATGTGCTCAGAGGAGATTTTTATCCCCTAGTATAAATCCTAGAAACTTGCTTAGTGATAAGGGTTTCCCTCACAACAAAGCAAATTCTTCAGTTTTCTACATTAGTGGCCGTATGGAGATTTAGGCAAGTGACAAGCAGCATAACTCTTGGTTAAATGAGAAGAAAATTATCGTCAGGGTCAGAATGAGGCCATTGCTTTCAAAGCAGACCCAGCACAGACCCAGCACTTGCCTTTACCCCCCAGCTTGAGTTGTATCCAGGCAAACTGTATTGATTTGATGTATTTCCCTAATGGTCATATCCTGCTCTCTCTCAGGAACACGCTTATATAAGACACACAGAGCTTTCTCCTATGTGCCTACCAATTAAGGGTTATTGAGTTTAATGAGTCTATTCCAAAGCACCCAGCTCTCTAGTCTTTATTCAAAAAAAATCTCGTGGGACTTGGGGCTCACGGCAAAGATTTCTTGAACAAGCGTACAAGTGTGGTAGATGAGTTCGTGTTTGCAGAATACAGATAGCTGGTATGCAATCATGCGGTGTCATGATGTGGCTGCCATGCAAAATGGCTATACTTGCAAAAGACCACCATTCCAGCCACTTTGGTAAGCCCAGAGCCTCTTTGTACACAGCAGAGGTTGTGGCCTGCCTGAGGGTGTCCAGTGTAGAAGGGGGTGGGATAAGGAATCAGCACAAAGCAGGCAGGCAAGCATCCCGACTGGCTTAGCAACATGGGACTCAGCTGGGATGGGGTTGCACATACCTTTCTTTAAAGGATGCACTTGACTGCCTAGCTGCTTTACCTGCATGTACTCGGCACACCCACCACTCTCCAAACAAATGCATCTAGAAATCCCAGTCCCCCCACCCTCCACCTCCACTGAGGTGCCCGTGCCTCCCTTTCTGGATAACGGAGGTTTCTCCTTCCCTAACAACAATCAAATGTAGACAGTTTCTATTCAAGAATATTATCAGTGTATCTGAGTATAAGATAGGTCAGAAAGGTCAATCTGGCAGGAACTGGTTTTGTGTGCATGTGCAGTAAGGAAAACTGTGTCCTCAAAGTGAACTTGCAGAGATATTTCTCTATTTACTATCATATGCCTGTGCTTACTCAGGTGTTCACAGGATTAAAATGAGATGCACTGTGGGAAGGGGCATGTGCAGCAGGAAATAAAAAAAAAAGTAGTTATGTGAGCTAATCTATCAATCAAAATAGAGAACCACCCAAGCTGCTCCGCATATTAGCCAGCCCCTCCTTCCCATAATGTAGTGTGGGGCCTTGAGAACCTATGACCCGTGGCTGTTGTCAATGCTGACAGTGCCTCCTTTCCTAGCCCATGCTACCGCGTCACTCTGAGTAGCATTGTCTTGTGTTTTTGTATAACTGTGGGAGCCCTTCTTTTCAGTATTTTAGAGAAGCAGCCAAGAACCTGGAGATACCTGGCCCAGACCTGAGAGCCCAAAACAAAGGGAGGGTGCCTTTATCTGTTTCCTAGAAAGCCCAATGGCTGATGGCAGCCTCGATGAAAGGAACTTTGGCCTATTGCGTTCTGTGTTTGACTGCTTGCATGAACAATGACATGGGCAGAGCAATGCTGAGGACAGTTAGTAGGAGGAAAAGAAAAAGATTCAGGATGGTGGTATGGGAAACGGTAAAAGCACAGGTCCTTGAGCACACTACAGTTAGGTAACTGGAGTCAGATAAGCTTTGAATTGTGATATGACTCGGGGAGGGGCAGGGTAGAGCGGCTTTCCTCTTTGAGATTTTGTATCTTTATCTTCAAGTGGAATAATCCTACCTCAGAGAACTGTTGTGAAGTTTTATCGGGTTCATAACAGCGGCTCCCAGCAAACCGTAAAGGCTCAGTCAGTGTTAGCTGAGGTTCTTATGCTTGTCATTCTCCTCGCTCAGCACCCACCCCTAACCCTCCGTGTTGACGTTACCTGCAGTTCTGTAGGAGCAGATGATGACTTCTGTGGCCTTGTAGGAGGAGAAGGGCTTACAGGACAAAGGGTAACGGGGGGGGGGGGGGCCACAAACAAAACTCTTTGGGATACAACTTGAGGACAGGTTTGAAGCACGGAGAGCTAAGGACCATTCAGTCAGCAGCAGGCGTTTAACCATGAAGGTTCCTATTCGCTAGGTTTTCGGTTTTGTTTTGCATACTGATTCTTGTGATTGTACAGACAGATTTCTCGGAAGGTGGTTAAAGTGGCTTATAATAATTGCCACTTGGGACCTTAAAAACTAGAGGTCAGCCTGTGTTTACTTCTCTGTCAACAATCACCAAGACTGTCAGCACACGTCAAAGGAGGCTCCGCCTTTGCCTCCTGTTGTCTATCTAGCCTGGGCATCCCGCCCTGTGTTATCTATGAGCTTAGCATTTTAAATCCTCAGAAAAGGAACCAGACCTAGGCCTCCCTCTGTTCATGCTGAAAGAAAGCACATTATTTTTCTTTCATTTAAATATTTTAAACTGGAAACCAGCTGGGGTTACAAATAGACATTTAGCTGTAATGGTTTGCCACGAAGGTTCTCTGGGACCTTTTCACCGTCTATTTGGACTCTTCAGTGACAGGAGGAAATTTTAAGCTCAGAAAATATGCTTAATTGCTTCAAACAAAATGCCAAAATGCCATCTTTCAAAGCTCCCAAGAGCCTTTTGCAGCAAACATGTCTAATTTGGACATTCTTTGAACTTGCTGTTTTAAAACAGGAATGCCTACTTTTATGCCAACTTGAAAAACAACAATAAAAAAAAAAACAAGCTGCAGGAATGGTAGAAATCCCTAGAAGGCAATGCTGACCTGCAGAGCCAAGTCTGCTCTTAATTGTCGTCTTGGGTGGATGGAGAAATGTCCCTCCACCCTATTTTGTCACATAGATGTTGAGGAGTTGGAATGGCTTATTTGAAAGAGTTCCCTTCAGAACTTGTCAGGCCTGGTGCAAAGTGAAAATGGGACACCCGTTGTTTAAACACAAGAAAGTTACTGCTACTGTTACTTGAGAGGCCACTGTTTTCCTGCTCTGCAGCTTCTCGGCTTGATTTGGTAATTTGTAAAGTTTGCCATGTGATACCATGCTAAAGACAAATGAAAACTTGAAGTGGACAAAAGAGTTAGTAATCATCTTTATTGGTGCAATGTCAGCTTTAACCACAAAAGTAAAAGTGTTTAACTGGAGTCCCTGACACAGTTCACATATCTCAGCTTTCCCGTGTTGTGTGCATTTATCTTCAGAATAGCAGAAAACTGCCCAAGACCAGCTCACTTATTTTCGCCCACTTCTTAATGTGGACACACATTGTGTAGCAATTTCCTCAAAGATATAACATTCCATCCTGCAGGAAAACCCCTTAAGATTTGGGGTGTTCTAGATGGAGGCCCCTTACAACTTGGGAGGTAAAAGACTCAGAGACTCCATTGAGGACTCTGAAACTGACTGATGCATGAGGACCCTCCCTTTCCAAGCCTATGCCAGCAGTCAGGACCAATGGAGTGCTTCTTAGACCAGCCATGCTGGTTGGAAGAGACACTGACTGGCTGGACTGCCTGAAAGTCATTCAGCGTGTTCCAGGGTTCCAGCTTTTGTGAGCTGTCACCCATGCTGCGGTGGGTCCTGGCTGATACAGCTGTCTTTGAGTCATTTTTCCTCCTATAAGTGACCCCTCACCCACGTTCCTATAAGAAACCCCAATAAAACTCACTGGTTTGCCAAGCTGGACTTCTGTGGAATCCTTGCTTTGTTCTGTTATGGATTCCTTATCCGAGGTGAGTAAATCCCGATTCACGTCTCCCCAGAAACAGATGTCACACAACTACACATTCTACCAACACTCTCCACCATGCTTTCTGTGTCCTGGTGAGTGGGGAAGAGACACTGTGGGCTGTTTTCCTCCTTTCCTTTACTGTCAGCATTTCAGGGGTAGTGGTTGGGTTATACAGAGCAGTAAGTGATGTGAGAAAGGATTTGCTAGAGTTGCGCTGGCCGGTGCGAGCTCCCTCTTACTGGCAGTTGTGGAATTGTCAGATTTTTTCATATAGGATTAATAGGTGATCTGTGTTTCTTCAAAGACCATGGCTTTCTATCTGCATTTGAAGAACGTTCTGGTTCAAACAGAAAGTGTGGCCTCTTGGGACAGTCATTTTCCTTCCTTGCTCCTTAGTCACAGAAAAAGCGCACTTACCTTCACTGATTTAGAATCTTGCTGAACTCTCATGCATGGTGGGTCCCTAGAAGTCTATGTTTATGGAATTCTTCCATATGGTACATGTTGACAGAGCAGTGTGGAACTGTGGATGCATGTTGCAATTGTCCCTTTTATGAACACATGCCCTGTTTTGCCATCTTCGCCATGACCAGCATGGGTTAGGGATTGACCTGATAGGGGGCAATAGGGAATGAAGAAATGATAGACACTCATACAGAAAAGCTAGGATCAGATAGGCTACATGCTCTTATAGAGAAGCATTAACAGCCACCCAGTGAGTTTATTATTTGCAGCAAGAATGAGGAGGAGGGTAGCTAATCTCAGCAGGAAGTCTGTATAGGGAAGCTTCCTCAAGTTGCAGTCATCATGGAGGAAGAAGCTGTGATTGATATTTTCTGCACATAATACCAACATCAGGTAGAGGAAGCCTGGCATCTTGACATGGCCAAAAATATGTCAATAATTTACATTCATTCAGGACTTCATCTGCTCCCCATACACCTTCACTTAATAGAACAGAAGTTCAAAGATGATATTATGAATTTCAATATGAATGGCAATCACTCACCATTCACACTGGAGTGGGTAACCTTCTGAGCTCAAGGCTCTGTGTGAATGCACAGGTCTCTTAAGCCCACAAAACAAGTTCTGATGCTTAAATCTTCAGAGCACATGTCCTGGCTTCCTTGTATTATGACTCAATTTATTCCCAAACATGTTTTATCTATAGAAGCACATTGTAGGTGGACTCCCACTAAAGGAAGTATTGATCTGGTCATAGCATTTTTAAAGTAGGCTTTATTTAAAGTACATGCATACAGAGCTAAAGAGATGGCTCAGTGATTGAAAGCAACACCCGCCACACCCACATAATGGTTCACAACTCTCTGTAACTCCAGTTCCATGAGATCTAACACCCTGTCCTGCCTCTGTGGGTACCACATGAGGTGTATACATACATATAGAGTGAAACACTCATACACATAAAAGAAATAATAACATGTATACAGTTTACTTAAGGCAAATGTGAAGTTAGATAATTTTTAGTAAATGTATACTGTTGTTCACCCCTTACCACACAGGTCTAGATTTAAAACCTCTCATAGTCTCAAAATATCACATACCTAGTACCATCTAGTCTACTCTCCAAAGCCTAAAAGACAGCAACTCCCACAGACAAAACCACTCTTGGTTCTATTAGGCAACTATCCATTCCAACACAGGGCAAATTCCAAGAACACTGGCTCATTGGAGTAAGAATTCTCCAGGTAGAGGAACTGGTTAGTGAAAGACTTGAACCACCACTTGTTTATAAAAATGTCTTTGTGTGACTTAGGAAGGTGTCCTCCCCAGAAACAGTCTCATGGCTTAGGAGACAAAGTCTGGACTGTATTTCAGCCTACGCTTCCTTTTACCTTTGCCCATCACAAGCTGAGAACTGCACCTAGTGGCTTTGAGAAAGCTGTTAGTGATAGAAGTGAAGGAGGGGGTGGACTAGATCCATCCTCCTTGTGATCTCGGGCACTTATCGATCTTTTGGAGCCACTGTTTCCACATCCACACAATGAGGAGACTGAAATTTACCTTGTCATAGCCGCCAACGCCAGACTCACCGGTTCACAGGACTCAAAATGCTTAGTAATTTCTATTGGCTGAAACATGTTCTGGGTGTGATTGTTTTAGATACTGCAGCCCAATGGTAGCAGTTTGTGGGCAGTTATCAAATGTTTTCAACCAAACTCATCGGTAGACCACACTCCTAACTCTATTTCTGATTTTAGAACAAACAACAAGTACATAGAATTTCCATTTTAAAATTCACTGTATGGACAACTTGGATAGAATACAGACATTTTGTGAGTCCATCATCTTCTCCTCCAACCCCCATTCTTTTTTAGTTTAGAAACTGCAAAGTTCTGTCAATTGGTTGTTTGAAGTTGTGTGTTTACTCCATCCACAAAGTCTAAAAGTTTTAAACTATGGTGATAGTATCTCTGGGAATGCAGGAAATACATTAATCAAAAATAAAACCAATGTTTACTTAGACTTCTCATCACATCTTTCCTGTTTCTTATTTTAAGTGTTTTTGTTGTAGAATATTTAACTATGCAAACAAATGTTACATTTGTTTCTGCTGCATTTGTTTAATGATGAAAAGATGTGTTTCACCTTGCCTGCCTAAGGTACCTGATTGGTCTAATAAAAAGCTAAACTGCCAATAGCTGGGCAAAATATGGACAGGCAAGATTGGTGGGCAGAGAGAATAAATAGGAGGAGAAATATAGGCTCAAGAAGAATGAGAGGAAGAAGAAGAGAGGAAAAAACAAGGGAGAAAGAGAGGGAGATGCCCAGGGCCAGCCAGGCAGCCGCCAGCCAGCAGACACAGAGTAGGACATACAGAAAGAAGTAAAAAGCCCCAAGGCAAAATGTAGATGAAGAGAAGCAAGTTAATTTAAGTTAAAGGGAAAAAAAAGCTAGCCAGAAATGAACATAGCTAAGGCCGAACATTCATAACTAATAATAAGTCTCCATGTCATGATTTGGGAGCAGGTTGGTGGCTCACGAGAAAGCCTGCTACAGTCTGTAATAAGTTAGTAAGTGTTTGTATCTCTGACCAAATCCCAACTGTGATGTTGTAGAAGGAAGAGCATCAAATGTGGGTCCTGTCCTCTCAGGCTATCTGGCCCTGGGTGTTAATTATGAAGTAGGTTGGGTTTTCAGTAAGGAAGGAGAAGTGAGGTCAGGAACAACAGTGCCTACACTGGATTCTGTCGTGCATTCTGTCATGGATGAAAAGCTGTCGTGAACCTTCATGTTTAACATCTGAGTTACAAACAGCATGAGATTGAATTTAGAGACTTTCCTAGTTAAAAGAATTATTAAAAAGTTGCCCTCCTAAAGGTTCTATACCAAACAGCACCACTACCTGGTGACTAAGTGTTCAAACAATGGGCCTGTGGGGACCATTTCTCACTCAAACTCTCACTTTTGGATTTCAGAGCATTTTGTCTGGGGATCTGCAAACTGGAGATGCTCAACCAGCAATATTAAGAGGTAGGGCCTCTAGATGGTGATGAGCAAAGTCTTGCTGGAGGAAGAACTCCACTGGGAGTGGATTTTGAAGGTTTGTAACCTACCTCTACTTCCTCTTCGATCTCTCTGATTCTTGCAGATGGAGGAAAATGTTGACCAGCCAGCAGTATCCAGCTCTGGCTACAATAGATAGAATCAATCCCTTTGGATAAGCCAAATAAATTCCTCCTCCCTAAAGCTGCTGTTGATCATGGTATTTTGTCACAGCAACAGAAATGTGACTAACAGTCTAACCCAGTGGTTCTCAACCTGTGGGTCATGACCCCTTTCATGGTTAAATGATGTTTTCAAAGGGGTTGCATGTCAGATATTTACATTACAATTCATAACAGCATCAAAATTACAGTTATAAAGTAGCAATGAAAATAGTTTTAGGGAAAAGAGAAAAAAACAATTTTATGGTGGGGGAGGGGTCACCACAACATGAGAAATTATATTAAAGGGTCACAACATTAGGAAGGTTGAGAAACACTATTCTAATCCCATTTAAAGTTTAGGATTTTAAGTTTTGTTGTTGCTAGGACAAAGTCTTACCGTGTATCCAAAGCTGGACTCAAACTAATTGTGCATTCTAGGAGGTACATCCTCTTGTCTGAACCTGAATCCCAAATGCGGGGGGTATGAGTAGGTGATCCCTGGCTTGGATTTGTATTTTTGAATTAGTCAATCATGGCTATTCAGATTTTTTTAATTAAAAATCTGAAATATTCTTGGTCCCAAGCACTTTGGACAAAGGAAACTCGACACACAAGTTTTGGAAGGACACAAGCATTCAAACCACAGTAATCACAGATGTCATGGAATTCCACCCAGAAGATTTCACCACATACCTTTAAAATAGAACAGCCTTCCAACGAAAACAATTAGAGCATAATTGCCATGTCTATAAAGAAAGGAGCAGTAATTTCTCAAAATCAAAAAATGAATCAGTACTAAAATTTCCCCAATTATTTATTCTTTTCAATTGATGCAGGATTCCAATAAAGCCCATATTCTACAACTTGTGACATTGTCTCAAAGGCCTCTCTAACCCACTGGTCCTTAAATGTGATCCCCAGACCTGAAGCAACTGTGTCACCTGGGAACTTATTGGTGATGCAACTGACTCAGAAAGCCAGGATGGGGACTTCACAAGTAGCCCTTGGGTGGGTGGGTGGGGGGATTCTGATGACAGTAAAGTTTGAGAAGTCTAATTTTTAGGTTGTCCCTAGCTCCATCTTTCTGTCTTGCTTTCTGTCTGCTTGTTAAAGAAATTGTTTGCTTGCCCTCATGATGGTTAATTCTGTCAGTTTGACTATATTGAAAGCTGCCTACAGAATTGGGAAAGTATTTCCAGGGAAGATTGGCATGTAACCCAGCAAACCCAGTAGAAAAGATCCATCCTGAATGTGGGTAGTGCTATCTCATAGGCTGAAGGCCAGGACGGAACAAAAACCTGAGGAGAGAAGGCAAGTAGACCTTGAGGAACCCTTTTTGAATTGGTGAACTTTTCTGCCCTGTCTCCTGTGGATGTCCGGCCCCTGCTTCTTCAGCCTTTGGATACCCACTTGAGCCAGGAGCTCTGAGGGAGGGGGCTTTCCCATCTTCAGCCTTGGATAGGGCTGTATCAGTATCCCATTCTCATTCTGAATCTTACAGTTTCTTGATCTGAGTAGCTACTGCTCTCCTGTCTGAAGACAGCCGTGGTGGGGCTATTTGGCCTCTACATGTATGGGCCAATCAAATAATACCCTCTACACATATTCTATTAGTTCTGTTCCATTCCTTTGGAGAGGACTGCTGGTAATGCAGCCCTGTATGGTTTTATACAATCTGAATCCCACAAGATAGATTTGTAGATTGCTTTACATCCCCTGATGAGATAGGCTGGCTTTAAACTTCCCATGATCCTGCTTTGGGCTGCTATGTGCTGAGATTACAGGTATGCAATACCACAGCTTATTGATTGTCTTACTGTAACAATTTGCCAGTTATTTCTTAAAGAAATGAGCCAGTGTATATGTTCGCTGTGTGTAGGTCAATTAAGAGATTAAGTGAGCATGCTGGACAGTTGACAGTGTTGGCTACTTTTGTTTTGTCTCATAAGAGCATCCCATAATAGAAACTTATATTTTAGGACCACTCAACCTTGTGTTTGGTATTGGAATTGAAATAGAGTCAGCCCTCCTTCCTTAAGGCTCTATCTGTGAATTCAACCAACCATGAATCAGAGCTATTTAGAAAAATTGCATCTGTACTCAACACATATAGACTGTTTTCCTTGTCATTATTTTCTGTACAATCCAGCAGAGCAAAGGTTTTCACAGCACTTACTGTGCAGTAGACATAAGCAATCTAGAAAATATTCACAGTATGAGAGGCTGTACATAATATACTGCATATAAAACAGCTTTTTATGCTAGAAACTTGAATATCGAAGGGGTTTCGTGTCCTTGAGAAGCCTGGAGACCATCACCATGTACTCTGAGGTTTGATTGTATTCCATTTTCAGACTTAATATTATGCCTACTAAACCAAATTATAGGCTTTTAAAGGCATTAACAAAAAGCTGGCACACCCAATGGTGTAATGGTAAGTCAGCGCTTTGAGGGACTGGGCATCCTTGATTTATGTCTCTACAGTATAAACAGTCTCTGTTGGGCTACCAGTGTGAGGCCACTGAGTGCAGACTTGAGAACAGATGGGCACAGTCAGCAGTTAACAGCCAACTCCAGGACGTGTTGCCACAGCCAACTTATGGTCTGCCTCACTGTCTGTAGTAACTTGGGTGGTTTGAACAAACCCTATTACTTTCCTTGACTCTGTAAATCTGGTAGCACTTGATGTAATTTCATGTGTCACCTTGGCTGGGCACAGGAGCCAGATATTTAGTCAAACATCACTCTGAGTATTTCTGTGCCAGTATTTTTAGCAGGATTTTTGATGATTTTTAACTTACGGTAAAATGCTACAAATTATGCTTTCTGACTAATATCTCAAATGCAGCTCTCTTCTGTTGCAAGTTTGATACAAAACTGTGCGTTTTAAAAATCATCCCTTCCTAATCAAACTAAAACTGATTTAGGTGAAATTACTGTAAACAGTCTAACTTAGCTAGAACTGACAGAGTGTTATGAGTTGACCACATTCCAGTGGAATGCCACGTACCTGAGAACACGTGGGCAACACAAATTGACCTTGATGGGTTGTGGGGGGGAGGAGGACACAGTGTTGGGTGGACAGATCTAGGAAGAGTTGGGGCAGAGATTTGAAAACAAAAAGAACATAAAATACTTGTTAAAAATAACTGGACAGGGGCAATTTTTAAAGAGAAGCCACCCTACTGTGTCTCTGGGTTGAATTGAGGGAGATAAGGGCCAAAAGGAATCCTCAGGAACTTATTTGGGTATTTTTTTTCTTTAAGGTATGTGTGTGTGTGTGTGTGTGTGTGTGTGTGTGTGTGTGTGTGTGTGTAAGTCAGAGGAAAACTTACAGGAGTCTAGTCTCTTTAAAAATATAATTTCTGGGATTCAACTCAGATCATTGAGACTGTGTATCAAGCACCTTTATCCATGAACCATCTCACTGGCCCCAGAAACCTATATTGGATGCTCATTAATACAAGACAAAGAGATGAGGGAGATTCCCAAGTTTTTAAGCTATTCAACATTTCCACAAGTATCCTACTTGGGAATCATTTTAAGTAGATAAGTAATTGTTCATCTACTTCCAAACACCACAGTAACAATGCCTACAGAATGAATGCATACTTCATGTGATTAAGCCTGCTTGCATTTTTTGAAATATCACATCTTACAAATGGATGGTGTCTATTGGACAGAGTTAGTAGTTGTGTATAAAAATACTGTCTATTAAACACTAGTCTGAACATTTTACATAAGAAATGTAGTTGACCTTCACAGCAACCTTATGAAGTTGGAGCTATTATTAAAATCCACTTTACAGGGGGAAAGGGGTGACCAAGCATTATTAAATAAATGTCACCCAAATGTTGAGATGGAACCAAGATTTACAGACTGAGAGTGACCTCAGAGACCATGTTTGTAGAAGATGTTCTACTGATCCCTCACCTAGACAGGGGCCTGGCTCAAGTTGGGAGATGACTCAGAAATAGGGACCTTGGTCTTGGAATAGTTAACTCATGGCTTTTTCTAGAAGTGGTCAAGTCACAAGGACCATTTTTTAAGAAGGCTGTTTTAAAAAAAAAAATGTCAGATAAACTAATTCTTGCCATTCTGTTTGTTGGAGTCTTTGACTATTATCAGAAATAGCTTCAATATGCTTCAGTAGGAGGATAGACAAGGGGGGGGGATGGGTTATGATTGAAGTCAGGACCATTGCCTCTATCTATACACCATGCTTTACTAGGTTGGTGAGAAGTCACTTCTGTGTCCCTGGCTCATGGGCAGCAGTGATTTCTGTATGAACCCAAACATCTACAGTGTTTCTATTGAATTCTGGATTCCTGGTTTCTATTCTACTGAGTCAAAAAAGGAAAGATCAGAGCAAACTGCAGACTGTCTTCTATTTATTAAACCTACCAGATTCCTCCCAAGAGCAGAGGAATGGTCAACAGTGGGATTAACTGTGCCTTCTCTGGCTTGCTGGCCTGGAGCAGGACAACAGTGAACTTCACTGATCTCCACTTCCCCGAAGAGCTGGGCCCTCTTATGCTTTCAATCTCACACATCTGCAGGCTCTCGCACTGTACCCCTACACCGGTGGTGCCACTTTTCATAATGAAACCATCACCATGGCAGCACTCTAAGTCCTTTGGATCTTGGGACTGCGGTATTCTAAGCTCTCTCCAGTAATGAATGAAAGCAAATTCAAAGTATTTACAGGATAGGAAATAACAGGTGTGTAGTGCTGATAAGAAGACAATTCTTACCAATTTTTCTGCATCTAAATATCAGACTTCTATACCAGTCTTGTGGATAGAGTTTATTCTCTTGGCTTTGGGATGTCCAGGAAATCTGTTTTCTTCTACTTTTGGATGCACCTTTCTCTACTCAGAGTCTTCTCCGACTCCCCCTGCCCAGCACACACACACTCTGTATTCCTGGAATCTTTGCTATTTTTGTACTGCAATCTTTTAAAGTCTCTTAATTCATTTTTGTGGGGGGAAAACAGTCTTGTTTATACAGTATTATCTGTCTTACCACCATCATCATATCTACATGTAATAGACAGTACACAAAAGGGTGGTACTAAGAGAGGAAGCATGTCACTGCAGTGGACAGACAGAGCCACTAGGGTTCAGAGATCAGGTTTGCCAACAACATGTTTTCCTATTTCAAAAACTATAGACTTTTAACCTGGCAGAAGAACACTAAACATTTACATGAGGACTCATTAATGAGATGGCTCCTAGGAAGTAACCATGCTAAAGCCAGCAGCAAAATTACTTGGGTCCTTCCTGTCTGTAAGGAGTTTTCAGTCTGATAGGAAAGCTGTGACATGCATGACATGATTTAAACCATTATGTTACAGGTAAGAAAACAATACAGCTGAGCATTGCAGGAACAAATCCAAGTGGACTTCAGATTGTCTTTCTATAGAGAAATCAATGGTGAATAAAAATAAAATAAGAATACAAATTTTAGAGTGGGAGTGAACCCAAAGGTCAGAGTCTGGTTCACTTTATAGATGAAAAAAAATATTATTTAATTGTGACAGAAATGACTCTAGAGCATAGGTCTCTAGATTTCTACCATAGAACTATTTCCTCCAACAAGTAACTTTCTTCAATGACCCAAGAACATGGGAACATAATGCTGTGGATATCACTCTGTATAAATAAAATGCTGATTAGCCAGTAGCCAGGCAGGAAGTATAGGCGGGACAAGCAGAGAAGAGAATTCTGGGAACAGGAAGGCTAAGTCAGGAGATGCTGCCAGCCGCCACCATGACAAGCAACATGTAAAGATACCAGTAAGCCACAAGCCATGTGGCAACTTATAGATTAATAGAAATGGGTTGATTTAAGATATAAGAACTAGATAACAAGAAGCCTGCCACGGCCACACAGTTTATAAGTAATACAAGTCTCTGTGTGTTTATTTGGTTGGGTTTGAGCAGCTGCGGGACTAGCGGGTGAGAGAGATTTGTCCTGACGCTGGGCCAGGCAGGACCAGGAAAACTCTAGCTACAACATAAGTTGAATACAAATTAGCAGTAGCCAGCAAAGTGTATCCTCCCCCTGCTCCCTTTGGTCTCTCTCTCTCTCTCTCTCTCTCTCTCTCTCTCTCTCTCTCTCTCTCTCTGTGTGTGTGTGTGTGTGCACTTATGTATGGACATTGGAGTTCTATACTCAGTGTCATCTTCTGCTGCTTTCTACCATGCTTCTTGAGAGGGGATCTCTCACTGAACATGGAGCTCACTAATTGGATAGACTTGTGTCTTTTTTTTTTCTTTTTTGTTTTTTTTTTTTTGAGACAATATTTCTCTGTGTAGTTTTGGTGCCTGTTCTGGATCTCACTCTGTAGACCAGGCTGGCCTTGAACTCACAGAGATCAGCCTGACTCTGCCTCTTGAGTGCTGGCATTAAAGGTGTCCGTCATCGCTGCCTGGCTTAGACTTGTGTCTTAATTACTTTTCTATTGCTGTGAAGTATTTTAAATGTGAAGCGAAATGAAATTGGCACAACCAAGGCAATTCATAAAACAAAGCCTACAATTGGGGGCTTGCTTAAAGTTCCTAAAGACTAGAGTCCATTGCCATCATGGTGGGAAGCATGACAGAAGGCAGATAGGTGTGATGAGAAGTAGCTGAGAGCTTATGTCTTATCTCAAAGTTGGAGGCAGAGAACAAGAGAGATTGGGCCTGGCATTTGAAATCTTAAAGCCCATCCCCAGTGACACAACTCCTCCAACAAGGGCCATACCTTCTAATCCTTCCCAAGTAGTTCCACCAACCAAGGACCAAGCATTCAATATGAACCTATGGGGGGAGGGACATTCTCATTCAAACCACCAATACTGGTTAGCTAGCAAGCCTCCAGGATCCTTCTGTTTCTGTCTCCTAGCTCTGGAATTACAGACACGCACCACCAGGCTCAGCTGTTTGACTGGGTGCTGGGGACTGAATTGAGGTCCCTATGCTTATATAGAAATAACTTTACCCACTGAGACATCTACCCTGTTCTTAAAGCTGTTTTTTAAAAAAAAAACTAAGATGAAGTAGGACTACATGGGTCAGTGGGTACTAGCATGTACTGTCTTGCAGAGTATCCAACCTTAGTTCCCAACACCCACATTGGGCAGCTCACAGTTGCCTGTAACTCCAGCTCCAGGGGATCCAACTCTATCTTCTGACCTCCATAGGAACCTGTACTCAATGTACATAACCTCTGCCAGATAGACACAGAATGAAAAATAAAATCTTTTGAAAAAATAAAACAGTGCTATTAATTGGAAAATACGATAGAAAAGGCAGGCAAGACTGTTTGATTAATCAGCTTCAGTCATATTTAGTATTGTTGTGTGACATTTCCTAGGGAGATGTGAGAAAAAGCAAGCATCTAGTCACAGCAGGCAGAGCACCCATGGCAGACCAAAGGAGGAATTCTACCCAAGTCTGCACTGGTAAACCAACAAGTTTGAGTGATGTCTTCCAAAAGCTGCATCCTGCAGCTCCCTGCCCAACTTGGAGGCAGCTCTCTCTAAATGTCTCCTCCCCTTAGCAACTGTCTCCTACTTTCATAACCTTGGGGCGGAGCTTGTGGATCCTCCCACTTTCTGAGCCCCCTGAGCCTGGTACATGTCCTTAGCTTCCAGAGTCGGTTGAGCTGTTCTTGTCCCTCCAGGACTGAAAGGTTCATTTTGAAGGAAATGGTTCTACAATAGGCAGAGGTGTGTTTTGTTGTCGTTTGTTGAAATGGCTCTATTATTCTGTTGCCCCGGTATGCTGGTTAGGTGTTTGAGCTTGTTTGTTTTGGTCAACACAAGCCAGAGTTATCTGGGATGAGGGAGCATCAGCTGAGGAACTGCCTCCATCGGATTGGCCTGTAGTCAAATCTGTAGGGCATTTTCTTGATTAGTGATTGACACGGGAGGGCCCAGCCCACTAAAGATGGTACCACCTCTGGACAGGTGGTTTTGAGTTGTACAGGAAAGCCCACTGAGCAAGTCATGAGGAGCAAGCCAGTAAGCAGCACTCCTCCATGGTCTGCCTCCATCCCTGCCTCCAGGTTCCTGCCCTGACTTCCCTTCATTCTAGACTGTAAGCTGTACAATAAAATGAAACCTTTCCTTTTTAAATTGCATTTGGTCATGATGTTTATCATAGAAAATAAACTAGGACACCTTGTTCACATGGCATTTACTATGTGGTCCAGACTGGCCTCCAACTCACGACTCACAGTAATCCTCCTGTCTTAGCATCTGGAGTTCTGGGGTTACAGGTGTACATATCTGGCTTTGATTCATTTCCTGGAAGAACTGCATCTAACGGAGAGCTACGAAAATAAAGTACTGAAAAGTGAAACCATATGAAAAGGATTCAGAAATGAGTTATTAAGCCTGTAAAAAAGACGCTAATAGAGGAATTGTTTAGCTTCAGAGATCAGGGTGTTCCCAGCAGCTGCTTCCATCTCTCCAGAAGGCAGAGAAAAGAGTCTTGAACAACAAGTCCAAAGGTTGGAGTTGATGTAAGCAGAGGGTCTTTTGTCTAGAGATCAGATCACACAGAGAATGTGGAGCTGCAGAGTAGCATAAGTTGTCTTTTTATTATTTTTTTTTCACTTATTTTACATACAAACCACTTTGCCACTTCTCCTCCATTCAGAGAGGGGCAGGCCTCCCATGGAAGTCAACAAAGCATAGCACATCAAGTTGAGGCAGGACCACGCTCCTCCCCCAAACCATACGTTGTCTTTTCCTTTGGCTTTACACAGGGAGAACCAACCACCTCCCTGGGTCCTGCAGATCTACCCAGAAGTGTGTATGGAACTCAAGGGCTCGCTCTCTAGGCTTCCTCTCAGAAATTCAGAAGATCATTCCAATCCCAATATCCATGGTTTATAGATCTTATAAAATAGGGATTAAGGATAAACTAGAGTGTCACGTGATATTAGAACAGAACAAGAACAGGCACTTCCATAAGTCAGGAGTCCATAGTATATTGTTCTAATCATGGCTAGTTTTTCTTATCATTGTAGTTCAGTTCATGGTGCTGGGATCAAACCCAGGGCCTTGCCCACACATGGCAAGTGCTCCACTAATGAGCTTCACTCCTGACCCCAACAAGTAGCCAGTTTTTTTTTTTTTTTAGATAAACCTAAACAAGATTCTGTCACTAGAATTCCCCATGCAGTCTCCAGAGCCTACTTCATCCCATTCCCTCCTCTTCCCAATCACAGTCCTCAACCCAACTCTGTCACAGACAAGTCTCCAAATTATTAGCTGAAAATGTCATAAGTCCCTGACTCCCCAAACCAGATAGAATCATCTAGAAAGTTGGAAATAGAAATCCAGTGTCCATTTCTCAAGATTACTATTTAGTTGGTAGAGAGTGGTACCCAAGCACTCATAATTTTGAAAAAGCACTTCAGGTGATCCCAGTGTCTGGGGTTGAAGAGAATTTGCTTGTGCTGTTCTCTCTTGGAGGTATTTTCATTTTAACAGAGACTTTTTGAAAAGTCTAGAATTCCTAGTTTTGAAACTTTAGAATCCCTACACACACATACAAGGTGGTAGAGCTTGTAATATAGATAGGGAAAGAAATAATTTGGAGTTCTTTTTTTCTCCCAAAGTGTTGATTGGAGTCTACTTACTCTGCAGTCATGACTATGTCCTTGGCCCTGGAAAGTGTCACCACGGCAACACTAAGAAAGCTAAGGGAAAGAGCAGATTCTCAAACAAGGGACATGTGCAGCTTCCCCAGGAAAGGATAGAGAGAATCTGCTTCCAGAGAGTTCTGCTTTGCTGCGTACATATAACCTGCTCTCAAATGAATTCCTATCTCAAAACTGGAAATAGTCATTTAAATTGAGAGTTCTTCATTTGAAAATTGGTTTCCTATTTAAGTTCTTTCCCCCACTGTCACTGAGGTTGAAGATATATATATGAAACTAGACAGTTTTACTTCCCCTTGTAAGCCATTTTTAAAAGGTCACTTATAGAAGCTGGTTGGTGGTAGCACATGCCTTTAATCCAAGCACTCAGGAGGCAGAGGCTGGTGGATCTCTGTGAGTTCAAGGCCAGCCTGGTCTACAGAGCAACTTCCAGGACAGCCAGGGCTACACAGAGAAACCCTGTCTCAAAAAACCAAATACACACACACAAAAAAAAAAAATTAAAAAATGACTTAAGGAGCCTGCAGGGCAGTTAGAAGTGAGGGCAAAGCACACTGGATGTGGAACGCTTACAGTCCTTAGTGCCACCTGCAGACTCGCTGTACTAATCCTCCAGCCCTGACAGATAACCAGCTGTCTGAAGAGGTCTGTGCTTCATCAGCTGAAGTAACCGAGTATCAGTTACTGCTAGGGAGACAGCATTTTTCTTGGCTATGCCTCAGTAACGTTAGTAAGGCCCAAGTAACGATCATCAACTCATAACGGTCCCAACAAAAGTCAGGCAGTCTTTGTTGTTCTTCCAGAATCTTTGCTTGGTTTCTTCTTGGACACGTAACTTCTTAGGTAGACAATGGACTACTCAACCAATATTGTAGCTAAGTTTGACTGTGTGATTAAATTTTTCGCCATGAAATGGGAGTAAATTGATGTAGGTAACTTTTCCCTTACTTAACTGAAGGGACTCATTTCCCTGGGTCTCCCCTTTACTGTATAAAATGGAACACAGCATGCTAGTGAGCCAGCTGGACCATCTAGAAATGGGGCATGGTTTAGAGGAGCAGAGCAGTTGGAGGGAACAGGGGACCCTGAGGAACTTCATCCCAAACTAAAATGCTCACCTTGGGACAATTGTATAAGAAACCAGCCTAGGTTTTATGTAAACCATTGTATTGTGGTCTCCTTGTAGCTTCCAAAACTTTACACAGTTAATACACATAGTTATAAGATGCCACTTGAGGAAGAGAGGAAAAAAACAGAACAAAACTACACTATATTGGTTTTCTCTAATGTACTCTCAAACACAGTGATCTGACTTCTGATTTAAACCCCATGAGAGACTGCACACCCCTTTAGACAGCCATTGTGTGTGCTTCTGACCAAATGACTATACATTGGAGGTTCCTGTCACTTCCCCCTTCAATCATTCACATGCTAGAATGGCTCCTAGAGCTCAGAGAAACCTGTTTACCCATTTATTATAAACGGCATTGATGAAAAAGACAACACAGGTCAAAGCGGGGAATGGAGGTGGAGAGATCTCCTGACTCCTGTGGGTCACTTTCCTACCTTCCAGTATTTTGAAACATGGAAGTGCTCTGAACCTGTCCATTTGAGTTTTTCTGGAGTCTATTACATATGCATGATGGATTAGATTTAATCATTGGCCATTGCTAATCAACTCAAACTTTAGCCCTTGCTATGGTTTGAGATGGAACCATCCCCTGAAAGGTCTGTGTGCTAGAAGCTTGTTCTTCATTGTGGCAGGGGTTGGGAGGTTAGCGTTTTAGTAGGCAAGGCTTAGCATAAAGTAATTGGGTCACTGGGGGTACTGCCTTTGGGGGAGGATTAATGTAGCTCTCTTGAGACCCTAATTAGTTCCCTCAAGTGCAAACTGTCACAAAAAGAGCAAAGCTTGTTGCTGAATCACTCTGGCTTCCTGCCTCACGTGACCTCATCTGCATACACTCTCACAAATGTGAAGTCACCTCCCAGAAGGCTCTCACTAGAAGCCCAAAAGCAACGGGGCTGCCCAATCCTGGATGTTCAGTTTCTGAAACTGTAAGCTGAGAAAAGTAAACAAACTCCCCCAATCCTTTTCCTTATATATTACCCAGCCTTGGGTACCTTGTTATATTAACAGAAAGCAGACTAATATAACCCTTCCTACCTGGAAGACCTAAGTGTGGGGATGAAAGTTTCAACGCATTGAAGTGGTTGGTTTCCTTAGGAATCACAACCCCATCCTGAGGTGATCCAGGAGACTTTACTCACCACTCATCTCACCAACATAGGAAACAATAATGATCACTTTGGGGGGGTTCAAGGTTACAGGAGCTGTGGTTAGGAACCAGAAAGAAGACTGCATATATATGTTCTTATTGTAAGTGTCCCAATATCAAACCACTTTTTATTTACTTGTTTTTCTGAAGGTATTAACAGTTTTCACAGGCTAAAAAAAACCTTATAACATGAAGAATGTTGGAGGTCATGTTGTTCAACTTGTCGTCTAAGTAACGACCCCTCGTGCTGGATATCTTCAGGGAGACACTCACGGGGAGAGATTTGGTCATATTAAACCTTCTCCCTCGAGACCACTGATGTAATGTCTTGTTGGACAACTAGTTGACCTACAAAGCTCCATCAGGCACGTGTTCTGGAGCTGAGTAAATGAAGTAAGGGCGTATGTTATACCTCTTCTTAAAGAGTCATAAGGCACAATAATATTTTAAGGTATAGACAATGCTAAAAGAAGTTTGCTAAGATAGGCTTGATCTGGAGTTTATTAAATGTAATTAACAATGAACCACACCCAGAACCACCACACACCCCCAACTCCATCTGTATTGTGCAGAACTAGCACATTCTGTAAAACACATTTAGGGAATACAGACCTATTTTATGACTTGGCCTTACTCAGAACTATTTCCCAAACCATTGAGCAGGTCAATCACGAATACACAGATTCTAACCCTACATGAGGCCGAGAAACACTGGGATTTGGAACTCTTTCTTGACTACTGGATGTTAGCCTAGTCTGCAGTACACAGGAAATGTTTGTATTTGAGAGTATACCAGGAGCTCCAGAGGCAAAGGAACTGCATGACCAAAATAAAGTCTTCCTTCAGCAAACAGCAACCACGCAGCTCAAACCTGCTCAGTGCCCTTCAGAGGGCTCACTAACAAAGTCCCGGTCTCTCCTGGCTGTGGTTTCTGCTCTGTTTCTTGTCAGCCTAGCTTAGACGAAAGCAAGAGCTCTAGTGTCCCCCAGCTGGACATGGGTCTCTTCTGTGGTGGCTGGAAAGTTATTTAGTCTGACTGGGTGTCAGTGCTCTCCTTTGTAAAATCGGGATAAAATTGTCTCTGTTCGAAGAGACTGGGATAAAGCCAGCAAAGCCCTGAGCAGAGCATGAAGAGTTAGTTCACTAACTAACATCATCAGTGATGATGTCCCAATGTAGCTCTTTTCTCCCCGTTCCCATTTAATATTTACATCCCCTTCAGATTGACCTTATCATATGTTTTGTTATTATAGGATGCATATCTTATTATTCAGCCAAATTCTAGTAATTTACCTGCTATTTCATTTAAAATTGATTTGTAGAATTTGACTACCCTCTGCCCAGAGAATCCTCCTAGTAAGAACTGGAATAGGATGGAATAGTCAAGTCCTAATTTTTATCTTCAGTGAAATGTTTGTGTCCTCTTACCTTTTTGCTTTAAGGGAATAAAATTTATGGCTGTGATAAACTTCCTCTACATCTCCACAACTCTGCCCAGACACACAGGGAGCTAAAGGACACAGGCAAAACTATAGTTTTGGTAGCACAAAAAAAAACTTTTCAGGAACTGAAACAGAACAGAAGGCTAAGTGGGGGAGGGATTCACTTTGCTTATCCAGATGTAAAAAGGCTAAGAGTGCACAGCTGTGTTGCAAAAGGCTCCCCTGAGAATAATCATAACTGCAATATATCATATTTTAAAATCCAGTTACTTACCCAATCAGCCAGAACTGTAATGATCACGGTAAGTTACTTACATCCATGAGCACAGATGCAAAAATAACATAGGAGATGCTTACAAATGAATTTGGTGTGTGTGTGTGTGTGTGTGTGTGTGTGTGTGTGTGTGTGCATCTTAGCTTCAACTGTCAATTTGATGCACCCTAGAGTTATCTAAGGGAGTCTCGATTGGGGGATTGCCTTGATCAGATTAACCTGTGGGCATGTCTGTGGGGGCATTTTTCTTTATTGCTAATTAGTGTAGGAGGGGTCAGCCCACTGTGGGCAGCACCATCCATAGGCAGTTGTATAAGAAAGCTATGTGAGCAAACCAGAGGGAGCAAGCCAGGATGCAGCTTCCCTCTATGGTCTCTGCTTCAGGCTTCTGCTTTGGGATCCTGCCTTGGCTTACCTCCATGATGGTCTGTAAACTGCAACTGAAACCAACCGCCACCCAAGTTGCCCCTGATTGTGGTATTTATAACAGCAACAGAAAGTATGTGTGTAAACTGACATTGCTTCTTAATTTTACACTGAATAAGTAGGCCGAGAATACTCCAGAAACATCTTGAAGAACAAAATAATATGTTGTTTAATATCAGAAAAATTAATTGGTGTAATTTGCCTTAGCATAATGAAAATAAAATTACACAATTATCCCAGTGGGGCAAGGGTAAGGCTCCTGTTGCACAGACCCTGGACTCAATCTCTTGTGCTACAGACAAGAAAAGACCATCAGTGAGGGAAACCTGCTCATGTGACTGACTTCACCACCTCAAGAAATGGGAGAAAATCATAACTAGGAGATTATTGAAATCTAAACTTTAAAAATACGGCAGATTATATTTTTATTAATTAATCAATTATTTTTTCCAGCCCAATCACAGATTCCCCTCTCCCTCCTCTCCTCTCAGTACCTTCCCCCAAATTCTCCCCTCCCCAGACCCCCCTATCCACTCCTCCTTTCTCTTCAGAAAAGGGCAGCCCCCCCCCCATGAATATCAGCCAGCCATGGCATACCAAGTTGCAGAGAGTCTAGGCACCTTCTCTCCTATTAAGGCTGGATGAGGTAACCCAGCAGGAGGAAAGGAGGTAACAAAGTCAGAGACAGCCCCACAGCAGATTATCTTGAATGGAAAATACGAAGCATGGATAATTAGACAGAGATGTCTGCTGTCACTATCTCTAGTCCTAATCAACATCATACTGTAGGCTTCAGGCAAAAAAATATTAAAAAAAAAAACAAAGAAATATATAACACCATCAAAATTTGTGGATAATAGGACTGAATACATGGGAAACAATGAAAGATGAATTAACAAGGTCTCTGGGCATAAGGTCATTATTAAAATCAACTGCATACCTATATATGATAAATAACTGAAAATGAAATTTTAAAATGATGCCATTCATATTACAAAACATTAAATACTTATCAAATATGTGTAGTATCTCTATACTGGAAACTGCAGAACACGATGGAGGGAAAACTGGGAAGACTCAAACAGCAGCAGTACACTGTCCTGAATGGGAAGACCCACTACTGAAAGACTTCAAGTCTTCCTAAATACAGTGCAACTCAAATCCAAATACCATTCTGCCTCTGTGTGTGTGTGTGTGTGTGTGTGTGTGTGTGTGTGTGTGTACTGACAGGCTGTTTCTAAATTTTACACTGAGTAATTAAGATAAGAACACTGCAGAAGAATCTTGAAAAACAAAGTTACACAGTGACACAGTAGTTAAAACAGCATGGCACTGGTGGTGTAAGGAGCACGCACACATGCACACACAGTGATGGAATAGTTAAAACAGCATGGTGCTGGTGGTACAAGGAGCACACACGCACATACACCATCAATAGAAAATTATTTCAGAAATAGTCACATTTAGACTCATGACAAAACCTTGCTATTCTAAACAGTGGGGAAAATATAAGCATCTCAGTCAACTGGATAGCTGTGTGAATAAAATGGGCCTTGGACCATCTTGACCTCATCTATAAAACAAAATCCAAGTTGACCCTGGAAGTGAAGCCAATATAGGAAGAAATATGATAATGCAAAGATGTATTTTTATAATTCATCAAAAAGCATTAAGAAAAATGAGGTCCCAGCTGGATCAGGAACAGAGAGGGAGAACAAGGAAAGAGATACCATGATAAATGAAGACCCTATGGGAATAGGAAGAAACAGAGTGCTAGAGAGGTTCCCAGAAATCCACAAAGATACCTCCACAATAGACTACTGGCAATGGTGGAGAGAAAGCCCGAGCTGACCTACTCTGGTGATCAGATGGCCGAACACCCTAATTGTCATGATAGAACCCTCATCCAGTGACTGGTGGAAGGGGATGCAGAGATCCACAGCGTGAGAGAGGAGAGATTATATGAGCAAGAGATATCGAAACCATGATAGAAAAAGCACAGGGACAAACAGCCAAACTAGCGGGAACACATGAACTGTGAACCAATGGCTGAGGAGCCCCCATGGAACTGGACCAGGCCCTCTGGATAAGTGAGACAGTTGATTAGCTTGAACTATTTAGGAGGCTCCCAGGCAGTGGGACCAGGACCTGCCTTTGGTGCATGAGCTGGTTTTTTTGGAACCTAGGGCCTATGCTGAGACACTTTGCTCAGCCTGGGTGAAGGGAGGAAGGGACTGGACCTGCCTCAACTGAATCTACCAGGCTGGGCTGAATCCCCAGGGGAGACCTTGCCTTGGAGGAGGTGGGAATGGGGGTTGGATTGGAGGGGAAGGCTGGGAGGAGGGAGGACAGGGAAATCCGTGGCTGATATGTAAAATTAATTATAAAATAAAAATGAATTGACAAATTGGACTTTATTAAAATTAAGACCTTTTCTTTACCAAAAAAAAAGCAAACATGGAAGAGGATATTTATACTAGATGACATAATTGTGTTTAAAATATGTCCATGGTGTGTATGTATTTAGCATATCATGTACATAGTAAGTCCTACACATTGGTAAGAAAAGATAGCCATTGCTTACCTGTCGTTTCCCACCCCCCCAAAAAAAATGAGCAAAAAAATTTAAGTACAGGTTTCATTACAGAATGTGTTCACATGGCCAATAGACACACAAAATTGTGCCTAATAACACTATCAGAAAATACAAATTAAATTCATGGTGATACCATACTGCATCAAATAGCTGGACTTTTTTTTATTATTTTTTTTTTTTTTTTTTTTTTTTTTTTTGGTTTTTCGAGACAGGGTTTCTCTGTGTAGCTTTGCGCCTTTCCTGGAACTCACTTGGTAGCCCAGGCTGACCTCGAACTCACAGAGATCCGCCTGCCTCTGCCTTCCAAGTGCTGGGATTAAAGGCGTGCGCCACCACCACCCGGCTGTGCGCCACGACCGTCCGGCAAATAGCTAGACTTTTAAAGCTAATAACACCAAGGAACATGTAAGGGTCTGGAATGATTGGAGTCACACACACTGCTGGAGAAAATAACAATTAAAGGACTCTCAGTATTTAGTAGAATTAAATGTATGCAGGCCTAACCCCACTACTGACATTGGCAACCTCATGACTACATATATATCCTCTGGAAATGCAAATGTAGTTCCTTAAAATGTCCGATCTTGATAAAAGGATGTTTATTTAAGGGATGTTTAGAATAGTCTCAAGCTGTAAACATCCCACGTGCCCTCGGTAATACCACAAACAAGGAAGTTTGAGTATATTGATGTATACCTAATGTATACATGTATAGTGTCTGGGAATCAAAATAATAGTATGTTATTATTGGTGCCACTGATCAATATTACAAATATAACATTGAGCAAAGAGGCTAGCACTAAAAAGAAGCAATGGAGGAGAAAGTTATTGACTGTCAATTCAATTTCTTTAAAATTGTTGCTTTATATAGGTTTACTGATTTTTATCATGTGAATCATAATAATTTGTATTGTTTTTCCAAGAAGAATTACATTTTCAATTTTATTGGCATGAAGTGTGCTGTAATAATCCCTTAAGTTTTCGTGTTTCTAGGACAGTGGGATGGCTCAGTAGATAAAGCCTGTGCCTCTAAGCCTGAGTACGTAATTTAGAGCTCTAAGACTCAGAGGGTAAAAGAAGAGAACTGACATCTGCAAATTGTCCTCACATGTCCATATATGCACTGTGGCACATGTGTAGCTATACGCACAAAAGAAATGTGTAATTTTAAAAATTAAAATAGAATTTCTATTTTTCTAGTGTAGCTGTTCTTGCCTGATTTTTCTACTCTGAAAAATTCTTAATACTATAGGCCACAGTAGGTACTCACTCTCTGGGTTCCAACTGAATAAATTTAATCTTTTTGTATGTATTTTAAAGTCCTTTTTTAAATTTCAAGTGATTTGGGAAAGAAAGGGAGATGGATGTTTCCCTTGCTGTTGGAAGCCCTCTTCTCATGAAGCATCTTTTCATGCATTTGTCATCTGCGTGTATAGAAGTGATGTGAAAGGTGTTAGCCAACATGGGATAGTGCTACCAACAGATCTTCGGTGAAACCATCTTTGTAAATCACTACAGTGGACTATTTATTATTTTTTTAATTAAAGTTATTGTGAAGGAAACTATAAAGAATAAGTACAATGAGATTTCCGGGATGGTATTTTGAATATCCAGATGTGATTTGTCCAGCACAGACTTCCAAGGGGCATCCTTGTTATTCCACTGAACCCCACATGACTGAAAGTAGCAAGTCCAAGTACTGTAATGTTCCTTTGTAAGTGAGCCAAGAGGAATCCATAAATCCAGATTCCTAAGACAAACGAGCAGGCAGAGGCACAGTTATAGGAAAGCATGAAAATGAGTTACAGGGATATAAATAGTAATCAAATGATCTCTGGGATACCCTGAGAATAAAACCAGAATGCATTCCTTCACAGTTAACAAGCAGCGACATTTTAACCATGACACTGGGTCCTACTGAAGCAGACAAGTGCTTTCAGAATTCCATGGTAATAAATAGTGATGACTTCCTACCTAGAATTCTATAGTCTGACATAACAATCATCTGTGAGGATGGGATAAAACATCTCTGACATCTGCAAGATATCAAGAATTTACCGCTAATGTATCTTTCCTTCGGAATTTACTGGAGGAAGCACTCCTGCTGAAATTGGGTATTCAGTCAGGAAGATGTAGGGCTCAAGACATAAAAGATCTAGAGAGACAGAAAGGGCGTCGTCACCCAGGAAATGGTTTTTGGAGAGCTAAGATGACCACTGTGGAGCGACTGGACAGACAGAAGCAGATTAGAGGCATACTGGAAGAATTTCTTGAAGAAAATGAAATTAGGGACCATCCAGATGGCTTCACTGGAAAAGGTACTTGCTGCCAAGCCTAAGAACATAGTGGGAGAAGAAAAGTACTCTCCAGATGTTTTCCTCTGGCTTCTACAAACCACACACACACACACACACACACACACACACACACACACACACACATATACACACACACACTTTCTCAAAATAAATCAAATGTAATAAAAAAATATTCAAAAAGACAACATTAGCACTACATATAGATGTCTTTGAGCATACAAAATAGGCACAGTTCTAAAGAGTTTGGGAGGAATTTGTGGTTACTCGTAGAAAACTAAACAAAATCAAAACATGACAATTATGAACTCTGGGAAGAGTAAACAATGAAAGAATAATTATAATAGACTTCACGGTTGAACTATGAATAGTATCTATGGCAAATAAACACCATTTATTGACCTAAAAACTATTGTAAAATTATGCCAGGACAGGAAGGGGATAAAAACTGGATTGAGGCAACACCTAAAGCAGAAACAAAAGAAGTAGGAATAATAATAACTTAAAGAATTAGCAAAAGAAAAAAAGAATTCGCTGTTTTAAAGCATATGCATTTGAAACCCGCTCCTTTGGGTAAGTGGATAAGAAGTGCAAGTGGGCTCTGGTGCACCTTTCCACAAGCCTGGTACGGTGAATTGTGGTCAAAATAAAAACAGAGTGTGGGGGCACATGTATATGATCCTGGCTCTCCAGAGACTAAGGCAGGAGGACCAACAGTTCAAGCCTGGTAGGCCTCACAGTCATGAGACTCTGTCAAAAACAAAAGAAGAAAACTCCTTAAGTTTATATTCTCTTGGGCAGGTAATTTTACCTCTATTGACCTCATTTGCAAAATGCACGGGAGGATTAACCTTTCTGTTTGGATGGCCTCTGACCCAAGAAACTTAAATAGTAAGCTAGCTTCCACTTTAAAATTCAATATGAGCCCAAGAAGTGGAGTCTAAATTTCTTAATTGGAAGAGATGATAGCATCATTTAGTTGGATCCTGCAGTTTCCAGAAGGAAGCCTAGAGGAGTGAAGCAGCTTGTCCACAGGTATCAGTTTTCCTTAGTGGCCCAGAACTCCCTGGACCATAGGTCTCTAGATTTTCATTTGTCTTATTTTTTTAAAATTTGTCCAAACGTTGAGGGTGGGGCTTGTGACTACAGCAAGAAAATCCGTACTGCTGCATAAATCTGATTCTTACAATATTATTTTCTGTGGTACAGGTAGATAAGTGGCTTAATTGAATGTCTCCTTTTCACCCTGTCTATCTCTGTCTTAGTGGAACTGTGTGTTTACCTCTACTTGCAGGCCCAGGTTAAGTCAAGGTTAACACCATATCGAACACAGAAATGAATCCACCAGCATCCATTTCTGCTGAGTGTCACCAAATCTTCCTGAGGCCATTAGTAATTTTCCAGACTTCTCCCTACACTCGGCTGGTGGTTGAATCCGTGCTCCAGTTATAACAGAGACACAGAGCCAGTATTTGAAGCAGGAGATGGTTAGCAAACAGCATTGCAGGTGACACTCCCCCCAGAGCATGCTCTGGATGCTGTGAACCGTTTCCCTTCCCCCAGTCAATCTGCCCTGCTTGCCTGCCTGCAAATACAAGAGGGAAATCTGAGAGGCCAGTTACTAAGGAGACCGAAAAGGTGCTCTGTCTCCGTCACCCTCTATTTGGAGGGAATGTGGATGACGTTTCTATGGCGGAAGCTTCAGTGGTGATTAATTCATTTTTGACATCCATTTCAGGGCACAAGGGATGAAGAATTAATTTCAAATTAAACCTAACCCTTTCGACAGCACTCAGAGCTAGGGAGGGAGAAGCTTGGGTAGCAGTGTAGCAGTGTGGCAAGAGACAGAAGAAAGTGACTCACTGACTTCTGTATGGAAGAGTGTCACCTGCCTTTTCCGGTGCAGGGTGGGTGTTGCGGGGACAGGAGACAGGCAGAAACCTCCAGATGAATAAATGACTCTGCCTTGGGGCCAGATAAAGCATGGGTGACAAATCTGTCCTCTGACCTAAGGAAAGGAGCTGGAAGGGGAAGAGAACATGATTCTGTCTTGTTATTGTGCTAAACCCTGCATAACTGCCAGTCCCAACCAAGGAACCAACCCTGTTCAAACCAAAGGTGTGGAGGAGAAGGGTGTGGGAGATGAAGGGAAATAGGGAGAGACATTTAACTTAGTTTTGACTTCTTCCTGGGAGACCAGCAGTACCACATTGGAAACATCGTATGGTTAGCCACTAAACTCATGCTGTGTGCAGTCCCAGCGATGGCACCCACTAGCTGGGTCTTTAGACAGCTTGCACTGATCTCCCAGGGCATCAGAGCCATGTGAGCAACACAGGCCTTACAGAATAGTTGAAAGGATCCGCTCACAGGAGGTACCTAGAAAGTATTGGGATTTCTTTTTCTTAGCTTACCAGCTAGAAAAACAAGTTGGGATAGAGTTACAAAATCTGCCTAAGAAACTCCTCATAGAAGGGAGAATCAACTACCTAGCTTGGCTAATTGGAATGTTTCAATAAATGTGACTGCTTCTAAGAAGTTCAAAGGGTTTCCAGCTCTGGGAATAAAAGGAAATTTCTGTCATCAACACAAAGCTCTCTTATCTTCTGATCATCCAGAAAGTCCAATACCTGTTGGCCTGACATGGCTTTGGAGTCACACAGAACTATCCCAAGTCATTTTCTTCTTGTACCATTCTGCCCTCATCTGATTGCTGTTTCTCCAGATTGTATTCTAGCCACCTGAATCCTCCATTCTATTCTCCATCCCTTTTGTTTTTAAGAAGTGTGGCTTGAACCTAGGGCCTAGCTCATACTGGACAAACACTCTACCACTGAGATATATCCAAAGTCTCCCTTTTACCTTTTATTTTGAGACAGGGTCTTACTAAGTTGCCTAGGCTGACCTTGAACTTATGATCTCCCTGCCTTAGCCTCCTGAGTAGCTTAAATTACATTCGTGAAAAACCAAGCATGGTTTCTCTTCTTCTTCTTCTTCTTCTTCTTCTTCTTCTTCTTCTTCTTCTTCTTCTTCTTCTTCTTCTTCTTCTTCTTCTTCTCTTCCTCCTCCTCCTCCTCCTCCTTCTTTTTCTTCTTCTTCTTCCTCCTCCTCCTCTTCCTCTCCTTCTCCTTTTTCCTCTTCCTCCTCTTCTTCTTCTTCTTGGAACTATAGTTGCATGCTGACAGCTAAACTGCCTTCCTGTCTTCCACTTAGGTAAGTGTGAGCAGTCATGGGTGACTGTGATATGTAAGCCTGAATGCTGAGTAGCCAGCATCAAAAGGCAGCAGCATGTCCTTCACTGTCTCTTCCTATGTCAGCTCAACTGTAACCTGGATATACTGTTGTTTGTTTCAACCCTGTCGTAGGTGACAGTTTTCTGGTGGATGATGAGGGAGTGAGTATGAAAGGAACTTGGTTCCCTGAATGACTTCATGGAATGGAGCTGCATGCCAGCCCTAGCATATTATGTGGGACTGTGCCACGAGTGAGCAGCAGACCAATGAAATGAACAATGCAGCATCATACCACTGTGTCAATGGATCTCTTAGATCAACAACCTAGACTGACCTTACCTAAGCCAGGTCCTGATCAAGTGTTCTTCAGAAATGAGTACAATGGCTAGGTTATGTGGCATTTCACCAGAGCAGAACACCTACCTCTGCTTTGTGGACACTATCCTACTTCATAAGTAAAACACACGACTGGGTATATGTACATAGTTATCAAATATTGACTTTTTAAAGCAGTTTAGACCCCTGAAGTCTCTTACCCGTGTGTCTGCTAATCCATATGCTCTCTGGTCCACACTTGTGACATTGGAATTTTGTCTGTTCTCTTGGCTGCTCCTCCCAACTTCCCTCGATCCATATTTTGAAGTGCCTTGCCATCTGTAACTTTATTTTAACTTGTGTTCGTTCTTTGATGCTCATATTGAGAAATAAAACACTTCTGATATTATTTTTCCACTAAAATGATGTCAGAATCCTCATTGTGCAGCTAGGCGGCATCAATGTGGTCCCTACAGTAGAGGCAATAGTTAAGGACTTCCCCTAGCATTGGAGAATTGCTAGTGAATAGTGAGGATTTTTACTAACATGCCTGGAAATATATTCCTGTCTTCTGTGTCCTGTGGCCAATATCAACATATTTCTACCTGTAGAATTGTACTGCTTGTCACTAAATGTAAAATAAAAGGGTTTTAGGATTTTTTTCTCCCATTTTTACACATGCAATCACAAACATAAGCAGGCATGTTACTGTTTTGATGATCTGCCGTCTATGAAATGGGCACACTAATGTAGCAGACTCATTGAAAATGAACAATGCAGCATTGCTCTGAAGGTAAAAGCTAAGTTTTAAATCAGAAAACATCCACTGAATGAAAACAGCTCAACCCTGACTGTACTAGACACAAAGAGGCAATTTTAAAAGTTGCAAATGGAACTCGCAAATTGCCTTAAATTTCTGTATTCTAAAAATATTATTGTAACTATTTTATTTTATGTGATGAGTGTTTTGCCTGTACGTGTGTCTGTGTACCACATTCATGTCTGGTACCCAAAGAGACCAGACAATGCTACAAGATCCCTTAGAACTGGAATTACAGGTGTTTGTGAGCCACCATGTGGATGCTAAGACTCAAACTTGGGTCCTTTTTAAGAACAGCCAGTGCTCTTAACTGCTGAGCCATCTCTCCAAGCCCAATTTCTGTATTTCTCTATAGCCAAATAAAGCATTCATGCTACCTGAGCAGCTGGGGTGGCCAACAGTCTCATAGATGACAAAAGAATTGGAATGTAAGATATTTGTTGTCCTGAATGACCTCATAGAATAGAGTCCAGGACATCACCTGGACAGTATAAAGAGAAGCAATCCCTGCTGGGTTCTATTCTTTGGCTGCATCCTTCTTCTCTTCCTCTTAGGCTCCATCATCACCCTTTGAATCCCCTGGGATGACTAGGAAACTTCCAACTGGGTAAGCACGGTAATCCAGTTCTTCACTAGCTTAATCTAGTGGGCCTTCAAAAAGACCGTGTAATACATACATGCCAGCTCAGACACATAACATACCAAGTTTACACAGCCTGGTGATCTGTTTGGAGTTAAGTCCGAGTCACCAAAGATCTGGAATGGAATTCTTCAGGAGATGCTGGGAGAATCTGGTGTGCTCTCACAAAACGAACCGTCGCCAACCGTCTCTAATGTCATTGTTATGGGAGCCTGGCCTCTCCACTCCAGCTGTGGTCCATGGAGTCATCTGGTTTCTATGTCTGCCTTTGGCCTCTGAGCAAAAAAGGCTTTAACTGGTCAAGGATGAATAGGTCCAGTTCCTCCCACTTTGTTTCTTACTCAGTTCCCACTTATTTCTCTGTGCTTATGGCAGTTACTACAGCTCCTCCTCAGGGTGGAGATCATTGCACCTTAAAAGGTTTTGGAGGGCCAGGGGTACAGCTCAGTGGTAGAGCATCTGCTTGGCCTGAATATGGTCTTGGCTTCCATCACCAGCACATACAATGTCTTTTTCTCTTGGCCACTGTTATACCCAGGATCTGATCTAGTCCTCTTCTCTGGTTTCTTGTCTCAGAGAATTCAACTGCTATGAGTTCTCAGATATTCTTAAGGATTTATCCAGTGGTTGTGACTTGTAAACCTGGGACCTTATCTGTAGCTACCACAGAGCCCTGTCCACATTTATTTCCTAAGTGCTCCCTGGCTCCACCCCCTTGATCCCTTTTATCTTTATACTAGTCTAAGCTACCATCTTCTAAAGGCCTCATCGCCCCCTGCAGGCCCTCTTCTAATCTGGTCTACACACTGGCTGGTGCCAGAGTGGTACTTTCAAAACAAAAATCTCTTTATATTACTCACCTTCTTCCTAAATCCTTGTGGCCAGGAACAGCTAGCCTGCCAATGGAAAGCCCCTGAATAGACATAAACAGAGAATTCCCCAGGTTCTGCAATGAAGACAGAAAATTGCTAAAGGCAGTTCAGCAATGATTTCATCCCTCAGACCAAGGCTTGAGGCCTGGGCAATATAGACCTCTGAGTAGAGGAATTGTTGGCCATAGATGTGATATGAAAATAAATACTGGAAACCTTGTGATTCAATGGCGTGTCATACTTAAATAGGTGGTCATGCTGGCAAACACTGACCACTGCTGAACCCCAAGACACTTGGACACAGAAAGGGCTCCTGAAGACCTCACATCATCCATGATGTCTTCGGTTCACTTTGCTCTCATTTTCATTATTCAAAAATTGAATACTTCTAATGTCATTGCACAACAGCTATCTCCTATATATGAATGGGTAAGATGGATCAAATTTGAAATGTCCCTTCATATTTCTCAACATCTACACGAGTCCTCAGTCCATTCTTTTCCATTCTCAAACAAGCCAATGAAGAATATTTTTCATCCACAGCTTCAGGAGCTTCAGGACACCTCCATTTCATATTCATTCTCATCACTGGTTTCAGGTCTACCCAATCAACATCTCTAATACAAAAGGGCTGGGTGTTCTGTTTGAGATGTTGTTTAGGGATGAGGGATCACTCAAACTGCTTGGGCCACAGTGGGAATTCTGGGTCCACACCTCAAAGAAACAAAAACATGGCAACCATTTCGTATCTGGTAACAGACTCTGGAGAGTTCACAGTAAGTCAGAACTCTGCCTTGATATATGCCATTAAAGACAACCTAGAGTATTAGTAAATCTGTGAAAATAATTATAATAATTCTGTTTTTTGATTAATTTCTAAAGTTGGCATACAAAGCAATAGATTTCATTATTTTCATACATGCATATCATTATACTTTGTCCTTATTCACACTTGTCCCCCATTGCCCTCAGGTCCTCTTTGCCCCCCACCACTCCCCGCTGGTCTTCTTCCTCCTTTCTGCTTTCATGTCACATGTATTATGTTACTCTCCCACCACACCCCATATCTCTCTTCCTCTCTCATGGTCCCTGTCCATATTCTACTTTCAAGTCACACACACACACACACACACACACACACACACACACACACACACTTAAATCTAGGCTCAGCATATGAAAAGAAAATGCACAGTATTTGTCTTTCTGACTATGCTTATTTCATGTAAACATAACATTCTCCAGTTTCATTCATTTTCCAGAAAATGTCATGATTGCCTTGATGGCTGAATAAAAATCAACCATGTATAAGTACCACATTTACCTTTTCTGTTCCTTTAGGCTGGTTCCATTTCCTAGTGACTGTGAATAATTCAGCAAGCGTCATGGATCTCTGTACCTAGGAGTGGTACACTCACCCAATAGTGCTATCTTTGGTGTTTCAAAGGAACCTACATGCTGACTTCTACAGTGGCTTTACACGTTTATTTTCCCATAAGCACTGTGTTCAGTTTTTTCTCTCTCCACCCTTACCAGAATGTATCATCATTTTTCTCAATGCTAGCCATTCTGAATGGAAGAACACAAAATCTGAAAGTAGCCAAACACTTTGACAAGTATTGATATTTGCATTTAATTTTTTAGAGTTGTCAATTTAGTTTATGAGGCCAGTTTGTTGATTGTTGCTGTTGGATTTTATTCTTTTGGGGAGCCCACCACCCAGTTCCCAAATAAATCACTCATGGAGGCTTATTCTTACATATAAATGTCCAGCTTTAGCTTGGCTTTTTTCTTGTCAGCTTTCTTTAACTTAAATTATCCCATCTACCTTTTGCCTCTGGGCTTTCTCATTCTCTTACTTCTGTAAATCTTACTCTATGGCTTGCTGTGTAGCTGGGTGGCTGGCTCCTGATGTCCCCCTCCTTCTCTGGCTACTTCCTCTTTTTCTTCCTTCCAGATTTCTCCTTCTATTTATTTTTTCTGCCTGCCAGCCCCGTCTATCCTTTCTCTTGCCTTGCTATTGTTCAGTTCTTTATTAGACCATCAGATGTTTTAGACAAGCAAAGTAACACAGTTTCACAGAGTTAAACAAATGCAACATAAACAAAAGTAACATGCCTTAAAATATTCTACAACAGTTAATTAGATAATTTTGTGTGTTCAACTTTCAAAATTCTTTCTATAGTTTAGATGTTTATCATTGGTGTGGTGTATAGTTGGCAAAGATTTTTTTCCAACTATATATTTTTTTCCAAATCCACTCTATAGTCTCTCTCCTTCTTTGGATAATTGCATCCTTTTCTGGACGGAAGTTTTTTAATTTCATATAATCCCATTAGTCAAGAATTGTTAATTCTTTGGATTATTTTCTGTTCTATCAGAGTCTATACTGTGAAGTGGTCTTCCTATGTCATCTAAGTTTCAAGTCTTATATTAAGGTCTTTGAACCATTCTGAACTGATTTTTGTGCAGGGTGAGGAATATGTTGCTTGCCTAGAAGTGGCATGGCTGTTGTCTTTCATGTATTCCTTGGGACAGTCACTTGGAGACAACAGTAGAGAACATCAGCTTCAGTCACTAGAGTTCTGCTGAGCCTCAGTGACCAGCACCACCCAGGCCACCTCTTCCCACCTCCGGTGCTCCCAGATCCTGTCTGTGTCTCCAAAGCCTTGCATGGAGCCTATGCTGGTGAGGGGCCAGCATCTCACTCTGGCAACTACCATGGGTTGCATGGCACAGCCTGATGCCCAGCAACAGCTACTAGAGGCAATGTCTTTCCACAGAGAATTCTGTAACTTTCATCTCTGCTGCTTCTTTTCTCTATTTTATACCCCTTCTTTCTCTCCAGGGTTTTCAGTTACATTATCACACCCTTTGTTTCCGCTATTCATCCATTCTCTCTTAAAAAGTTTTTTTATTTTATGTACATGTGTGAGTGCCTGCACATATGTTTATACACCATGTACATGCCTGGTGCCCAAAGGAGATCAGATGAGAGCATAGGATCCCTTGGGACAGGAGTTAAAGATGCCTAGGAGATAGCATGTGGGTACCAGAAGCCAAAACAGGGTCCTCTGCAAGAGCATCAAGTAATCTTAGTCTCTGAGCCATGTCTCCAGCCTCATTCTTTCTCTTTTAGTCTGTATGTTTTCATCCTGCTATTCTCCTTCACCAGGTTACACAGAAGCAGCTTCTAGTCTTCCATTTACCTGGCTTCCTTACTCTGTTCTTTCACACAGAGTCTTACTCTTTAACCAGACATTCTGGAAATTTGTTATGGAATACGCTATTTCAATTTCATGTCAATCCTCCTACCTTAGCCTTCCAACTACTGGGATTACAGGCATGAGCCATTATACTCAGGTCCTTCACATCTGTTGATGCTTCCAAAACCTTGTAAGGGCAGCTGCGTGGTGCCGGCAGGTTTTGAATTGTCAGTCCGGAAACCTAGCTCCATTCTAGGACTTAAGCAATCTTCTAATTTGTTATCTTTAAGCCTTCAATAGGCATAATACAATCTGTATAAGCACAGAGGTTAGGTATAGATGAAGGGCCTGGTGGGGGGGGGCAGGATCTCCTAGGGAAAGGGAAATAGAGCCTATGGAGAGACCAGGGCAGGGAAAGACTGGAATGGGAGGATTAAATAGGCAGTGGAGTGGAAGAGAGGAATAAGGGAGGGACTACGAGGAGGGACAACTAACACTAAGGGTCATTTGAGGGGTCATACTCTACTACTGCAGAAGCTTCCTAAAATAGATAATACATGACAGAAATATGCATGGAGCCGCAAAAGAATGAAGGGGACAAACCCCCCAACTAGATATCTTCTGCCATCAAATGAAACCTCCAGTGCCAGGAATGGGTTACATGAGGTTGAGTATTGGCAAAGGGAGCACCATGGAAGCCCCCAAAACATTTCAGGTTATTGGCTGCTCTCCATAAACCGATGGTAAGGCCCTACAGTTGAAGAGAACAGTTACCTGCCTCGTTGAATATGAAGAAGTTGAGCTGGTGCCCAACTAGGGCCTTCACTGCTATTGACTAGTGTCATGTACTAGAAAGTGCTCTGCACATTAGAGGAGAAATGTAACCACCAGCCTGGCTACAAGCTCTGCAATCTGCAACCCTGATCTGTCTGCCCCACTTACTATCGTCTCTGCAATAGACACAAAGATAAATGATTTCCTCTGCATCTTTCTGAGCTCAGCCTAAAGACCATTTTTTTTCAGAAACTTTCCTGACCTGTCTGTCAACTAATCAATTCTCATCAGTCAAGGGTTTACAGTATTTTGGATATTGGTCACCATTGCACTTTGAATATTTACAGAATTCCTTGATAATTCTCTGTTGTTCTGTAATAACAATATCTTGTGTTGTATATTGTTGCTTCCCCTGTGTCTAGTCTGATGCCTGGCATGGTAGCCACTCAATAAATTTAATGAATGGATTAAGGAGTGACTTTGTATTTGTTATAGAGAAGAATCACTGTATAATTGGCTTTTCTTCTCTTCTTGGATTGGGTTTGGCAATTTGTCATCAAGTATTTATCGGACTTTATGAGGCAGAGAGAATTGTTCTGTATTTTAACAGTCCTGTAGTGTGTGGCATATAATTCTGTGCTGTGAGTTTAAGAAAGACAAATAAGGCCCAACAAAGAGACTGATCTTCGTCTTATGAGCTATGGTGGAGTAAGATGCGTAACCAGAGACCAACAAGCAAGTAATGAAATCACTTCCAAAAATAACACAGAACACACGTTAGCAATGTCGTTCAGATTGATGGGAGGAAAGTTACCAGCAGCCTGCCCCTCATCAGTGACTTGGAACATTCTCATTAAGGATTTCTCTGCTCTGGACAAGTATAATATGCCACAGTGATTCACCACAGGTAGCCTGTGGTCAGGATTGCTTAATGCACGACAGGCAAACAGTGTGAGCTGTTCTAGATTTCTGTCTCCAGAAAGGAAGGAAAAAAGCCAGTTTCCAGACCCAGGTCAGTGTTTGTAGGGCTGTGGCACAAAAACAGAAGCCAAAATGAAGACAGTAGCTGGTTCAGAGAAACACCACTGTCATCACCGCTCCATTGTATGGATTCTCTTTCCGTTTTCAAATGCTCGTGGAATGGAAAGGGAAGGGGCCTGTATAGGATCTAAAGCAACTCTATCCTGGTATCAAGTCACTGATGAGCATCACCTATAGCAACATGGCTTCATTAGTCACAGCAAAACTTGTGAAAACCACAGGGAGGGCTCTTGGGAAGGAGATAATGATGGTAGAAGAACCAGGGAGGAAGGATAAACCTTGACCTTGATGCTTTCACCAATGGGAAGGAAGGCAGACGCAAAGTGAGTATCCATCTTACAAACATCTGAAGACTGCCACATGGCCCCTGCCTGTCTCACCAGAGGAATAATCTGCATCTTGAGCACTCATGTGGAAAACATGCTGGGCTGTCTATTGTAAACCAGAAGCTTAAGAAAACAAATCCAGATTCTTTATTTATCCAAGATGTCTACCTGAAACATAATGTCCTAAACTCTAGAACTATTCAGAGCATGGAAAAATAGTGTCTCATCTGAGCTTGCCTAAAAAGAGATGGCAATATATTTAGTCAAAGTTCTGATGAACCATTGGCAACTCAGACCAAGACGAACATCTTTCTAAGGTATTAATTTAAAGGTGGGACAAAGTAGGAGGAGTTAGTGAGAGATGACAGAGGTGTGAGGTTTGGAGGACAGCAACATCAAAATGATTAGTCTTGAGTGCTGAGACACACAAGAGTGAGCAGGACATGATGGCCGTTTGTTGTTTTCAGAAACCCAGCATCACTTGCTTCCTTTCTGATTTTATTTAAGAGTACTTTCCCCTCCCCATGTGCCTCCCTGATGGTCAAAGGGACAGGCCCTTCCTTCTAAGAAAAGCAAAGGAGATCTTCAGATCCTCTGACTTGCTGAGAGATGAGCAAAACATGTGGGCTCAACCGACTGAACTCACTGTCTGAGAAGTTTGCTTTCTTATTTGTTTGTTTAACTTACACGGCTAGAGACTAACTCTAGCGCTGCACATGAGCTAGGCAAGTGCTGAACCCCTCGGCTACATCCTCTGTCTTACTCTCATGAATCTGAGTCTCAAGTAAATGGTCAAAAAAGATGAGAAAGCCATTCGTCTCCAAGGCAGGAGCCGTGGCTACCAAGCCCATGCTACCTCACAGTTGTAACTGGATTTTATTGTCTGAGTCTCCTGGTGCCTTGGCTTCTGTTGGTCTTGCTGGTTCAATGCTTATTTCTCCAGCCCCCAGGGGACTCTCTGAGCCCTTACATCTTTCCAACAAATTCCTTTGACTAAAGACAACAAAAATGACTAATAGACAAATGGTAAGTTCATATGAAAAAGGCTATTGAAATGGTATGAAAATAAAGAGCATTCAAAGACATATGCTCAGGAAAGTCAGGGGTTGAGAGAGTCTGGGTTAGGATTCCAGGATATAGAAGAACTGAGGTGAGTGGGACTTCTCAGGCTCCAAGGTAGACCTCAAAGTTAGACAGGAAACAGCCAAAAAAAAAAAAAACAGAGAAAACCAAAGTAATTGTAGCAACAATACAGAAATGACTTAAAGGTTTTTAGTGGTTGAAATATAATATGGAAAAGTAGATCTATAAAATTGTAAAAAGCAAGGGAAGATAAAACAACATAGAGATGAGCAAATATAGAAAAGGGGCCTCCTCTCTGGCCTTGGCTAGAAGGCAGGGGAGGAAGTGATGGCTGAGGAGAGAGCATCTACCCACCATGTGACAGCAAGGACTGTGGTAACTTCTGGGAGTCAATCTTGTAGAAGACAGGCTGCTCAATGCCAACTACCTCCGTGGGAGGAAAGAGGGAGGACAGAGGGGAGGAGAGAGAGAGAAGAGGGAGAGGAAAGGAGAGGAAGGAGAGCAGGGGAGGGGAGGGACATACTCCTGTTCCACGCCTTCATATGTAGACTTAGCTGGAAACCAGGCTCTGGGAATCTGGAAAATGCAGCTCACAAGAGAATACATTAGGGAATAGAATAAACCATGACCACACAGGGTGGGAACAGCATTCCCCTCTCCCAAAAGGGCACTGTGGTGTTCAAAGGCAAGACTTGAGAAGGGATTGCACAGCATAAGTAGAACCACACCTGTCTGGAAGACACTAATCATATTAACTTCCTGTTGGGGCTGTAACAAATACAACAACTTAACACAACACAGATTTCCATTACAAGTCTGGAGGTCAGACGTCAAAAATTCATTTCACTAACCCAAAGTCAGAGTCACCCAGGCTGGTTCCTTCTAGAGGCTTCAGAAACAAACAACACAACAACTGTAACTACAACAAAACCCTTCAGCCTCTGGAAGCCACCTGTTCTTTTCGGTCTGTGGTCCCTTCCTCTGGTCACTCCTGTCTCATATATCTGTCATTCATTGTATCTCCTCTAACTCTTACCTTCTGCCTCCCATGATAAGAACTCTTCATAGTTACATTGATCACATCATGATACTTTACTATCATCTCCATTTCAAGATACTGCATGTCATCACAACTACAAGGTACCCTTGTCCATGGAAGGTTGCACAGCCCTAGGTTCTCGGTTTTAGGACATGAGCATCTTTGAGATGTGATTGTTCAGCCTACAAGCCCTTGGGGTTGAGTCCATTGCATGGGGTTGCTTGGAACTAGGAGTAGGCAACTAATTTACAGTGTGTTCTGAGACCCAATTTGTAAAATAAGATGCCACACTTGACATGAGCACTGGAAGGTCAAGAGTGGCTTGGATTCTCATTCTAAGAGGCAGGTATGTGAAGCAACCATGATCTTGAGTTTAGCCAGCTCAGTGCAGGCTCAGCAGCAGACTTCAGGCAGAGGTTCCCCCCATTTGCTACATTTCTCATGCCTCTAGATCAGTCATAGAGTTTTAATCACTTAGTCTGAAAAAGATGCCAGATGTGAAGAATTCTACTGGGGTCCATCGAAACTCCTAGACATGATTGGGGTATATACCTAATGCAAACAGTAAGAAAATAATCTGAAATTCAATTAGAGACAAAAGAAAATAGCATAGCCTGGACAGCAGGTTGAAAATTTCAGGGCATTGGATGAAAGAATTATGTCTAACTGTAAAGTAGGAACATCCATCTGATGGACATGGGTTTAGCATTCTTTATTGCCATAGATGCTATCAGGAAAAGGCTCCATGCTTCCCATCATGATGCAGAAAGAATCACTTTGGGGATGACTCATCCCCCAGACATGCATCCTGGCTCAAGCTCTCTAAAAAATACACAACCTCAGGCTGCCTGGGATAATGATCCTGTTGTGGTTATTGTGAAGCCAGAAGCCTCAACCTGTCTAAAATATGAAATAAATGAAAACTTGAATATAGAGATGATAAGGTCTTCAAAAGCACAATATTAAGATTTTTGTTAAATGTAGAAATACTTAACAGACACTTAAGAGTACAAGTATATATGTCATAAAGAATTTGATATATGAGAAGTTCAGGAGTTAGCCTTATGAATTCTATTTAACATACATATTTGGATTTGGGCATATCATTTTTTAAAGACATGAGAAATGTACTTATAAACAGTACAGTACTGTTCCAGATAACTTAAAATTTTTAATCTATTATATTTACAAAAGTTTCTAAATATTTGAGGAAATGTATTGTTTTTTTCTGGTTACAACTGCCTACTTGGCCTCTGAAGGGATTAGATGTAGGTTCTTAGAGTATTCAATGTAAACAGGTAAAATACAGATATGCCTTGTCTTTATTTTATGCAGTTTCCTAGATGTATAAATAGTCTAATAAGATTTCAAATCAAACCACAAGCCTTAAGTAAACAGGCTTTACAATTAATTAAACTAAACATCATAAGTACAGTAGTGTTGTCTGTAATTAGCATCTCTCAGATGTTAGACTATCCCCTTTGGTGCTCTGTGCCTGTATCCAAAAGGCTCATGCTGGATTAGTCTTGAGTTCTCCCCAAGAGAAAGCAAGTTGACAAGGATCCCAGATGTGGATATAGAGAGAAGGATGCTCAAAGTGTCACAATTCATGTAGGAGACTTTTTTTATTGTATTTATTTTATGTATATGAGTATCTGCCCATATACATGTATGTATGTATACTCAGTATCTGCAGAGGCCAAAATCTAGTGTCTGATCCCCTGAAACAGAGCTACAGAGAGTTGTGAACCTCCATATGGGTGTTGGGAACTGAACTCAGGTCCTCCCTAAGTACAGCAAGTACTCTGAACTGCTGAGCCATCTCTCTAGGCCATGTATGAGATTTTTGACATAGTGTAAGTTGTGAATCTATCCTAAGCTGGATTCATCTCTACCGTTGTCAGGTTTGCATCATTTACTCCAGAGTGATTCTTCCAAGCCAGTCTGTTTAGTTGGCTTTTGTGCAACTCTAAAAACTTGGCCATGAGATTTTCTATTTCCCCACAGGTGTCCATTCCTTACACTACTGTGGGCACTGCTCTGTAGACTGGGAATCATTGCTGGCTTTTAGTTGTCCTATGGAATCAGCAATATAGTGATCAATTTGCTCTCATATTTCTCCCTCTCTTCAATTTTATGGCATGCTCATGGCTGTCTCCTTTGGCTTGTTGCTTTGTTTTGGAATTAATCTCTGGGGAAGTACTCTGTGAGATTAGGTGTGGATGGCACCAGATGAGTGTGCACCATGTTTTATATCTTTCTTGACAAGAAAGGATGACGTTTGTGTCCTCCAGAATCCTGTGAGCAGAATGAGCTTCCACACAACTGCAGGGCTGAAGCAATGGGTTCTCCTCTAATTTTTAGGGGGGCTGGGAAAACATATCTGGAGCAGCAGAGGCAGGCTGGAGCTGAAAGGGTCCTGTTGCCTGAGCATGAGGGTGGCTGACTGATCAATCTCAGGCACCATTGCCAGCTCACATTTCCCAGGTCATCTGTCTCGTCATTATGCTGTAACTCAGGACGATTTATCGCCTGCTTGCGGTTGCTTTGTGTGTGTTTTTCGAGCTAGTGTTGAATAGCTTTAATTCAGCCCATTTTCCTGAGTTTCTCCTAAGCTTTCCCACCTCCCTCGCCTTGATTATTTTTCAATAGGATATTTACTCTGACTTTATAGCATCCTGTCGTAGGCAGAATATAGCTGGGCTTTTACTTAAAACTGAAAGAAAATATGCAAATGTAGAGGTAATGAGGAGCCATTAGTTGTATTTGCTTCAGTTCTGCTTTTCCATCTGGGACAATGAATCTACATTATTTCCACCCACTCCAGACACTCTTGAATATAGTATAGTATTTCTCAGAATGAATTGGGTTTTCAGGTGGTGTGTGTTTATATAGGGGACATGAATAGTTTAAGAGCCCTATCATTGATAAAATTATCACTCTGGGTATTTAGTTTAATGTATCTTTTGGGAAAACTATATTCTTTTACTATAAAATTCAAGAAGTAAATAATTTAAAGTCTTGACCATAAAAGAAATAGTTGTCATTTTCTTTAATCTCCTCAAACCTAAAATTTTCCTTTCTTCTACTCTCTTATCATTATCTGAGGCAAATACTGGTTAATTTTCTACTAAAAGCCATGTTCTTTCCTTTTTTTGCTAAATTCTCTAGCCCATTTGCATCTGAGTACCACCATGGTGGCACTTAAGGGGAAATGACCAGGCAATGTAGGGTATGGGTACAGGTTTACGGCAGAGGATCTGGTGGTGGAGGCCAAGGCTTTTCTAGTGTAGGCAGAAGCCCAGATGAAAAGAGCCTTGATCCCTCAGTGGCTCCAACCCTGATCTAACCCTGACCCTGGCCCTGACCCTGACCCTGACCCTCATACAGTGAAGAGAGCACCCACTGTGTTTACTCCCTAAAGGTTTAGTGTGGTTACCAGGGCCTCCTGCCCTTGTTAAAACACTAGGGAAACATTAACTGATCAGAAAAAGGTAGTGTACGCTGGTAAGCTTGTTGACAATTCTATACATCCTTAAATGTTTTGAGAGTTCTTTTTATCTTTTTTTTTCATTTCTACTTCTCTCTCATATATATATATATATGAGATTTTATATATATATATATATATATATATATATATATATATAAAGATACAAGTCATTAGGTCGATGTTCATGACTTCATGAAATAAATTAACCAGAGATACTGGAGGCATCACGATCCCTGACTTCAAGCTCTACTATAGAGCTACGGTAATAAAAACAGCTTGGTACTGGCATAAAAACCGACACGTGGACAATGGAATCAAATTGAAGACCCTGACATTAATCCGCACACCTATGAACATATAATTTTTGACAAAGAAGCCAAAAGTGCACAATGGAAAAAAGAAAGTATCTTCAACAAATGGTGCTGGCATAACTGGATATCAACATGTAGAAGGCTGCAAATAGATCCATATCTATCACCGTGCACAAAACTTAAGTCCAAGTGGATCAAGGACCTCAACATAAATCCAGCTACTCTGAACCTGCTAGAAGAGAAAGTAGGAAGTAGTCTTGAACGCATTGGCATAGGAGATCACTTCCTAAATATAACACCAGTAGCACAGACACTGAGAGAAACAATCAATCAATGGGACCTCTTGAAACTGAGAAGCTTTTGTAGAGCAAAGGATATGGTCAACAAGGCAAAGCGATAGACTACAGAATGGGAAAAGATCTTCACCAACCCACATCTGACAGAGGACTGATATCCAGAATATATAAGGAACTCAAGAAATTAGACATCAAAATGCCCAACAGTACAATTAAGAAATGGGCTATAGAACTAAACAGAGAATTCTCAACAGAGGAAACTCAAATGGCTAAAAGACATTTAAGGAATTGCTCAACATCCCTAATCATCAGGGAAATGCAAATCAAGACATCTCTGAGATACCACCTTACGCCTGTCAGAATGGCTAAGATCAAAAACACTGAAGACACCTTATGCTGGAGAGGATGTGGAGCTAGGGGAACTCTCCTCCACTGCTGGTGGGAATGCAAGCTTGTACAACCACTTTGGAAATCAATATGGCGATTTCTTAGAAAATTGGGAATCCATCTCCCCCAAGATCCAGCTATACCACTCTTGGGCATATACCCAAGGAATGCTCAACCCCACCACAAGAGCACTTGTTCAGCTATGTTCATATCAGCATTGTTTGTAATAGCCAGAACATGGAAACAACCTAGATGCCCTTCAACTGAAAAATGGATAAACAAAATGTGGTACATATACACAATGGAATACTACTCAGCAGAGAAAAACAATGACATCATGAGGTTTGCAGACAAATGGATGGATCTAGAAAAAATCATCCTGAGTGAGGTAACCCAGACACAGAAAGACAAACATGGTATGTACTCACTCATAACAGGATACTAGATGTGGAACAAGGATGACTGGACTGCTACTCACATCACCAGGGAGGCTACCTGGAAAACAGGACCCAAGAAAGACACAGGGATCGCCCAATGACAGAGAAATGGAAGAGAACAGCCTGGACATGAGTGGGGGTAATGAAGGGCGAGGGTCGAGGGAAAGAGAACTTGGGGGAGTGGGAGATCCCAGCTGGATCAACAACAGAGAGGGAGAACAAGGAATAGGAGACCATGGTAAATGAAGACCACATGAGAATAGGAAGAAGCAAAGTGCTAGAGAGGGCCACAGAAATCCACAAAGATACCCCCACAATAGACTGCTGGCAATGGTCAAGAGACAGCCCGCACTGACCTACTCTGGTGATGGGATGGCCAAACACCCTAATTGTTGTGCTAGAAACCCCATCCAACGACTGAGGGATCTGGATGCAGAGATCCATGGCTAGGCCCCGGGTGGAGCTCTGGGAGTCCAATTATCGAGAAAGAGGAGGGTTTATATCAGCGAGAATTGTTGAGACCAAGGTTGGATAAAGCACAGGGACAAATAGCCAAATGAATGGAAACACATGAACTATGAACCAATGGCTGAGGGATCCCCAACTGGATCAGGCCCTCTGAATGGGTGAGACAGTTGATTGGCTTGATCTGTTTGTGAGGCATCCAGGCAGTGGGACCGGGTCCTATGCTCATTGTATGAGTTGGCTGTTTGAAACCTGGGGCCTATGCAGGGTCGCTTGGCTTGGCCTGGGAGGAGGGGACTGGACCTACCTGGACTGAGTCTACCAGGTTGATCTCAGTCCGCGGGGGGAGGCTTTGCCCTGGAGGAGGTGGGAAGGGGGCGTGGGCTGAGGGGAAGGTGAGGGGGGCCAGAGGGGGGAGAACAAGGGAATCTGTGGCTGATATGTAGAACTGAATTGTATTGCAAAATAAAAATAAAAAATTAAAAAGAAATTAACAAGAGATAGATATTATTGTGTAACTTTGATGCATCTTTTCTTGACCAATAAGCATATGAAAGATTGTCAACATCACTGTTCAATAGGAAAATCCAAACCACAACGAGATGATTGGGGGATGGCTCACACAGTAAAATGCAGCATCCAAGTTCAGGTTCCCAACATAACAGAAGTTGTGCATGGTCATATGTGTCTATAATGCGTCTTCTGGCCCGAGGGCTGTTGGGGGCAATGGGAGGAGATTAATGGTTTCCTCGAGCTTGCTGGCCAGCAGTTTCCAGTGAGAGATCATGTCTCAAAAACTAAGGTAGAGCTGATGAGACTGCTCAACAGGTAAGTGTGTTTGCTACCAAACTTGCTGAACTGAGCTTAAGCTCCATGTCCCACATGATAGAAGGAGATAAGTGACTCCTGCAGGTTGACCTGTGACCTCTACAAGTATGCCATAGAACATATGCATGTGCGTGGACACACACACACACACACACACACACACACACACACACACTAAACACAAAAGTGACAGTGAGATATCACTTCATACTTACTAAAATACCTAATATAAAATCAAATCAAAACAGAAAATTACACACTAGAACGCAGAGAACTCGGGATCCTGTGTATTGCCAGTGATGTAAAATGGTATACCCACCTCACATAGCACTGTGAAGTCTCCTCAAGAGATGGAGCACAGGCTTGTTTGTGATCTACCAGTTCTACTTCTGAGTACGCAGGCCCCCAAAACAAAACAAGAGACCTGGAGAGATATTTGCATACCAAGTTCCTATCAGGATATTAAAAAAAAAAAAAAAAAACAGAAGATGGAAGTAGTCAAAATATCATTGATCAATTAACGGCTGAACAAATATAGTACAGAATACCCATACAATGAATTATTATTCAGTTTTTGGCTTTCTAAAGGAAGAAAATTCTGACATACATTACAGCTTGGATGACTTTGGGACATTGTGTTGAGTGACAAATACTGTACTTTTCTACTCATAAAAGGGGAATTCTGAGGCAGAAATGGTGGTTGTCAGGGTATATAGTTAATTTTGTTAATCCTATTGGATTGAGAAACCCCCTAGGGGATTGTTAAATCATCACTCTGGCTGTGTTTGCGATGGCTTCCAGAGACGTTAGGTCCTGAGTGCTCTGACCTACCGAACAGCATCATCTCTGGACAGAGTCCTAACGTGTGGTAGTGTTATTAGGTGGTAAGGCAAAATGAGGTCCAGTTGGAAGAACTGGGTCCTCACTGGGAGTGTGGATTTGAAAGTTAAATCACACCCCCAGTCTGCTTCCTTATGTGCTGTCTACAATGATACTAACTCCTCTTCTGCCTATGGTGCTTTGCCACATGACCGTGGACTTGACCCTCTGATCCTGTGAGGCAAAGCAAATCTTTCCTCTGTTGTTTCTGTCAGGTGTACAGCCAAAGCAATGATGAAAGTCATTAATGCATGGGGGGCTGGGAATGGGGAGCTGGGAATGGGGGGGCTGGGAATGGGGGGCTGGGAATAGGGGAAGCAGGAATTATGGCTTCGGTTGGTGAAGATGAAGCAGAGTTTGGAGATGGTCGAAGTGTTCACACAGTAGATGCAAGGACACTAGATTTACCGTGAAACGTTTGTTGTGTTAAAGCCAGGTGGTTTTCTGTTACTGGCAAATAGATCAGGGTGGGAGAAAACCAAACAGATCAGCTAAGTCTTTCTCTTTGGCAGAGGGTGTCAAAGATCGTATTCTCCAGGACAGCAGAGTACAGTAGACACACATACGGTAAAACCAGCACTGCCAAGAGCTGGCTTCACCATGCCATTCTGTTCATAACACACCAGCATTCATCTCCAGCTTCTATTTATTATTTTACCCTTTGATCAGTGACATTCCACTTAGCTGTGTCTCCCCTGCCCCTGGATATACATACATACATATATACATACATACATACATAAATATGTGCATACATACACATGCATGTGTGTGTAGACACACATAATACATAATTTGCACACATAGTCCCCATGCAACACTATTTTTAATTACTCAATTTGTTTGATTTGCATGTGGAGGAGCACTTGTGCCTGCCACAGCATGCCTGTGGAGGCCAGAGGACAACTGTGAGCATCCAGTTCTCTCCTTCCACCCTGGAGAGGCCTGGTCCCTCTTGTTTCCGGTCTTCATACTTGAGGCTATCTGGCCATGGAACTTCTGGCCGATCTCCCGCATCTCCTTCTCATTGCCGTCTGAGTGCTGGGATTACAGACGCACGCTGCCACATCTGGCATTTTAATTTAGGTTCCGGGGACTGAACTCAGGCTGTCAGGCTAGCGTGGCAAGTGCTTTCACCCGGTGAGCCATCTCGCCGGCCCTTTGTCTAATGCTGTTTTTGAAAGCCCCACCCAGCCCACTCTGATGTACCTGTTCACTGGCTTTGACTGTTGTACAGTTCCAAAGCGAGCTTGTGCTATATTTTCTTATTCCATTTCTCCAATAACGGGAAGTATTTTGCCTTCCATCTCCTCCTACATTAAACTAAATGCTCAAATGAATTTCTCTGTGCTTATTATCCTTGGATTTGTGGCTATGTCTTTCTGGGTTTGCAGTCAACAGTGAGTCTGCCCATACCGAATCTCGCTGAGATTTACCAATAATTCTCCAGACAGGCTGAATGGTCTAACGCTTCCACAGCAGTGCATAAGAAAAGCTGTTTTCCTAGATTCCTGCCAACATTGGTTATCAACCAATTTGAAAACTACTTGCTAATAGTGTGAGCATTTTAATCTCTCTTCAGCTTTCATTTCTGCAGTTGCTAATGAGCTTCAACATCTCCATCTACTTGCTAGTCATTCTGCCTTCTCCCTCTGGGCATTGTCTACTCATATTACTCAACCATTTTGTATTGAATACCCAGTCCTTTCCTTATTAATTAGAAAACACTCTTTGTCACATTAAATCTCTTATGGTTTCGAACATAGCAAATGTTTTCTCCTACCCTTTCTATTAAGTTTTTTGTGGTGAAGTTTGTTGAATAGAAAGTCTTGATTTTTAATATGGTCTAATACATAATTTATGTCTCATGCTTAATGTTTTTGGAACGTTGCTTGGGAATCTTTCAGGGTCGAGAGATAATCTCTGGTGCCATTTTATTTTTTTTATTTTAAGACATCTTGAATGTTTCTCTATGTGTAGGTTGAAAAGAGATTAACTTTGTTATGCTTCATATGTGAATAAAATTATAATATCCCAAAGACAATATCAGAATTTTTGAAAAGTAAATTTCACAAGACATTAAATGGATAAGAGAAAAGAGAATTTCATGACCAAATAAATTTAGGACAAGTTAAGTTTAGCAGTGGTAGAAAGACTTCTATTCTACAAATCTTTCCATGATTTTTAATGTTCTTGTATGCATTTTTCTTAAGAGGTGTCCATAGCTGAACTACCTGTCTCCGTTGGTACATGATCAATTTTTGTACAACTCTCAAACTAAGAATGTTTATGACCTTTTTAAAAGGCTGTTAAAAGATGAAAAATATGTCTGTAACAGGGACTGTATGCCAACAAAACATAAAATACTTACTATCTGTTCCTTCAGAGTGTAATGTGAAAATAAAATTTTAATATTTATTCTATTGATAAAATATGTATATTACTTGTGCAATTCCCTAATTCATATATTGACATCTTACTTGCTCATGTGATAGTATCAAGAGGCAAGAGGTTTGTGGGGAAGTTGACCAAGTCATGAGAGTGGGACCCTCAGGAATGGGATGAACACCCTCCATGAGAGAGGCCCTAGGAAGTTCTTGATTTTTCCATCATATGATGATACAAAAACTTTATCCTGCAATTGGGAAAAGGGTTCCTACTGGAGCCTGATTATGCTGACGCTCTGATCTTGAACCTACAGCCCCAGAAATAAATGTCTATTACTACCGAGTCCATGACACATGGTCACAGCAGCCTGAATGGACAAGACCCTGTGACAATATTACATTCTTCTAGAAAAAAAATTTTTGGAAGAAACATGGGGATTTCAGGACAATTCTCCCCAGACTGCAGCCAAATGGAGTTTAAAAACACGCCACTAATTTAGATGTATGGGGTACTTAGTGTGAGCTAGACATAATGACTCACTCCTAAAGAACAGAGTGAGAAAAGAGAAAGACAGAAACAGGAAAGGAAAAACTTGGGAAATAGCACCTCAAGGGGGTGGCCAAGGTTGCAGCTGTCAGTGGTGCTGTATCGTGAGCACGTATCCCTAAGCTGACGTGACAAAAAGTGTGCTTCACCTTTATGGTATTTTCCCCTGGATCCTGAAACTCGATCTTATCAGAAGAAAAACAGCAGACTAAGCCAGACCGAGTGCTGTGCTACGAAACATCTGACTGGTGTTTCTTGAGACTGTCAAAGTCAAGCTAGTGACAGAACAGGGAACAACTGTGAGGTCAGAACCAGAACAGACGTCCCAAGAAGCAGGAGCGACTGCAACACGGTATTCCAGATCCTGAGATCCTCACACAGGAAGGAATGTTTTTTAAAAAATGCTAAAGTCCAACTTAGGTCTGGAATTTACTAAGTAGTAATGTTCCAATATTGCTGTCCTAGTTTGGACTAATGTACCAAAATAACACATTACATTAGGGAAAACCAAAACTGGGTGAGGGGTATGAAGGAACCCCGTTATTCTTTACAGCTTTTCTGTACGTTAAAATTGTTCTGAGCAGAAAGAGTTTTTCAAAAAAACAGAGGAAAGATTCTGTGTCAGGCAATGGTAACTTGTAATGGATTATAGAGGGGTAACTTGTGGCGTGTAGACAGGAACGCTTTAGGAATCCAGTGTGGAGAGATTCTACTCAGGGTAGCGACAGAAAGTGCCATGGGATGCAGAAGGAGAAAATGAGCACATGTCAGATAAAGGGGTCAGTATGGATGAAAGGTGAGCCATGGGGTTCTGTTCACAGACCAATACAGATGAGCTCATGAGAGATGATGGCCAGACAGCAGTGGAAGGAGATGGCAATGGGAGAGAGTCCAGGAAGGTCAAGTAACCGCGGGGCTCACAGTCCAGGAAGGGAACCTGAGAACTTGTGCGGAACATGGAGAAATGTCTGAAAAGAAAGCAATCTTGATTGGTTAAAGGAAGAAAAGTATGATGAAAAATTTTCTGCTGATATCTCAGTCATTTTGATGGAGAACCTATTCCGGCTTCAGATAGCCTCGGAGGTGGGTGTGAGATGAAAGGATTATAAAGTCAAGCTGGAGGGCTGGCATCCAGTCTCTACAGAATAAACCTTTAAACCAGTTGCCAGCCAGATCTACAGTTTGAAAAATATCTCTTAAGCCCGAGGTCACAGCTGCTCATGGAAAAGATCGATGACTTTACAGGATTATCCCATTTAGTCTGTCACTTTTACATTCTCGGGTCAAAGCTGGTGAACGTTACATGAAGAAAAATGATAGACTGTTCTGTTCGGAGCTGAAGGAAGGCAAAGCAAAACAGCCTGCTCGATCTCTTCCTTGATAGGGCTTTGGACTTGACCTGGCCTACAACACCCTTGCTTACCAAAAGCAGCCTTCAGCATCTGTCGAAGCAACCAGAACCCACAGACTTCCACCACTTTCTATGTCTTGCTCACTCAGCACTATGCAGCCTTGTGGCCAAGAGTAAGAGCAGGAACATAGGCAACAAGCAGAAAGGTCTCAGTCAATAGAATGTTTGCCTGGTAACCACCAGACCTGAATTCAGTTTCTGGGTGGAGTGGCATGTACATGTAACCCCAACACTGGAGAAGCAGAGACAGGTGGGTCCCTGGGGCTGGCTGGCCATCTAGCTTTACCTGCTTCATAAGTTCCAGGCTGATGCGAGACCCTGTCCCAAAACAAGGTGGGTGGTGGTCCTGAGGAATGACATGTGAGGTTATATTCTGGCCTCTACTCCAGCATACACACACACACAAAAAAAATCCAAGTCATTTGTTGAGTCTCATGACTCCCTTTTGATATCAAAGGGCATTGGTAATACACACACACACACACACACACACACACACACACACACATATATACACATATATATAATATTATATATATAATAAAGCCTAGCTTCTGGGATTATTTTCAGCCATCATAAATAATTAGCACCTGCCCCAGGAGCTTATTTTCTTGGTACTTTTTGGAAAAGAAACTAAAACTCATGATCTCAACTTGTATGATATTCCTGTTATAGGCATGTCTGTGCTGAGAGTTTGAGTTGGCCTTGTTCCTCTAGATAGAGAAAGTCTTCGCCATGACTTGGGCATTCTGTAGGATGGATGTGTTTAACCTAAGACAGGGGCCTTGCAGCCATACGGGGTATAACCTTATTTTTCCACGATGGCATTGAAATCTCCCCCCCCCCAATAAAGCAGCAGTCCTCAGCCCCTCTAAAGGAAGGGAGAAGAGTGATGGAGTTTTTAGTCACGTCTTCCTACTGGTTCTGCGGTGGGGCGGGGCATGGTACATGTTTCCATCTTACCCCTGTAAGGGAGGGGTGACTAGGAGGAGAAAATGGTGCAGCCAGCGAGTTGTGTGACTTCTACGTGCTCTGATCTGGAAGAGAGGCTTCAACTCCACGTTGTCTAATTGTCAGCTAAAACGACCACTTCTCTCCCATCCCTGCTATGACTCAGGGTACCAGGTTACCAGAGCGGCCCGGGAACAGCACATCAGGCACTTGAATGGAGAGGTGTCTTAGGATTGTTGCCTCCACTCTCCACAAAAGCCCCACTTCCTGATGATGCTCTTGTCCTTCTCTTCCCACTGACATTCTCATGAGGTCTGTGAACATCTGTGACTTCCAGGGACAGAATTTAACATTTTACCCATGTTAGTCAGGCTTTTCACCCATGTGACAAATACCTAAGGAAAACAAATTTAAGTGGAGAGGACTGGTTTTGTCTTTAAGGTAAGAGGTTTAGGTCACTGTCAGCTGGTTGCCTGGCTGTGGGCTAAAAGTGAGGCTAAATATCACGGTGGGGAGCACAACAGCTTATCCTACAGTAGACAAGAAACAGTGAGAGAGACGCAAGAGCTGAGGACACACGATACCCTTCAAAGGCAAGCCCCACTCACTTACTTCATCTAAGTTTCATTTCTTAAAAATTTCACCTCCTCCCAAAATAACGCCACCAACTGGGAACTAAGCTGTAAGCACACAAGCCTTTCTAGGGAATGTTTCCTATACAAACCACAATATTTATTGCATATTCCATGAACACAGAACTGGTTTCTCTGTTCGTTTTTACAGCTACACATACTAGACAGACTCTGAGTTTATCTGCCTGCCCTGAATACCTACCTTGTACCAGACACTTCCTAAGTGTTATCTCTAATTCAGGCAACAACCCTTCAACACAGATATGCTCTAGTTCACATCCAAGAAGAAAAGCCACCATAACAAAAATAATCTTCAAGAGGTCCATAGCTGGTCAAAAGTAAAGCAATGATTCACAATCACATGTTTGCTCACTGCATGTCATTGTGCATGTAGCTTAAGGAAGAAAACTGGCATGTGAGACATGAGCATGTGAGTAGATTACACAAGATGAACCCACTAGAAAGAGATCCTTGAAGCACAGGCCTGTTTTCCCACTAAGGAAGGAAAGAATTAGAACTAGTTTGCACCTGTCAGAGGTTTCTGCCACACAGGTTATTTGCTAAGACCTCAAAACTCCAAAGCAAAAGTGCTCTGCATTGACTATATTAAATCTACATTAATTAAAGCCAATTTTCACTTCCTCTAAGCCAGAGATGGCAGGTATGTGTGCCATCTTTCTTACAAACTGGGATCGTTGGGAAGGATTGCGAAGGATCTAGAGTACAGGGACTTGCACTCAACACTAAACAGTATCCAAAATTGCTTGATATGCTAAGTAAGATTGACAAGGAGAAAATAGATGTTTTAAGGTACAACCATAGAATTAAAATCTGAAAGAAAATAAAACAAAGTATCAATATGGAAACCCTAAGAATGCTATCATGTTGGGATTTGTTCAAGTAATTGTACATTTATATTTGTTTTAAGAAATTTTTAAATGAGTCTCCATGAGATTTATAGGACACAAAGAAAGTAATGGAAAGTTTTCTTCATTTCCTGTTTTATTTCCACCTCACTATCTACAAAAGCATTGCTGAATATGAACAAAGGAAATAAAAATTGTACAGAGTTGAATGAGTTCATGCAAATGGAGCTTAAAGGTGCTAGAATTGGTGATAAAGAATATTGCTTCTGAGATGCAGCAATGGCAAATAAACTCATGTGTTGCAGGTAATCTCATTGTGTGAGTCCTGGTCACCAAAGGAAAGAGGTGACTCCAGTGCAAAGAAATAGAGAGATATATCCAAGAACTCACAGAGTGTCATTTATTAGGGATTTAAAGATAAAACCACATCTTGTTGATGGTAAGACAGGAAAATAAGTGTGCCTTAAAGCAGAAGGAAGTGAGACAAAAGTGAGCCACAGCCAATCAGAACACACCTGGGTTAACTGCAGAACTATTGAAATGTCAATCATTAGTTAAAAGCCAATCCTGCCATCTTGTAAAATGCTCACTGACTCTCATAATGACTATGTAGTCTAGAGGGTTTAAGGATGCATATCAGGCTTACCAGAAAGGCAAAATGGTAGTTAGAACCAAGGTGGCGGTAGTCAGGTTAGCTGGGTCCTATATCACGCAACCTTAGACTCTGGAAGATTCAATTTTCTAAATGGTGATGCACATTCTAACTTTTCTCATATGTTCAATAAATATACTTGAATTTGTTCTGTGTTCTTGGATGTCAAGGACACAGAAGTGAATAAAATCTCTAAGATTTCTGTGAAGCTTAAATGTATACAACATTTAATATTATATAGATGAGTATTTTCTGATATTACAATGGAGAGATGGACAGGAAGTGGATGGGTGGGTAGTTTCTATATGATGTTCATAAAGGTAGCTCTGAAGAGACCTCACTTAATTTGAGATCTGAGTGGAAAAAGCATGTTGAGACATGCATGGGTCACAGAGATGAACAATCTAAGCAGAAGAAGCTGCTTGCTGAAAGGCTGGAATAAACGTACATTAAAAGTGACGACAGGGGACATTGTGGCTGGAGAAAATAGGCAGGGGTTGGTGAAGCACAGGAGAGAGAGAGCACTGTAGACAAATTTAGGAGATGTCCGGAGTGTAGAGGAGTGAGATTTCCTGATGGTTTGGGGATGGGAAATACGAACAAGAGAAGAAGCAAGGAAAATCCTAGGTTCTGACTTGAATATTGAGAAAAGAAACCTTGGTCAAGAGCAGGCTTCCCTGGTGGATAGAAACAGGAGGTCTGTTTTTGGCTACACTGGTGCACAGCTTGCTTACTCTTTTTTTCATTCAGTCCAGGACCCTATACCATGGAATGGTACCATCTACATTTAGGGTAGGTCTTTTCATCTCAACCCAATCCCTCACAGACACACCCAGAGGTGTTTCCATGGTAATTCTGAATCCCATCAGGCTGACAATCAAGATTAACCACCAGAAACCAGGTATCATTGTAGCCAGATAACTAAAGCCAAGGCACAGAGGGAAGTCAGTCACAAAGTGTTTATGTAGGGAAGGATGCTCAAGACAGACCACCAGATACATTGCCACATTAAAGGTCTCCAAGAGAATGGGAAACCAGAAAGCAAGATCATATTGCTTAGTAAGATCAGTAGAAACCAGGATGATAGCTGGTTTCTGTTACTGTCTTACACAATAGACAGGTGGGAGTTGGCAAAGCAAAGCCAACATTCTAGAATAAGGGAGTTGCTAATTATTTCTAATGATGTTGAGATGAAAAACAGGAGGACGTGGCCACTTCATGGGGCAAGATGGAGGCCATGGGTGTTTTTCCCCAGAAGAATTCCCATAAAGTAGGAGAACCTTGATTGGTTTAAAGAGAACCTTATATTAGGAAATGAAGACAATGACCACAGGCAAGTCTTGTGATCATTTTTCTAGGAAGAAGAATAGGCTCAAAGAAAGATTTAAGACAGAAGTTGCCCAGTCATGTCACATGTGGATACTGATGACATGGTAATCCAGGAAAACAGACAGTTAATGTGATCTCCTTCTCTGAGTGAATAACAGAGATAAAGATGGTTCTGAAATCCTTGTCCCTATGTATCTTAAATAAAGCTTCCCAACCCTCCCTCCAGTGAAAGACATGACCCCTAGCCTGTAGTATACACAACAATAATAGAAACAGAGCTAGCTAGAAAGTCAAACAATGTGAATTTCTGTAGGATAATTAGGATCATGATTCTCCTTCCCAGTTCTACAAACTGGTTGAACATAGATATGTACTCAACGAGTGCTAAATGAATTTTCACATAGAAAAACAAATTTGTGACAAAGGAACCAACCTATTTACTTCTTGTTCCCATCTGGAGTGATTTTGGTTCCTTCAGAATACCTTTTAGTTTATAAGGATTTGTTCATTTGTTTGTTGTTATATTTTTTTTTTGTTCTTTTTTTTTTCCGGTGACGTTTATAAAAGCCTCTTAAGTCATCTCATCCCTTTATCAGCCTGAAGGGATACTAACATAGACATAATTATGCCCATTTTAGAGGTATGGAAGCAAAGTCCTGGGTTTTATGATTAGCTCAGGTTCACTCAGCTCACGTAGAGCAGGAATCTGACCTTAAATTTCCTGGCTTTCCCTTCAGTGAATTAGTCCTTAAATTCTCAATTTAATTTGAGCTCTTTCCCCACATCCTGTGACTCATAGGATCCACTCCTGTTTTTATTCCACTTATTTTGTTTCTATGTAAGACAATAACAAATCTGTATTTCTCAGGGCTGGTCATGGCTCATTAAGTTTCTGCAAAGTTTTAACCTTTCCAGGACTAGAGGCAGATGGAATGGGCCATAATGAGGTTGACTTTGCTTGGTGAGGATTGGGGATTATACGTCATAAAGAACATCCAGGCTAGAGGCTGAATCCTCGAGTGGCATTTGGGTTTGGAGGATGTGAGGTTTTCTGCAGCAGCTGGGCAGAGGATGAAACATGACTGTTTACCAAGTGATAGCAGATGTCCAACTCGGAAAGGTGAGAGAGGCACCTTCTCCTTATATGGTTGAAATTCTGTTCTATTTTACAGTCTGTTGATCTAGGAAGTGCTGGCGTGTGTCACATATACCTGTGACTAGGTTACAAAACAATCTTAACAAGCAGAGGATATGTCCTCAAACCAACCCTGGACACAAAAGGCTCTTTATTTCCCAGTGAATGAAAGCGAATGGAGAACAAGCCAGGGGCTCAGACAGACTATCTCAGAGTTTGGGTTTACTGACATAGATGATAGGATGGACTCTCAGCCCTGAGCTGGGCACTAGGCTGAGCCTTCTTATAGGCAGAAAATTCAGAGCACAAGCCATACAGTGTTTAAAGAGAAACTGATTAATTAAAAGATTTAAAAAATGTGAGCATGGGTTCTATTGCTGCATTATACCAACTTTTGAAGGGACATATTGTTCTACTTTTTAATCTTTAAATTGAGCATAATAATGTTGAGTAAACTTGAACATATGACATTGTCAGGAGTTGAGTGAGGGAAAGAATGATATTGTCTTATAGTGAATCAGAAAATAGTTATATATTTATCTATAGGTTCTTTATAAGGCATTTTAAGGGAAAAAACATTATTGTCTTACTTTATTTCCTTCTTTCTTTATCTCTCTCTCCCCTCCCCCTTTCTTGTATCCATACCCCTCCTCTCTGAGCATGCACTGTGTTTGAACCCTGCTGTAGATAGTGAAAATACAGCAGTGAACAAGGAAGACATGGTCCTCAGCCTCGTGGATGTCACAGTTGAGGTGAAGACTTGTAGATGGGGCAATTGGAGAGACAGGATACATGCAAGTGATATTTAGCAAGTTGAATCAATAAATTTGATGATTCATTAGACATGGGATGGATGAAGATATGGGGTGGTTAGTGAAGACGAGTGAAGAGCACCTTACAAGAAAGAGCTAGCTGGGTTATAACCTACCTAGATAGAGAAGATGCAGGAAAATCAAGTTTGTGAGTTAAATCCAAGGGAAATATCTGAGTGAAATTGCCCTCTGTCTCTTTCAATCTACCTCTGAGAGATAGCTGGAAGTTCTTTGGGACTCCCAAAGAAAGTGATCATCCAATGATTTCTACAAATGATCTTTTCTTTACACAATTTCAGTAACTCAAACTTCACCACATGGGAACCGTGGTGGTAATCCATCTTGGCATCTAATAGTCATTTGGATGCTTGTCTTTTCCTTATGGTATATCATATTCTGAGCTTCCTGAGGATGAAGATAATATTTAATTCATTTTGTAGGCCTGGTCTTTAAGAGTTAACACTGGTTATTTGTTGATTTCAATTATGAGATGGTAGTGTTGAATACTGGCCATGATGGACATGTGTATATTTACTAGTCTTTATATATGTCTGAGAGCAGTGTGCTCTTCTGTGTGTGGCTTCTTGACAACAGACCATTGTTGTCTTGTCAACCATTCCGTCTCTAGGCCTTATATACAGTGAAACCTCAAAAATAGGTTTTGAAAGGAGGAGAGCAAAGTTAATTAATATTTCTGAAGGTCTTTCGCATGTTGTTAGGATAAAACAACAGTGCCACAAAATCATACTGTTGATGAACCAGGAAAACCATGGAAGCATTCCAGACCATGTTGGTAGAGAATTCCAACTATCCATAAGTGGATTACTTCTATACCAGTCAGATTTCATCCAGTCTAGGCCCTGTGCTAATTTTTCCAGATGACCAGAATTTGATTCCATACATTGCCACTTGAACTTAAAAAAGATGGTAACTGTTCCTCATTGACATTCAGCAGTGTTCCAAGAGGTTCTGGGAATGGGTCATGGACGCCCAGCGCAAGATAACTAAACGAGGTTCCAATCTGCTGCTTTTATCCTGTGTTCTGTTTGTTTTGCTTCTATGTCTGTAGATTTTTTTTTGAAGAACAACTCCATAGCTACATAGAAAAAAACAAAACCCTCCAAAAGCCACTGCCCCTTAACAACCTAACCTCTTCTTAGATTGCACCCTTTCACAAGATCGTTGGCATCCTGGTAGCTGTGGAAAGAAGCAGTCTGGTCTCCTCATAAGTATCTTTATCAGTTTATTCTGATAAAGCTATAGGTACATGTGCAAAAGCACATCATTTCTATCACTTCTCTATCATTGCAAACCTTCTTCTAAAAAGCTGCCTGTTTTCTTGTGTTTGTCAGCAAACTGTCGACTCTCTGAAAGCAGTAATTGTTCTTTTCTTTATTTAATTAAGCTATGTCCATGTAAGAAAGCTGTTCTGAATGAATAATAGATGATGGATAGATGGATGCATGTATGCATGGACAGACGAACAGACAGATGGACAGATGGAGGAATAAATGGATGAGTGACTTCAACTATAAGAAGAGTAGCTGTGACACAACACTGGGACTTAGTAATTGTGTTCTAATTTGATCTCAGCAAGTCTGTTTTGATAAGACTCCAAATAAATCAATTTGGTATCAAATTATGTTAAAAATAAAATTCAAAAATAAAGCATGTTTTGCAAATTAAGAATAATGAGTCACGGATTCTTGGGAATAAAGAGTATGTGAGTAAAATGAATTACAAAGGCTTACATTATAATCATAATGCTAATTATGAGACATAGCTACTGTGGAAGAAACTAGGCCAGAAAAGGAATGTAATATGACCAATTGGTTCAAATCTTGGGCCAACATGCTGTGTGACTGAAACTACTATTCACTGCTCAAGGAGAGTAGCCCAAAGCTTGATAGAACACAGGCTATGTTGGGTTTTTGCCCTATTAGTAGTAGTAGTGACTTGGTGGCCAAAGGGACATTGAAAACCATGGCAAGTTTAAAGAAGAAAAAGAAACACAGTTGTACAATAAATAAAGTCTTATACCCTTCACTCATTTCCCTCCTGTTTGAATGTAAGTGGAGTAAATTTGACAGAACTTTGTTAGTTGCTTTTGAAGGTCTGATGCTAAAGGTCATTAACCATGAACTGTTATCGACAAAGAAAATTTTGTTAAGAGATACCCAGGGAATAGTGTTCAAGTGAAACAGAAATTCATGAGAAAGAGGATAACCTCCCTCTAAATATTACTAGTTGCCTGGGTGTTTCATGCCTTGAGTTTCCCAGGGAATAAAATATTCCATATTTTCAATACATCTCTTAGCATACATGACTATGTAGACAACATTTCCGGTAAGGTATGCCTTCCCTGTGGTTCCCTGCAAAAGTGGCTGTCAGCTCCATTTCATTTTTGTCCCAGACTCTGAAGGCACTTGAACCTGTTTGGCTGACTCTGATTGTGGGCCAGAGTTGAATTATCAGATTGAGTTTTAATATCCATGTTCTTATATTCTACTCATCTCTGTCCACCCTACTCCAGATTTTAACCTTACTAAACCATTGAAATTGCTGTTGTGATGGTCACCATGTCCTAAACCCTGGATCTCTCAGTCTCAGTTTGCTGGGACATTTGACACAGCTAAGGCCTGTGTACTACCTCTCTATTTCCTGTCTCAGGCCCACTCGGCTTGACTCACTGTTCGGTCCTCTCCTTGGGCCTTCTCTGTGTTCTACATTTCCTCCTTGGAATGCTTTCTTTTCCTGTTCCTCTGGCCCCTTTGGTTCTCAACACAAATGGTGCAGGATGCTAGGCTAAATCACTGCAATTCTACTTCAAAATATTCATCAGGCATGCAATTATTGATTCTCTCCCTCCATATCCCCTTCTTTCTGTCTCCCCTGGTGCTGGTTAGCTTTTTTTTTTTTTTTTTTTTTTTGGTTCTTGGTTCTTTTGTTTTAGTTTTTATTTTGTCAATTTGACACAAGCTAGGGTGATCTGGGAAGAGGGAACCTCAATTGAGAAAATGCCTCCATTACATTAGCCTGTAGGAAAGTCTGGAGGGGAGCATTTTCTTGTCTAATGATTGATGTGGGAGGGCTCCGATCGCTAGGGGTGATGCCATCCTTGGGTTGGTAATCTTGAGGTGTATAAGAAAGCAAATTGAGCAAGCCATGAGGAGCAAGCTAGTAAGCAGCACTCCTCAATGACCTCTGCTTCAATTCCTGCCTCCTGGTTCCCGCCCTCCTTGAGTTCCTGCCCTGGCTTTTTGAAATAATTGACAGTGATCAGGACATGTATCTTTCCTACCCAAGTTGCTTTGGTTATGATGCTTTATCACAGCAATAGAGGACAAACTAGGACACCTGCACTTTTTTTAAACCCTTATATATCTCCCTAAAAGTCCCAAGAAAACCAAAGGCCAAAATATCTTCACTATGGAGACCTCAGTGTTTACAGCAGCAGCTGCCACAGAGCAAATGCTAAAAACTGTTCTTGGGGTTGAGTGAGTTTATAAATAGTTTTAGTCACAAAATGTAATTTTTATAGACTCCTATTTTGTGCCAAATATACATGCCCATGCTGCTGTATTATGATTTTTACTCTTGTCAAAAATTATACATGTATATATATGTCCAAACTGGAAATAATTCAAGGGCCTACCAATAGGCGATTGTGGAGACTTCGTTAAAAGAAGTATTGCACAGCAATATCGTGATTCTTGCTTCATAAAAGAACACAGACAATCCTTACAAAGACCCTAGCGAATAAAGCCAGAAACCAAGACTGTACAAGTGGGACCTGACTCATACAAATTCCCAAAGCAAGGGTTATTGATTTATGATGTCACAAGGAAGAGGACTGGTTGTTCTTAGTGTGCTGATGGAAAGATCTGCCCAAATTTCTGGGTACCATTAAAGTTTTTTACTTGGGGCTGCTACATAACATGCTTGTCTTGAACTTTTCACTACTTACGTAATACTTCATGTTTGGATGTGTTAGTTCTGTTTTCATTTAAGAAGTTGACTTAAAGATAAAAATTAACTTTACTTGCAGGTCTTTCAGAGTTGAATATTTCTAGCACATTAAAAACAGAATTTGTTTTCCACTCCCTCACCCTCACATTAAAGTCTGTCTCCCCACAGATGATCCCTGTCAACTCCTTAAAACTGATTTCTCTTGCTTTAAAATCAAATGATCTCCATGTCTCTAATTCACATGCTTGGTTTCATGTCTCAATTATTCAGTTTTAAGAATCCTCTACAAAAAAAAATTTAAAAAAAAAAAAAGAATCCTCTGTTGTCTTCTAACATAGAAACTGGAAATGTAGCTCATTTCCATTTGTTCATTTCTCTACTTAGGTCCATCTTTGTCACCTCTATTTCCAAATATCAAATATTTGTTATTTTTGATTTGATTAATAATCAATGTTTACATATGTTTAAAATATAAGTGTGACTAACAACCAGGCCATGTAATAAACAAGTGAACTGTGATCATGTTTATTGTTCTGGTTTCCCCTTTTATCATTGTTTGCTTGCTTTTTAGAAAATTTTGGTCCCTAATGGTCCTCCAGTTGTTTAAATTTCCCTGCAAGGCAGACTTGCTCAACTAACAATTTCATCTTGGAAGAAGTCACATCTAGAATCCGGTGACCTGCTCCATCAGGCATGGTTCTACTGTGTGTCTGTCTGCCTCACAGCTCTTACCCTGAGTGAGACGTCCTTCAAAAATTATTACTGGGCTTCACTTTGCCTTTCACTGTGTTGGTTTTCTGTTTCCCATTCTCCAAATGTCCTTCATTTCATTATCTTATTCCCTTGGTTTTTTATGTTTGTTGTCATGGTGATGTGACTAAAAACTAAGGCCCTTGTACATACTAGACAAGTGCTCGACCACTGAGTGGTGTCCCAGTCCTTCCCCTGGTTTTAACAGACAGCACCCTCTGATAGCTTCTGAGAAACAGGTCCATGAGATGTAAGAACGTTAACCTGTGCATGAAAGAACATGGTTTCATTTTACAGCTCATCAGTGATTTAGTTTGCTGTGGGATTCAGTGTTTAAAATAATTTCCCTTCAGAACTTTGGTGACATTGCTTTTCATATGACTTTGTAAATAAGTAGATAAATACTCAGAAGTCTGTAGTCATTCTTCTCCTTTGGTGTACTTACTCTGTGTCTCCTGTCTTGGGGCAACTTCTCTATAAGTCCAAGGACCTGAAATTCCATGTTACCATCTTTTGTCATACATATATCTAATTGTATCCTATGTTCTGGTCACTGAACAGGCCCTTTCAGCTGATTCAACTCTTCCCATTCTGAAAAATGCTCTTGAGTTATTTGTTCACAGTTCTCCTTTGTTCTCTCTTACTGAGCTCCTGCTGTTAGGCCTCTGGATTAATGCTCTAATTCACCTTAAGCCCCTTTAATGTTCCCTCCATAGCTATAATATTCATGCACATCTTTGGAGCGATCTGGGTTTTTCTCCTTTTCTATGTATGGGCTTTGTTTTCATCTAGCTGCCTTTTCCCTGAGTATTTGGTCTGTCTTACCAGCTATCAGCTTTGCTCAGACAGCTAGTGATCTTGGTCATGGCTTAGAGACTGGGAACTCTGAGCATCATGCAGGGATTTTTGATCATTGGTCAACAACTGCCTTGGTTTGCCTGTGACAGTCTCAGCTTTAGCTATGAAAGTACTATGTGCCTATAAACAGTTAGACCCTGTATGTGACATCTCTCTTTGGAAAACTGCCGGAGAATTTTATTGAGGACCCAATGTCAATTCTTTCATTCTTTCTCCTTCATATGGCAGGTTCTTTAGATAATTTGATTCCAATTTAGTGTCTTGTAGTTAAGTCTTGAGTCTGAACTTTTAGGGGGTGAAATGAGAGAATATGGCAAGATTCTCAGGTTCCAATATAAAAATGTTCTCTAAACTCTATGTTAGATGTGGCTGGTTTTGCCCACTCACACTGTTTATTGAGTGTCTATCACATTACAAGCAGTGCCTAAGCCCTAAGGGGCAACTATAATGAAACCATGAATGAATCTAGGAGAGACGTCAATGGGGTAAAATTGCCTAAGGACTGATAGAGACGGAGAATTGGCTCCTGGTATTGAATCTCGTGATCCTCTGGTGTCTAATGGTTGAGGAGATGAGGGGAACAATAAAGAAGACTGAGGAGGGCATCCCTATAAAGAAGGTAGAGAGTCAAAAAAGAGCAAGTACTACGTGAAAGTCAACTGGAAGACTAATTCAAGAAAGGGTGAATGATCAAACATACCAAGTGCTGCAGAAGAAGTACTGCCTCTGAGACCTTGAATTCACCCAGCCCAGAGAGCATGTGCCTTGACCTCGGCAGGAACAAACTTTCTGGCTTTTGTTGGGACTGGGAAAGACACAAATAACCTCTGGAGTGTGTGGACCTGTAGAAGAGATAACAGGATATCAAATTGCTCCCTAGCCTTTCAGCCTTCCTCCCACATGTTAGCTCCCCCATTCTCCACTCCTCTTTTCTGATGATTTCAGCAATTTCTGAGCCATGGAAAACCCTGGACATAAATTAAATTGATGCTTTAGATTTAGATTTATGCTTTTCTTTGCTGATAATCTACAGGTCTGCAGTCTCAGATGTCTTAAGTCATATTCTGCTTGACAGTTTATATAGATCCATGCTTTACAGTTACCATTGCTATTGTCTCTTCTTTCCTTCCAGGCCTTGCAGCTGTAAGTGTTAAAAAAATGTCTTATCATTATCATTTGAGAATGGAGCAGTAGTGGAGGCGAGTGTCCAATTTTTTCTATTTATCTAACCATTTTAATGCTATAAAGTTGTCAACTGCATATATAGATATATAGATGTTATATACATATGTATATACACACACATAGAGAGAGATATATAATTAACTGTTCCCCAGTGTTTGGACAATTGGGCTGCTTTCAATGACATATAACACTCTGTTATAAATTTTTTGAATATACTGTTGCCCATCACTAGGAATGTTTGTTATGGATGGATTCCCAGAAGTACACTATGTTAGTGTTTGATACAATGAAAGGCAGTAGTAGCATGCACACTTCAGTGCATAATATCTGGAGTCAGGATTGGATACTTCTGTCTGGATGTTTGCTCTGCTGTATACTAGCTGTGAAGCATTGGGAAAGTTTACTTAGCTTTCTATATGAACAATATTAGTGCTACATGGGGGAGACTTGTGTTCATGTATGCATGGAGACTAAGGCATACCAAATCAGCTGTCAAAATTATATACGTGCTCTTTCACTTTACTCTGTTAGTGTGCCAGCTGGCAAGGATCAGTGATATGGCCACTGGGGGAAAAAATGACAGGAGTGTTCTCATAACAAATCTAGACGGTAATGTTCATGCCTCTGGACATGTTACTGAGATCAACACTCTACCATCTGGAACATAGATTCATCTGATTAGTATTCCTTTAAAGTCATATAATCCACAAATAGCTACCCCAAAGAAATACTTGGTGAAAGATTTCAATCCTGGGGCTGGCCAGTAAGGTAGTCCATAGGCAATGGCTCTCACTGGCAAGCCTGAAAAACCTGAGTTTGATCGTTGGAACCCATCAGTGACTCCATCAAGATTTTCTCTGACCTTCACATGCATGCATGGCTCATTCCTCCACATTCACACAAAATGAAAAAAAAAAGTTCAATCCTGATATTACCTACTATATCTGTCCAGGATATCTGATCAAGCCAACTAGAGTGACAGGGTGTCTCCATAGCTTCTGTAAAATATTCATAGTACACTTTGAAGACAGTGATGATTGTCCAAGGAATATCACCAAGTCCCTGGTACAAATCTGTCAGAAGTGTTAAGGCAATTGTACCGCAGCTGACACCTGAGCTACATGAACAAGAGCTCCGATATATCCCCATGCATACATGAATGCACATTCTCCCCCTGGGTAGCACTAATATTGTTCATATAGAAAGCTAAGTAAACTTGCCCAACATCTCATGGCTAGTATACAGCAGAGCAAACATCCAAACAAAAGCATCCAAACCTGACTCCAGATATTATGCACTGAAGTGTGCATGCTACTGCCTTTCATTGTATCAAACACTAACATAGTGTACTTCTGGGAACCCATCCATAGCAAACATTCCTAGTGATGGGCAACAGTATATTTAAAAAATTATAACAGAGTGTTATATGTCACTGGAAGCAGCCCAACTGTCCAAACACTGAGGAACAGTTAATTATATCTCTCTCTCTGTGTGTGTGTGTATGTGTGTGTATATATATATGTGCAGTTGACAACTTTTATAGCATCAAAATGGTTAGATAAATAGAAAAAAAATTGGACACTTGCCTCCACTCTTGCTTCATTCTCAAATGATAGTGTTAAGACATTTTTTTTAACACTTGAAGCTGTTTGGGAAGAAAAATCAGCCTGAGGAAAACAGCCAAGGTGATACTTGAACAGTTGATAAACCTAGCTCAAATGAATGTCATGGAATCAAGATAGGGAAGCCGTCCAGATAAAAGTGAGCCATGGATTGCCAGCTGTCTGGATTGTTTATGGGATAAAGGACAGAGGTGGAAAAATTTAGTAAATGGTCTAGTGAAGAAGTCCATTCAGTGTTCTACAGATAGAACTATGGGAAGTATGTTAAAAGTCTTAAATTAAACTAAAACTTCCAAATTCTTATGAGCTGGATGTGCTAAACAATGGGGAAATTTGTGGGAATGATCATACCACGGCATTTGTGCACATGATAAGACGACAACTATGTGCAGAAAATTTGCACACTATGGTTTTACAGCATCAACCAAGAATTAATTTGGGGTAGACTAAGGAACCTAGGGTTGACAAAAATCCAGCCTGACCTACTTGTTTACTCTTCAATAGACCACACAGTTATCAGCAGGTGGATTAGACAGAGGCAGACAGATTTTCAGTGTGCAAATAAAGCCATTGTCTGTTCCTCCATTGTATTTGCCTCCATGTTATTTCTATGAAGAGTAAACCAAGCATCGTTTTGCTACTGAGCTACCCATGCAAGGCATGTATGCTGTTTCCTAGTGGGAAAGCCAGGGCAGAAGGCAGGGCAGTGTGCAGCCAGGATGCAGCTTTCCAGATATTTTGCTTGCCTATTCCAAATTCTAAGGTTTAACTACACTTATAAAATGGCTCAATTTGTGAAGTGTTGTAGTGTTCACACACCTATTTAATTACTTTTTGTTTAAATAAACACCATACAAAAGCATAGTAATTACATCTTCAATTATTTTGTGTGGAAATACACTTAGAAAAGAGGTTCATGTACCACTGCCTTTTTCTCGCCAAGCTTGTGTCTAAAAAGCTCACTCAAGTATGCAAATACCTTCATGAAGAATTCCTCTTTTGTTTGTGTTAGGGCACATCATAATCACACATTCTAAGCAACTGCAAGTCTACCAAATGCATGAGTGAGACATGTTAGTCCTCCAGATTGAAAATGTATGTGACTTCATGGACAACTGAAGTTAATTTAAAAAAACACACACAAAAAAAACACCATTGGCAGTTAGTCACACTAACACCTAATGAAATTAATGTATAATGTGATATTACCTTATGACACGCAGGCATCGGTGTATGAAACTTCATTATGTGTGCATCATTACATTGTTGCTATCACCTAATGAATGCACTGCTTTTCATTCTAAGTTGGCTCTAGATGTGTGTCATTGTCACCCGTAGAGGGCTATACAAGCTTATTTAAAATAGTAGAATTTTTAGCACGTAACATTAGCGATGTTATGCATTTCAAAACTCTCAAGGCAGTTGTAGGTTAAACTAAGCAGCCTCCTGTCACATTGCCAAAGGATAAAATGTGGGGCAGTAGAAAAACATGTTCATGAAAACGGGTAGTTTTAGGATATTTTATTTTATATGCTGTAGTCTGGGAAGTTGGTGGCATTACTGCTTTATGTGGGAGTATTAAAGGGGAGTTCATTAAAAGAAGCATGATAATGTTCTCTGGTCTGCAGTTTTAAGTCTTCTATTCACCTTGGGATTATTCTGCAAATCAAGGAGAGTCGTGTTACCTCATTATGTGAAAAACTTCATTTTAAACCTTGTAAAATGCACAGTTGCTTCCAAAAGCCTTTTTGGAAATTGGTTTATCTATTAATTGCTTTGAAACAAATATGCTAACTTCTGAATCTCTGGGGGGAATCTTGGAAATTAGAAAAAGCTGCTTGTCTTAGAAATGGGCCATGTGCATAATGTGTGTGTTATATGCAGTTTCTAGACTGTGTGTTTGGTGGGTTTGTCTAATTCTAGTACAATGGATCACACCTCAATGTCTTCCGGATTCCAGTGTGCTTCATAGGAGTGAACTTTGATACAGCTTGAAGAGATGTGCAAAGTACAACTGAATCGGCATCTATTTTATAATGTAAAGGGCCAGAGTGTCATAATTACCTTCTTATACTTTTTCAGGTAGAGAAGTCTGCATTCAAGTTTTCCGTGTTCTTGTGACTTCTAAAGAAGGTCATAGCACCACTTTCTTTTTTTTTTTTTTTTTTTTTTTTTTTTTTTTTTTTTTTTTTGGTTTTTCGAGACAGGGTTTCTCTGTGTAGCTTTGCGCCTTTCCTGGAACTCACTTGGTAGCCCAGGCTGGCCTCGAACTCACAGAGATCCGCCTGGCTCTGCCTCCCGAGTGCTGGGATTAAAGGCGTGCGCCACCACCGCCCGGCTGCACCACTTTCTTAACCCTATCTTGTTACATTGCTTTTTTTCTTAGAAGAGACACAAGCAGAATCTTAAGGTCAATTTTCATGAACTCCTTAAATGCTTAGAGAAGCCTATTATGCTCAAATAAAAAAAACAATAAATTTACTACCTAAATATAGACATTATCTTGCTGAGCTATGAAACATAGAGGTTACTGTAGTTTCTTGGTAATCTCTGAAAAATGTTTAAGTATTTATACATCTGTTTAAATATGTTTTTCATGTGGAAGTTAACTTTAAAAAATTTACTTTTAAAAAAAATTTACTTTTATTTTTATGTCTGTGCCTGCGTGATCCACACATATACAGGTGCACAGGGAAGCCAAAAGATGGGGTCTGAACCCTTAGAGCAGGAGTTACAGATGGTTGTGAGCCACCCAACAGAGGTTTTTGGAACTAAACTCAGGTCCTCGAAAAGAGCAGGGACTGCTGTTAGCTGTGGAGCCATCTCTCTAGCCCCAGATGTTAATTTTAGTTGACTTAACTCAAAATGAACTAAGCATGCATTTGAAAACCATACAATCACACTTGATGGTTGCTTGGCTCTCCAGCCAAGACTTACAGTGATAAAATGAGTTTTTAGCCTGCTCTCTTTAAATTTTGCTTTTGGTTTGGTCAGGTGTAATTTTGGCATTTTCAGTATATAGGAAACAGTTATAGAACTGAACGGTTTCATATAGAATCCTTTTATCAAACGTTAATGCATACAAGAGGGTATGCACTAAAGTGTGTAAAGACCTGGCATAAAGGGCATCTACTGTCAGTTGGGGAAAGACACACACACTTTAATGACTGGATAATGCCAGATTAATGCTAGAGCCACAGACTTTGTCAGCCAACTTCTTGAGGTATTTCCACTATGATTTTTTATGTATAGCACTATTGCCTAGTAGTACATCAATTCCCATATAATTATCCCTTATATTGCTACAGTGTATCCACAAGAAACTAGCTATGGAAAAGGAGTGCAGGCACATTTCATCATTAATGTCACAAATATAGGGTGATAAAAAATCCTTCTTTACATAAATAACCCATAGGAATAATTATCTGGATATGAAAATCAAAGAATAAACATAGTTATTATTTAATTTGTTGTTTCTTACAAAATAAAGATAAATGGGCCTGGAGAGACAGCTCAGAGGTTAAGACCATTTGCTGCTCTTGCAGAGGACTTGGGTTTGGTTTTCAGCACCCACACTGAGGCTCACAAGCATCTGTAACTCTAGTTCAAGGCACTCCAGTGCCCTCTTCTGGCCTCTGTGGCACAAGCATGCATGTGGTGCACAAGACAATCAGGCACCTACTCATACATATAGAATAACAATATGTGTGTGTGTGTGTGTGTGTGTGTGTGTGTGTGTGTGTGTGTGTAGTTACTTGGTTCACCTGCCTCAAATAAATACCAAATATAAAAAAGATCAAGAAATCTTGATGTAAATATCTGAGGTATAAACACCTGTGGTTAGATTTATATTTAAGTGATCATTTCAGTTAATAGAAATCAAAGCACTGCCTTTTCTAAAGATTGACAAGATACTTCAAAAGAAGTATTGGAAAATAATCTGAAGTCACGTGCGATGGTGCTTGTCTATAATCCGGGCACTTGGGTGGTGGAGGAAAAAGAAACAGGAATTAAGAGCTAGAACTTGGCTATAGAGAGATTGAGGCCAGCCTGGGCTACATAAGACTCTGCCTCAAAAGAACTAAAATAATAAAATAAAATAAATCCAATTGATGTGGTTATAGTCATTGTAAGTCTGAATAACATGAGTAACAACTTTTAACTCCCTTTAAATATTAGTTATTTATCCATTAAACATCCATGCCGATATGCTACATGAAACAAACGTGAATTTCTTAATCATTATCTAAAATTAAAGCTATTCTTCAAGAAATGTGTTACATAATACCATTGAATTTTATTGACGATTCAAGTAAAGTGCCATGTCACTAAAATGCATTTCTGCCTTGGACTTACTGCATAAATTTTCAGCGATTTGTACTTGTGTAGTATAAATGGTTTCGCATCTACAGTTTCTTGTATTTTTAGAGTACTCTTTTAAAAAGAATTTCCTAAAAATACAAACATCACCAAAGACATTTTACTGCTAACTAATGATCCTGCTGGAAAGACAGTTTTGATACTTCAGAGGTTGTACACGTTCAGATGGTAGGTTCATTTTATATAGTAAGCAGGCAATCTTGATTAATTATGAAACGTCACTGAAGAAAGGCAACACAGTAAACTTTTCCTGCAACCATCAGAGCACACATTTCCTTTCAAATATGTTCAGAATTTTTTCATCACTATCTGATAGATCTTAGGAAGCCCTCGAATATGAGAATGAGGCAAATGCAACAAATATTCTTGCAATGAAAAGTAGGGATGCAAAAACTTATAAAAAGAAAACTGAAATTGAGATTTTTAAATATCAACTTAAGGAGATTTTTAATCCATGGGTGCAGTACAGAATAATCTATTCTTATCTTAGATTCTTACAACATGAGACTTTTATTAAAGTCACACTTTGGTAAAAGTGCTGAAATGGCACTTGTCTAGAAAGCAATATATTCTATTAGTTTTGTGTAAGTGCTTTTTCCGTATTCAAAATCAAAACTTTCATAGCAGCCTGTTATTTATTTATTAAAAAGCAACTCTTTGGACAGGCGTGGTGGTGCACACTGTAGTTCCAGCACTCAGGGGCCCGAAGCTGAAGATCACAAGTTAGAATCCAGCTTGGACTATCTGGTGGAATCCCATCTCACAGAGGAAAAGAAAGTAGCGCTTTGCCTTGTTCTCAGCTGTTACTTTATTTTCATTAGACATAGGGCTGTGGGGATTAATCAATGAGTAACGTACCTGCCGCACAAGCAGAAGAACCCACTTCAAGGCATCTCCACCCTTCACTGAGCAGCCATAGGCAGTTGGTGACCTGGGGAAGGGAGAGCAGATTTTCTCTAAGGGTGTGGCCCCTGGTAGATCCCAGACCCATGATATATGCACAGCACAAACTGGACTTGGTGGGTTAAATAAAAAGGAAGACACTAAGTTGGGAGTGGGGGAGTGAATCTGGAAGGAATTGAGGGAGAGGTGGGAGTGAACATGACCAAAATAAATTGTATTAATTTTAATTCTCATAGGGTTAATAAAAATACACTTTTTAAAATGAAATGCCACCACAACCGGCAAGGGCGAGGGTCGAGGGAAAGAGAGCTTGGGTGAGTGGGAGATCCCAGCTGGATCAACAACAGAGAGGGAGAACAAGGAATAGGAGACCATGGTAAATGAAGACCACATGAGAATAGGAAGAAACAAAGTGCTAGAGAGGCCCACAGAAATCCACAAAGATACCCCCACAACAGACTGCTGGCAATGGTCGAGAGACAGTCCGAACTGACCTACTCTGGTGATGGGATGGCCAAACACCCTAATTGTCGTGCTAGAAACCTCATCCAACTACTGAGGGATCTGGATGCAGAGATCCATGACTAGGCCCCAGGTGGATCTCTGGGAGTCCAATTAGCGAGAATGAGGAGGGTTTATATGAGCGAGAATTGTTGTGACCAAGGTCGGATTAAGCACAGAGACAAATAGCCGAACGAACGGAAACACATGAAATATGAACCAATGGCTGAGGGGTCACCAACTGGATCAGGCCCTCTGAGTGGGTGAGACAGTTGATTGGCCTGATCTGTTTGGGAGGCATCCAGGCAGTGGCACCGGGTCCGGTGCTCATTGCATGAGTTGGCTGTTTGAAACCTGGGGCCTATGCAGGGTCCCTTGGCTCGGCCTGGGAGGAGGGGACTGGACCTGCCTGGACTGAGTCCACCAGGTTGATCTCAGTCTGTGGGGATGGCTTTGCCCTGGAGGAGATTGGAATCGGGGGCGGGCTGGGGGGGAAGGTGAGGGGGGCGGGAGGGGGGAGAACAAGGTAATCTGTGGCTGATATGTGGAACTGAATTGCATTGCAAAATAAAAATTAATAAATAAATAAATAAATAAAATAAAATGAAATGCCAGCATTAGGAGGCAGAGACTATAGAATCCTGGGGGCTTCATTGGCCATCTAGTCTAGTGAGTTTATAAGCTGGTTCAGTGAGAGATCCAATCTCAAAAATAAAAAAATAGGTAGGTAGGTAGGTAGATAGATAGATAGATAGATAGATGGATAGATGATTGATAGATAGATAGATAGATAGATAGATAGATAGATAGATAGATAGATAGATTAGATAGACAGATATAGATAGGGTGGAGAGAGATAAAGACACCTGAAATCAAAGTCTGGGCCTCCACATGGGTGCATACACACACACACACACACACACACACACACACACACACACATACACAATAATAATCCACATAGACAAATTTTGACAAGCTGGAATACAGTATGTACATCAAGAAAAATGATCAATTGTGCCATTTCTCCTTGGGAGGCCATGTTCTGTGCACCACCTCTCATGGACAACTCGTATCATCGAGTCTGCCTGGTAGGTTGCTAGGTAACCTCCTCAGATGGGATGAAAATGGTTGCAGTCTGTTGCACATTCTGGGCTAAACAATCCTTTCTACCACTGAGCTTCATCCCTGTATTCCCAGTCCGTTACTGTGATACATCATCAAGGATTTTAGTTGTTAGAGTCAGTGTCTCTAACCCAGATTGGCTATAACTCCCTATGCAGCTGAAGATGATCTCAGACTTCTGCTCTTTCTGCCTGGACTTTCTGAGTACTAGGATGATAGACATGTGTGTGGCTTGTCTAGGGGTGACCTCTTTTACAGATAGGGAGTCTAGGTTTGCTGTGATTTTCATTCCTCCTGCCCTTAGATCAGAAACATTGATATGGGTACCCTGTTGAAACTTCTTTTTAAGCTAATATTTATAGACTCTAGTTTCTCTTTGTGTTGCATAAATATTTCCCCCATTTAAATTTAGGTGTTTAAAACATTTTATCTGTATACATACGTACCTGCATATGTTTATGTGCACCACACGCATACAGGTGTCTGCAGAGGCCAGAAAAGGATGTCAGATACCTTAAAACTGGAGTTGCAGTGGTGGTGAGTGTCCTTATGTGAGTGTTGGGAACTGAACCTGAGGCCTCTGCAAGAGCAGTAAGTGCTCTTCATCACAAAGCCATCCCTCCAACCCCTTGAAACTCCTTATATCTGCATCTAAGTGATGCTCAAGGATCATTCTTATCCTATGTGAAAATGCCTTCATAGCTCAAACTTTGTGAACAACAGTAATCGTAACATGTTTGTCCAAGGTTGAATTAAATGGTGAAATCTTTTCTGTTGCATCTCACGATGCTGCTACATGCTGCAATTTTCATCCATGCTATAGAAAACTCTCCTTTTATGAAGACATCTTTTGCTCTTTGTTTGCTTGGAAAAATTTGGCCCATTCTTCAGTGCGAAGCTCAAGCTTGCACACATTCCTATGAATACATTAAGTCATTGTGTCTGATGTCTAGGCCATGAGTATACAAGCCTCCACTACAGCAGTCATGCAGTTATTATGCTGAGTGTCTTAATTAGGGCTTCTATTGCTATGAAGAGACACCATGACCGTGGCAACTTTTGTAAAGGAAAACATTTAATTGGGGCTGAGTTACAGTTCAGAGGTTTAGTCCATTATCATCATCATGAGAAGCATGGTAGCATGCATGCAGACATGGTGCTGGAGAGGTAGCTGAGAGTTCTATATCTTGATCCACAGGCAACAGGAAGTGAACTGTTTACCACACTGGGCATAGCTTAAGCATATGATACCTCCAAGCTTGCCCTCACAGTGACACACTTCTTCCAACGAGGCCACATGTACTGCAACAAGGCCACACCTCCTAGTAGTGCCATTCCCTATGGGCCAACCATTCAAACACATGAGTTTATTGGGGCCATACTGACTTATAGTTAGAGCTTATATGTTGCTGTACCTACTAGACTATACCTTTTGAATCCAATACCTAATAAAATACCTGATATATAATAAATGTTTCATTAATACTGTTGAGTGGATAAATGAGAGAAGGAAAAATGAGGTAGAAAGAGAACAATAGGATGCTTGTGCGTATAAAGTAAAAATTGTTCCATGTATGATAAAACTATCAGTTGTTACTGAAGACCTAGTATATCCCCACCTTATGATCCTCCTTGGAAATTCCTCATGCATCACTTTACCTATTTCACAGAAAATGGAAAGTTTAGGCTCAGAGAAGGTAACCAGTTTTCCTAGAGCTCTATGGCTAGTATACTGAGAGCAAAGGTTTGAACCTAGCATTTCCTCTACTCTCTCCTGCTTTTCTGATTCATGCCTACTCAAGGAAGAGAAGTCAATAGGATAATCAAGAGGCCTCCATTTAATTTAGTTGTTAGGGGGGTATTGGAAACCCTGTAGATTTGAAAGGATGCATCCCTACATGCCTAGCTTTAGTTTTAATCCTGATACATTTCTTAATACAAAGTTTGTTGCTGAAATACATCTCTTCATTAATAGAAATGCCCTTGGATATCCTTTAAGAAACCATTAAGACCTCCAAAGAAAGTCCAAGTTTTCTATGGAGAAATGGACTGCAGTGCTGTGAAGGGGTTTCAGGCTTGGGACTAAGTCTCAGTCAAACACGCCCTTATGCCAGGCAAGACCTCAACCCCTGGAACCAGGTTCCTGAGTAGAACTTTGGGTATGGGGAATGTGTAGGTTATCTTTGAGACAAGCTCCCAAGAACTGATACAGGAAAATGCTGATCTCTGAGCTGGTGACAACACATCTATTTATGTTGCCTTGGGACAATGACTAACATTCACTTCTTGCCAGATTAAAATGTTCTGGTGATGTAGAGCTAAATGAAGGCTTGTAAAGTATGACTCATGATGACAAGCCACTGTGACAAACATTGAAATACTCACCCTCCCATACTTAAAAGTATTGTTGATGCTGTTGATTCCTAAATTAAAAATCCTCTCCAGCTCTTTTATTTGTAATTTCACTAAGTTGGATGCTGCAGAGTAGTCCTGAGCAAACCTATAGAGAAATTTGACCCATCTGAACATAACATGCTAAGGATGGAGATGACCTTTATCATTCATGGGGGATAGGAGGGGTTAAAGCATGAGAGATGTAGAAAGGGGAACCACAAAAAGAAAAGTAGTTATCAGATATTTCTGAGCCCAGGGACCACACTGGACTCTCTCCCAGCAGAAACATGGACATACGGCACAGGGACTTTGTGAAGGTTTGAACCCCAAGAGTTCTTCAAAATCCAGGTCAAGCCGGGCGGTGGTGGCGCACGCCTTTAATCCCAGCACTTGGGAGGCAGAGCCAGGCGGATCTCTGTGAGTTCGAGGCCAGCCTGGGCTACCAAGTGAGTTCCAGGAAAAGGCGCAAAGCTACACAGAGAAACCCTGTCTCGAAAAAACAAAAAAAAAAAAAAAAAAAAAAAAACAAAATCCAGGTCACAAAGCTAAACACAGAACTGGGGAGAAGACTGGTGATGTAATAACGTTTTGCTACCCTGAGGCCCTCCTTGCAGTGTCCAGGGACGCAGTAGAAGACAGAAGGGCCCTCAGCCTTTTCCCTCAAGATCCAGAAGCTGTGATGTCGAAAGGAGGCCCCCACTGCAGGTAACACACTTAAAGGGATGGGTAAGAGTGCATGAACTTTTGTTACTGGAGCTATGTAACATGCACTGGAAGAATCTTGCATAAGTAGGAAGGCTGCGGAGTACAATGAGGGAGATGCGGGTCAGAGGGACACACAGATGTATTAGTCCACTGGAACCAGCAGGATGATGAGAGCTGAAAACTCTATCTGGTGCTGTTGCTATGGAGGGAGGGGCTTGGGACACTTGGGAACAGATAGGTCAGTAAAGGCTGATACATGCCTATTGTAGAAGTCATTGTAAAGCGCTATACTTCTCATATGAGAACGTGGCATTATTTAGGAAGCACTATAACCTCGAAGTGTATGTGGACTGTGTATGTGAAGGGTCTGTGGAAGCACACCTGAGTCATACATGCCCTAGCCTCAGAGCACATCCCACCTAACACCTCACCCAGGCCCTTTGCCAGCTGAACCAGCTCCTCTTTGCTCTGGGTGAGAAGATATTCCTACCTCGCTTTTGCACTTTAAAAATGATCCTGTCTGAATTAATTACCTGGAAAGGATCTGCCGGTTCTCAAACCTCATCCTCCCTCCTCGTTACCTTCTAGGCTTCAAACCAGGGTCAGGACCCACCCAGCACCACCAGGGAACCAATACACAATCAGACAGAAGGAAAAGGGTGATGGAACAGTCAAAACATCTGTCAGTTTGTCAGCAAATATTGTGAATATCTGTGGAAGTGGATGTGGGATTGCTAGGCTCAGGAACAAAGGATATAATTTTAGATCAAGCTGGATTTCTCTTACGTGTTAGACTGTTACATGTCCCTGCAAAATTCCTATGCTGAAAATGAAGCCTTGTTTGAGTCTGTTTTCCATTGCTACAACTGAAAGCCATATACTTGGTTATTTATAAAGAAAAAAAGAGTTATTTCCACTTATGGCTCTGGAAGTTTAAGAGCATGGCAATATCCATTGGGCCCCTGCTGAGAGTCTGCCTGCTGAGTCAAGGTTTGGTGGAGGGGATCAGGCAAGCCAACCAGAGGCACCTCAGTCCCAAAAGATAGCCATTCCCATGATCCACTCATCTACTAACCCATTAACCTGTTAACAGATTAATCCATTAGTGAAGGGGCACTAGGACCTATTATCTCTCCAAGTTCCCATCTGTTTCTACCTCTTAACAGCTGATGATTGTGATCAGTTTCAACATGAGATTGGATGGGGCCATTCAAGCCCCAGCATGGCGATTCCAGGAGATCCCGCCTTTCAGGAAGTGCTTAACTTCCTGTGAGAGAGTCTCCGGACAGCTACCCTGCCTTTCCATCTCTTCTGCCATGTGAGAACACAGGAACAAGAGCAGCAAGAAATACGGTGTTTCTTTATAAATAGTGATTTATAAATAACTGTTTCCATAGCAACAGAAACGGATTAAGATATGTCATTTATGAAAGGCTGTGGATTCAGTCTACAAGTTAAAGTACCTGGGAGTGTTTCTAAATATTTCCTTTATTGGTTGACTAGCGCCTCAGGTTAGCAGGTCTTCATTTGTTGAAGGTTATAGGACGGAAATTCTTTAGTATAATACTGAGCACAGAAGTGCAAGGTTTGGGAAGTAGGCACCTTGGAGGGGACTCATAGTACTTACCCACAGGCTAAAAATGTTCCAAGAAGTCTCAGCATCCTCATTCACCAGCTTTGAGAAATATGACAATTGATAAAGAAAATGTTATGATTATTTGGAAAGTACTGTAGGCTAGAGATTCTAATGAGAAATGCCTCAGCTGACATGGAGTCTCCATCTTTACAGGAACGTGGGGTGGCAGAGGGCAAGCAGATCAGGTAACCATGGGAGGCAGAGCAGATATGGTCGTCATTACAGGCATCAAGATCAGTCTGGACGTGGGAATAAACAAGTTGTATAAATAACAAACCCAGCAGTTCTGAGACTTTGTAAACACCAGGAAAGTTTGGTAAGGCACAAGAGATAAATAAAAACAGGATAGATGCCTGGACCCCATCCCTGGAGTTCGTGACTCAGTAAATGTGGATGGGAACCAAGGATTAGCATTTCAAATAACTCCCCAGGTTATATTGATACTGGGATCCAGGGGCACATTGAAAAAAACCAACCTAAGAACAAAAATAAAGACTACATTATAAAGAAACTGCTATTTAATTGGCAAAACCCTCAAGCATTAAGTATTATATAAATAAAGGCTGTATATGAAGCAACATAAAAAAATAAAAAGAGGGGGTCAATTTAACGCCTACCAGCCCTTGAAAGGATAGTTAGGTAGGTTGCTATTACTTACGGAAGGGCATGTAATTAACACATTTGTACTGTATATATCATCCTGTGGCTTCTTAAAGGACTTTGTGGTTATTTACTAAGAGAAAAAGAAACAGCTAATGTACTCAGGACACTAGACCCTGTCCCTGAGCAGCACTAATGTCCATGCACCAAGCTTAGCTCTCATCCCCTGTCATGTGTTATGAGAGTCCTATGCCAAATAGATTTCACTTGACTTCTACCTGACAGGGAACTCAGTGAGAACCCAAACCTACCCCAGCTTTATTGCCCTGGTTTCTTATGGATCATGAGTACAGACATGAGAATAGATTTGCCGTGAGATCTGTCTTCAGAGTCCACTTACTGGATTCTTGCCCTCTTCTACCAAAGGGGTAAGTCAGGAGCAATGTTCCACCTTGGATGTCTTAGTCTGCCTGGGTCTCCTGACAACGTATCCCAGGTTGGGCGGCTTAAGCAAGACAAGCGCATTCCTTGCAGCTCTGGAAGTGTCAACAAGGTGGATTTCATTCTAAGGCCTTTCCCTCAGCTTGCAGCTGACAGCCAATCTCCTTGTGTGTTCACATGGCCTTTCTGTTTCTTCACACTGTGTGTGCTTCATGGCACATGTGAACACATGTGTCTGGGGGGGGGGGTCGGAGAGAGTGAGTGAGTCTGGCTTAAAGACCAACAGTGCAATAGAATAAGGGCCTTATGGTCTCCTTTAATCTTAACTACTTTCTAAGGACTCTCTCTCCAAGAGCAATCATTTTATGCTTGCTTCTCATAAGTACTGTGAAGCAAGGCTAAAGGCTTCACATACGGATTTAGGGGGTGCACAATGCGCTTCATAGTACTTGGTCAATTTAAGCCATAAATTCCATTATTGTGGGTCTGAAAAGACATACTTTCACATTCTCATTTGATTGACAGCTTGGTCATTATTAAAACTGGATGTATTTTTGGATAATGATAGAAATTTTTTATAAGGCCAATCATGGAGCTATTCTAATTATAACCACTCACCTGATCTCTTTTCTGAAGCAAGCATGCCTGTCCTATGAAGCAAACAGACACATCTGGGGTGAGAGAGATGGCCCAGCAGTCAAGAGCACTTGCTACCCTACAGAGGACCTGGCTTTTGTTCCCAGAATCCATAGGGTGGCTTACAACCATCTGCAATTTCAGTTCCAAGGGATCCAATGCCTTCTTCTGGCCTTCATGGGCACCAGCCATGCATATAGTGCACATACATACATGCAAGCAAAAATCTCCTAAACATAAAATAAAAGTAAATAGATCTTTTAAAAGTATACATGTATCTTAACGACATCTGAAATGCAGCTATCCATCTCTGTCTTTCAAAGCATGAAATGCCAGGCATAGTTTGCTTTGACCTAATAGGATAGAATGGTATATAGATTTTCCTTCACTTATAAAGAAATTACAACCTGATAAACTCATCAGAAGTTGAAAATATTTTAAGTCAAAAATGTATTTAATACACCTAGCCTACCACACATCACAGTTCAGCAACATAGTACACTGTAGGTCATTAGTTGCTTGTCCTGGTAGTTGAGTGGCTTACTGGGAGCTATAGCTCACAATCACTGCCCAGCACCTGTAGGTACTCAATGTCTCTATCCCAGGAAGAGATTAAAATTTTAAAATTTAATTACAGTTTCGATTGAATTTCACTGTTTCCACTGCATTGTAAAATTGAAAGTTCTGAGTCAAAATGTATTAAGTAGCAGTCACTGCTGTCAGAGTACTGCCTCAAAGATATTTCTGCTCCCAAATCATTCTGCAGAGACCCTGACTATGTGTCTGGTCATCTTATGAAAGCACATAGTGTTCAACTACATTGTTGAGATAGAGATCTTGGATGCAGAACCTCGTTGAAACTTAATCTGCACTGTTGTGACTGGGGACATACACATTAAGAGCTAGATTTTATGAAAACACTGGACAGACATGTATATTTGGGTGCTTTTCCCACCTTCTTGATATAAAGACTCCAAGTAGCCCAGTTTTGTTAAAGAATACATCCTGGAAGGCCAATGGTAGGATGTCCAACCCTGAGCCATTCTGTGTCTCTGCATACCATCCCCAGAAAAACAATCCTTACACTTTCAAAGAAAATGAAAGAGCTAATCACTTTTAGGGAAAAGTGTCTTTTGGGCTTGCTATAATAGGCCCTGTTAGAAGTGGATGGGACTATAGGTGTTTGTAGAATCTGAGCTCTTTGGGGTTAATTATGTATCATCCCAGCCATGAACTCAAGAACAAAAATTGTCCTACCTTATGGGTATTATCATCCACTTTCCACACCTAAACTGATCTTTTCAATGGACTGATAAACATGGTGGTTAGACTGTGGGGGATAGTTTGTGCCAGGGAGGAGTCTATGTATGGGCTCATCAGTATTAGTCTTCCCTGTACCAGGGATGGCCAGGTTCCAGGTTCTACTAATCTGCTTGCAACATCAACCAAACTAAAACCCCCATTGGGCTTCAATACCTCAAAGACATATATGCCTGGATATAGTTTTCCTGTCTGCCATGGTTTAACTGTCACCCAATCCATGGGTTTATTAAATCCTTGTTCTAGAAGAACTTGGTTCCAGTATATAAGAACCAGCTTCAAGGCTCTGAGACTGAAGAAAAAGAGGACAACATGCCCAGGATTTCACAGAGCGCAGTTAGTTGAGAGAACTCAATATCAAGTGTGTCTTCATTATCTGGGTCAGGAGGAAGGGTACATACACACATACACATTGATGGAGACAAAAGACATAGCTCAGAATGTACCTGATGTATCCTGTCAGTACGGGGCATAATCCTAGCACATTCTCTATATACTACTCAAATGGTTTTGTTCGTTTACAGACCTCTGAGAAACTACAAAAAAAATCCAAATAGAGTTTCACTAGGGCAATCACAACAGTTATGATTGGAGATGGCTGCCAATGAATCAAACTGGATCCATATAGAGCCATTTCCTCCACCACAGCATCCTATACTAACTTGATATGGAGCAAGAAGCTCAGTTCAGAGCAATAGGTTAGGCAGCTGAATGCTGCTTATGGATGTTGAACTTGTTTTACCCTGTCCATATTGCTTAGAATTGGTTATATTTAGAGAAGTGAGCTATAAAAAATAAAATAAAAAAACCGTTCCATGGCAGCCAGGAGACAACATCTTGCAAAGCTATCGTGTAACTGTTTCTCATCTTACAAAAGGATTACACTCTGATATGCATATTAGAAGTCAAATATCTTGTGAGTTGAAAAGGCATTTAGTACACTCAACCTTCCAACACTTAGCAACTCTGAACACAGTAGGGTGCCAGCTCTGAATCTTCTGACTGGTGATTGATGGACCTACAGCTTGCTGCCATTGCCCAGCATCCTGAGGAAGTTTGTGTTGCATGTTGCTAGCCTGGGAAAAGATCAAAGTTCCAACATTGACTTCTACTAAAAGCATGTTGCTTTTGCCCCACATGAGTAAAAATTTGTAAGTCACTCATCCTAAACCAGGGAGCATCGGTACTTTTTTACTAGTTATATGCTCTGAACCAGTGGCCCTGTTAACCTCCTAGGCAGGAATGAATATGGGGTGATGTGTGTGTCCATAAATTACATTTTTGTGACCAATGATCAAGTAGCAATTTTCTTTTGTTTCATGTCCCAATAGCTCCAGGCTGTCCTGTTTTGAGGTACTGACTATTAACATGGGCATTCCTTCTCTAGGAATAGAAGAAGGCCTCAAGCGAAGATCAGGGTGAGAAGCTAAATGCAGTATCTAGAGAGTCAAGAGATGGTTATTTTTTTGATGGGACACAGTGAGAACGTGTAAGATTTCAGGAGGTGGTACATTTTACTCAGCAGATTGTTTAGTCTATGAGGGAATGTGTCTATTACCATTGCACAGCAAAGGACTGGACTGTGGTGAGCATCGATTATTCCTACTGACCATATGGTAGCTCAACAACTTACACCTCTCAGTGAAAAGTGCAGTGTTCAATGCCTACTGGCTGTCTCCATCATGCCCATCCTGAGGCATGATCTGGAGCCCCACTCTTAGTTGTGTGCCAAAGCTTGATTCTCTCATCATTCATGATTCCAAATGTTGTCAATATCACTTTAATAAATTAATTCTCTGTGCTAGTTATTTACTGGTACATCTGATCATAGACACTAAAAGTTCCCTTTCAATATAACAACCTTCTGGGGCTGGAGAGAAGGTTCAGCAGTTAACCCTTGTTCTTACAGAGGAACTGGGTTCAATTCCCAGCAGCCACATGGCAGCTTATAATAGCTGTAACTCCAGAGCTAGGGGATTCAGTGTCCTCTACTGATCTCCACAGCACCAGGTGTAGCACATGCATGCTTGCAAAATGTAAAATAAAATAAATAAATCTAATTTTTTCAATAAAAATGAAGCAACCTTCTGGCCACCATAGTAAATGACAAGGAGCCCTTAGGTAGTAGACAGAAGCACTGCCACTGGTAAACAGGGGCTGCCTCTGCTGTGTATCCATTTCCTCTGAGGACTATCTTCCTTTCAAGGAAGTTTGTCTGTGCATCTTACAAAGCTCTGTGTCTTAATTAGGTTTCTGCTTCTGTAGGTTTCTATTACTGTGATAAAAAAATACCATGGCCAAGGACGACTTTTAGGGGACAGGGCATGGATTTATCTCATCGCTTACTTTCAGTTAATAGTCCATCACTGGGGGAAGTCAGGGCAGGAATTCAAGCAGGACAGGAACCCAGAGGCAGGAACTAAAGCAGAAATCATGGAGGAGCATTGCTTACAGGCCCTTGCTCTACAGGGCTTCCTAAGCCTGTTCTCACATAACTTAGACCACCTGCTCTGGTGTGGCACCTCCGTGCCATCTCCACCCTCCCTGGGCTGGGTCCACCCCCTTCCATCATTAATCAAAAAGAAAGCACCGCAGACTTGCCCACACACAATCTAATGGGAGCATTTTCTCAGTTGAGGTTACTGTTCCCAGATGATTTTAGCTTTTGTAAAATTGAAAAATAAACAAAAACTCACACAGACACTCAGGAACTTCATGCGTCTTCTCAGAATGATGCAAGATTCACATTGTCTCTCACCAAGGTTATATAAGTTACAAAAATGGCTGGAGAGAAGAGGAGTCTGTGCTGTGGGATGGTCTGTATGTCAAGTGTGTTGCTGATTGGTCAGTAAATAAATCACTGATTGGCCATTGGCTAGGCAGGAAGTCTAGGCGGGACAAGGAGAAGAATTCTGGGAAGTGGAAGGCTGAGTCAGAGAGACACTGCCAGCCGCCACCATGACAAGCCGCATGGGAAGATCCCGGTAAGCCACGAGCCATGTGGCAAGGTATAGATTAATGGAAATGGATTAATTTAAGATATAAGAACAGTTAGCAAGAAGCCTGCCACGGCCATACAGTTTGTAACTAATATAAGTCTCTGTGTTTACTTGATCGGGTCTGAGTGGCTGTGGGACTTGGCGGGTGAGAGAGATTTGCCCTGACTGTGGGCCGGGCAGGAAAACTCTAGCTACAAGTCTGGCCCAGTGAGTTGTTCAAAAGCTGTGCAGGGCCCTTCAGGCACGCAGCTTTTGTGATCCACCACTTATGCTGAGATAGACTTTTCAGTGGTACAGCTGCCCTTAGGTCAACCATGCACCGATAAGCAACCTCTAGCCTTCGCTCCTGTTAACTGGCTACAATCAATTCACTGGTTCACCAAGCTAAACTAGGAATGAGTCTTTGCTTTGTCTTCTCCATAAAACACAATGGCCTCCATTATTTATTCATAACACCTTTATTCAAGTGTTGATGTCCTGTGTTACTAGCATGAGCCCATGCCACCGAGCCGCCCTTATCTCTGGACAGACTAATAAAACATGGCAGCTTTGTGATAGCCACTTGTGAAGTTCTGTATTGTGCTCAACACTGATCACTTATGACCCTCTAACTCTTCTCTCCTCAACTCAAAGAAATCATGGCCACTGTCATAGACCTCACATTGCTGTATCACGTTCACATGTTTTTAAAAATATTTATTACCTCACTACAACGAGTCTGGCAAGAATTTTCATCTTCAATCTAGGGATAAAAGAACCAAAGATATACTGTTGTAGATGGAAGTTTCTGTCCCACCTGGTCCCACACTCTTCAGTCCCAAATAAACACACAGAGGTTTATATTAATTATAAACTCTTTGGTCTATGGCTCAGGCTTATAACTAACTAGCTCTTACACTTAACCCATAATTCTTGTCTATGTTTAGCTACATGGCTTGGTACCTTTTCTCAGTCCAGCATTCTCCTCTTACTTCCTTTGTGTCTGGCTGGCAATTCCATCTCTCCTTTCCTCTTCCCAGAATTCTCCTAGTCTTATCACCCTGCCTCCACTTCCTTCCTGGCTACTGGCCAATCAGTGCTTTATTAAGTAAATAGAAGTGACATATCTTTACAGTGTACAAGAGCATCATCCCACAGCATTCCCCCCCTTTTTTTCTTAAAAAAAAAAAAAAAACCTGAATCTAATCTCCTATGTTTAGCTTTTTTAACCAGCATTCTAAAAGGGGAAATGCTGTGGAATAATGCTCTTGTACACTGTAAAGATTTGTCACTCCTACTGGTTTAATAAAATGCTGATTGGCCAGTAGCCAGGCAGGAAGTATAGGCAGGGTGACCAGACTTGGAGAATTCTGGGAAGAGGAAAGGAGAGACAGAGTCACCAGTCAGAGGAAGTAAGAGGAGAATGCTGGACTGAGAAAAGGTACCAAGCCACATGGCTAAACACAGACAAGAATTATGGGTTAATTTAAGTGTAATAGCTAGTTAGTTATAAGCCTGAGCCATAGACCAAACAGTTTGTAATTAATATAAACCTCTGTGTGTTTATTTGGGACTGAATGGCTATGGGAACAGGAGGGACAGAAACTTCTATCTACATGCTACATTTAACAAGCCAGTAAAAAAATAGATCTGAAACTGGTTCTAATGCAGATTTGGGTCTGTGGACTCCCTGATTAGCCTACTGAGGAGTGTCCTCATTTAAATAGTTCAGAGTAGCCATAGTGATGGGATATCCATGTGTGGAGACCCTCAGTCTGTGTCCCTCAAGAAACACTTGTGGAGTCATAGGAGAGACAGATTTTCTAGGCCTCTGCTTGGTTATCTTTTGTGCTTGTATTGTGTGCAGTCTCCTAAGATGTTTTTGTTGTAATGTTGGGTATCTGTAATTCTCAATTCCACTTAACTTTAGAGTTGCCCAGAACAGAGCCAGACAAATGAGAATGTACTGTTCACAGGACAGAGTCAAACAAATGAGAATGTGCTGTTCATACCGGGCCCAGGTGGAATATGAGAGATTTCAGTCTTTTTCAGAACATAGAACAACAAGGAACTGAGGCAAGTTGGTTCAATGGGCTGTCTGCTAATGAGAGATTCTTCAGTTGGTTCTCAGGTGACTTACTGTCAGGTAGTTGTTAGCAAACTATAGACTGCCACGGGAACAGAGTTCTCAGGAACACAGATGTCTGAGTTAGGGTTTATATTACCACGATAAACACAATGACCAAAAGCAATTGGAGAGGAAAGTGTTCATCTCATGAAGGGAATTCAGGGCAAGAACTCAAGGCAGGAACTGAGAGGCAGGAACGGAAGCAAAGGCCATGTAGGAACACTGCTTATTGGCTTGCTCCTTCTCACCTACTCAGTTTGCCTTCTTATATGCCTAAGATTACCAACCCAGGGGGTAGCCCTGTCCATAATAGCCTCTGACATTAATCATCAGTCAAGAAAATACACCTCATGCTTTCCCACAGGCCAATCTGGTGGGAATGTTTCCTTTTTTCACTTTCTTTTTTTTTTTTATTCTTTGTGTCTTCCACATAATGTCCGCATATCATGTCTCTGGATCTCATTCATCTCCCTCCCCCACAAAATAAAATTATTTGAGAAAAGAAAGGTAAGAAAGAAAGAAAGAGAGAGAGAGAGAAAGGGAGGGAGGGAGGGAGGGAGGAAGGGAGGGAGGGAGGGAGGAAGGGAGAGAGGGAGGAAGGGAGGGAGGGAGGAAGAAGGAGAATCTCATCATGGAAGCTGCAGTGTGACACAGTGAGTCACACAGTAAACCCCTTTATCTATAGATTTTTACATGCAGGCATTCATTCCAGAGAATCATTGTTCCTGGTTTGAGTCCCCTGATCCCTCCTATACCATTAACACTGGGCCCTCACTGGGAGTCTTCCTGGACATCCTGTTGCTGCCCTGTGTCAGAAGATCTTTCAGCCCTGGGTCCGCAGAACTGACAGCACCACCCCCCATGCTCCAGGAGATCACAAATGATAAATGGGGTGGATGTTGGAATGGGCCAACACATACTATGGTTCTGGGCCGGGGTAATTAATTGCAGGGTTGGTCAGCTTGCCGGCTCTCCCCCGTCTTCCGTTTGCCCCTTTCAGGGACGAGCAAGGGGTGGGGCCATTTCTCCCACTTTCACGTCCTCAGGGTTGGTTCTCCCACACCTACACCTTCAGGGCCAGCTCTCCACACACAGTTCTCTCACAGTGTCGGGGCTGGCTCACTCACACCTTCACTAACAAAGTGCAGGGTGCACTTTCTCGAGTGCTGCAACTGATGCAGGAAAGGGCCAGCTCTTCCATTATTATGACCTGGTGGCCAGCTCTCCCACCTGTCTCAGGCATTAATGGGCATGGGGGAGAGCATCTCTCCCCGACCCATCGATGCCACCAAGAGACAGGTGAGAAATGGGGACAGCTCTCTTATACTCACAACTTGGGAATATTTTCTTAATTGATGTTCCCTCTTCTAAGATTCACAGATGAATAACATGAGAACAAAATGATTCCATAGGAAAGACAAATAGGTTGAACAATTCTAATAAGCATAGACATTTCCCCCTGTATCATAAACACTGAATGGACAAACACAACATGGTTAGTGTCTAGTGCAGAGGGACCCAGGACGAAAGCAATGGTGAAGCTGGAGAGATACCAGGGTAGGTGGGGCATGGATTGTGTGAGACCCTATAAAAACTTCAGCTTTCACTCAAAGAAGGACAGAAACCCATAAGGCTTTGGGTGGAGAAACATCACGATAATGTAGATTTGAGAAGGGTTCCTGTGGTGACGTAAGGAGGTCATTCCACAGAGACAGAAGCAAACAGAAGCTAGAAAGCTCCTGCATCCTCCAGAGGTTGATGAGCCGGAGATAGAGTCAACGAGCCCTGATCAGTTCTGGATGTTCTAGAAGTATAACTGTTGAGATGGGTTGAGTGTGGTCTATGAATGGATGAGAGGAATGAGTCAAAAAAAAAACCCTCCAGGCTGGGAAGCAGGGCTTGACAATTACTCCCAACCTATGAGCTAGCTCCCTGCTTTCATGATATTTGGCTCAAATGTCCTTTTTTCAGGGAGGCTTTCACTGGCCACCTGTACCAAGCACTGAGGTTGTTCACACATGTCTGGTTCACTCTCCTTTTAAGGAGATGGGAGAACTGTTCTGTGTCCTATTTAACTCAGGTTGATCACATGTCCAGTTTTGCTAACAAAATGTGAGTGTATCTGATTTGCACCATTTTCACGTAAAACCTTTAACAGCCAGTGGTATGTCTCATCTTTTCTTTCACCTCTAGTGAGGCAACTAGAAATTTCCTCTAGAGCCTGTCTTTAGAGGGAGGAGTCAGGAGTCAAAATCCGAGATGCCCTTCAGTGGTCATAAAGTATGAACTGGAGGCAAATTGTTGTTGATATAAATCACTAAGATCTTAGAGATTATTTGTTATTTGCAACGTAACCAGCCAATTCTGACTGGTATATCGTACGTATTTGATGTAAATAAAAAGACTCGTAGCCTTCTTCAGCTCTTCCACACCCCGTCACTTTCACCACCACCTCACACCACTCACATGTCTTTCCTTTGTCAACATCCCCTTCAGAATGAGTATTTCATGAGGACAGTACTTAGACCAGTGTCGACCCATATCAGACACCAAGGATAATGTTGCTGTGTGAAGGAATAAATGAAGGAACAAATGAATGAGTGCATGCAATGGGACATTAGGGAGCATGTTCCAGAGCAAGAAGGATTGATGCTAAATCTCCAAATAACATAGGAGTTTTCCGAGGTAAGGAAAAAGCCTGGGAAGGGACTAACGTGCTCAGAATCCTTGGACTACGGCTGCACAAGAAATTTAGAGGTCAGCGAAGTGGCATGATGAGAGATAAGATTAGTGTCATCGGTTGGATCTGGTTTTTTAAAGGACCTTTCTGTTCCTTTCTAATATGCTGGGACTTTATTTCTTGAGCAGTAATGAGGCAACAGAGTTTTTAAATCAGGAAATGACAAGGAGAGTTTTGATTCTGCCTGGACAAATTACATTCAGGGAGCAATTTCGGCTCCTCCTTTCTCTCTGGCCGCTGCACTGATGTCACCCTTCATCAAATCATTCCTTCACTTTTTTGGTAAAACCTCAACAAATGTTTACGGCTTGTTGTGGGAAATACACAATATAAAATGCACAGGGAGCAAACAGAAGCAAGACACTCTATACCTCAGAGGAACTTCCCTTGTGTAGGGTTCAAAGCTAATATACAAGGTAGTTACACAAGCCCATGAGGAAAAAGCCTGGGGCTCCGGGTTCTGTGTCCCTTCCATCCCATCTTCACATTGACTCATGCTCCTTGCCTGAGCTCCTCAGTCTCTCCCTTGGCCATTTCCGACCATTTCCATCCAGTCTAGAACGGAGCACCAGCTCCCTGCTCGCGTTATCAGCTGTGTTCTCACTGCCATCACAAAAGCAGCAACACTTAGCATTTTAAATCATTTTACAAATGACCTCAACATGCGCACGATCTCACTGAATCCTTTCAAGACCCCGGCGAGTAGTATTTCCACCTGATAGATGAAAATAAAGCTAAACAAAACAGAGAGAGAGAAGAATGGGTTTTGAGAAACTGCAGATTGTCCAAAGGTGCATAATCAGAAAGGACTAGAATCTAGACCACATGGAACAGACACAGGACAGACAGACAGACAGACACACACACACACACACACACACACACACACACACACACACACACACACATTCTCTAGCCATAGTTGACCGTTCCACTGGGTTTTTGTCTCTATACAAAATTATATTCTGGCACCTGTGGAACCATAGCTACAGCAACAAAGTAAAAGGTCCCTGCTTTCCAGGAAGTTAGTATCACAGTGTAGAGTCTACAGCCTCCTCTATTCCATAGCAGGGCTTACCTTTCTCTATAGTTCCTAATGAACTTGTGAAGGAGCTCATTCTATTGAATGGTCCAGCACAGAATAAGCAAGTGCCCTGCCACGCGGCTCCACCTCTGCAGCAGCCCTCTTTTTAGCAAGTCTAACATGCTGTGCTCAGTGGTTCCTGCCCATCCCACCAGTGGTTAGAGAGTAGCCTTTCTTGCCGTCAGGGGACATTAAGCGGCTAGGCCTCAGAACTGACTATTCCAGAAAACTCTTTGGAAGATCTGTTTCTCTTGTTTCTTTCCTTGACATGCTTTTTTGTGACCTCAGCTTCTGGAGTCTCACCAACATGTAGGGCTAACTGGCAGCCAGTCCTGAGACTTAGTCATGGATGAGAAATGCTACAGACAGTCAACAGCCTTGTTCCTCTGAGCTACGGGCCCCATATGAGTGCATTTAGCAGTTCATGCTTTACAAATGGTTCCCTGGCAGGGCTCAGTGCGTTGTGTCATTTTGTTTATAAACTGACATCTCTTGCTTCTTAGTGTCCCCCTCCTCCGGTTCTTTCCATCTGGAGATGAGCCTCCTAAAGGATGCTGTAGCTGTAGGTATCTAACAGCAATTCCTTATCCCTGCCATTCCCTGTTTAGAAATGTCTGTCTCAGATGATGTAACAACATTGTGTTTAGACTAGTTGTCCAGGGGAAGGGGAGAATCTGCTCTTAGCTGAAACAAAATGATTTTAGATGTAGAGAACAAGACAGAAACAGAGTATAAGCTTCCTGTTCAAAGGTGGGTAGTTTAAAAACACCAGGCTCAATACCCTTGTCAGCAAGGGTGATGGAAGATAGGAAGCATAAGAAATGAATGTCGTGTGCTCTTGTTTGGAGAAAACTGCAAATTACTGTATTTCTGTCCATAAAAGTCAGAAGAATTACATCAGCAAGATGGTGAGCAGAGAGGGCCTACATCGTCTTCCCCCACCAAAACATGACTTTAACAACAAACATTCTAAATTTATCTGTGAAAAATCCAGAGTCCAAGTAAAGATTCCTCAAGCCCAGATGATGATGAAGCCCTGTAGAAAATCTGTGATGTTCTCTGTCGTTTTTTATCAGAACACCTCGCATACTATACCAGGGAATAGATAAGAAACCTCCAACTCCTAGATGTCAGACTTTCTGACCTAGGACTGGTGTCTGTCTTGTGTCAGAGGACCAAACTAGCAGAAACAGCCCACTATATCTGGAATATCAGAGAATGAGGATAGTCAGCCAGATTCTACCATGTGGCAGAAATACATGGGTACCTGTATCATGATTTACCGCAGCGCCAGATGGGTGGCAGAATCACAGACATCAGTGGAGTGTCTGAGCAGAAACTGGGAAACCTCTCCAAATAGGTTATACCCACAGCTCAGAGAGGACACAAGCCCAGAAAAGCCCTGAGAAATTTCCAGAATGTCTAGCTGACTAGGGAAAATTCCCCTTACATAAAATTGAATCACAAAGTCTGGGACTTTGTAGACTTGTGTAGTTCTTTAAATGCCAAAATCACAACAACAACAATAGCAACAACGCTGAGGCATTCAAAGAAATAGGAAACAATGACATATTTTAAGGAACGAGTTAAATTTCTAGAAATGTGCTCTTAAAAAGAGAGAAAAAGATCTGTAAATTGCCAGATGAATAATTAACGATTTCAACCTTAAACACCTTCAATAAAAGAAAACATAGATACATACATAAATGAAATCCAGAAAATAAATCAGGAACAAAGTTAAAAATTCCAGTCAAGAACAACTACTACAGGAACAAGGCAGAAGCTCCGATCTGAAGAGTGCGGGAACCAAAGGGAAAGCTCACTTGATGGTCTCAACGGCCAACTTGAAAAAGAATCATGAGCCAGAGAAGAGGACGTCTTAAATGGCCGAAGTGGAGGAACAAATCTGCAGGAATAATAATAGAGCCCATGTCTAGGGGGACTTCTACACATGATCAAGGACAACAGCACATATGAACGGGCAGTTCCAGGATGAAAAAAGGAAAAAAGGAGCAGGTAACATATTTATATTTAAAAAAAAAAAATCATAGACGTTTTCCCAAATCTGATGAGAGATTGAACACACAAATTTGAGAAGCCCAAAGAACTTCATTCTGAAGAGTATAAAGCTAAAGGGACTTACAAGGCATGTCATAATCAAATTGTCAGAAGTCGTAGACAATGAGAAAATTTGAAAGCAGCCAGAGAAAAGTGACTTGTCGTAGAATGGAGTTCTTATTAAATTGCCAGTTCCCAGAAGAAGCCTCACTAGAAGGGGATGAAGTTATATATTCAAAGCACTGAAAGAAAAAAAATGTCCTTACCGATAAGGGGAATTATGTCTGGCCAAGCACCCTTTCAAAAATACAGAAGAATTGAAGATTTGCCCAGTTAAACAGAAGCTAAGGAGTTCATCCCACCCCCCTGCCCTAAAGAAAGCTGGGGGGAGTCTAAAAGCTGAAACGAAAGTTAGAAATACCAACACAAAACCAGGTCGAAATCTCAACTTCCCAGATAAAGAGTTGTCCAGTTCTGGAGTATTGGTCAGTGAATCACTAACAAATCTAGTACAGAATGTTTTTTTTTAAACTAAAATGTATGTGTAGACTCCCGTTGGTATCCAACTTTAAAAGGTAATTTTTGTCATCAACAATAACTAAAAGAAGGGGCAAAAAGATATGGAAGTAGAATTTTTAAACACTGAATGCTCAGTTGAAATTATTAGCTTCAAATGGAGTAATATGACTCGAAGATATAATTTATGTAATTGCATTGGTAACTACAAAGAAAATATCCATAGAATATAGCCAAACAGAAACAAGCAAGAAATAAAGTGTCACTCTAACACATTCAACAAAACATAAGTAAATACAGTAAGACAGAACAAAAATATACAAAATAGAAAGCAATTCGAAATGACAGTCATAAATCCCTTCCTACCAGAAAACTGTAACTATGAACATTAAATGTCCCAATTAAAAGAAATAAGTTTGGGTAATGGACTAAAGATAACAAGAGTCAAATATATGCTCTATATAATACATTCATGTTAGATATTTAAAATATAAAAGATAGAAAGATTTTAAATAAAGGAGAGAGAGTAGGAGTGGCCATACATTTAAGAAAAAATTTGGGGGCCTTGTGAGCTTTCCTTCTTCCATATTAGCATGTCTATTGGTGTCTTCCTTGTTCAGGTCTTGTTTAAACAGCCATGTTGTGGGAGTTCAAGTGTGCAGCTTTCCCTGTAATTTTTAGGAGATGCAATCATCTCACAGTAGACCTTCTATTCCTCTGGCTCTTACAATCTTTGTCTCTCCCCCGCCCCTTTCCTCCCTGTTCCCTGAGCAATAGATGCAAAAATTGTGTTGTAGATATACTAGTTGGAACTGGTCACTACACAGTCACTTGTTTTGTGCATTTTGATTGGTTGTGATTGCCTGTAATGGTCTCTGTAGGCACAATCTGGCTGGGTAGAGAGCTTAGGCATGGTATGGAAGGTGCCTGTAGATCATGGGGGCAGGCAAGTTGGTTTTTTAAAAAGGAACAAAAGAGAAAAACTGACAAGAACTCAATTAGATAAAGAGAGAAATCCTGATTTCAAAAGTTAGTAGTGAAAAGGGAGACATTACAACTGATGTCACATAAATACAAAGGACTAGAAACATTGAAAGGACAAGGAATTCCAATCATTCTCAAACTCTGAAAGAATCCCAAACTCACAATATAAGGATAGTGTTACTTCAGCACCATTGTGATGGCCGAGTGGAATTTGTACCAGAAAGCAAGGATGGTTCAATGCATGGAAATTAATAAATGCAATAATTCCACATTAAAAACGCAAAGGACAAAAAGTATAAGATTATTTTAATCAATGTAGAAAATGCATTTGACAAATAACAAACACACAGGACAAACTAAGAGTAGAGAGAAACTACCACAATACAACAAAAGCTATGTATGAAAACCTTACAGCTAACATCATGCTCAATGGGGAAACACAGAAAGCCTTTTGTCTAAGATCAAGGGGCTTGGCAAGGATGCCTACTCTCATCATTATTACTTGATGTATGAGAGACTGCCTGCATATGGCTGCTCCAACAGCATACAGAGGTGCTGAGACCAAAGTGGGGATCAAAGATTCAAAATTACATCTAACTTGATGCATCACTGAGCAGATTTTCAATCCAACTAGGTATGGGTCTTGGGATCATACTGATTCTGAAAAAAAAAAAAAAATCCTTTCTTCTCAGCAGTAGATTGAAGCAGTGACAAGAAGCCATTTTTAAAAAGACCCTGGCTAAGTCAATGGACATAAGGTACTAGAAGCAAAGGTCTTTCTATGAATGGCTTGCTCTGGAAGACCAGAGCAAACACCATAGGACTATCCTCTGAAACATGATCTGCAGAACGCCTCTGGATAGAAAGGAGGAAAACTTTAAGCCAAAACCACCTCATGTTCCACTGGGTGGAAATCTGGTTGTTAGATATGAGTAGACCACAGAGGCAGGCCCTCCACCTGCACCCAGACAAGCAACAGCACATAACATGCCCTGCACTCACACCCACATAAGGGTCATGGAGGGACAAGTGCTGTGTCTGCACCCACACAAAGGATTATGCAAGACTCTGCACCTGCAATACTGTGAATACTAGAAACTTCTGCACCTGTGCCCAAGCTCGTACCTACAAAGAAACAGTCCACAACCCCACCCAGTTCTGTTTCTCATTTGTACTTTTCTTGTTCAATATCTAATTTCCCTGTAGTTGGCCTGTTTCCTTTTTATTTATTTATCTGAGATAGGCTCTTTCAAAGAGTACTGGTTGGCCTGGAGCTGGAATTCTCCCTCCTTCTGAACCCCAAGATCTGGGATTATTTGAGGTAGTCTCACTGCATTTCATAGCTCATTCTCTTTTTGTTTTACCTTTATCTGGAAATGATTTTCCCCTTTATCTTTACTCTTCTACTCTTCTATTCACTTTATCCTCTTTATGTTATCTAATCCTTTAATGGCAATTGTGAGACTTATTTTGCTTGTTTTCACTGTATTTTAATCCTTAGTATCTAATAGTTTAGTACACAATGTATTAACCCAGTGTCTTTACTCAGTCAAAAACATTTTATTTGAAGGCTATGTATATAACAGTTTCTTCTAGGATTGAAACATTCTATCCTGCAGGGAAGCTACTTAAATCAGGAAGGTAAACAACTCAAAATAGGCTCAGGAAGTCCCGGAAACTGACCAGATTCACTAGGCCCCTCCCTGGCAGAGTAAGCAATAAAAGCTGCTGAGAGTCACTCTCAGACAAGCCAAGCTGCAAAGAAGATTCTGAGACCAGCCAACCTGCCTAGAAGACATTTAGAGCAACTGAGTCACTTGAAAGGGACACTCTCCAACCTGTTGAGTTGCCTGCAGGCTGTGCAGTGTGCCCAGGTTCCCAGCTTTGTGAGCTGTCACCTATGCTAGGGTGGGCCTTGACAACTGTCTTTGAGTCATGTCTGCTCCTGTGTGTGACCCTTCACCCATATGCCTGTGGGTAATCCCAATAAAATTCATTGGTTCACTAATTGGACTTTGGCGGTATCTGTACTTTGGCCTGTCATGGGCTCCCTCCCTATCTCAGGGGAGTAGACGTGTGTGGTGCATCTTCCCAGGAACAGTTTTGTCACACAACAGAGCAGTTACTTCTAACTGATTATTACCACATTTTCACAGATGGCTTACCCAATCTTTGTGCTTGCTTCTTCCTCCATTAGTATTCCGTGTTTAAAGTGGTGCTAGAAATGATGTTTGATGCCTTAAACATGTGGGCTGAGGGAAGACATACACCTCAATGCAAGTCCCACCTGAATATTGAAAAATTTAACCAAAATGATACAGGTGGTAAAAGAAAAAAAAAGGAAAGAAGGAAGGAAGGAAGGAAGGAAGGAAGGAAGGAAGGAAGGAAGAATGAAAGAAAGAAAGAAAGGAAGCCCAACAAATGACTTAATCCTAGATTCGCAAGCCACAACACAGAAACACAGGCAGGTGAGAAACCAAGAATGTTTTTTTCTAAAAATTATTAATTCAACAGTAATGTATTCCAATAAGGGAAATGATGTAAAATCACAAACAAGGAATTCCAAATAACAAGTGTAGTGTTGAACAGAATAAAAGAGAACATAATTTCCTGAATAAATGGATAGGATACAAATAGCTGAGTGAAATACAGGGAACAATACAGAATATGAATCCAGTGGATTCAATAAAGAAGTAGAAATACTGAAAAAAATTAAGTTGAAATTTTGAAAATAAAAACTCAACAAGTCACTTTAAAAAAAATTAACAGGAAGCCACCAATAGAAAGAATCAAGTGGAAAACAAAATATGAGAACATGAAGGCAAAAATAGATGAATTAGAACATTAGATAATTGCAAGGGTAAAATAATAAAATATGAACAAAACATGCAAGGAGTATGGATCAGAAGTAAAAGATCAAATTTACACAACATGGGCATAGAAGAAGATAAAGGCATAGAAAATGTGTTCAATAAAATCATAGAAAATTTCTTCAATCTAGGGAAAGAGATGGCCATCCAGATACAAGACGTTTAGTTCATTATGTGCATGTGCGTGTGCGTGTGCGTGCGTGTGTGTGTGTGTGTGTGTATGTGCAAGGATACACATGTGCAGGTGCATGTGTGGAGGTCAAAGGGGGCCAGGTATAACAAGAAATCCATGGGAGTCTGCTTAAAGAGTAAAAGGAATTTGCTAGGAAAGAAAACTCACTAAACAGAACAGGAGAATCTTCGCGGGGTCCTGGAAGGCTGAGGTACTGTCCCACGCTGCTCTACCTGAGTCAGACAGCACCATCGAAGCCCACGAGGGAGAGAAGAGAGGGGTCTACATGCCTCTCCAATCTCAAGGGTAGCCCTGAGACTGTGCCCCAGGGGCTGATACTTCAAGGTCATAGGGTGGAACAGATGTCCACTATACACAGTTTTGGAGCATTGGTTCTCACCTCCCACCTTGTTTCAAGGTAGGGTCTCTCTTGTACCTGACACTACCATGCATACTCCAGGTTGACTGGCCTATGATCTTCTGGTTCAGTTACTTGTCTTTGTCTCCCATCTCACCATAGAAGTGTTGGGATTTCAGATGCAAGCTATCATATCTAGTTTTTTGTTTGTTTATTTGAAGTTCCAGGGATCCAAACTCAGATTGTCAAGCTTGCAAGATAGATGCTATTTTACCAACTGAGTCATCTCCCTAGCGCCATTTAGAAACCAAATAGACAAGATCAGGAAAGAACCCTTCCCCATCATATTTTAGCTAAAACAAAAAGCATAAGGAACCAAGAAAACTTGTTGGAATCTGCAGGAAAGAAGTACTATGAAGACAAACCCACTAGAGTTAGAGTAGTTCTCTAGTGAAACTCAAAATCACAGGATGGCATGGAATTTTGTATTTTAAGATCTGAATGACAATAATCACCAACTGTTGTATTGAGTGCAGGTTCACAAGGGTCTGTGGAAAGAAGACACAGAGGCACTCTAGGATGACATTTTAGCCTTTCCAGCTGCAGGGGTCAGCCTCTGATGAACAGACTCACCACAGCTTGGCAAAGGGTTTCAATTTCCATGTACCAAAACCTCTTACCTAAGCTCCCCAAAGAGACAATGCCAATACAAATTCCCAAAATCACAGGACACCTCAGTTTGCTGAGTCCTCCTGTAACCAGGTTTTTCATAGGCTTTGAACCCTTAGGAAACTTTCAGATAGGATTTCCATACTTCAAACAGAAGGTACTGGACACAAGAGGTAGCAGTCCCAAAAGACAGATCAAAGCTAGATGCTAACACTCCAGAATCAAACCAGCTACATAACTCTGCAAGAACTCTTGCCATAACCAGCCATGACTATTTTACCCAGCATTGTTGTCCTTCCTAGTTAAAGAAGAAAAGCTTTCCATGAAACATTAGGTGACTGTCCAGGCTGCCAGCTGTCTCGGTCTACTCTTTAAAGAGTCTGGTAACATCCCCTTGTAGTGTTACCAAACTCTTTAAATCCAAGTTAGTATTGGCCTGGCTCTAGAAATGGATAGAGAAAATGAAAAGCAGGCCAACTTCTGTGATGAACATGGAGGCAAAAGTTCTCAGTAAAATACAAACTGAGATCAACAATGCATTAAAGGTCTCATTCATCATGACTAACAAGGCATCATTCCAGGGATGCACAGATGACTCAACATTCTCAAGTCAAGAAGTGTAATACAGCACATAAATAGACTCAAGGTCAGAAATCACATGATCATCTCAATAGACACAAAAAAGCCTGTGATAAAGTCCAAATTCCCTTTGTGATAAAAGTTTCTAAAGACATAAATACAAAGACCATACCTCAACACAATAGAGGATATATGACAACAATATCCAACATTATACCAAATGGGGGGAAAATGAAGAGCATTTGTTTCCTCTAAAGTCTGGAATGAGAAAAGGATTTTTTTTATTCAATATGGTGTTTGAGGCTTTAGCTAAAGCAGTGAAACAACAATAAACAAAAGGAATATAAATAGAAATGGAAGAAGTCAGATTCTCCCCATTTACAGATGGCATGAGCCTATACTTAAAAGACCCAAAAGAAAATTCACAAAGAGGTTGAAGAGATATCTCAGTGGTTAAGAGAACTTGCTAAAAGCCAACAGCCAACATCGAATTAAATGGAGAGAAATTCAAAATGATTCCACTAAAATCAGGAACAAGACAAGGCTGTCCACTCTCTCCATATCTATTCAATATAGTACTTGAAGTCCTAGATAGAGACATTAGACAACACAAGGAGATCAAGGGGATACAAATTGGAAAGGAAGAAGCCAAACTTTCACTATATGAAGATTATATGATTGTATATATAAGTGACCTCAAATTCTACCAGGGAACTCCTACAGCTGATGAACACCTTCAGTATTATGTCAGGAAACAAGATTAACTAAAAAAAAAATCAGTAGGCCTCCTATATATAATTGATAAATGGGATGAGAAAGAAATCAGAGAAACAATACTCATTATAATAGCCACAAATAATATAAAATATCTTGGTGGTAACTCTAACCAAATAGGTGAAAGATCTGTATGACAAGAACTTTAAGTCTTTGAAGAAAGAAATTGAAGAAGACATCAGAAAATGGAATGATCTCCCATGTTTATGGGTAGGTAGGATTAACACAGTAAAAATGTCAATTTTACCAAAAGCAATCTACAGATTCAATGCAATCCCCATCACAATCCCAACACAATTCTTCACAGACCTCAAAAGAACAATACTCAACTTCATATGGAAAAAAAAACAACCAAGGATACAAAACAATCGTGTGCAATAAAGGAACTTCCAAAGAAAGCTCTACTGTAGAGTTATAGTAAAAACAGCTTGGCATTGGCACAAAAACAGACACATGGATCAATCAAATTGAACTGAAGACCCTGACATTAATCTGCACACCTATGAACACCTGATTTTTGACAAAGAAGCCAAAAGAATACAATGGAAAAATGTGATATTTTGTGGTACTCTAATAAAACTTACCTGAAGATCAGAGGACAGAGCTAGCCACAGATTTAGCCACAGAAGTCAGGCAGTGGTGGTACACACCTTTAATCCTAGCACTCAGGAGGCAGAGGCAGAGATCCATCTGGATCTCTGTGAGTTCAAGGTCACCCTAGACTACATGAGATTAATCCAGTCTAAAAGAAACAGAGCCAGGCAGTGGTAGCACACACCTTTAATCCCAGAACTTGAGATCTCATGTCTTTGCTACCAGTATTTGAGAAGCACACACACCTTTAACCCCAGCACTAGGAAGGTTGAGATAGGAAGTAAAATGACTGGGTGGAGAAAGGCATGTAAGGCTTGAAGAGACAGGAACTCACGTGAGCTTTTCAGCTGAGGACTATGAGGCATTCAGTTTAAGGATTTGTGAAGACAGGATCTTCTCTTTTCAGCTGAGGAGTTGGTGAGATGATAAGTGGGTGTGGCTTGTTTCCTCTGATCTTTCAGCATTTACCCCAATATCTGGCTCCAGGCTTTTACTATAAGACTAGTTAGGATTCGTACAACAGAGAAAAGAAAGCATCAACAACAAATGGATGTCGACATGTAGAAGAATGCCATGCACAAAGTTCAAGACCAAGTGGATCAAAGATCTCAACATAAATCCAGTTACACTGAACCTGATAGAAAAGAAAGTGGGAAGTAGCCTTGAACTCACTGGCACAGGAGACCACTTCCTAAATATAACACCAGTAGCACAGACACTGAGAACAATAACTAATAAATAGGACCTCCTGAAACTGAAAAGCTTCTGTAAGGCAAAGGACACTGTCAATAAGAAAAAATGACAGCCTACAGAATGGGAAAAGATCTTCACCAACCCCACATCTGATAGAGGGCTGATCTCCAAAATACGTAAAGAACTCAAGAAACTAGACATCAAAATACCAAATAATCCAATTTAAAAATGGGGTACATATCTAAACAGAGAATTCTCAACAGAAAAATCTCAGATGGCCAAAAGACATTTAAAGAATTGTTCAACATCCTTAGTCATCAGGAAACTGCACATCAAAATGACTCTGAGATACCATCTTAGACTTGTCAGAATGGCTAAGATCAAAAACACTGAAGACAGCTTAATTGGAGAGGATGTAGAGCTCTCCTCCACTGCTGGTAGAAATGTAAACTTGTACAGCCACTTTGGAAATCAATATGACAGTTTCTCAGAAAAATGGGTATCAATCTACCTCAAGACCTAGCTATACCAATCTTGGGCATATACTCAAAGGATGCTCAATCATACCACAAGGGCACTTGCTCAATTACGTTCATCGCAGCATTATTCATAATAGCTAGAACCTGAAATGCTCCTCAACTGAAGAATGGATAAGGAATATATGGTACAGTAACACGATGGAGTATTACTCATCTGTAAAAAACAATAACAACAAATGGATGGAACTAGAAAAAAATCATTCTGGGTGAGCTAACCCAGACACAGAAAGACAAACATGATATGTACTCACTCATAAGTGAATATTAGAAGTAAAGTACAGGATAACCAACCTACAATCCACAGCCCGAGACAAGCTAGATTACAAAGGAAGCTCAAAGAGGAATGAATGGATTTCCCTGGGAAGGAGAAATAGAAGAGATCTCCTGGGTAAACTGGGGGTAGGGGTGGGAGGGATCGGGGGACAGGAACTTGAGGGAACAGGTTGGATGTGGGATAGAAGGGGAGAGTAACTAAATGGGGGGGGGGTGCATTTCCAGGTTAGGGAGAAATCTGGTGCCAGGGAAATTCCCAGGAATCTACCAGGATGACCCCAGCTAGTACTCCTAGCTATAGCACAAATTCTAATTGGCCTTAATAAAAACCTGGAGTCAGATATCAGGGTAAATGCAGAAAGATCAGAGAAGTAAAGGAGCAGCCACTAGAGAGACTTCTCACCTCTATGAAATCCTCAGACAAAAAGGGGCTGAGCTCCTGTCTCCTCCCACCTTATGTATCTGTCTCCACCACTCTGGTGCTGGAACTAAAGGCATGAGCATCCACTGCCTGGCTCTATTTCCCTTTTAGACTGGATCAATCTCCTGCAGCCTAGGGTAGCCTTGAACTCCTGATCTTCCTGCTTCCTCCTCCCAAGTGCTGGGATTAAAGGTGTGTGCCACCACTGCCTGGTCTCTATGGTTAACTAGTGGCTAGCTCCACACTCTAATCTCCAGGCAAGCTTTTATTTTTTAGAGCACAAAATATCACCACACCTAACTAGCCATCTACTGTAATCAGATTGGTGACTACCCTAGTCATCAGAGAGCCTTTTTTATCCAGTAATTGATGGAAATAGATGCAGAGATCCACAGCCAAGCACTGGGCCAAGCTCCAGGAGTCCTCCTGAAGAAAGGGAGGAGGAATTGTACAAGCCAGAGGGGTAAAGGTCATGATGAGGAAACCCACAGAAACAGCTGACCTGAGCTTTTGTGGGAGCACATGGACTCTGGACCAACAGTTAGGGAGTCTGCATGGGACCGACCTAGGCCTTCTGCATGTGTGTGACAGTTGTGTAGCTTGGTCTGTTTGTAAGGTTCCTAGCAGTGAGATCAGGACCTGTCCCTGGCACTTAGCTGGCTTTGGGGAACCTGTTCCCCATGCTAGATTACCTAGCCCAGCCTTGATGCAGGGGGAGGAGCTCGGTCCTGCCTCAACTTGATGTGCCATGCTTTGTTCAAGCCCGTGGGAGGCCTGCCCCTTTCTGCATGGAGATAGGAGGAGGAGTGGATGGGGAAGGGGGTAGATGGGAATGGGGGGATGGAAGGGAGGAGAAGAGGGAGGGGAAACTGTAGTCGGTATGTAAAATAAATTTTAAAAGTGTCAATTAAATAAATTTTTAAAAAAGAGTACTTGCTGCTCTTACAGAGGACCTGGGTTTGATTCCCAGCACTCACATGGCAGCTCACAACAGTCTAACTCAGTCCCAGTTTATCGAATGCCCTCATCTGGCCTCCACGGGCACCAAGCACACAAGTGGTACACAGACATGCAGGCAAAACGTCCATCCACATATAAGTAAATGAAAAGTTTTTAGAGAAAAATTTTAGGTACTGTAAAACCCCAGTAATAAAGCTTGCTAGGCACTGGTACAGACACACCAACCAATGAAAGAGAATAAAGCACCCGGAATGAGACTCATACAGCCAAAGGCATGTACACCAAAGATAATACGTATGCCAAAGCACACCCTGAAGAAAGGATAGCCTATTCAACAAGTGGTTGGGAATATTGGATGTGTGAGTATAGAGGAATTAAACTAGATCCTTATCTTCCACTCCACAAAGGTTAATTCAAAGTGGATCAAAGCCCTTTAATGTTAGATCTGAAATTAGTACAGGAAAGTATGAATTAAGGTATAGCTATAGGTAGAGACTTTCTGAAAAAGACTCAAATGATTCAGGAAACAAGCCCAAGAGTTGACCAGCCAGGCTGCATGAAATTAAAAGGCTTCTTCACAGGAAAAGAAACAACTGAATGAAGTGACACGTTACAGAACAGGGTAAAATCATTCACAGGTATATACCTGCCATAGAATAATACCTGTAATATACAAAGAACTCCCCACACGAAGTAATAAAATGAACAAGACAATCTCAAAATAGGCCAATTAAATGAACAGAGAGTTTCGTCAAAAGATGAAATGCAATGAACATATGTAAAAATGGCCAACATTCTTATCCACCAGCTAAGTGCAAGTCAAAGCTACACTAGGATTCCATCTTACCCCAGCCAGAATGGCCAGCATTAAAAACAAACCACAATAAACGCAACTGATGACTCAGGAGCAAAGGAACCCTTACACGCTGCTGGCAGGGATGTAAACTGGTCCCAACTGCTATGAAATAATCATGGAGGTTCTTCATGAAACTACAAACAGAACTCCCACACGACACGGTTACACCAGCAATATAGAAAAAAAAATCGACAGATAAAAACCAGGTGTATTTTTTAGACAAACAACGAACAATATAAAAAGTAAATTATGCCAGTAATTCCATTTACAACAACACTAAAAAGATGCTTTTGTCTGCTAGCTGTCTTTCAGCAGGTGGATAAAGGAGTAGCAATTGGAGAAGGGTACCAGAAATGTCAGCACTCCTAAGAGATGAAAGCTTTTAGCATGGCTTCTTTAGTTTACATTTATATTATCTCTGTTTAGACTATAGTTGACTCCATAGACTACAAAATTATGCAAAAAATCCATGTGATTCACAATTATATCTTTCCAGACTGATTTTATTTGGCAATTTGGCTAAATCTCATTACACAGGATATTATTGTGTACACTAATAAGCCCAACATGTAGACCAGCGTTTTTCAATAACATCACACTGAGATGCTGGGAAGCCGGAGTGAACATCCCAAGGCAATGTGTAGTTAGGCTTCTGGATGTAATATAGACGCTACCCGTCAGGTATGAAACTGAGCCAGAAGGAGACAAGGAAGCAAAAAGAAGATGCTTTTGTTGTCCTACAAACAAGGCTGAAGTTCTCTTCACTTGCCTCCTTTATCCTGGTTCATCCTCAGTCCAAACACTGAAAGGAATTGATGCTATTAGACTAGCTCCTTCCATCATCTTTCCATCCATATCCCAGAGAGAGAGAGAGAGAGAGAGAGAGAGAGAGAGAGAGAGAGAGAGAGAGAGAGAGAGAGAAAGAGATTAATATTCTAAAACGTGAGATTTACATAGTATTTTACTATAATGTTGTATACCTGCTACTACTAGAGTGGCATTATATCTTTGGCTATTATTTTGTACTATGGATATATTATAGTTTTTAATAGTGATTTCCCTCTTTAAAGACATAACCTAAAATTTGTCTTAGGTTTTCCAGTGATAAGAATAATCTTGCAAATAAGTCTCCTGTAGACATATTCGAGTGAATTTTCTTGAGCTAATATAAAATGGAATGAGTGGTTTACAGAGTATGCATATTTAAATTTTCATAGATGATAATCATGTCTTTCACTCTGTAGCCCAGAATAACCTAGGATTCATTATGTCCCTTATCTGGTCTGAACTCACTATCTTCCTGTCTCTACTCCCAAGTGTTGGGACTACAGGTGCTGGACAGTCATACTGCTGACAGTGTCTTCTAAAGATCCGTTAAAGTCTGTGCAGTTTGTGATTCCACTTCACAATGAGATTTTAAGATAGCTCTGTTTGTCACAGAATGAAAAGAGAATGTGATTGGCAGTCAGAGACCCCTTTTGGATTGCTGAACCTACCTTTCATTAGCTTGAAAGATGCTAAATGCTTTGAAGGCTTGGCGTCTTAGTTATGTTTGCCTCATAAAGTTTTCAAAAAATATCATTAAAATATGTACAAGTCCTGGTCACACAGGATCACAAAGAAATGTTTACTCCTGTCTAGTCTTGTAGTGTGACTTACACAACCTTCTGAATGCACCATTTATTACTAGTTCTGTGCCAACAGGTGTTTTTCTGGGCAATGTAGTAGTAAGATGTGTAAAAGACATGGTCTCAGCTCCAAATATTTTTAGTCCAGTAAGAAAGATGATGTTTGAATCCATTCTTCTGTTGCCAAAACAGAATACCTGAAACTGGGGAGCTTATAATAGAAAGAAGTTTGTTGAGTTCAAAGTCCTGGAGATTGGGTAGCTGAACCTGGTGGGGCCTCATCATGCATCACAACCTGGCAGGAAAGCAGAAGGCAAGTAAATACGTGAAAGACAGAGTACAAGGGGAGTATTTCCTTTGTGAATCTTTTGGAATCGACAGAGAGCTAAGGATAGTTCATAAGCAAAAATTAAGCAGTTCATGACCACTAGATTAGCAGTACAGAAGGTACTAAAGGAATTACATCCAGGGCAGCTAGAGGAGAGGGGAGCAAATCCGAAGGGCACGAGAATGGAGAGATTTCCTGAGAGGCAGGGTTAAGCAAAGAGGACTGGGAAGGAGTCAGTCATAACCAGCACAGTAATCCATCAGACCCCTGATAATAATAGGGAAGAAAGTAAAGAACACGGTAATCCACCAACCAGAAAACAAAGTTGTAAGAATGAATAAATATCTATCAGTAATAACCTTAAATGTAAGTGGCTCCAACTCATCAATAAAAACAGACAGACAGACTAAAGACATTTAAAAAAAATAGATCCAACCTTTTGTCATCTCTAAGAAGCATACTGTACTGGTAAAGACCATAGACTCTCAAGTCAAAGGATGCAAAACAATCTACCCACAAAACGGAACCTTAAAACAAGCTGTCATAGATATTCTGATATTTGATAAAGTAACCTTTAAATCAAAATTATTCTTAAGCAATAAAGAAGGCCATGACATATTAATAAATGTAAAAAAATACATTACAAAAGAAGATACAACAGCAGTAAATGTGTATTGCCAAGCATTTGAGCTCCCACTTTCATAAAACAGATACTGGTGAACAGATCAAATATGTCCAATGAAATAATAGTAGGTTATTTTAATACTCCAGCCTCATCCCTAGGTAGGTTATACAAACTAAAAGAAATGTCAGAGTTAACTACACCATGGATCAAATGGAAGTAATGGATATCTGCAGAATATTCCAACTAACAGAAACAGAACATATATTTTTGTTTAACAACCTATGAAATCTTTTCTAAAAATAGACTACACTTTAGATTACAAGTGAAGTCTTGCAAATACAAAAAAAAAAACAAAATGGTCTCTGGTAGCATCAAGTCATACTACAATAAAACTAGACATCAATAGCCCAAAATAGCTATAGAGACCACACAAATACAAGAAGACTGAATGATAGTCTCTTAAGTGACCAGTGTCTCATTGAAGAAATCAAAAAGGAAATTCAGATAGTCCTAGATTCAGATGAAAATTAAAGTACAAGTTACCAATACTTTGGGGGTATATCTATGAGAGTTCTAAGAAGAAAGTTTATAGTTATGAATAGTTATAAAAAAAATTAGAAAGATCTAAAATCAAGAGCCCAGAAGAGCACATCAAGGTCCTAGGGAAACGAGAGCAATCCACATTGAGAAGCAGTCATGACAACAACTAATACGAGGGCAAAAATTAATGACATGGAGACAGAAAGAATTATGTATAGGCAAGGAGTCGGTTCTTTGCCTTTATTTCAAAAATAAATATGAATGACAAGCCTTTAGGCCAACTACCCAAAAGAAAGAGAAAGAAGATCCAAATCAATAAAACTAGAGATAAAAGGGGAGGTTACTACAGGTCTGGACAAAATTCAGACAGTCATTAGGGAAGACTTTGAAAACTTAGATTGCCCCAAACCAGAAAGTCCAGAGGAAATGAATGAATTTCTTAGATGCATACGTCCTACTGAAATTAAACCCAGAAGATATAAACAAACAACTTCAACAAGAGTCATAACAATTATGAGATTAAAGCAGTAATAAGAAGCAAAGAAAAGTCCATGTGCAGATGGATTTACTGCCAAATTCAACCAAACCTTTGAAGAAAAAGTAGCACCAATGCTTCTGAAATTGCTCCATTAAATTGAAATAAATGACATTCTACCAAAGTCACTGTACAATGCCAGTATTACCCTGATACCAAAATCAATTAATAATGCAACTAAGAAAAAAGAAAAAGCTATATACCAATTTCCCTGATAAACATAGAGGTAGTAATGCTCATAAAATTCATGTAAATCAAAGTCAAAAACACATACCCTGTGACCATTCCATGGTTGTAATGGTAGTTCAACATTCACAAATCAATAAATGTAATATAGCACTAAGACTCAAGGACAGAAGTCATGTGATCATTTTAATTAGTGCAAAAATACCTTTAACAAAAATCTAACATTCCTTCATGATAAAAGTCATGAAGAGGCTGAGGAGAGAGGGAGCATACACCACATTAAAAAACAAAACAAAACAAATCTGCAGCCAACATCACGCTAAATAGGGGAAGATGTGAAATGTCACCTTTAAGATCAGGAAAAAGACATGGGTTTCCACTCTCTCCACTTCCATTCAATTTTTTTTTTTTTTTTTGGTTTTTCGAGACAGGGTTTCTCTGTGTAGCTTTGCGCCTTTCCTGGAACTCACTTGGTAGCCCAGGCTGGCCTCGAACTCACAGAGATCCACCTGCCTCTGCCTCCCAAGTGCTGGGATTAAAGGTGTGTGCCACCACCGCCCTGCTTAGTGCTTGAAGTCTTAACTAGATCAACAATACAAGAAAATAAAAGAATACAAATAGGAGATGAAGGTGTCAAACTATCCCTATTTACGGATATGATTCTATACATAAGTGACTCAAAAGACACTACCGAAAACCTTAGAGCTAATAAATATTCCCACCAGCTGTGAAAAAGGGTTCCTTGATCCGCACGTCCTCACCAGCCTTTGTTGTCATTTGATTTCTTGATGACAGTCATTCTGAATGGGATGAGATGAAATCTTGAAGCAGTTTTAATTTGCATTTACCTGATGACTAAAGACATTGAACAGTTTATCAAGTGTGTATTGGTCATTCATATTTCTTTCTTTGAGAACTGTGTGTGAGTGTGTGTGTGTGTGTGTGTGTGTGTGTGTGTGTGTGTGTAAGTCACAAAACTAGAAAAGTGATCACAAGCTGGAGGGAACAGATCTCAAGGGAGGTGGAAAATAGGATAATGGGGGTCATGTGATAGGAAAGCAGAAAGGAGGAGAGAGTGGGGTAAGAAAGGGAAATGGCTAGAGTAGAAAAGGAGAGATGCATGAAGAAGGGCACAAATGAAAAGAAAGTATAATTACATATAGGATGAGGATGCCATGATGAAACCAGTACTTTCTATGCTAACTAAAACAAAAAACGAAGACTAGATCAGGCTCAAAAGCACAATGCAGGCAATGGTGATGTCACACCCAGGACCTACCTCTCTCAACCTGGGAATGTCATAGAGGTGTCACTGGGTTTCAAAATGACGAGACTGAGTTTACCAGGCAAGGAAAAAGAGTGGGTGAGCAAGACAGAAGGGTGTGCTGTGTTTCAGTGCTCACAAGTGCTGTGGATATCGCTCTGTATGCTGTGAATGTGTTGCTCTGATTTGGTTGATAAATAAAACACTGATTGGCCAGTAGCCAGGCAGGAAGTATAGTATAGGCGGGACAAGCAGAGAGGAGAATTCTGGGAACAGGAAGGCTGAGTCAGGAGTCGCCAGCCAGACACAGAAGAAGCAAGATATAAAAGTACCAGTAAGCCATAAGCCATGTGGCAACTTACAGATTAATAGAAATGGGTTAATTTAAGATATAAGAACTAGATAGCAAGATGCCTGCTATGGCAATACAGTTTATAAGTAATATAAGTCTCTGTGTGTTTACTTGGGTCTGAGTGGCTGCAGGAGCTGGGTGGACACAGGAAAACTCCAGCTACACACAAGTACATCTCTTTCCCTTTCAGATGCCAGGCAGAGCAGTTTCACAGCCTCTTGTTTGGCTGGCATCTGTATTCAATGTTTAGAGTACTGGGCCCAGCAAAGAAGCCAAGAATGACCAGTGCCTACTTGCAGTGGAAATCAGAGTACCATAAATGAACTAGGTATATAAGTCTATCCACCAAGAATGTTTAGTACCTACTTTTTTTTCCTATGTTACATTTGGGGGGTGGGGCTATGTAAATTACAATGACAGTGTCTGGTAGACAATGAATTCCACTTGTTGCTCTTGCTCATAGGAGAATTTCCTCTCTGGAGTCATATCCTTCGACATCATTTCTAAAAGTTGTGTTCAGGTGCTGGATGGGTGGTTGTTATTAGCTATAATAAATATTAATTCTTCTATCCAATAGATTAAATGACCTTATAAACAGAAAGGTCCACCTTTCATTTTCCATTTAACTAGAGAAGATTCCAACTGGGTCTGGTGACTAGTAATACTAACTACTTAGGAAACCAGAGCAGAAAGATTTCAAATTCTAAAACCTGCCTAGATTCCAGAGTGAGTTCAAGGCCATGTTGGGCAACTCAGTGAGACTCTATCTCCAAATAAAGAGAAGCTCAGTGGCAACACCTCATCACATGTGCGAGGCACTAGTTCAATCCCAGCACTGAAGAAAAGAAAATTCCAGGGCATGAGGCACTTTGTCATAAGAAGTGGATGTTCCCAAATATAGTTCTTATGTCCTTTGTGTTCCTTTGTAAATCACAGGCATCTACAGCTGCTGCTGCTGGAACTGGCATGTTTATATACAGGCAGAGGGACAAAACCAAGGGAAAAATGAGCCAGTTGAACCAATAAAAAGAATACCAGAAGACAAAAAAATTTTTTTTTAATTTTTTAAAAAGGCACAATAACAATCAACTCCAGCTACACATTTTAAAAGCACTCCAGCCGGGCGGTGGTGGCGCACGCCTTTAATCTCAGCACTCGGGAGGCAGAGCCAGGCGGATCTCTGTGAGTTCGAGGCCAGCCTGGGCTACCAAGTGAGTTCCAGGACAGGCACCAACTCTACACAGAGAAACCCTGTCTCGAAAAACAAAACAAAAAAAAAAAAAAAAAAGACTGTAACCCTTACCTGTCGCCGGGCGGTGGTGGCGCACGCCTTTAATCCCAGCACTCGGGAGGCAGAGCCAGGCGGATCTCTGTGAGTTCGAGGCCAGCCTGGGCTACCAAGTGAGTTTCAGGAAAGGCGCAAAGCTACACAGAGAAACCCTGTCTCGAAAAACCAAAAAAAAAAAAAAAAAAAAAAAAGCACTCCAGTCCAGTTGGTGCTAAGTATGACTCAAGCTGTATATGAAAACAGGAGGAATGAGACCAAAGGGATGAACAAATACAAGACTGTTTTACATAATTCTCATTCTCATGCAAAGAGCTATTCAAAAGCTCGTGAAATGAGGCAATGATAGAAGTACCACAGTGTTCAGATGTCAGGCAAAGGGCATGAAGCTTTTCTAGATAAGCACTATGACAGCTGGGGAGCTAAGAGGATGTCATGGACCATATCCTACCATGCAAAGCACCAGGAGTGCTGTAGCTGGAAGTTTTCTTGTATCCTGCCCAGCCCTGAGGTCCCACAGCCATTTATAAAATAATCATTCAGAGGCTTATATTGATTACCAACTGTGGACCTATCGCAGGCTTTTTACTAGCTAGCTCTTTCATCTTAAATTAACCCATTTCTATTCACCACGTGTTCCATGGCTTTACCTGCATCCTATGACATGCTGCTCCTTGGATGGCAGTTTGGCGTCTCCCCTTACTCTCCTTTCTCCTCTCACTATCTCTCTTGGATTTTCCTGCCTGGCTCCATCCTGTCCTGCCATAGGCCAATGCAGCTTTATTTATTAGTCAATGGGAATAACACATATTCACAGCATACAGAAAGACATCCCACAGCTGTAGCTAGAGTTTTCCTGCCTGGCCCACAGTCAGGACAAATCTCTGTCACCCGCCAGTCCCACAGCTGCTCAGACCCAACCAAGTAAACACAGAGACTTATATTGCTTACAAACTGTATGACCACGGCAGGCTTCTTGCTAACTATTCTTATATCTTAAGTTAATTCATTTCTATAAATCTATACCTTGCCATGTGGCTTGTGGCTTACCGACATCTTCACATGCTGCTTGTCATGGCGGAAGCTGGCAGTGTCTCCCACTCAGCCTTCCACTTCCCAGAATTCTCCTCTCTCCTTGTCCCGCCTATACTTCCTGCCTGGCCACTGGCCAATCAGTGTTTTATTTATTAACATATTTGCCATACAGAACATCCCACAGCACACAGCACTTTCCCTTTTCTGTCTAATCAAAAAGGAAGGTTTTAACTTTAACACAGTAAAATTGTATATAGCAAAGCAGTTATCAAGCAAGAATTACAGTTACAGTATCTAGTCTATTTATACTTGGCAAAATTAGAAAATATTTTACCCTCTATCCTATTTTGTGCGTCTAAAGTTTTATATCTAATTTATCTTTTATCATGACTAAGGAAAACTATAATTATAACTATCTAGTCTTCAACTCCATCAAAGACCCCAAAAGGATATATTGCCTAAGTAAACAGGAAGTACATTGTAAGCAACTTCTAAAAGTCTAGAAAAACAGAGACAGCTGGCTGCCTGGACAGTCACCCAGAGTTCCTCTGCAACGTTGGGGCATCCATCTTCAGCCTATAGGACTCGAGTCTCTCAGTCGCTTCTTCCTGTGTCCTGCAGAATGTCTGACAGTCCCCTCTGTGAACCAGGAACCTGAAGGACCATCTTGCCTTGTTTTGGCAGAATTCAGTGGTCATTTTCCTATGGGTCCTACATGTCCAGTTTATACAGCAACCTGTCAAGCAGTCCAGGCAAGGACATATTTTTACCCACTGGCTGACTTTTGCCACAAAGAAGGCAAACGCCATAATTTTTGATGCCCATCATCCTCTTTGAAGTAATTGGTGTTGCCAGGAGCAGACATGTCTCACTGTCCAGAAAAGTCTAAGTTCTTAAAAGATTTTAATTGCCATATTCTGTAGATCTTTGAAGTGTTTGAAGATTACCTACCTAACTGAAATATATCTATGTATACCTAGAAAACCTAAGTAACATGACTATAAGTTTGATTATCATAGATGACTAACTATTAATCTGTATTTCTTAATGATACATTACAATTTTAAATGAGTTGCATAAACATAATACCTTAAACAAGAGTAAAAATATACATACAATAATACAAAATTAACTTTACATTTTTATCAATAAACTAAAATCCATAGCGATGTAAAACATTTCAAATAAGTTGTTGTTCTTTAAAAGTAGACTTAATAATCTACCCATTCATCCTATCAGAGAGTAAGAGGAGACACCAAACTGCCATCCAAGGAGCAGCATGTTATGGGACACAGACAAAGCCACAGAACATGTGGCAATACATAGATTTATAGAAATGGGTTAATTTAAGATGAAAGAGCTAGTTAGCAAAAAGCCTGCCATAGGCCATAAAGTTGGTAATTAATATAAGCCACTGAATGATTATTTTATAAATGGCTGTGGGACTTCAGGGCCGGGCGGGACACAGGAAAACTTCCAGCTACAGAATGAGGCTCAGACTCACATAAAGATGCATAATATTTAAGGATGTACTGACCGCATCACTGGAATGACTTTGAAAAGAGCAGTGAAGGGATCAACAGTAATTCACAAAATGGAGTTACAGACAGTTGTTAGCTGCCCTAGGCAGGCGCTGGGAACTGAACTTAGATCCTCTGTGAGAACAGCATGCGCTTTTAACCACTGAGCCATCTCTCCAGCTCCTGGTATAGCAGGCTTTCTTTTGGGCTATCAACCAGTTTCAAAATCATGACACAGAGACTGGTTTACTAGTTATGAATGCTAGGCTTTATCTTAGCTCTTATTTTAATCTGTTTCTCTTCATCTACATTTTGCTTTGGGACTTCTTAACCTTCCTTTCTTTCTGTGTATCTTACTTTCCTGCTGTTTCTATGGCTGGCTGTTAGCTGCCTGGCTTCTGGCCCCTGCTGTGTCCCTCTCTTTCTCCCTCATTCTCTTCTCATTCTCTCCTATTTATTCTCTCTGCCCACCAGCCTCACCTATCCCTCTTCTGCCTAGCTATTGGCTGTTCAGCTCTTTATTAGACCAATCAGGTGCCTTAGGCAAGCAAGGTGAGACAGCAACACATCTTTACATAATTAAACAAATGCATTATAAATAAATGTAAAACAACTTTACATCCTTAACAAAGGCAGCAGAACCAATTTTAACACACCTTCACATAGTTAAAGCAATACTCAACAACATAAACAAATGTAACACATCTTTGCCTAGTTAAACAAGTATTCCACAACACCCCAGAATCAGATTTTTAAAAACATCCTTCCCTTGTAAATTCTAATGTTTTGCAAACTTTGATAAACACTGATGGACACCTGTAGGTACTAGAATTGGAAAAAAAGATGTGAGGAGGCAAGATAATTAGGGCTGCCACACAGGACAGCTCCAGAGCTCCAGTCAGAAGGTGGTCTGTGAGACTGGAAACCACAGTGTGCAAGCCTGTGAAGGAATCTGCCACTCTCTCCATCTCCTCCATGAATTGTTATTCAAGCCCTGAATGTTGCCTCATGCTCTTTCATTATGGTTGTGTATCTCTAAACCATCCGAGTCTACAGACCTCCTAGAGAAGAACGTAACAGATCATGCTCTTCTTGAAACACATGACAGAAAGCACTTGCTACTGACCAGTCTGTGAATATGTCAAGTGGCCAGCCCGGGTCACCATGATAAAGGGGACATGTGGCCCTGGCCATGGAGGACACAGAGCTCTGAATATGCTGTGTCCCATAGGAAGTGTGATTCGGAAGACAATAGGCGACTCCTCAAACACTGTGCTTGGTGGAAGCCAGCAAATACTGTTAGCAAGGGTGAGCAAAGAATTAACTGTCTAAAATCAGAACCCCTCTGAGAACAAGAGGGGTACAGCCATAGCCAATGACCCTGAGACAGGGGTTGTGTATACACAGGAACAGAGCAGACCAAGTGGTACACAGGGCCGCCTGGTTTAGACTGACACTTAAGAAAAGAGAAGAGAAAGGGGCCGAGATAAAATTTCAAAACCTGATATCCTGGTTTGTTTTTATTGCTATGATGAACACCATGACCAAAAGCAGCTTGAAGAGGAAGCGGTTTTGTTTCTTCTCACAGCTTAGTCTACTATAAAGAGAAGTGAGTGCAGAAACTCAAGCAGGGCAAGAACCTGGAAGCAAGAGCTGAAGCAGAGACCCTGGAGGAATGTGGCTTATTGGCTTGCTCCTCAGAACTTACTCAGCCTGTAAGTTTCTTAAACTTTCCAGGACCACAGAGTAAGCGCACCAATCCCACATCAATCGTTAATGAAGGAAATGCCCTAAAAAAAAATTCCTGTGGGCAATGTGATGGAGGCATTTTCTCAACTGAGGTTCCTCTTCCCAGATAACTCTAGCTTGTTTCAAGTTGACAAAATAAACAAACAAAACAAACAAACAAAACCCCACCACCTCACCAGGACGGCTGATCATATAGAAGGTAACTATTATCTATTACAGATAAAATTGTAGCAAAGAAAGGGTTACACAGAAGTGTGCTCAGGTATCTCGGGGATAGGCTGGAGGTTCTTAAAGATCCTGGCAGAAAGACAAATTACTTACCTAACATGGGTGGCTTAGTTTCCTAGGACTTGATGAGTAAAATACTAAAGACTCTAGACGTTGACAATCAAAGTATCTCTGAGGTCACCTAGGGTCAAAGAGAGAGTGCTTCCTTCCCTCCTGCAGCTTCTGACAGCTCAAGACATTCCTTTGCTTGCATCTGCCTAACTCCCAGACCTACCCCCATCTTCGCAGGTGTCTTTTCCCAAGTCAGTTTACAGCTGTGGAATCCTGGGAGACCAATCTTTTGTGGAGCCACTGTTGAACCCACTATAGCAGCTAAGTACTCAGAACGAGCTTCATTTAGAGCAGCGAAGCCCAAAGGAGAGGAAATACACACAAATCCTTACAGGTACTGCATAAGACTGTGATGAATAGCAGAAACCCATCTAAAGTTGACCTCAACAGTCCAGCAAGTGGGCTCATGAGAAGTCAAGATTCAGGAAGCCCTACACCAAGTTGTTTCGTGCTTAATGCTGTTTCGTGCATAGTCCCACAATGGCAGCCTGCAACATTGTTGCTCTCAGACTGAAGGAAAGGGCGGCCTCTGTGTCTAAATAGGCTAAGGGAACAGGATATGACAACTGTCTTAAATGAATTGAGACTCATCCTTGTCGCTAAGATGGGACCAGTCCAATCTAGATCACATGCCTGATACTCAAAAGATACTGCTAAGAGGAAATGTGGCAAGAATGCCAAACATGCAGCCAGCATAGCAGAACCACTGCAGATACCATAAAGAATGAAGACGAGACACAGCTAAGAACCATGTTCATGTGTGCTATGCACTGTACACTAAATATGTTTGCAACCACTCTGAGAGGTACTATCATTAGTTCCATTTTGCAGAGCAGAAAATGAGTAAGAGATGGCACATAGCTTATCTGAAGACATATCTAGTGTCTTAGGGTTATGATTGCTATGGTAAAACACCATAACCAAAAGCAACTTGGGAAGGAAAGGGTTTGTTTTACTTATGCTTCCCTATCACTGTTCATCACCGAAGGAAGTCAGGACAAGAACTCAAACAGAAGTCTGGAGGCAGGAGCTGATGCAGAGACCATGGAGGGAAGCTGCTTACTGGCTTGCTCACCACGACTTCCTCAGCCTGCTTCTTATAGCACTCGGGACTACCAGCCCAGGGGTGACCCCACCCACAATGGGCTGGGCTCTCTTCCATCAATCACTAATTAAGAAAATACCCTAGAGACTTGCCAACTACCAAATCTTATGGAGACATTTTCACAATTAAGGCTCCCCGCTCTCTGATGACTCTAGCTTGTGTCAAGTTGACATAAAGCTAGCCAGCACACCTACTAAGTGGGAATATGGGATTTAATGTCCGATGTTTTGGTTTGTTCTGATTTAATACGCAGTCTGATTATGTAACCTAAGCTGTCCTTGAACCCAGCCTCCCAAGTGCTTCGATAACAGGCGTGGACTGTCTTATCCAGCTTAATCCTGCCATGTTTCTGGGGAAGTGTGTGTGTGTGTGTGTGTGTGTGTGTGTGTGTGTGTGTGTGTGTACAAGGTGAGTGCAGAGGAGTGAGAGGGGGTAGCATGGTTCATGGTAACAGCGGGTAGCTCAGTATGATTAAAGACAGTGGGAAGCTGAGCTCAAAGTGGCAGAGGCGGGCGGTTATGACTGGGTCAAAAAGAGCAAAGATACCTCAGTGGGGGCATGTGCTGGGACTCTAAAGGAATCCATGATGAGCCCCAGGTTTCTGACTGGAGTGACTCAGCCCATTAGCTGCCATTAGCTGAAACTGTGATAACAGCCTGCATTCATCAAATACCTATTTCACAACAAGCGCTTCACAAGGATTTGTTTATTTGTTTTGCAGTGACCTGATGATCATGCTACATACTAAACAGCCACAAAAATCCCAAAAGCACTTAAGAACACCCCTTTATTTAGCCAACGTTGGGAGGGATTGAAGGAGGTGGGGGTTGATGGGGGCACAGCTGAGGAGGCCTGGCTCTGTTCCACTTGTCTAGTGCCTTCCTTTTTGGACTAACGGATAAGGGAGGGATCTCCCTCCAGCTAACACTTAGTGCAAAGGTGTGTCTGATCTAAGGAAAAGATATTAGCTCTAGGATAGGGCAGTTGACCAATGGAGTTTAGAAAAGTTAGAGAGGGCATGAAGAGATAGATATTCTGTCATTGGTAGTGACAAAATAAATCAATACAAAGACTTTAGAGAGCAATTTGGCAATATTTAGTAAAGTTTTAAGTCTGTGCCCTATGACTCACCAATTCTACTCGATTTTGGAATGAGCAGAATACTATAAATGTCCACTCCATATAGAGAGGGATGTCATTATGAATCACTGAAGGAATAATGGGTCTTCAGCAAATGGCACTAGGGATAATGACAGCAGAGTCTGACTAGGTACTAGCATGAAATACAGATTGCAGGTAGATCAATTCAATTTTAGGGAGACTGAGTCTAACATTATCTTTATGATAATCTCTTATGACCTTGGAAATGGATTTCTTACAAAGACTATAAGTTATGAAATCTTTGCATATTAAAATCCAAGGTGCTGCTCAACAGCAAAATCAAACATCACACATCAAACTACCTTCAACTGGCAACGGTGTCTATCCAGAACATATCTAGAAGAACTCTTAGAAACTGATAAAGTTCAGGTGAAACAGGGAGATGATATTGAGAAGCAAATCAAAAAAATGAAGACACTTTAATTATCATATGTGTGTAAAAATTTCCTCAAGCCCAGCAAGATGGGTCAATGGGTGAAGGCACCTGCCACCAACCCTGACTGCCTGAGTTCGATCCCTGGGACCCACATAGTGAAAGGAGAGAACCAAGTGCACTGATCTTTTGACTTCTGTGTGCATATTGTGGCCTGGGCATGCACACACAAACACGAAACATAAAATGATAAGTTATCAACTTCACTGATGACCAAGGAGAAACAAATTAAACCATAATGAGGTGTTAGTTCACCATGACCAGTTTGGCAACCACTGAAAGTCTGATGCTACCAAGTTGGCAAGAAAGCAGGTTGAGCAAGTCGTGGTGAACATGCCAGTAAGCAGCACCCCTCCATGGGATTCTTAAAGTCTTGTGAGGTCAAGAGCCGGTCAAGATGCAGACAAAAACCGTGCACCAATGCTGAAATCCCCAGGGAATGGACCCAGCATAGTTGAAGAGAAGCATCCTCTAGATGAGTGACAGCAGAGAGGCAATGAGTTTTTATTAGCTGAGAAAGAAAGGAAACTTTAGACGATTGAACAGGATGAGAGTGCAGAGTCTGTTCCAGAGAGCCTGACTCCAAGTGTGTAGTGAGTGCAGCTGCAGAGAGTGAGAACCATGGCTTCCAGCGGACACCCACATCAATATTTTCTGTTCTTACTAAATGAACAAAATTTACAGAATTATGAGTGTAGGAGGATTTATTTCTATATTAGAATAGTTTAATGGAATATCACTTCTATTTATGATTCCATATCTAGGTAGCCAATGTTTTAAAACATTGGGGATGACAGAAATTGACAGAAATCAACATTTAAACAGTAGACAGAGGCTTCTGGCAGTCAATTACAATAGAAGGAGAGAGAGAGTGACTGTAGCTCCCCCTCTTCTCATAGGAATCCTCAACTGTATCTCTAATTTACATCTTTGAAAAATAATGTGGGACAAGAGAATGAAAAGCTAACATGTAAGAAAGCTGGGTGATAGGGAACAGGCATTCATTGTGCTATTCTCTCTGGTTTCCAAGAAGCAGAAAGTCTATCGACCATATTCATTTGAGACCTCTGGAGACCCAGGACTTTATAGGAAGCATGTTAGTAACTAACTCTGAGCTCAGGGGGAGGAGCTCTTGGCAGAAGGCAGAGGCTGATTGCAGTTCAATGAGCTTGCTGCAGGGGTTTGTGCCTATAGACAACTCTAAATTGATACTCCAAGCATCATGTTGACGCCATAATACTGCATCCATATAGGTTTGGAAATGTGTGCATCCACACCTGTGGTGGTTTATAAGAGCAGGGACACACTTGAGCTATGGCACTACAGGAAAACAAATGGCCTGAGAACTTACTGTGACCAATACAAATCTGTGTGGACTGCCCCTCTCTTAGGAAGAATTCTAGCTGTTGCTTAGTACTGGAGAAAGTACCACAGTGGCAGCTGGGCTGGGGGGACGGGACGGGGGGGGGGGGGGGGGCGGTCTGTCTTCATGTCACCTTGGTATATTCAGGGACCTCCAAGTAAGCAGCCACAGGCTCCCAAGGAGGCTGAGAGGGTAATATCCCCATACTTCCCTTTTAGCAGCTACAACAAAGTACGTGTATACTAGACTTTTGTCCTGACTCAGAGGGAGCTAGCTGCTCATGGTTCAGCTCCCAAGGGCTGTGACCTGAAGCCAGCACTTCAAGAGCCTGCTTTAAGTACAAATTGCATAGTTTGAGGTGTTCCTCCATTCACCCTGAGAGCAAACAGGGTATCTAAGAATCCTTTCACTCAATAAAGAGCTCATGAGTACCCTTTTGCACCTGGGGCACTGGGCAGGACTGCGGAGCCAGAGACAAAAAGGGGTCAGCTTAGATCCTTAAGGAATGTCAGACCTACGAATAGGTGATGCATCAGAAGAGAAGTTCTTGGTGATTTTTACAGTTCCTCTGTATGTGAAGAGAACACATGGACCTCTGGTGGTGGCCAGAATGGTTCTGCAAAAGAGTCAATGTCGAGGCTAAGTTCAAAGAACAAATGTGCTGTGATGGCTAGTGGTCAAGGGGATACACACAAATCCTTGGGGTGCATGAAACCATGGTGACCCCAGGAGACACCCTCAAAACAATGAGATGGAGCTGTTGTTTATCTTTAGTGCCCCCAATCTTCAGTGCAACCTCGGGTGGCACCTCAGCACCTGTAGCCTCCTGGCCAACCCATAGTGCTGTTCTGCTGCAGCCTAGTTAGAGTATCAAGAGGTCTAGGAGGAGATGAAGCAAAGAAGGGTCCCAAATACAGCACACAAATCCTGCTGACCACCTTGGATTTCTTCCTGTTACCATAGCTCTGGAGCCAGATGGCTGAGATTTGAATCTTGGCTATGGAATCATCCAGCTGCATCTTGAGACAAGTTAATCTCTCCGAGCCTTGAATTCCCTAGTTGTTAAATGGAGATAGGGATCGCTACCGCTTCACTGTGGGCTTGGAAGGGTGAATGAGCTAGCATGTAAGGCAGACAATGCTATGCAGTCAGTGCTTAATAAATATGACTCTGCCATGGTCATTGCTGTAGCCGCCGTGTTTCTGTTACCAGTTTAAAAATCTCCTTCAACATTTTTGCCCTCTGTCCTCTGTGTATCACCGATAGATTCCACCGAGAGCCGCTTCCCTCGGCTGGTGGTATGAACAGAGGAGGTTTACCAAATGTCCTTTTTCTAGTTCTCCCTGGAGATTCTGACACCACGCGTCCTCCCCTCCCTCCTCCCTGCCCACCCTCATACTAATTGAGAAATGTGTGATGGTCATTGCAGGCTTTGCGCAAGAGAGAAGCGTGACTCTATGAGGCTTCTTTACCTTGGGACCTGATTTATCATAAAGACTTAAGTTGTTTATGAGCTTGTGCGTCTTCATTTGTCAGCAGCCCTAATTCCTCCCATTTCCGCAGAAACTGCTCTCAGGCTTCCAGATCCGTTTTACTACTCTGGCCCCAGGGATGTTATATTTCACTTGCTGCTGAAATCTGTATTTGTCATTTTCCAGGCTGACACTCGGTGGGTGAGTCAGATGTTTGGGTATGAACAGCAAAGCCTTTGGTGCAGCTGCCAAAAGGGTGTGTTTGTCTCCACTTCCGGGAACCCTGGCTCAGCTGCCACCTAGTGGTGAGTTCTATGACGGTGAAACATGGCTCCCGAGAAGCCATTCATAAGCATTTCTGGTAATGAGACCCTCTGGCTCTGGGAGTCTTGCCAATGGCAGCGTGATAAATATTTAGTAATCTTTGTAAATGACTCTTCAAGCTCCGGGGATGTTCGAGGCTGTTTTTTTTTTTTTAAAAAAAAAAATCCATTTTATAGTTATCAAATGAGAATTGTAGGATTTTCTAAATGTAGTAATGATTTTCTTCATCAAAATATACCCCAGCAGAGAAAGAATGAGGCTGGCACCAAGGGGGTGAGAGTATTGTTAATATTAGCTCAGCCTTGAGAACGTGCCAAACTCTAGTTTAAATAATTATGCTATCTCACTTACTCTCCATTTCAGTCCTGACGTATCTGTAATAATATCAAATTAACTATCTTTCTAGATTGTTATCATGGCCAGGGTTGTTATTTTTGCAAGTGGAATAATTAAAGTTTAGACTAGTCAAATGTCATTTAGCTGCCAAGTGACAGGACTGGAATTCTTTTTTTTTTTTTTTGGTTTTTCGAGACAGGGTTTCTCTGTGTAGCTTTGCGCCTTTCCTGGAACTCACTTGGTAGTCCAGGCTGGCCTCGAACTCACAGAGATCCACCTGGCTCTGCCTCCCAAGTGCTGGGATTAAAGGCGTGCGCCACCACTGCCCGGCAGGACTGGAATTCTAACATCAGCCATGGTCTTGACCACTCCTTCCTGAAGGATACTCTTCACTTCCATGTTCCTTTGTGATTCCAGAATCCGCCCATCTTTCAAACATCTGTGAAGGCTGAGGACTGGCCCCATTGGTCAGCCAGGATCTATGCAGACTACCTTCCCTTGTGAGTACTTAAATACTCCAGGGGAGGACAAAGAAAAGACAAGCAAGAAATTGTGTGTCCATCAATGCTGCACTGGGATGAGCTTGTGGAGCTAAGAGTCATACAGGAGCAAACAGAGTTGATCCCCTGGAGAAGGGACCAATTATTCCTATGAGATGAATGGAAATTGGGCAAGTCGGATAAGCAGCAGACACAAGGCACCACAGATCCCAGAGGGGTCCTGAGTCCTGGGTCAATATTCAAGCAGAGGCCAGCATGATGGTTTGTTTGGGCACTGATTTTGCTTCCATGACTAGCTGGGTTCTGACTAACACCCTGTTCTGATGAGCACTGCTTTGCAAGGGGGACTCCTAGAGAAGAGATGAGAAGAGAGAAGCTTTTCTTCCCCCTGGAGACCTGGAATATGTAAAGAATGCTGTCCTGGGCTCTGGAGGGAAGTTTGGTTGGTCATAAGCTATAGCTCTAGGCTCAGCCATCCCTCAGAACCTCACAGCATCATGTGCATAACTTGGTCAGTCTGACAACTGAAATGATAGAGGATGAATCTTGTTTCTGTTAAAGACAGTGGCAGAAACAAAGGCATAGATTAAGGGCAGAGTCTGCTGTGGCTTCCTTTTGAGCGTTGGTGGTATCTTCTCAACACAGGGCAGAGAAATCAAGGGCTCTTCTCTGAAGTATGGGCCTTTGGAATGCCACTTCTTCATTCTTATCTCCCTGGTACCTCCCAAAGGCACAGCATCACTAGTTGAAAAAGCCATTTTGCCAAATTATGAGAGCCATGAAGACAGGCGTGCATGCAGCACATGCCTCACAATTGCTGGGTGTCTGCTTGATCGTTTTCACCTCTGCTACTCAGCCACAGTCTAACTGTACTACCCCCTGGGACCCGGGGACACTTTAGACTTTCTCATTAGCCTTCCTAGTGTTTTCCTTTTGGCTCAGGTCGATCTAGAATTTTCTGGTGACTCTTCAGCAGTTCATACTATGTCTTTTGATCAAATCCCCCGTCTCTCCTCAAAGAGAAATTCTCCCTTGGTGGTTACTGCATTCCTTCATTAAGCATTTCTCGTAGGTTACTACAGTAGGGGTCATTCAGTCTTGGTGGCAGTGGTCACACAAAGGGCAAGTTACTGCATACACTGCTGTGGATCTGGAGGGATGTGGCACCAGCTTCCCTGTCTTCTCCTGATATGTCTCACTCTCTGAAGCTTCTTTCATAATGTCGTGACTAGGACCCTGAAGACATGGACTTAATTCTGCACTGGGTATTTGAATAATACTGGATAATTTCCTTAGCCCCCTTGTGCCTCATCTTTGCCTATACAATGCCATCATCATGTAATGGCGTCACTGGATTGTCTTTGGGATGAGCAAAACAGGAACCACATGACACCGAGAACAAGACCTGGCCATCTACACACTATCAAGTGTTTGCTTTCTCTGGACAGCAACTATCCCTCTTCTTAACTTTTTAAGGTCTCTCCAACCATGGTCAAGTCGCCATTTATATCCCTTGTGTTGTGTTTGGATAACATTTGCCTGTAGAAATGGTTTATAAAGAAGTTCACAGTACTAGTTTGGGAAGTGGCATCCCTACACAGTAACTTTTGAAAGGGTTGAGAATATACATGCCAAAAAGAACTGGAGTATACCTGCCCCCCCCCCCCCGCCCATACATCATGCTGAGTCTCTCAGGGGCTTTATTCCAGTCACCCAGATGAGGACAGCCCTAGCTCTTGTGCCATTCCCTCCCATATGAGTCAGGAATCTTCTCCACTAATCTCCAGCCATAGATGTAACTGATTATATGAGGTAGCCTCCTTTAGCAATGTCTAATTCGTGCTCATGGAAAGCAATGTTCTGCTGTATGCTAGTCTGTGCTTTCTGGTCCTGGAGTCTGCTTGTGGGATTCAAATGGGGTTTGGGTAACTGTGTGCCTTAGTGTCTTTCAGTACATGCCACAGACCTGAACAAACACCTCACACAGCAATTATAGGCTCATCGTTCTCTTCTCGTTAGAAACAGCTTTGCAAAGTAATACAATTCTGTTGCTTTAGTCAATTGCTTGTGACAGAAGAGTCAATAATGTATCCTGCTGGAGAAAGAGCTTGTTTGCCTTAAAAACGAAAGTTTATTTCTTTCAAATAAAATGCGACTCTATTGGTTTTATTCTTCATGGATATTACACTTCCATCTTCATTTTTCTGATACAGTTCTGATACAATTATATCATGGGGAAGATGAGAACCCAATATGAAATATTTCAGTTCAGCTCTACTTTTATATATAAAAAAAATTGTAAGAGATAAAATGACTTGGGCTGATGTCGGCACCCATGGCTCTACCTGCTTAGTGAAAGACCACACAGACTCACCTGGAAGATGTTTCATACCCACATGGAAGTTGGAGAATGGTCATTGGATTCTCTTTCCATCTTTGTTCACTCCATGCTTCTTTGGATATGAAGTCTGAGCATGAGTGTACTTTCTAAAACCAAATCTCTCTAGTAGATGACAAACTTCAGCTTCAAATCCATTACCTTTCCATAGCCAAATAGAAAATGGTTTCTCTCATAGGGCCTTTTTAATTTAAAATGTTATAGATCACTTGGTCCAGGATGAACATTTGGTGTGGGAACCTGGTCTCACTTAAAAACCTCTCTGAAAGCAGAGACAAGTGGATCTCTGTGGGTTTGGAGCCAGCCTGGTCTACATGGTGAGCTCCAGGCAAGCTAGAGCTACATAGAGAGACCTTGCCTAGAAAAAAAAATAATTAAAACAAAATAGATTAGACTCTCCCTCCCCTCTCCAAATCCAATCCCCCAGTCTCATCCCCAGCTCTTTAGCAGACCACCTGCAAAAAACACAGTCAATAAGAGCCAGGACAATATGTCTCCACTAAAGCCCCACAAGCCTGCCACAGTTGGCCATGTGAAATGTGACATAGATGAAGCACAAGATGAGCACTTCAAAACAGCCTTCATGAATGTATTAGAGGTCCTTAAGGAGGAACTGAATAAATCAATTAAAGAAATCTATGAAGACACAAACAGTGGATGAAGTGAAGAAAATAGTTTAGCCTTTGTACATGAAAATAGATTCAGTAAAGAAAACCCAAACTGAGGGAAAACTGGACATGAAAAAATTTGGAACTCAAACAGGAAACTCAGAGGCAAGCCTTACTGACAGAATACAAGAGCTAGAAAAGAGAATCTTGGGGATTAAAGACAAGACAAGGTAGAAGAAATGGACACCTTAGTCAAAGAAAATGTTAAATCTAAAAAAAAAAAAAAAAATCAAGGTGCCAAGGCACAAAACATCAAGGAAATAGGGTTCATGATGAAAAGATCAAACCAAGAAACCCAAGTCAAAGGCACAGAAAATATTTTCAACAAAATCATAGAAGACTATTTCTCAAACCTAAAGAAGGAGATGCTTATCAAGGTACAAGAAGCATATGGAACATCAAATAGACTGGAGCAGAAAAGAAATTCCCCACAACATAATACCAAAACACTAAATGTAGAGAACAAAGAATATTAAAATCTGCAAGGGAAAAAGACCAATGTCTTAGTCGGGGTTTCTATTGCTATGATAAAACACCATAAGCAAAAAGCAAATTGGGGAGGAAAGGGTTTATTTGGCTTACACTTCCTCATTGCTGTTCATCACTGAAGGAAGTCAGGACAGGAACTCAAGCAGGGCAGGAACCTGGAGGCAGGAGCTGATGCAGAGGCCATGGAGAGGTGCTGCTTACTGGCTTGCTTCCCCTGGCTTGCTCAGACTGCTTTCTTTTAAATGCCAGGACCACCAGCCCAGGGATGGCACCACCCATAATGGGCTGGGCCCTCCTCCATCAATCACTAATTGAGAAAATGCCTTACACCTGGATCTCAGTATCTCCTCAACTAAGGCTCCTTCCTCTCTTATGACTCTAGCTTGTGTCAAGTTGACATACAAAAGCAGCCAGCACAATCAAGTAACATATAAAGACAGACCTGTTAGACTAACAGACTGACTTTTCAATGCAGACTCTAAAAGCCAGAGGGCCTGCATGGATATACTACAAGCTCAGAGAGAACACAGATGCCAGCTCAGACTACTATACCCAGAAAAACTCAATCAGAAGAGGCGGAGAAAAAAAAAAAACCATTCCACAATAAAACCAAATTTAATCAGTATGTATCTACAAATCCAGCCTTACAGAAGGCTCTAAAAAAAATTGAATAAGAAGAGGCTAACCACACTCAAGAAAACTGAAGGAACAAATAATCTTAGCAGTAAATCAAACAAAGGGAGAAAAACCGCATCACAACAACAACAATAAAAATAGGAATAAACAAATGTTCCTCATTAATAATTCTCAAACACAATTGTCTCAATTAACCAATAAGATGTGGAATAATACAATGGATTCAAAACCAGGATCCACCCTCCTGTTGCATCTAAGAAACACAGTTTAACGTCAATAATAGACATCACCTCAGGGTAAAAGGATGGAAAATTATATCCCAAGCAAGCTAGTATAGCCATTTTAATATCTGACAAAATAGACTTCAAACCAAAAACTAATCAGAAAAGATAGGGAAGAACACTACATACTCATCAAGAGAAAAATCCACCAAGAGGACATTATAGTTCTTAACATCTATGCACCAAACTCAAGGGCATCCACGTTCATAAAGGAAACATTACTACAGCTTAAATTACTTACCACCTCTCCCACACTGATAATGGGAGAATTCAATACCCCACTCTCACCAGTAGACAGGTCATCCAGACAAAAAGTAAAGTGCTGGGAAAGAAGGAGGAGGTGGGAGGAAGGGGAGGAGGAAGAGGAGGAGGAGGAAGAAAGAAGCAGTAGTAGTAATACTGGAGCTAACTGATGTCATAAACCAAATGGACATAACAAATATTTACAGACCATTTCTCCTGAACACAGAAGAATGCACCTTCTTCTCAGCACCTCATGGAACTTTCTCCAAAATTGGCCACATACTCAGACACAAAGCAAGTCTCGTTAGATCCAAGAAAATTGAAATAACATCCTATCTGACCACCAAAGATTAAAGCTAGATATTAACAACAACAGAAAGCTTACAAACTCATGAAACCAAACAACTAACTACTGAGTTAAGAGGAGGTCAAGACAGAAATTAGGAAAGAAATTAAAACCTTTTTAAAATTGAATGAAAATGAAAACACATCATATCCAAACTTATGGGACACAATGAAGACTGTTCTAAGAGGCAAGTTTGTGGTGATATTGGAGGGAGCTATGTCTGCTACTGTGGATCTGGTCAAAGGCAAAAATGGCTGGGGATTTCATAGGCACTAGAGGTGACCTACTGCTTTTGTAGGACATGTTGTCAAACTTTCTCTTAAATATTTATGCTTATGATACACCAGTGCCGTCCTCAGCCTGGATCAAACTTCCCTTTTCAGCAAATGGTACTTAGTGGCTGTTTAAGGCACTAAGAACAATTGACAGTTGGGTCTCAGCATTAAACCAAACATCAATATCACCCCCTCCAAAGGAACATCACAGAAGAAAGAGAATGAAAAGGATGTTAGAACTGAAGGAGGGCGGTGAACAGGAAGGAAGGCCATTAAATGCTGTCTTGTTGGCATGGCACTCATGAAGTCACAGCCTTGGCAGTTGCCTGCAGAGGGCCTACACAAGGCTGAACTATAAACATTTAGTCATAGACAGGGATGGCTCATGGGGCTTCACCCTCCCTGGGGAGCTAATGGCAATCAAGGACTTCAGGTGAGAAGTAGCCACTCATGAGTTATTCATGCTCCAGGGGATAGGTTCACACCCATGCCTACAAAAGCAGCTCTAGTTAAACCAGTGAATCACAAGGATAAAACATAAACAAAATGAAAAGACATGAAATCAGGATGGGGACACAGAAGTAGGGCAGAGAGTTGGCAGGGACTATAAGGGGATGAGTGTGACCAGAATATATTACATACATACATGAAATTGTCAAGTAGTAACTAAAAACATGATTAAAAATAACAAAGCACACAATTATCTTATAACCCAGCCGTCTCATTCTTGAGCATCTGTACCAGAGAAATGAAAAATTATGCACACATTAAAATGTGCACACAAGTACTCCAAGCAGCATTATTTGTAATAACCAAACTTCCCCAAATGGAAATAACGTATGTGTCCCTCACAGGGCAAATGCTTATACAAACAATGATACATGCCTAGCTACAGAAAGAAATGACTTATTGATGCATGCAACAACTTGAATGGTTTGCAAATAAACCATGCTGAATGAAATCAAAGGCCGTTTATAAGACGTTACATACTATGATTCCATTCATGTGTCATTTTTGAAAACAGGTTGATAGAGATGGAAAAGGAGTTACTGGTTGCCAGAAACAGAGCAGATGAGTGGATCTGAAGTGAGAGATTCTTGTGGTGGTGAAACCAGTGTGTCTCCTGAACGTGGTAATGGTAACAGCTACATAAAGCTCCACGTATATATATGATATATATATATATATGATATATATGTGCACATGCATATAAAGCTAGTGAGCTCTAATACTGGTGCCCATTCCCACTCTGTCATTATGTAAGAGCTGCGGCTGGAAGAAATAAGCATCTCTGTGCTACTTTGCAACTCTTGATGAATCTAGCTATTTTCAAATTAAAAAAACAAAAACATAAAAAGAAAGACACTGTCTTAGAATCACTTACCCAATGCAGAAGTATCCCCACCCCCACACTAAGAAATGTGGTAATTACCTCTTTTAAATCGCAGGTCCCCAAAAAAATCAATCTGCTCTGGTGTGCACAGCCCTCTTATCTTTTTTTTTCTTATTTTATCTTTCATATCAACAAAAACAAAAATAGCACAGGCTTCACTTTGTGTTATAAGGGCAGTGTCACATGCATGAACCTTGCTCCAGGTCCTTAACAAGATGGGCACACCCCTGTGCTGGCTGATTTCTGTGCAGAGTTCTCTCTGGTCGTGTCTAACATAGTTCCCAATTGGCTAGGCCACAGTCTGTTCAGCTCTTCCCTTGTTGATGGACCTATAGGTCATTCGGCTTTTTCCCACTGACAATCACAATCCTGTCTTATTCGCAGTGGCCCAAGTCTTCCAGCATTGACTTTCAAACTTCATTTTTGTCATGGAATTTTCAAGTCCAGTCCACCCGTAGAGATCCAGGAGTGAAAGCAGAGCTTGCCAGGCCGGATGGAAGGGGGGGGGCACTCCTTCGGCAGTCCTGGAGGTCTCCTCCGTGAACCATGAGGTCTTAGGAAACAAAAGAGAAATCATTGCCGTTTATTTGCCGTGTACTGCCTGGCTGACGTCCCAGCCCTTCTCTTGGCCCAGCTCTGAACTTTTCCATGTCTCCCAGTCCTCTCTGAGATCCTGGGTCTTTCTTGTTTCAGTGGATTCTGTGAAGTCACCGTCATGGAATTCAGCCGACTTTTTTGCTTTAAAATTTATTTTAAAAACTGAGACAGAGGCTGGAGAGATGGCTCAGAGGTTAAGAGCACTGGCTGTTATTCCAGAGGTCTTGAGTTCAATTCCCAGCAACTACATGATGGCTCACAACCATCTAGAATGAGATCTGGTGCCCTCTTCTGGCATGCAGATATACATACAGGCAGAACATTGTATACATAATACATAAATAAATCTTTTTTTTTTTTTTTTTTTTTTTTTTTTTTGGTTTTTCGAGACAGGGTTTCTCTGTGTAGCTTTGCGCCTTTCCTGGGACTCACTTGGTAGTCCAGGCTGGCCTCGAACTCACAGAGATCTGCCTGGCTCTGCCTCCTGAGTGCTGGGATTAAAGGCGTGCGCCACCACCACCCGGCCAAAAATAAATCTTAAAAACGAAAACAAAAACAAAAAAAACCTGAGACAGAGACCTGTCCCAGGCTGGCTCAAATTCACAATCCTCCTTAAGTGCTGAGGTTATCAGCATGTGTCACTAGTAATGTGCCACACTTGGAGAAATTACAGTCTTCTGACTACGTGTCCTGATCTTACTGGCCTGCTTGAGTGCCCAAATCAATGTCATTCCAAACCAGTGTTGACAATGTCACATCTGCCTTCTTAGAAGGCGAGCCTCACAGCCAAGAGGCTGCTCAGCCACCTTTTCTGGACATACCACCTCCCGTCTCTGTACCCCAATTCCATCCTGACACCACAGGCCGTCTGTGCTTCTCTGCGAAGCCCTCCTTCTGTCCCAAGGCCTCACCTAACTTTTCAACCCTGCTCCTCCAATACTCCCTGATCTGCTTAGGATTTCCCATAGATCTCGCAGTCTCTCCCTCTGCCTTGGCTCTCACACAGATAGGAGCTGAAGAAAAGCTACCTCAGCTGTCTGCCCTATGCAAAGGATGCCCAGACAATCTCTGTGGTCTCATTCAGCCATATCCCTGACCGTCCTGCAGCTCCTCAGCTGTCACTTGCTGGCCCCATGCTAGACCTCATGTTTAACCTGTTTCTGTCTCCAATGTTCTTCCTGGTTTTGTTTTTGTTTTTGTTTTTGTTTTGCTGTTGTTGTTTTTTGTTTTTTGTCTTGCATACAAGCTCCAGTGTTCTTCCACCAGCCAGTGCTGGCTGTCCACTGTCTGCTCGCTCTCCACTTACTCCTTGTCTCTTCCACTCTACCAATATCCTAGGCCAGGTTCTTAGGATTCTGTGTGGCGTCATGGCAACAGTCCTCCGGGGACCTCTTCTCTGGCCCTTCTGTTACTTCTTGCTGAGTTCCCTGCAAATACCATGGCCACCATCATTTCCCAGCAACACCCCCTTCTGTGCAGCCTTTGTTTGTTCAAAAGCTTTCCGAGGACATCACTGTCTAAAAGATGAAGCCCACACTCTCTATATACCTGTCCAACCTTGTCTACTGTTCAGACTCCAAATACAGAATAAATACAGCAGCCAAACAGGCTGCTTGGTGCTCATGCCTTAACCACACTGAGCCAATTCCCACCTCTAGGTGAGTTATCGCTTCTTCCTGTTGATGTTTCTGTTTCCTCCTTTCCTGTATATTATCCTCCAGTGTCCTCAATTCAGCTGAGAGTAACCCCCCTGAAGCTGCAGATCCACTGATTTGCCCCCTATTTTCCTTGTTGGAAAGGCTGTCCAAATTTTCTTTCTGCCTTCGTGTGTGTGTGTGTGTGTGTGTGTGTGTGTGTGTGTGTGTGTGTGGTGCAGTACTATAAATACAGTAAGTTCCTTGAGCATGGGGATGGGGTCACAGCCACACATGCATATTCCACCTTACTTGGTGTTGTCCTTCATACTGCCAGAGCTGAGGGTACAATCTCTCTCTGTCTCTCTGTCTCTCTGTCTCTCTCTGTCTCTGTCTCTGTCTCTCTATCTCTCTCTCTCTCTCTCTCTCTCTCTCTCTCTCTCTCACACACACATACACACACACACACACGCACACACACACACACACTCACACACACACACTTGCCTGCATATCAGCTCACACTTCCAAGGGGTGCACACTACCAGGAGATACAAAACTTTTCACAGAAGTCACTCTGAAAACAATACAGGCATTAACAGTGCAGTGAGGGGCTGCAGACTGCAAGACTGCTCTGTTTAGAAGCAAGTAGAGGCAGTAAGAGGGAACCTGCCAGGGGGGAGGTCCACAGAACATGTCAGACACACATTCTGCAGGGGCTTTATGTGGGGGCAACCCTCTAGTCCACTGTGGGAAGAAACAGGAGTTTGCTGACAGAATCCTGCAGAGGTTACCTCACTGAAGTGTCTGAATACCTCGTGCATGTGGCTTTGGCCATTATTTTCTACATCATATGCCTTTGTCATTTTTATAAATGCCCAGGTGGGAGAAGGTGCCTGGACAGAGGATCTAATGAGGGACTCGGAGAGGCCTGGGGAGCAGGCATGGCCTCTCTTTATTCAGAGCCTTCTGATGATGGGATTCTCTTCTGCCTGTGACACACACACGACACTAAACGTGAGCCTGAAAGAGACAGAGGAGAAGACAGTCGGGCTCCAAATGCATGATCTCTACAAGGCACTTCATGGGCATCGTCTGCCATCCTCACGGGAGCTCTGCAAACTGGGCGACCTCCTCATACTAATAAGGACAGTGAGACTTGCAGGAGGAGCCACCTCAGCTGACAGGGGAGCTGGGAAATTATGAATCTGGACTCCGTATGCTGCTGTCTGCCAATCCTGTGCTTAGTTCCTGGGGACCTGTAACCGCTTGCTGCTTACTGTTCAGCTGCTCAGGGCCTGTCCCTTCACACCTGCTCTAGTACTCCCCTCCAAAGAGGTTTTGCAGTGCAGAGGGCTGGAGACTCCTACGTCAGGTGCATCTCCCAGCAAAACCTTCTGGAGGTAGCATATCTTCCCTAGCAGTCACCTCTCCACATGTTAGTGACAATTGTGCAGCAGAAGAGTCTAAAGAATTCTCTAGAAAACAAGAACAATGCCTTCCTGCTTCTTCCCTACAGTTCACACACACTTATCCAATTTACTGCCTGTTTTTTCGAGGAAGGAAGCTGTGGTGATTTGAAAGAAAATGGCCCCCGAAGAAAGTGGCACTGTTAAAAGGTGTGGCCTTGTTGGAGGAAGTGTGTCATGATGGGGGCGGATTTTGTGGTCTCTTTTGCTTAAGTTTCCCTCAGTTGACTTCCTGTTGCCTGCAAGATGTAGGACTCTCAGCTCCTTCTCCAGCACCTCGTCTGCCTGCGTGCCTCCATGCTCCTTCCCACCATGATGATAATGGACTGAACCGCTGAAACTGTAAGCAAGACCCCCAAATTAAATGTTTTCCTTTTAAGAGTTGCCATGGTCATGGCGTCTCCTCACAGCAATAGTAACCCTAAGTAAGACGGACATAGAGACCCTCAGACACTGAGGGAGTTGTCATAGCACACACATCCTGTGGCACAGGATCACTGAAACTACTGATTTCTCGACTGTGCAGCTGACCCAGCTCTCCCAGATGCGCTCCTTCTCCTCCCTGGAGAATTGAAGCTGTGCTCCCAGCAGCCACCGGGCCAATCAGTCCCGAGATCTGTCTTTCAGATACCTAGAAGGCTGCCCACCACTCTGGAGATTCTGTCCCATCTGGTCCCCAATGACTGGAACTTGCTTTATAGCACTGGAACAAGTCCTTTCATTCGGTACACAAAGACACAATAAAATGCAAATACCCATACAAAAGAGGGCAACAGTTGTCTTAAATTTTGACTAAAGGGAAACGGACGAATCGGTAACCTCACTGAGCTTAGGAGTCGGCTAGAGCTGAGTTAAAGCCTCGCTTAAGCAGATGTGAGGCTGTGTGATTCTCAGTTTGTCACATCACCACAGTGAGCACAGATTCCCCAGCAACAAAATAAGAATTAGGCTATTTACCACCGGCGGTTGGGGTGGGGTGGGGTTGCGGCACGTAAGAATTGCATAAGAAGTGCCTACTTCAATGCCTGGCACAAGGCATATATCTTTAAACGGCAGGCATCCCTTTTATAACCACCACAGCTCCTGTCTTTACAGTCCTACAATACAGAAGACACAGCAGTGCTCCTCAGGAAGACCTGGTCAGCTGCAGCACCACCTACTTAGGAGCTCCTTAATCTTGGGCACTATTAGCTGCTTTTCCCATTTCTCTAACAAAATATCTGACAAAAATGAGAGGAGGGATGGAAGGAGGGACGGAGGGAGGGACGGAGAGAAGGACAGAGGGAGGGAGGGATGGAAGGACAGAGAGAGGGATGGAGGGAGGACTTATTTGGCCTCATGGTCTGAGGATTATCTACATCACGGCAGGAAGGCATGGTGGAGAGAATGAGAACGGCTCCTGCTGGCCACTGGTCATGCTGCATCCAGTCCCCAAGTAGGTAGGAGGTGAATGACACTCCTCTCCTCGGCTCTTTTTTTTTTTTTTTTTTTTTGGCAGTCCAGGACCCCAGCTAGTGGAGATGGCACCACCCACATTCAAAGGGGCTCTTTCTTCCTCAGTAAAACCTTTCTGGAAACCCCCTCAGAGGTGTTTCCATGGTGATTCTAAATCCAGTATACTTGACAATGATGATTAACCTTTACACACGGTCTGAGCCTGAGACTCCTCTGTCTGAGACCAGGCCACTGTAAGGAGTAAGACAAGGGTTAACATGCGAGAATGCATTGTGAACTGGGGACTTTATATCAACACTCAGCGTGGTAGCTATCGGGGAGCAAAATAGTACTATATATTTAGAATAATATTTAGAATAATAATATCATTGATCAGAGTACTAATTATAGGTTATCGGGTGTTAATTGTACCATCTCCCTAAAAATACAAAGATATTGCAACTTGATGCCCTGCCTGGGTTAGTGTGTGCGTGTGTAAATTCTGAAGTGTGTGTATATGTATGTATTTGGCTGTGTATGTGTATATCATGTTTCTGTGTGTGTGTGTGTGTGTGTGTGTGTGTGTGTGTGTGTGTGTGTGTTGCTGAGAGCTGAAGCCAGAATCTGGCACACACTGGGCATGTGCAAGCTCTCTACAGTGAGTTACCTTTGTCTTTCGGTCTTGAACACTTTATAGCACCGCTCTTGCGCCAATGCAGGAAGAAATGCTACTTGTTGACATACTGATGTATGAACAATAAACTATAAACCCTTAGGTCAGGGCCCAAAGTCCAGGCACAGCCTGAGGTTCCAGCCAGCCCAGAAGACAGTGTGAGCTGGACAGGAGATCTGAAGTGGCCAGAATTGGCATAAAAACACCCTCAGACACATGTTTTCTCTAACACACTGGAAAACGAACGTGGAAAATCTATTTGCAAGGTTCCACAGACTCATAGGCAAGGCGCTGCCTAAGCTCTGTGCAAAGGGCCTTCTCACTTGATGGAACTATTCGAGTGGTATCTACTTCTGCCCTGGGGTCTAGCCCAGACCACTTTCCAGAACATACAGGAAGGGGAAAGGCATCTCCTGACTGGAACACCTTCCGTCTCCCTCAGTCAGTTCTCAGCACTCATCTGTTGTCCTGAAATCCTCGGGCTGCGTTTTACTGAGATCCCTCTTCCACCAGGGATTCCTCTGTGTGGCCTGGTATGCAGATCAGTTTACTCCAGAGGGGTATGTACAGCCTTTTCGGATGTCCGAGGAAAGACACTGATATTTTTCAGAAGCTGCCGGCAAAGTGGATATCGTTAGTAGCTATCGAGCTCATGAAATATGAAAATCAATTAAATGCAATTTGGTGATGAGATTCATCACTTCAAATAAGAAAAATGTGATAAATGATCCCCTGTGTGAGGAAAACAACCCTCCCTATGCCTCAGGTGCCTCATTTGGAGGACTGCTGGAGTACAAACAACAACATAAACAAGTTCATGGCGCAAACAGCACTAATGACAGCAACAACCCAGTCTCTGGCTCCAACACAAGCCCGCAAGGGATGGAAGCTAAGATCTGTGGAGTTTTGTCTCAGGCGCCTCTGCCGGAAGCTGCTGGGAGGGAAAACAGAGGCGAGGAGCCTGAATGCAACACAGCCCCCTCTGGTGGTGGACAGTGGTATATCACCTGAGCCCAGCCTTAGCCTTAGCCTGTGCGAGCTCTTGATGGTTTCTCTTTCCGCACCAACAAAGACTATGCCGCCGCCACCTCTCACCGCTGAGAGTCTTTATTCCATGACAGTTGTCTTAAAACAAAAGATGACGATGAACAGACAGGCCTGTTCATCTGGAGCTGGGAATGTCTCTCCTTAGAGTTCTTGTCTACGATGGCATGCCATAAACCAGGCATGGTAGCACGTACTGGAAATCCCACCACCTTGGGTGGTGGGAAGCAGGAAGATCAGGAGTTGAAAGCCATCCTCAGCCACACTCTGAATTTGAGGCCAGCTGAAGATACACACGACTCTGATCCAAACGAATGAATGTGATATCTTATTTGCTGTTTTTTTTGTGGATGGGGACAAAATTAACCTTTGGAAGCTTCAATATCTGTTTCTTCTCCAGGAAAGCTGGAGTCAGACACGAGTCTGCCTCTCAGAGCTGTGAAGATTCAATAGGCACAGCCAGGTCCTGGCCAGCACAGCTCCCAGCATGCAGCACATGCTGGGTAACCTTGACCACTGTTTCTGCCTCCTTCGCGCCTGTGATAGCAGCCAATGAAACCCTATCTCCTCCTGAGACTGTCCCTGATGCTCTCTGTCCTTTCCTGAGGACTCTAGAGTCCCTCTACTCCTTTGGTTTTCTTGCTCCTATACTCCATCCTGCCATTGCTCAGTTAAAGTTTTCACTGTTTCCTCCAGTGTGGCCATCAAGCTCATTAACGTGGCCAAATGTGTCATGCATCATCCCACAGCCTAAGTAATGGTGATTGGGCCTTCAATAACCTTGACACACCTCAGCTGACATATTTTCTGCTGCCCAGAAGGTGCCCAGCAGGGTTCCTGCTTCTCAACTCCTATTCCAGGTCTGCTTTCTCAGAGCTTCTGCCATGGCGCCCCTGGGATGAGGCTGGATGATCCCATCAAGCTGAAAAGAGTATGCAAACCATGCTCTCCTCCCCCTCCCCACCCCCCGGGCATTTATCTGTGCCAACTCGGTGTCCTCCAAGGACACAAATCCAGTTTAGCATTTCCAAAGTCTTTGATGAACCAGATATGGTGGCACAGGCCTTTAATCTCAACACTTGGGTGACAGGCAGGTGAATGAGAGGTTCAAGTCCAGCCTGGGCTGCAGCGTGAGAGCCTATCTCCAGGGTCGGGGAAGACAATTCCATTGGTACAGAACTTGCTTCATTTGACAACCTGAGTCTGATACCCAGAACCCACATAAAAAGTCAAGCGTGGTGGTTCACACTTACAGTTGTAGTACTGGAGAGGTGGAGACAGAAGGATCTCCGCCTCACTGGCCAGCCAGTCCAGCCTAACTGGTGAGCTACTGGTCAACCAGAGACCCTGTCTCCAAGGAGGTGGATGGAGTCCCTGAGAATGAGACCTGACGTCCTCTGGCCTTGACAGGACCGAGCACACACATGGAATAAACAAGTGAATACCTTGAAAAGCCCTAGCTAGTGTGAACTCTAGAAAATGGGGGATGATCTACCATGGCAGATTCATCCATGGTAACAGCCATGTACTGCGGTACAGGAGCTTGATCATGGAGAAAGCCAGGACAGGAGTTAGATGAAACTCTCCGACCTTAGTTTGCTGGGAACCTGAAAGTGCTCCGAGGAGCAATATTTTTAAAGGTCTTCATTATTTTTCCATTTATTTATGGGGGGGGGCACACATACCCTGCCTTCATGTGGTCTGTTCTCTTCCAGGAATTGAACTCAAGTTTCCAGATTTAGCAGCAAGCCCCTTTCCCCACTGAGCCATCTCCCCATTGAAATGGTCTTTAATGAAATAATGATGTGAGCAATTCTCTAAAAAGTTTGGGGAGTTTGGGGAACCGCACCTCCACTGAGAGAGCTGAGGGAAAACCCAGGGCTGTGTGGTAAGGACCCTTGCAGCCCAAGATTGCAGGCAGTAGCAACGGCTTCTTGAAGCCTGTGAGGCCCACGGGCAGAGGTTGCTCCACAGAAAAGAGCAGAAAACCAGAACCCAGCACCCTTCAGCCCTGTTCCAAGAGCTTCTGTAACATCTCATTTTACTCCTGATAACCCTGGAGGCAAATATTAATATTTCCATTTAAAATTTTAATATTCCCGTTTAAAACGCAGAAGAATGCAACCCTGGCGGTTAAGCAAACTGTCAAAGGGCCTGGGTTTGTATCTGGGTTTTTCCTCCCCTAACGACAGGAGCAAGGAAGGGTGAGTCTTAATGTGAGTCCCAAGCTCTGGACGTGGAAAATGACTCAGGGTGGGTTTTGGGGGCGGAATGACGCTGCAGACCAGGTGAAGCCCCCGGGGAGGGCTAGCTGTTGGAGGCAACCTCACGTAGTCATTTAAAAGCCTACTTGCCAATCCCAGCGGGAGGGGGGAGGGGGGAGGGGGGCGCAGGCGGATTTCTGAGTTGGAGGCCAGCCTGGGCTACAGAGCGAGTTCCAGGACTCCAAGGGTTACACAGAGAACCCTTGTCTGGACCCCGCCCCCCCCCTCCAAAAAAAAGCCTGTTTGCTGTCAGAAGAATCCCAAAACCTAAGTAAGATAAGGTGGAGGTGGTACTGGAGTGCACAAAGGGGAGCCTATCCCAGACAGTCAGACTAGGCCAAGCAGCGGCCAGGCAGGACGGAAACCAGCAGCAGAGGGCGCTGTGCAGATGTGGCTGGCCGGGTCTTCCCCATCCCCACCCACTTGCGGATAACTAGAGGGACCCAGAAGACTCTTTTTGAACTGAGTCACTTTCCTTCCCAAGAGACCACGTCACCTGGAGAATATGACTTAGCAGCGGAGAATGAAATTTGCCTCTTGCAAAATCTCAACTCCTTTTGCTTTCTCTCAAGGCTTCCCTTTGCCGCAGCGGGGTGTGCAGACCAGTGGGTTCAGCACGGAAAGTGGGCGAATCAGAGCCGACGATCAACAGAGGCGTGGGTTTTTCTATCACAGGCTCTGTGTCATGGATCTGTTCTGAAGAACAAAGAGAGTGTGAAGAAATGTCTCTGTCTTTGCATTCCCGCAGTCTTAACATCTGTAATTCCAATACCCTTGGCCCTGGGGCGGGAGCGTCATAAGTTTAAGGCCATCCATCCTCAGCTTCACAGGACACTCTGTCTCAAAACACAAAATAGACCTCATCACACTTTTTTAAATAGTTGAGGAGTTATTTGAGTGTGACAAACTAAATTTTATTTCATCAGATTTCCAATTAAAATAGCTATTTCATTAAAAAAAGTTTTTTTAATTCTTGAAATTAAAATATAATTACATAATTTTCCTCTTTCCTTTCTCCCCAATCTGATCTGTCCCATGAACACACACTACCCTGTTCCCTCTCTCCCTCTCTCTCTCTCTAATTGTGTGTGTGTGGATATATAAATATATATGTGGTGATAAATTGTGTACCCTAATAAACTTGCCTGAGGATCCGATGACAGAGCCAGCCACTAGATTAGACACAGAACCAGGCAGTGGTGGCACATACCTTTAATCCCAGCACTTGAGATCTCATGCCTTTGCTTGGGAAAACACATGCCTTTAATCCCAGGAAAGTAATATGGCAGGGCAGAGAAAGGTATGTAAGGTGTGAGGAAACAGTAACTCACTCTCTTTAGGCTGAGGACTTCATAGAGGTAAGAACTAGTGGCTGGCTATTCTGCTTCTCTGATCTTTCAGCTTTCACTCTGATATCTGGCTCTGGGTTTTTTTATTAAAAGACCATCTAAGATTCAAACAACATACATTATATATATATATATATATATATATATATATATATATATATATATATATATATTCCTAAATTTGTAAATACAATCTGCTTAGTCCATATAATATTACTTGAAGCACATGATTTCAGGGCTGAGCACTTGGTATTGGATAACCCATTGTCTCCTGTTCTCAGCATTCCTGTACTGCCTGTAGTTATTTGTTAGGATGGAGGCCCCAGGAGATTTCCTCCTTCAGTGTTAGCATGTCTGTTGTTCAGATTTTATGTAGACAGCCATGCTGTTGAGAATTCATGGGTCTAGAGTCCCTGTCATTTCTAGGAGACATAATCTCACAACAGACTTCATGGGCCTCTGGCTCTTCAGTCTTTGCACGCCCTCTTCTGGAATGCTCTCTGAGCCTTGGGTGCAGGAGTTGTGTTGTAGATTGCTCTATTGGGGCTGGGATTCACGTGATCACTTGTTCTCGGTATTTTAACCAGCTGTGGGTTTTCTGGGTTTTGTTTGTTTGTTTGTTCATTTGTTTTGTTTTAGTCTCTATCTGTTGCAAAGAGAGATTTCTTTGGTGAGGGATGAGATCTACACTTATCTGTGGGCATAAGGATAAATGCTTAGATTGTAGTGAGGAAGTACACTGGTTTAGTAAAGTCGATGTTCTAGGTTCTTCTCCAAGATCCCTGACCTCACTAGCCCCAGGTAATTAGCTGCATTTCCAGTGCCAGGCATGATTTCCTGCTTGTGAGAAAGCCTTCACGCCAATAGAGAGCCATTGGTTACCACCAAGGTGTGTGTACCACTACCGCACCTGTGGGATAACCGTGCCACGGTAGCCATTGTAGTTCATAAGGCATCATAGCTAAGTAGGACTATGGACTGCATCTCCCGCCCCTTGAAAGTATGCACAGCCTTCTGGAACCATGAAAGCTAGTCCTCAGGGAGGAAAATTTCAGGTCAGATCCAGCTGGAATCCTCCGGGGCCTGTGTCCTAAGTACATGGTATCTTTACCAATAGTAATTCATCTTCGGCCTCTGGAAGACAGCTAAGGGCAACAGCCATAGCCTACAACATTTGAGGAGTCTCTTCAACCCCCCAGCCAACAACTCATAAGGGGCTTCTAATACCTGATATTGGGGGGTTTTGTTAGACAGTCTACGGCTCGAGATCATTGCCATCCCTGGTGGGAAAATTTCACTTAAATTGTATATGTATAGAAAGGATATCTGAAAAACACATTTTAAAGAAAAAATAATTGTCATCAAAACAAAAAAAAAAATGCAAGAGAGGCAGCATGTTTCATTTTTGTACATTAACGTTTGCCTGTTTGGGTTAGTCACAGGTAAAGGCACCCTCCTCCAAGTTTGATTCCCAGGACCCACCTGGTGGCAGGAGAGAACTGAGGCCTCTAAGTTCTCATTTGACACCCCCACATACACATTCACACCATGGCACTTGCTCACACACATGCAAGTCAACACGTAAACACAAATGTAATTAGTGTTTGGCTGCACAGAGAACAGCCGGATCTATGCATCTGCTTTGGCTCTGGGCCTGTGATCACACTACGTATCACGTAACCCCCGGAAAACTAGCATACACTCAAGAAGGAATTGGAGTAAAAGACGTAAGTAGCATTTTTGCTACATTATGGAAATAGCTCTGACCCAGATATTCAGTGAGCAGCAGCGATTACACAGCTTCCTGCGGGTTTGTGACAGAAGTTGGGGTCAGGCGGCAGGCGCGTCTCATCTTGATTTTCTAGGCAGCAATTCCATCCTGTAACACAATGACCTACTGAGGAGGCAGCTTCATGCACAGAGAAAGCATCTACCGTGAGAGTAAGAACGACTCTACTTGGCATTCAAGTCATCAACAGGGTGAATCAGACACGGCACAGTTGGAGTGAGGCGCAGATACAATGCTCTACGCCAAGGCCTATCCATCCCCACAACATCCGAAATCAGCTCGGAGAACAGCTGTTTAATCAAACACTTTACTTTGAATTAACGTAAAATCTGCCTTTCGGTGACTCCCCAGCTCTTTTCATTTCTTTCCTGCCTCGGATGGTGGGAAGTCTTGCCTCTGTTTCTGTCTCCTACCCAGCCGGTATCCGTACCCAAGCCTGGTGAATCCTATGTGGACAAACGGTTGCATCTTGCTGGGACCTGAGCATCTTCCATGGAGCTGAACTATTCTAAGCCTGCCCAGCACAGCTGTGGGTAGCAGGAAGTATAAAAGCATCCCTGGGCCCCCTTCTGCAGAGAGGTAAGAGCCAGCCCACAGAGCCAGCCCTTCAGCCCCAGCGCCTGTGCCTTTCTCAAGGTCTAGCATAGGTCTCATCAAGTAGACCATGAAGATTATCCATTGTACCTCTCCATTTAAGTCCTCTTCCCCATCCCTCCTCTCTCCTCTGCGCAATATATATGTCATAGCCCAGGGCCATGCTGAGCTAGCTTACATATGACTGAAATGTAATCTATAAGTCATTAGCGTTTCATGCACTTTTCTCAGATGAGAAAGTAAGACACAGAGGAATGTACACTTGCCCTGGGATCCCCGAGCCGGTCCCTTGGAACCCACGGCTGTCTGACTGCCCACCCCGTTGACAATGTCTCTTTTACCTAGCTTCTACATTTGACACTGTGCTATCCACGGGCTTCTCTTTGATTGGTCTCACCTCACCCCCTGACCCCGCTGTGTCTGAAATGTGCCTTCTGGCTGCCCGAGTACCTGTAATACACCAGGAGCTACACTACTATGGCACTAGGAAGAGATGGCGACCCAGCCTTACTCACGCAGCTCTCAATCTCTTCCTGTCCACACCGACAATGGCCTTGTTCAGGCTCCTTTGCTCCATCTGCTGTCTTCTCTTTATCCCAGAAACACTTTTATCTTGAGCAGATATGGGCCAGACAAAGTCTCCTTTGTGTGGTGTCTTATGCCCCCTCCCAACCTCTCCTCCTGAAGGTCACCTCTCTGCCATTCTTCATTGTGTCCCGAGCCATTAAAGTGTGAGTGGGCCATGGGCCACTCTGTTCTTCCATCCTTGTCACCACCTGAGAAAGCCATGCAGTGTGGAATCTTTCTGGCATCTCACCCACGGCCATCCTGTCCCCCATTGTCTGCAAAAAGCTAAGAACACAGTGAGAGGGCAGCCAACCACATGCCTGGCTGAGGCCTCTCCAGAATTACCCCTGACAGTGCTTCAATCTGGGAGTTCTAGTCATCAAAAGTAAAGTAAGCATCTATTGTTAAAACTGCAGTCGGTGGTGGTGGTGCTGGTGCTGCTGGTGGTGGCGGTGGTAGAGGTGGTGGAGGTGGTACTGGTGGTGGTGATGCTGGTGCTGGTGCTGGTGCTGGTGGTGGTGGTATGTGTGTGCCAATCCAGGAAAACTAATCCACACTCCAGTGAGGGCCTTCTGTGTCCTGTTTCTTACAGCACCACTGGGTCTCTAGCAAGCTTGAGCACCGCCTGTGCCCCCGTTAGACTGGAAGGGAAGGAGGGCTCCCTCTGACTTGCAGAGCAGTTGAGTGGGGATCATTGGGAATCCACGGAGCCTTTAATACTGTTTCCTGGTTGTTTGTACTAAACATGGGCAAGACGACACCAGCATTGAGCTAAATTTCTATATAAAAAATTCAACTGAGTAAACAATTGCTGACATCATATACATATGACATGGGGGGAGGGGACCAAAAGGTAAATATGTACATGTCCCTTGTGGGAAGGCTATGTTTTCATAATATTGGTAACCATGTTACCTGATTGGTGAAAATGTACTACTTTTATAGTTATAATATTCTAAATAGCTTGCCTTTTTTGTTTGGGATTGCGCAGTAGTAACAGCTGTAAATTTGGGAGGTTTGTTTTGTTTCGTTTTGTTGGGTATTTTGGGTTTGGATTTGGGTTTGGGTTTCTTTGAGACAGGCTTTCTCTGTGTAGCCCTGGCTGTTCTGGAACTTGCTCTAGACCAGGCTGGCCTCAAACTCAGGGATCTACCTGCCTCTTCTTACTCAGTGCTCAGATTAAAGGCATGCGCCACCACCACCCAGCAAGGGAGTTTGGTTTTTGAGCCAGGCTGGCTTTAAACTATCTATGTAGCTGAAGATGACTTTGGATACTTGATCCCCCTGCATTTACCTATAAAGCAGTGGGATCATAGGTACACGCTACTACATCCAGTTATATAAAGTGTTGGCGACCTATCCATAAGCTTCCTGATGTTAGCTAAGCAGTCTACCAGCTGAGCTACATCTCCAGGTCATTTATAATTTCTCTTACCACATTAAACTTTCATGATACAACAATACATTTGTGAATGCAGTAGGGGCATTCAGAAATAGTGATCTAAGACAAAAAAAATTAAATACTGAGGTATTTTCTTTAGTGATTTATTATGTGTGGTGATTTGATTGAGAATGGCACCCACAGGCCATTCATGTATTTGAATGTATTGGTTTGAAGTTGGTGAACTATTTAGGAAAGATTAGAATGTGGCCTTGATGGAGGAGGTGTGTCACTCTGGGGCGGGCTGTGAGGTTTCAAAAGTCCATGCCAACCCTAGTCTCTCACTCTGCCTCCATCGTTCAGATGTAAGCTCTCAGCTACTGCACCAGAACCAAGCCTGCCTGCTTCTACCATATTCCCCACCATGATGATCATGGACTCACCCTCTGGAACTCTCAACAAGCCCTAAATTAAATGTTTCCTTTTGTAAATTGCCTTGGTCATGGTGTCTCTTCACAGCAGTAAAACAGTAACTAAGACTTTATGTGAGTAGTTTGAGAATATTGCTGACTACTGTCAGAAAAATAAGTGCGTAAGGTTCTTACCAGGTAGTCAAATGTGGGGCAGAGGTCAGGACTGAGATTACCAAGCAGGGCAATGTACAGAGATCCTGGGACAGCTACCAGGTATGGAAGCAATAACAGCAAAGAGAGGAAGAACAAACTCCTTTTTGCTATATTTTAAGAGAATTGTTCTCTTGGGCCTTTTATGTGAAAGGTTGTAATAAGATATTCTAATTGCTAGTAATCACTCTTTGGCTCCCAAGCTATGCTTCTTTTAATGAGATGCCATATTATGACTGGGCCACAAAACTGTCTGTCTTTGTAGAAATAAATGTGCAAGGAAATCCATGAAGCTATTAAAATGAATAATTTATCTTATATCATCCCAATAGATCCAAAGCCTTCCCTTCTCAGGAATTTCTTTTTAATTTTCCCCTTTTATTGAAAATAGATTCTTTTCTCATACAGTATGCTTCTTGGGTCCATTTGTTTGAAGTATCTTTTTCCAACCTTTTACCCTGAGATAATGTCTGTCCTTGATGCTGAGGTGTGTTTCTTGAATGCATCAGAAGGGTGGATCCTGTTTTTATATCTATTCTGTTAGTGTGTGTCTTTCTATTGGGGAATTGAGACCAATTGATATTGAGAGAGCTCCATGACCAGTGATTGTTGATTCATGTCATTTTGTTCTTGGAGGTAGTAGTGGTGGTGGTGGTGGTGGTGGTGGTGGTGTGTGTGTGTGTGTGTGTCTCTTCTTTTGATTTTGCTGGTCTGAGATTATTTATTCCCTGTGTTTGCATGACTGTAGTTAACCTCCTTTCATTGGAGTTTTCCTTCTAGCACCTTCTGTAGGACTGCATTTGTAGATAGATGTTGTTTAAATTCGACTTTATCATGGAATATCTTATTTTCTCCATTTATGGTGATTGAAAGTCTTGCAGGGTATAGTAGTCTTGGCTGGCATCCGTGATCTCATAGAGTCTGCAGGACATCTGTCCAAGCCATTCTGACTTTTAGAGTCTCCATTAAAAAGTCAGGTGTAATTCTAACAGGTTTATGTTACTTGGTCTTTTTTCCTTGCAGATTTTAATATTCTGTTGTTGTTGTTGTTGTTGTTGTTGTTCTGTATGTTTAGTGTTTTGATTCTTATGTGGTGAGGGATTATTATTTCATGTTCTGTGTGCTTCATGTATCTTGTTAGACATCTCCTTCTTTAGGTTAGGAAATTTTTCTTCTATGATTTTGTTGAGATTATTTTCTGGGCCTTGGAGCTGGGATTCTTCTGCTTCTTCTACTCCTATTATTCTTATGTTTGGTCTTTTCATGGTATCCCAGATTTCCTGATTGTGTTGTGTTTGGAGTTTCTTAAATTTAATATTTTCTTTGACTAATGTATCCATTTCATATCTTCAAAGCCTGAGATTCTCTCTTAGCTTGTCTCTGTAGTTCCTGTACAAATTCCTTTTTCATTTCCAGAATTCCCTCAGTTTGTATTTTCTTTATTGATTCTACTTCCATTTTCAGGCCTTGAACAGTTTTATTCTTTCCCTTCCACTGTTTGTGTTCTCTTGAATTTCTTTAAAGGATTTTATTCATTTCCTCCAATTGTTTGTGTTTTCCTGGATTTTGTTAGGGTAAGTGGGGAAAGATACCTTGGTGGGTTGGGGTCAAAAGATGCTGCAACAGATCACACCATGCAACAGATCTAATGCAAGAGGTTTGTGGGTGCAGCATCTCTGAATAGGGACGTAAGATCGAGACTGAGAGACAAGAGAGAGAGAGAGAGAGAGAAAGAGAGAGAGAGAGAGAGAGAGAGACATGGTATCCAAAGGGACCTTTTAAAGGGTGAGCATGTAGCTACACAACTCATATCCACAGTGGAAATGCACCTCACCTGGCCAGGGCAGGTGATGATGTAAGCTGCTGGCGCTAAGTAGCTGAAAGGCCGGTTGACAGAGTGCCTAATTTACAAGGAATTTCCTTAAGGAATCTATTCATTTCTTCTTTAAGGACCTCTATCATTTTCATGTCATTGGTTTTAAGGTTTTTTTCTTGTGCTTCAGCTATGTTGTAATATTCAGTGCCCGACTGTTGTAAGATAGCTGGGCTCTGGTGGAGAAATATGGTCCCGGCTGTTATTGATTGTGTTTTAACAGTGACATCTAGGCGACTGGGTTTGGGATGAGTATAGGTCCAGGCGCTGATTTCTAGATTTGTCTTTATTGGATGGGTATTTTGTTCCTTGGTTTCTGTTTCCTCTCTGGATTTTCAGAGAGTGTGATGGTTGTGTGTTGCCTGTTTTCCTAGCCTGCTCAGCTAGTGTGTTCACAGGGAAAGCCTGCTGGTGTCGGAGGCTGGGATACTGGCATGAGCTAGGGGAAAGAAGGTTGGAGGAGAAGGTCTTTCTGATCCATTGGGGATGGGGTAAAAAAAGAAAGGGAAACCACAGCAGGTGTCCTGTAACAGAGCTAGGGATGAGACTGGGGGTGAGGGGAGTGGATTTCAGGGGGCAGTAGGAAAGATCTGCCTTTAGCCTACTTGTTACCCTGGATGGAGTGGCCCTTGGGTTAGCACGGGTTCCCTGCTGGAGTTGGGGGCTGGGACAAAGCCATGAGTTTGGGGAGAGAGATTAGAAAAGGAAGATCCTTGGGAAATGGGAGCCAGGGCACAGGGAAAGCTGCCATGGTTATTCCACTGCAGAGCCTGGGGTGAGACTGGAGGACTGGATCTGGGGTAATACAGCCCTTCTGGGAATTTTCATTGTGGGTTTATAAATGTTTCCTTTTGACCTACAACCTACCCCATAGACAGACAGATAGATGGACAGAAACACACACACACACACACACACACACACACACACACACACACACTGAACAGAGCTGAGGAAATTTTTCATTTCGATTTTGTTCTATTCAGTTGTCATGTTGCACTCTTGTAACTTTTCTGACCCCGTTTCTTCTTACTAAAATAAGCAAGATTTCGAGGGTCCACTGTGGAGCCAGGGTTTGCTGGTTGCTCTTATATATGTTGCCACTAGTGCTAATCTCTGTGACATTGTGAGGCAGGCTTTAGTCTCTCTATGGAGGCCAGACAAGGTGCTTGCCCTGCCTGAGATCTCCAGAGCTGAGATCAGAGGCAGGTCTGCAAAGGATGGGCTCCTGGTCTCCCACCACATTCACCTGCTTCCTGAAAACCTTTTCCTGGTGTATTTCACGTGATCCATCACTTAGGCCTCATTACATTCTGTGGATTCCTCTTCTTGGATGCTTTGTAGGAAAAATGAGAATAAACAACACAAATCATAACTACAGATCTTTATTTTAGGGTGACAGATCCCAAAGTCCTAAAAAGACAGAGGTTGGAAATAAGTTCCACTAAGCTTCCGTTCCTGCACGTTTCAGCACACAACTTCATGAATAGCGTGCCTTTGCTGAGATTAGATGACTGTCCCACAGGAGTGAAGTTATTCTAAAGAGAGAGACACTTCAATAGACCCCGAGGAACTAAGATCCCCCTGGGAGTCTCATGCCAGGAAGGAAGGGCCGGAGTCCTGGTGACAGTCAGAAGGGGCCTTTGTCTCTAAGAAAGAGATTTCATGCAGAACAGACCTGAAGCATGGGCCCCGGGCAGTGACATGTCAGTTCTAAGCAGGCCCACTGACCAGGTCTGCTTAGTCATGCCCTTATGTTTAAAACCAAACCTCATGTTAGGATCCCAAGGATAGACTGGGGGCTGGGTCACTAGGCCTCATCATTTGTCCATTTTCCCAGTGTGGCCAAACTGAATTAATCTTTTTCCTCTACTTTCCACTATTGCATGTGTCATAAATTGGACTAATGAGAACAAGTGGTGGTACCTAACTTGCTGGGGGCTGCCACAGCCCCAAACTGCAGTAACCATTATGGCTTTCCTCTCCTATTCTGGAAGGAATGTGCTGAGGTAAGAAGCTGTTTATAGCCTTCTGCACTTAGGGACAAGCTAAGAAAACCCAGAGGGCTTTGAGTCATCGAGACCTTTACTTCCATGATGTCACTTCTCAGGAAGGTGGTTGAAGTCATTTGTCCCAGGAGTCCCAAGGGTCACCTGTAGCTCTTCCAGCAGTCCTGCTTCTCCCTCATCCCCAAGTGAATGCAGACCTCTGTGCTCCCTTCCGACCAACTGCATTATGGTCAGAGAACTCACTGTGGCCTCTTATGTGAGAACACAGCATGTGCTATTTTTGGAACACTGAAAACAGCAAAATTCAGAGAACAAGCAAATAAGGGAAGGACTCTAAACACAAAATGACTGTTTGATTTAGGTGAAATTTCACTGATGACTTCATTTGTGCAGCAAGCTCCCCAAAGCAATCTAAAATGTAATGTGAATAATAAAACCCTGTTGTTTTCTTTCACAGAGTATCAGCAGCTTGCATTCTTTAGAATGTTACCATACATGTCAAAATATGCTTTGTCTTCATAACTACTCAAGAGGGAGCATGCACTCTTGTTCCCTTAGAAATTAGAGCCATGGGTTTGGGAAAGGACCAGACAAGAAATTACTCTTCAGAAATGTTTCTCCTTAGGAACAACAGTCCTGCGACCATGAGGTGCATGACTGGACCCTAAAGTGAGGGAGCATAAGAAAGCACAGTCCATCACACCGGAGACAGCATGACTTGAGTCCTGAGATAAGCAAGCAGAAAGAACATCGTGAGAACATTAGGAGAGATCCCTTAAGGCAAAAGAGGAGAGAAAGCCATCACAGATAGCATGGTGGGGGAACAGGCTATCAGAAAACAATATCCTATTATATCTTGAAGGGGATGGACTCTGTGTGTCAACAGCAAGGATTGCCAGTCCTTTCCTTCAAGAACAAACTGCAGGGAGCTGTGCCCTGACTTCTCCAGCCTGCAGATCCGATCTCTTAGAGTGATGAGCATCTTCAGGTTCCAAGCCCATGATCTAACATCCTTCTGTGACAGACAACCAGGGCAACAGGGAAACAGTCCTTGCTGAGGTCACATAGCTGCAAAGTGACAGAGGGGTGAGTCTGGTTGTCAGTTGTCAAGTGTCCTTGACAAAGGAAAACAAAGGAAGCTTTCCTTATAAGAACAAGACTTGTTCAGATTTGTGTTCTCCCTTGAGACAGAACCCAGAGGTTAGTGTGTGTGTGTGTGTGAGTGTGTGTGTGTGTGTGTGTGTCCCCATGTGTCTGTGTGTGTCTGTCTGAGATGGAGTTGTGCTCTGCATCCTAGGCTGTTCTTGAACTTTGAAGATTCCTGCCTCAGCCTACTGAGTGCTGGGTTATAGGCTTGCACTACCATGTCTAGCTCCTAGAACTCAGATACTAGAACCATTTCAGGGTATATTTAAATTTGAAATATATAACTGTGTAGAAAGTAATTTGATTCCTAAAGTTGTATCTGGAGATCTATGTTTCTTTCTTTCTTTCTTTTTTTTTTTAATGATATGTGTGTATGGATCAGGTATGTGCACAGGAGTGCAGGTGCCCACCGAGGCCAGAAGTAGATAACAGATCCCCTTGCAGCTGGAGTAACAGGCAGTTGTGAATTGACTGACATGGGTATTGGGAGCCTAACCCAGGTCCTCCTCAAGAAGTTTGTGCTCTTAACCACTTAGCCATGTCTGTAGCCCCAAGATCTGTAACTTTCTGCCAAGTCACTAATGGAGTTTTGTGTATTCACTGTGATTCTCCTGAGAAATACAATCAACTAGACGCGTGTATAGCCATGTCCGTGTCTATGTCTACACCCACATATACAAAGCAATGTCATAACAAGGAATTGGGTTATGGGATTATGGAAGCTGAGAAGTCTCATGATGTCTGTCACAAGGAGAAGACCCAGAGAAGGCAGCGGTACTGGGCAAGAACGCAAGCCACAGAGCGCAGCATCAAGATTAACTATCAGTTGTTTGGCAGAAAAAAGACCTGAAACCACTCCCCACCAAAGTCACTTGTAACAAAACAGAGCATGCTCAGGAAAGACTCTGTGCTTTTCAAATTATGAAAAGTTGGTTATGATCTTTGGGAATGTTCTAGCTCTCTAGTCAACTTACATCCTCCATAGTGCTATTCTCTTTCTTAATCATCTGTCTCTGTTTCTATGGTTATCCATGCATCACTGGTTCAATTCTTTGTTCCAGGTTGCAAGACCCTGGAAATCTCAGTGAGTGCTCTCTGGAGTTAGATCCATGGTTATAACAGTACATTTTTAATGCAAGTCTGAAGGCCTGAGAGCCAGGGTCCTTAAAGGTGAGTCCCATTCTAGAGACAGAAGGCCAATATCTCAGCCCAAGTAACTGAAGAGAGACAGCTCCCTTCCTCTGCCTTCATGTTCTCTTCAGGCCTACAGAGAATTGCACGGTGCTCAACCTCTTTAGGGAGAGCTGTCTACTTGACTCAGAGCCACAGTGCCAATGCTCACCTCTTCCAGAAATGCCCTCACAAATCCACCCAGAACTAACACTTAACCAGATAAAAATCTGTTATCACACTTCAAAAACTGATGAGTGGGGCACCTCTGCTCAACAAGAATTTCCAGGTGCGGGTTTTGTTGTTCTCAGCTCTAAGTGGAAGGCACAAAGGAGACCAAAATGACCTGACATGCTCTCAGGACTGGTGAAGACAAGCCACAGCTTGTGAAACTGAATGGGCCTGTGCTCAGTGTCCAGCCAATTCCTCGCAGGCAAATCCAGCATAATTAACCTGTTTCTTCTCTCTAGCAGAGGAAAGACAAACAAGCCACACGAAATAGAAGATAATCAAGAGTAAATTCTGGAGGCTGGAGTGATGGCTTGGTGGTCAAGAATACTGGCTGCTCTTCCAGACAACCCTGGCTCAATTTCCAGCACTCACATGGCAGCTCACAACCATCTGTAACTCCAGTTCCAGAGGATCTGACACTCTCTTCCGGCCTCCGTGGGCACCAGGCACACAGACATGCAGACAAAATACACAGACACATGACATTTTAAAAATAATTTTTCAGAAAGAGTAAATGCTGTTTCACTTTAGGATTTGATCCTAAATTAATATTAAAATTCCAGTTTATATATTCATTGATGGATACTGTTCTTCACATACATCTCTAGTCATTAGACTGTTTCCCTCGGTCTTCCACCCTCATCCTCTGAAAAAGCAAGTGCTCTTAACTACTGAGCCATCTCTCTACCCCCTTTACTTGTCAGCTTTAATAGGCAACTCAATTACTGATTAAAATAAACATTCAACAGGAAAAATAAATGCATTTCAACACAATGAAGTGTGAAGAAACTAACAATAGCAAGAAAACATGTGACTGCCAAGCCCCTTGATCAATGAATTTCCAAAAACAAAAAGTAAAATACAATCGCCCCATCCTTATCCTTGGGGAATTAGCTCCAGGACTCCAATACCCAAACCTGTAGATTCTTAGGCCTCTCATATAAAGCAGAGTCATGTCAGTTGATGGAATGTAGGCTGAACTGAGGGAGAGGAGATAGTAAAACACAAGGGGAAAGAAAGTAGAGGGCACAGACTGGAAACAGAAAGGTTCATACATGGAGGGCTTTGGGGGGGGGGCTGAAATAAGAGGGTAGAGGAAAGCTTAAAAATGAAAGGTGAATGAAAAGGCCTTGTGGAAACCTATGATCTTGCAGCCCAAGTCAAAGATGTAATTAGAGGGCGCAGCAGAACACAGGTGGCATGAAAGAACAGCTAGAGGGAATACTGTGGGTTAAAAGGTTAAGTGGGGACGGGAGCAGGGAGACAGGAGAGAGTAAAGGGTTGGGAGTGGATTAGTCAAACGTAAGGATGTATGAAGAAGCTTTATGGGAATCCATTACCTTGCAAGATAATTAAGAAACATAGTATAAAACAAGGAAGTTTGATCATTGGTACCTGTGTGGTGGTCAATGCCGCTTCTAAGAGTAACATGAAATGGAGATTAATGATGTCTGTGGTCATAGATGTGTAAAGGACCATGGCAGTACTAATAAAGCTTAGTTCTTCCAGTAAGGAGTAAGAACAGAGACTGCCATTTGAATCTCCTTTAGCTTATGTCTTTGTGTGAAATATGTGGTTAATAAAGAATGGATGGGCCGGGCGGTGGTAGCGCACGCCTTTAATCCCAGCACTTGGGAGGCAGAGCCAGGTGGATCTCTGTGAGTTCGAGGCCAGCCTGGGCTACCAAGTGAGTTCCAGGAAAGGCGCAAAGCTACACAGAGAAACCCTGTCTCGAAAAAAGAAAAAAAAGAAAAAAAAAAAAAGAATGGATGGAAGCTTCTAGCCAAAATGCTCCATAGCATCACAGCCAATTTTAAGAACACTAACTTACAGCAGACTTTAAGCCTTCATTGCATCAGCAGATGGGAAATTCCATCTGGTCCTTGGTGTCCCTGTGTGAGGCCTATACAACAGTCTGCTGTTCCCTAACCTGAGGCCGTGCAAAGGACTGAGGTACTCTGTGAGCCAGCTCATCAGGGAGGCCTCTCCGGTCACCAGACACCAGCTCACACTGGTGCACTGACCCATGCTGAAGGATGTCTTTATGGCCAGTATGTCCTACTGTGTCTACACATACCGGAACGCAGAGGCACTCGTAGTAAGAGCTGCCAGTCTGTGGGGCTGAGCTTTTGGCTCCCCATAGACATCACTCAGCCAGAGACCTCTCCAACTCCTCGTGGCAAAGCAGCTTGTTTCTTGGGGCTGTTTCTTTTCAGCTCTCTGTAGACACCCATGCTCATGCTACTTTGATATTCAATGTTAAACTTCGTATCAGCGTTATAACAAGTTCTTTCTTGGTGTGTTTTCTATTATCTCCTCTCCATCTAGGATGGAACGTCAGAGTGAGGATCGCTCATCCCCATGTTCCTTGGGCTCCCATTCTTCTCTGAGTGGGCCTCTTTTCCCAAATGTTTTTCTAGGTAGAAAGGTGAATTCTGGACAGAAAGTAATCCCAATGATCAAGTCTGCCGGTCCTCCGTGTATCCCCCCCCCCCCCCCCCCCCCCCCCGGCTAGTTCAGTACCCTTGAACTGCTTGAGAACAAACCCTGATCAAATCTAAAGCAGAGATTTTATTACTCAATACTTATAAAAGACAGTGTCATCCAGTCCTGGTCTCCACTGAGAAAGTATTTGCACAACAAAAAATCCTTTCTCCCACTTGAAGAGTTTGTATATTTCTTTGAAGAGACGCCTAATCTCTCAAACAAAAAGCCATATCTAACTAAAACCTCAGAGCTCCTGGCCTTCACTTTGGCAAACAGACTTCTATTTTTCACCTCTTGCCTCAGAGACAGTCTACCCTAACAAGAGGCTTTTTCCTGATTCCTTATTCTTGCTCCTTTAAAAACAGGAAACTGATTTGAAGGTTTCGATTTAATTTCATCTTAATTTTCATTTTATTTCAGTCATACACATTCACAAATTATTCAGTTTGACAATTCCTGAAAACAAACATCCCACCCTCAACTTCTCTCCGGAGACCACTTCCTCCGGTTCGTTTTGCTGCTTCTCTTGGAATTTACTCCCTAGCGCTAGACAGCATGCTGTGTGGCTGATCTTTGCTCCCCAACTTTGGTGAATTCTCTCCAATGGAAGATGGAAAGCCAAGCTTCAGGCACTTTTCCCCTACATGCACATCTACCCCACTCGTTTCCTGAGAAAGATTCTGTCATAGTGTTTATATGTTTGTGTCATTCTCTGTGTAAACATTCTGCATAGTGTGCTCAAGTTATTACTTGTGATCTTAGCTAACACTCTTCTTCTCTAGTGTAACAATGACGACACTGTGCTGTTTATCTGTGTTTGCCACTAGTTCATCCCAAGCTCTCCCTCTCCATGTGTGCTCCTCCAGCGGTTTCTTGTTCTTGGCGCTATCCCTCCTGGAGTCCCCTGGCATTCCTGCCTTACCTGTATGAGTTTTTTTCTAACCCTCCTGGGAGTTGTCTTCCCCTTTGGCCATTCCTGTTTTCTTAGTTGCTTATCTCCTCTCGTTTAGGAGCAGCACACCAGCGCTTTCTGATACAAGTGTAAGAGCCCTTCCCTACCGAAGATGTCTCCCTCTGTGCCCTTCCTTGCCGGTTCCTTGAGTCTAAGGGGTTTCCCATCGGAAGTGTGTGGCCACAGTTCACAGTCAAGAGTGGGACAGGACCAAGTTGCTAGATGCTTTCTGGAAGCACAGGGGATGTGTTAGATTGTAGGCTTCACTGACAGGTAAATGATAGAGCAGATGCCCAGATTTGATGTTGGAAGATTCCCAAGTATCTGTCAGCCTTTTCTCTGAGATAGGGGAGTTGTCCTGTAGACAAACGTTCCAAGGCCTTCCTCTGACATCTGTCTGTCATCATTCTGGTAGCTGACTAAAGGAAGGTCACAGTCTTTGTTTTATAGTAACACTACCTGTAGTGCCCTCCAACTTCAGAACACAACCTTCTTCCCATCCTCAACTGTGCCAGGGTCAACAACTGCAAGGAGATAATCTTGGCTTTGTTTTTTGGTTTTGTTGTTGTTTTTAAGAATTTTTACGTGCATGAATGTTTTGTCTGCACCTGTCTGTGTACCATGTGCATGCCCACAGAGGCCACAAGAGGGCATTAAATCCTGTGGAACCGCAATTACAGATGGCTGTGAGTCTCCATGTGGGTGCTAGGAACCAAACCTGGGGTCCTCTGCAAGAACCATAAGTGCTCTTAACCCCAAACCATCTCTCCAGCCCCAAACCTTGGTTTTATTATAAGAATAAGAAGGCATATGTGCCTGATAATAGTGGGAGTTTTCATCCAGACCTTACAGCAGCATTTCTGGAGGTTCACAAGGGTCGGGGAGAAGGGGAGCATCCAGTCAATATTTTCCTTTAAAGTTCTGATTAGCTGTGTAGACTTGGGCATTTCTTAATTTCTCTGAGCTTTCATTTCTTCACCTGTAAAAACCCTGTGCTTTCTTGTGAGGGTTACATAGTTGTATCGCACCTGCTCAGGCTTCTCAGCATGAGGATGGCACTTGACGGTCAGGGTTAACACAATGGTCATGTGAATAACTGGTGGTATCTGGAGCAGTTTCTGTGAATAGAAAGGGTCTTTTTCTAATATCAAGGACTTTTTATATACCACTCTTCATGTTCTGTCCAACCCTTTTCCCAAAGGCTCAACTCAAACCATATCACCACCTCCTTTATTTTAATTGTCATCCTAGTGGGTTAATAGAAGGGAGCAATGACTACCGTGACATCAATGACTACTGTGACATCAATCCCAACCCAAGTCTCAAGTAAAATTGAGATGCAAGTCCATGACTCCACCTCTTCCCTATTCCACACACAATTTCTGTGTCCCCTAGGAAAGTCATCCCAGGCCACCCCCACTCTTTGGTCTTCCTAATCCCTGGCAAGAAAGACACAAAAGACACATTCTTCAACTTGGTTGTTAGAACCCATTTCTTGGGGCAAAAATGAAATTACTCTTTACCTCTACGTATCATTCACTCTATTTTGCCTTAATCCTTCTCCTCCTTGTTCTCTCACCAATCTTGCCTGGACTTGCTTTGTTACAGGGCAGTCTTCCTCTCCAAAAAAGTCTGCTCCTGAGTTCTTAGGATGCTCTCCAGGCTGCATGGAGGCTTCCCGTAGGTTTGGCTGTGTCTCAGGAGCTTTAAAAGGGAAAGGATCTGAGAAGCTAGGGTGCTTGAGGATATCTTAAAGTTAGGGCCAGAGACCTAGTGTAGGATCTGATGTAAAGCATGGCTTACTGTGCTTGACAATTTTTCCCAATGTCATATTTCAGCTTGCAAGATTCCAATAGAAGCAGTTTTCCTACATTTCTCATTTAGCCCCAACTACTAAACATACATCTAATGAAATTTCTGAAATAGGCTTTATTAGCAAAAGTTGTGGTCAGTTGAATGTTGGGAACCAAGACTTGTTGGTTATGGTGCAAATACAAAGTAATTTGGAGACAATGAATGAATGAAGGTGGACACCAAGAATCATGCGCACACATGCATAACTGCTCCCTGAACTCTAATTCTGTTCTTCAGCTACGCACACAAGGGAAGGCTACACTTTGCCTTTGCTTTCTGTAGATGATCTTTGCTGAATACATCCCTTAATCGGTCTTTGAAATTCTCCCCAGCAAAGTAGTAAAGAAAGGGATTGAAGCAGCTATTGGTGGCAGCCAAGGCCAGTGTGATGACCATGGCCTTGTGTAACTTGTCTCCACATGAATCTGCATTCCATGTGACCAAGTGGAGGGTCCGCAGTGCATGGTAAGGCAGGAAACAGAGGAGGAAGATGATCATGGCAATGATGATGGTGATCAACGCCTTCCTGTGAGAAGCCCGAAGACCCGATTCTGGAATCTCCACCTTTAACAAGACCCGGATGATCAGTAGGTAGCAGATGGTGAGTATGACAAACGGAAGCAGGAAGCCAGCCACTAAGGCAATGTGGTTCATGATCAGTAGCTTATTAAACTTTTGGGGATTCAGCTCCAGGCAGGATGTAACGTTGTTCTTCTTCTTCTCATAGCCATTGTTCAGAAGCATCACTGAGGAAGCCATGATAAAAACCCATATGATCCCACAGAGGACCCAGGCACTCTTGACGCTGGTGACATGGAGCAGTTGGAAGGGATGGACAGTGGCCAGGAAACGCACAACACTCAGCACAGTTAGGAAATAAATGCTAGTGTACATGTTGACATATAAGGAATAAGACATAACTCTGCAGGCCACATCCCCAAATATCCAATTGGACCCTCTGATATAATAGTCAGCCCTAAAGGGCAGGGTACTTATGAACAGGAAATCTGAAATGGCCAGGTTGAGCATGAAAACATTCACAGATGTGGACTTCTTGTAAGTCTGCAGGAAGACATATATGGAAAAGCCATTTCCAAGGCTCCCCAGACAAATATTATCAGGTATATGACGGGGTAAAATTCCTTCTTGAAGTTTTCTATGGTGCAGTTCCTGTCACTATCGTTGCTGAGGGCCTTAGTTGGTTCCATTTCTGATACGGAGTTGGATAGAGGAAAGGACATGCGTTTTCTCTCTAGAGTGGGTTAAAAAGAAATAAACACAAAAATTACTTTGTTCAACTCCATTTTTCTTCCTAATCATTGGTCAAACATTTGCAGCATTCATTTTCTCTTGGAGAGAAGCAGATTCCTCTGACGCCCTCTTCTGATCTCTGCAGGCATCAGGCATACTCACGGTGGACCTACAGGCATGCAGGCAAAACAGCCATATCATAAAATAAAGATATATAAGTCTTTTTTTTTTTTTTAAAGAAAATGGCTAAGTAAAGTTCTCCAAGGAGGAAGTGATAAGTGAAAAGGTAACCTTAGAATATCAGGAAAAAGGAAGGCCGTGATGAGCAAAGAATGCACGGGCAGCAGCTTCCTTCCTTTTTCAAGTTTAAGCTACATTTGATGCTTGAAACAAAAACCATAACACTGTCTGATACGGTTTTATATGGATGTAGAAGAGTTATTGATTAGTGTATTCTACAGGAAGGGAAATAAAGATATATGAAGAGGGTTGAGATTCTCTACCCATCTGAACTGGCAGCATTATGCTAAGAGATTGTGATAAGAATATTTGCATGATGTAATTGCATAAACTAAAAAAACTATACAGAAATATATACTAAGAAATATATACTAAATGAAACTTTAAAGGGTTCAGGTAACCAATGTGAAGGCAGGAAAAGAAAACAAGTAACAGAAACAGAAAAAAACGGGGATTCATAACCCCAGTATATTGATAAGTACACTATATCAATGGTCTAAATACACAAATAAAAAAATGGATTGAAAGATTGAAATGTGAAAACAAAAGACCTATCTAGATGCTGCCATCAAGAAACTCACCTCAGATAGTAATATTGACAGGTAGAAAGAAAAAGGAAACAAAAATAAGTACTCAAATCAGAAATGGCTCCAGATTTAAGAGGAAAAAAATTACCAGAAAACAGAAAATAAAGGAATATTCCATACTGGAAAAATAACTTCTCCACTGTGAAGACACACAAGTTCTAATGGGGTGCACCAAGCCACAGAGCTATAAATATGTGAAGCAAAACCAACAGAATTGGGGGGATCCACAGCTACACTAGTGACCTTAAGACCCTCCCCCCAACCCCCCAAACTCTGATAGAAAGCAAGTAGGCAAATAAAACTGAGAAACTAAAAGCATCTAAGCCAACAGATGGAACTAGCGTCTACAGAACAGTTCATTCAACAGGAGCAAAATATACTCTCTTCTCAAGGACCTACAGAACGTATGCATCATCCCCACAATTGCCCTTCCTACAGTCACATCTTTGTTTTGTGACCCACTGATTTTAACGAGGATCTTTGTGTGACCACTAGTTTGAAACAATCCATTGCCACCTGATGGCTGCCCAGCTGAAGACCACAGTCTACCTCACCTCTAAAATCCATCGTCAGACCATTATTCAGCAGAGAGAGGTAGGGCCATGAGCCCCTATAGAATCTATGGCTGGCTGTTGGCAAAGCCAGTCTCATGTAGGCCCCATGCAGCCAATCACAGCTGCTGTGAGCTGAGGTTTCCAGTGGCTTTGTCGTGACCAGAAGACAGTACTTTGTAGACCTTCCCCTTTTCTTCCTACTTTTACATTGTCCCATCCCCTGCCTTCCCTCCTCTCCCAGCTCCCCTCCGAGCTTCCGGGGATGCTC